>NC_091139.1:36863949-38063949 GCF_041381155.1 Argopecten irradians
GAAAGCACTGAAGTGATATGTGCAGGATGTAGTCAAAGTTTGAAAACCAGAGAAAAGATTACTGTTTCCATTGTCAGACAGATCATTCTTTGGTGGGCGCCAAGATCCCTCTAGAATCTTTTGTTAAATGAATTGCACATTCTTTCTGTATTAACACATGTGTACATGTATTTCATATCAAATAAACATCTTGTAAACTATTTCACTTATTTTCCATGCCTTAATTTCATACTCTGCTGCCCTGTTTTGAACCACTAGTGACAATCATAATGATGTTATATTATATTAGATTAACAAGATAGAGACGTGCCTGGAGAAGATGCCAGTGGTACGATCTGACCAGGTGGCGGCCATTGATAGTCTGCTGGATAGTATCTATACCCAACATGCCCTACAGCAAGATCAGCTAACCTACAGGGCCAAAGTTACCCAGGAACTGGAGGCATTTCTGCGTGAAACACAGCCTGGTATAGCTCCAGTTTATGTATTTTATTTCATCACAAGACTGTAAAGAAAACACTTATGCCTTATCTGATCTAAGACATTTTGATTAAGAGGGGTTTGTTTCTTATAGCTGGTTCGTTTGGTTCTGTTGATTCTGTGAGATAATTTATTTGAATCTATTATCATAACTTTTAAAAGGTGATGTCCTTTATGTTTCATTTGATTGATGGAGAAAGAAACCAAACGAATGAGAGAAAAAATTAACACAAACAAAATTCAAGTTTTATAACAAACAAAATTTAATGAGATAAAGATAATGAAAAAAGAACAATTCAAAATTGTTTCAGATATATATTCTTGTTTACAGAGGTGAGTGTTGTGCTGTATGGCTCTTCACAGACTGGGATAGCTCTGAAAGGCTGTGATGTTAACATGGACCTGCTAGTGAAGGGGGATGTCAGTCAGGCAAAGGCTCTCACTAAGGCTTTCAAGGTCATGAAGGACTCAGGTTAGTATAATGGTGTATCTCTAATGCATTGTGTTTCTCCTGCTGAGTCCATGGTGCTGTTTGTTTATGTATTAGTAAATATTTGTGAAATACAAATCATGACAATTTTTAAAGGCCCACTACCTTTCCGGAGCAAAATTTAAAGGTTTCTTAAAAACATTAATAACAAAAGAAAACATATATCTATGGCTTAAGATGAGGTTACAACACCAAATATATGCAAGATTTCCTGTCTAATATACGATAATAGTGGAGATTCATTTCGCTGTTTTGCCGTCTGGCGCAGTGATAGTCAACTACTATGCGGCATTTAGGACGACGGCGGGAAACATAAAACGACCCGCGTTATGAAAATTAACATTTTATTTATTCTAATTAAACAGTTCTGAAGGTGATGATAAGTGTGTTAGTAAACGTATAGTTAATAACTTCTGCGACTCTACAAAATTATTGATCTCGTTTTACATTCCTATTTTAAAAATTAAAAAGCCGTTTCGGAAAGGTAGTGGGCCTTTAATACAGAACTAAATGTGGGCCTTAAACATCTTCGTGAAGGGTTTTCTTAAAACAACATACGCATTAAAACAAACGTCTATGGTCCAATCATAAATAAAAATGGTCAATTTATTATGTAGAGTTATCTACCCTTAGAAGAAGTATTGATTGTTACGTTATTATATAATTTTAGAAAATCACTTCTTTTGATGTTTTTTTTTTTAGAAAATTCTTGATGTGAAAAGTTAAAAATGGCTATCAGATGCTATGGTTGTGATGATATGAATTGAGGAAAATCTCAGAAATAAACTGAATAATGGAGAATGTTATTATTATTGTAATTTTGTATCAACAGAGAAAAGACTATAAGGATGTGAAGAGTGATTTTTCTCATCAAAGATACCCTGTATCTACTTCTCTCCTGACCGCACCGGGATCGTTACCCTGTCAGCTGAGCCATCACCAGGGCACTGGCCCCACAGACATCCACTTTGCAAAATGTGTATCTACGCAGATATTGACCCTAGGGTCAGAAAGCTGGGAACCGTGTTTAGATACTTTGCTAAGGTTAAGAAATATGTGTACAGTTTATTAGTTAAATGGGTTTAATCATTACTGTATACATATAGTTGTTTCATGTAATGAAGAGGACATTTTGTGATCTCCTTGTGATTACACATTAGTCACTTTCAAACAGCAATAAGCTATACTGGTTAATTAATTTGCCATTCTCTCTATTCTATTTAAATTAGTGAAGATGATCTTGACCACATGATAAAATAGCAAAATTTTATACCCTTCAAATATTTTATATCCTTTCCATCCCCAGATCTGTAAGAGTTGACAAACAAGAAGAGGGCACCCTGCCAGCCTACTGTTACTCCCTGTTGGTTGTGTACTATCTTCAGAAGTGTACCCCGGCTGTCCTACCTGTACTGGACCTGGTAAGTTGTGTACTATCTTACAGAAATGTACCCCAGCTGTCCTACCTGTACTGGACCTGGTAAGTTGTGTACTATCTACAGAAATGTACCCCAGCTGTCCTACCTGTACTGGACCTGGTAAGTTGTGTAGTATCTACAGAAGTGTACCTCGGCTGTCCTACCTGTACTGGACCTGGTAAGTTGTGTACTATCTACAGAAATGTACCCCAGCTGTCCTACCTGTACTGGACCTGGTAAGTTGTGTACTATCTACAGAAATGTACCCCGGCTGTCCTACCTGTACTGGACCTGGTAAGTTGTGTACTATCTACAGAAATGTGTACCCCGGCTGTCCTACCTGTACTGGACCTGGTAAGTTGTGTACTATCTACAGAAGTGTACCCCAGCTGTCCTACCTGTACTGGACCTGGTAAGTAGTGTACTATCTACAGAAGTGTACCCCAGCTGTCCTACCTGTACTGGACCTGGTAAGTTGTGTACTATCTACAGAAGTGTACCCGGCTGTCCTACCTGTACTGGACCTGGTAAGTTGTGTACTATCTACAGGAATGTACCCCGGTGCTGTCCTACCTGTACTGGACCTGGTAAGTTGTGAACTATCTACAGAAGTGTTCCAGCTGTCCTACCTGTACTGGACCTGGTAAGTTGTGTACTATCTACAGAAGTGTACCCCAGCTGTCCTACCTGTACTGGACCTGGTAAGTTGTGTACTATCTACAGAAGTGTACCCCGGCTGTCCTACCTGTACTGGACCTGGTAAGTTGTGTACTATCTGGTAACCCGGCTGTCCTACCTGTACTGGACCTGGTAAGTTGTGTACTATCTACAGAAGTGTACCCCGGCTGTCCTACCTGTACTGGACCTGGTAAGTTGTGTACTATCTACAGAAGTGTACCCCGGCTGTCCTACCTGTTACTGGACCTGGTAAGTTGTGTACTATCTACAGAAGTGTACCCCAGCTGTCCTACCTGTACTGGACCTGGTAAGTTGTGTACTATCTACAGAAGTGTACCCCAGCTGTCCTACCTGTACTGGACCGGTAAGTTGTGTACTATCTACAGAAGTGTACCCCGGCTGTCCTACCTGTACTGGACCTGGTAAGTTGTGAATATCTACAGAAGTGTACCCCAGCTGTCTACCTGTACTGGACCTGGTAAGTTGTGTACTATCTACAGAAGTGTACCCAGCGTCCTACCTGTACTGGACCTGGTAAGTTGTGTACTATCTACAGAAGTGTACCCCGGCTGTCCTACCTGTACTGGACCTGGTAAGTTGTGTACTATCTACAGAAGTGTACCCCAGCTGTCCTACCTGTACTGGACCTGGTAAGTTGTGTACTATCTACAGAAATGTACCTCGGCTGTCCTACCTGTACTGGACCTGGTAAGTTTGTGTACTATCTACAGAAGTGTACCTCGGCTGTCCTACCTGTACTGGACCTGGTAAGTTGTGTACTATCTACAGAATGTACCCCGGCTGTCCTACCTGTACTGGACCTGGTAAGTTGTGTACTATCTACAGAAGTGTACCCCGGCTGTCCTACCTGTACTGGACCTGGTAAGTTGTGTACTATCTACAGAAGTGTACCCCGGCTGTCCTACCTGTACTGGACCTGGTAAGTTGTGTACTATCTACAGAAGTGTACCCCGGCTGTCCTACCTGTACTGGACCTGGTAAGTAGTGTACTATCTACAGAAGTGTACCCCGGCTGTCCTACCTGTACTGGACCTGGTAAGTTGTGTACTATCTACAGAAGTGTACCCCGGCTGTCCTACCTGTACTGGACCTGGTAAGTTGTGTACTATCTACAGAAGTGTACCCCGGCTGTCCTACCTGTACTGGACCTGGTAAGTTGTGTACTATCTACAGAAGTGTACCCCGGCTGTCCTACCTGTACTGGACCTGGTAAGTTGTGTACTATCTACAGAAGTGTACCCCGGCTGTCCTACCTGTACTGGACCTGGTAAGTTGTGTACTATCTACAGAAGTGTACCCCGGCTGTCCTACCTGTACTGGACCTGGTAAGTTGTGTACTATCTACAGAAGTGTACCCCGGCTGTCCTACCTGTACTGGACCTGGTAAGTTGTGTACTATCTACAGAAGTGTACCCCGGCTGTCCTACCTGTACTGGACCTGGTAAGTTGTGTACTATCTACAGAAGTGTACCCCGGCTGTCCTACCTGTACTGGACCTGGTAAGTTGTGTACTATCTACAGAAGTGTACCCCGGCTGTCCTACCTGTACTGGACCTGGTAAGTTGTGTACTATCTACAGAAGTGTACCCCGGCTGTCCTACCTGTACTGGACCTGGTAAGTTGTGTACTATCTACAGAAGTGTACCCCGGCTGTCCTACCTGTACTGGACCTGGTAAGTTGTGTACTATCTACAGAAGTGTACCCCGCTGTCCTACCTGTACTGGACCTGGTAAGTTGTGTACTATCTACAGAAGTGTACCCCAGCTGTCCTACCTGTACTGGACCTGGTAAGTTGTGTACTATCTACAGAAGTGTACCCCAGCTGTCCTACCTGTACTGGACCTGGTAAGTTGTGTACTATCTACAGAAGTGTACCCCAGCTGTCCTACCTGTACTGGACCTGGTAAGTTGTGTACTATCTACAGAAGTGTACCCCAGCTGTCCTACCTGTACTGGACCTGGTAAGTTGTGTACTATCTACAGAAGTGTACCCCAGCTGTCCTACCTGTACTGGACCTGGTAAGTTGTGTACTATCTACAGAAGTGTACCCCAGCTGTCCTACCTGTACTGGACCTGGTAAGTTGTGTACTATCTACAGAAGTGTACCCCAGCTGCCTGTCTGTATTGCCTACCTGTACTGGACCTGGTAAGTTGTGTACTATCTACAGAAGTGTACCCCAGCTGTCCTACCTGTACTGGACCTGGTAAGTTGTGTACTATCTACAGAAGTGTACCCCGGCTGTCCTACCTGTACTGGACCTGGTAAGTTGTGTACTATCTACAGAAGTGTACCCCAGCTGTCCTACCTGTACTGGACCTGGTAAGTTGTGTACTATCTACAGAAGTGTACCCCAGCTGTCCTACCTGTACTGGACCTGGTAAGTTGTGTACTATCTACAGAAGTGTACCCCGGCTGTCCTACCTGTACTGGACCTGGTAAGTTGTGTACTATCTACAGAAGTGTACCCCGGCTGTCCTACCTGTACTGGACCTGGTAAGTTGTGTACTATCTACAGAAGTGTACCCCAGCTGTCCTACCTGTACTGGACCTGGTAAGTTGTGTACTATCTACAGAAGTGTACCCCGCTGTCCTACCTGTACTGGACCTGGTAAGTTGTGTACTATCTACAGAAGTGTACCCCGGCTGTCCTACTACTGTACTGGACCTGGTAAGTTGTGTACTATCTACAGAAGTGTACCCGGCTGTCCTACCTGTACTGGACCTGGTAAGTTGTGTACTATCTACAGAAGTGTACCCCAGCTGTCCTACCTGTACTGGACCTGGTAAGTTGTGTACTATCTACAGAAGTGTACCCCGCTGTCCTACCTGTACTGGACCTGGTAAGTTGTGTACTATCTACAGAAGTGTACCCGGCTGTCCTACCTGTACTGGACCTGGTAAGTTGTGTACTATCTACAGAAGTGTACCCCGCTGTCCTACCTGTACTGGACCTGGTAAGTTGTGTACTATCTACAGAAATGTACCCCGGCTGTCCTACCTGTACTGGACCTGGTAAGTGTGTACTATCTACAGAAGTGTACCTCGGCTGTCCTACCTGTACTGGACCTGGTAAGTTGTGTACTATCTACAGAAGTGTACCCCAGCTGTCCTACCTGTACTGGACCTGGTAAGTTGTGTACTATCTACAGAAGTGTACCTCGGCTGTCCTACCTGTACTGGAACCTGGTAAGTAGTGTACTATCTACAGAAGTGTACCCCAGCTGTCCTACCTGTACTGGACCTGGTAAGTAGTGTACTATCTACAGAAGTGTACCCCAGCTGTCCTACCTGTACTGGACCTGGTAAGTTGTGTACTATCTACAGAAGTGTACCCCAGCTGTCCTACCTGTACTGGACCTGGTAAGTTGTGAAGTATCTACAGAAGTGTACCCTGGCTGTCCTACCTGTACTGGACCTGGTACATTCTCATTGATTAGGATGCTTAATAAACTTAATTCAGTAAGTTCTCTTTGTAATGTTGATCAGGATGCTTGATTAACATAATAGTGTACTGGTTGATAATCACTTGGCACAAGCATCCTTTTGATTCCCTTTGTACTGAAGTTCATATCCTATATTCAAGGTCACCTTCTATAACTTATAAGGAGAGTTCTGCTGTAAATATTTTACTCTGACACTTGAATTGATTTTAAGATGTAATATGCCAAATTGAAAAAAAAAAAAAAAAAAAAAAAAAACCATGTCAAATAATGAATTGCTGCCTGCTGCCAAACACCAAATATAGCCATCTTTATTTGGGAGAAAACTCACTTGAATTCATAATATCCAAAACGGTATAGACACTGGATAGGCTGTGGCCTTGACCTTTGACCTTATGAAATTCTGGTGCCTCTTCTGTATTATAAATAAATGTGCTGTTTCTGTTTTCCAAGGGACTTGACGAAGAAGACAGTAAGTCACCAATGAAAAGAAAGAGGACACCTCCACCAGAAGAGGCAAACTTTTCAAAGATCAAAGAAACAGTTAGTATTTTATTCATATCTTGTTATTATAAAACTCAATTAATGTTCAAATAATTTGTGCCTCTGTGACAGAATACGTCTATGTACATGTATATGAATTATGAAAATAGAACTTTAGTTTGCTAACTTTTTTTGGTTGAAAAATATTTAGCTGATTTTCTATGAAATGATAGATTTTGTATGTATTTTTGATAGAATGAATTGTTGTTTTCCTGTTAGACAAAACTAAATATCACCTTGTGTATAAAGTATCAAGTTTATTAAAGGTATTGTGAACATGTTTAAAACAGCTAGATCTGACACAATGACTTTAACTCACTGCATAAAGTTAAAAAATGCACTAAACCAGAACTGATTACAATTTGATTCCAGGCTGCTAACTGGCGCACTAAGAACACAATGAGTGTTGGTGCCTTGTGGCTGGACATGATGCGGTTTTACTGCCTTGAGTTTGATAACAGCCAGTATGTGATCTCCCTGCGACAAAAAAAATACCTCACAAGGGCTCAAAAGAAATGGAACACAAAGAGGGTTGCTATTGAAGGTGAATAATCGACATATTCAAATGTGACAATTTAGTGTATTTAGGATTTTAAGTGAGTGTTCATTTCAGAAAAGATAGTATAAAGGAGTCGTTAAGAATAATTTTGCGATCCTATGTTTTTGAGTTCTTTTTTGAGTTCTGAGTTTTCCCTTAAAACAACATACATTCAGTTTATACATAGCAGATCCTCATTTTCTCAAAGTGATCTCAACTATATGATAAATTTTAAAGTGATAATGGGGTTTGATTGCTTTGGTGTTAGGGTGTTCAAATACGTTTGAATTAAACAAGGTTGATATATAAAATTGGTTCAGATTGACGAGGTTCAATTATAGTTTGATTTGTAGGTTATTTTACCTTTACCTATTTGAAATAAGCTTATTCAGTGTGTGGAAATATTGAATTAAATTTCTGTTGAAAGAAAATCATGATTTGATGTGATTGAAATTGCTCTCCAAAAGTAATCATGTTGTATTTTATCTCCCTAGATCCATTCTCCACAAAGAGAAATGCTGCTCGGTCTGTGACTAACTACGAGGTTTTCCAATATATCTGGGACTGTCTGAGGAAGTCCTACTACTACTTCAGTCTGCCTACAAACTACAGCAAATTAACAGTCCAACAGAAAGATGTACTTGAGAAGACCAGACTCAAGGCCAAGGCTGAAAGAGAAAGACAGACTAAGGAGGCAAAGTCGAAAGAGAAAGAACAATCGTCACAAAAGAAAAGCGTAGAGAAAGCCGCTGTTGAAGAAGATGAGGAGGAGGTGGATGACGATAACTCGGATGTTGTGATATTAGGCTCATCTGAGGAAGAGCTGGATGATGAAGGTAATGCTATTAAAGTGGAAGACAATGATAAGCATGATGATCGACAGAACACCAGTGGTGTATGTAAGCAACTTGATTTTACATCTACGCAGGGAACAGTGAAAACAGACAAGGAAGATATGTCCGAGGAGTGTGATACAGAGAATAGTGCAGAGAAGGAACAGGAAATTAAACAGGGCACTGATTGTAACACGAAACCTACTGGGGAAGACACGAGTAAATCAAGACAGCTGTCTCAAACAGAAAATACTGAATTAATTGACAGCTGCGGTTGTGATAAAGCCGAGTCTGTCAACCATTCTGATGAGAAATCCTCTAACATTCCTTCGGAATCAGACCAACACAAGGACTCGTTAGTGAGCACCTTATCAGAATTAACATTACAGGATAAAAAGGATAAAGATTCTAGTGAAGTGTGTATTGTTGAAAAATGTGAAAATTTGGTGCTTGATGATGAAAGTGTATGTGAATCCAAAGTAAAAATAGAGGGAAAAACTCAAAATACAATAGCGGATGTGGCTGAATCAAAAGAGGAGGCTACAGATAATAGTCAGGAGGAAAGTGACTCAAAAGAGGATCAAGGTTCTATTAAGGATCCTGAAGTGAATTCGGAAGATGTGGAATGTTCTGTGGAGTCTGATTCAAAGGAAGAAGAATGTACAAAGAAAACAAACAGTAATGAATCTGATTCCAAGAATGTACCATGTACTTCAGAACCGGAACACAATAGCCCAAATTCAGGAGTTGCTCTGGATCTTGAGTATGACTTTGAGTTTTTGGAGAAAAAGTTCACTGATGGAAAGGTAACTGTCTTTTTGACCAAAATTAGTTGGTCTAACCAGTTTATGTAACAATATTAAATATATCATCCTCTCTTCACATTTTTAGTTTTCTTCAAGTTCACTTACCTAAACATGTTACAAGATAAATGACTTCTGAGAACTTGTGTGTATCAATTATATATTTTTAAGTTTTCTTTTACAAAGCTCTGTGATAATCAATTAATAATAATTTTATCCAGGACCCTGTGATCATCAATATTATTTTGTTATCTAGGACCCTGTGATCGTCAATATTATTTTGTTATCCAGGACCCTGTGATTATCAGTATTATTTTGTTATCAAGGACCCTGTGATCATCAGTAATAGTGTTTTTATCCAGGACTCTGTGATCATCAGTACTATTTTGTTATCCAGGACCCTGTGATCATCAGTAATAGTGTTTTTATCCAGGACCCTGTGATCATCAATAATAGTTTTTTATCCAGGACCCTGTGATCATCAGTGCTATTTTTTTATCCAGGGCCCTGTGGTCTTCTGCAGTATCTGTGAGAAGGAAGGTCACCTGAAGAACTCCTGTCCTGACGAGACACTCCCTGACCTCAAACCACTGCCTAAAATGAACAAATCATTTCTTAAAAGTCTTACCAACACAATCAAACAGGTTCCAAGTAAGTTTGGCAGTACAATAATGGATACCGCAGCCTCCCAAAACATATAGACATTCACACACCACAACACTAGTTTGTAAATAAGATGTTAAATCTTATAAATCAAACTAAATGATAAGATATTTTCCAATAGCATATACATATATATGTACCATTGATATTTTATCACATGTTAAGTAATTGTATATGTAGTTGTGATATAACTAAAGAACAGGGTCATTTTTCTGTAGGAGATTTTGCAGTAAAGGATGATGAAATGGAAGACAGAGACGATATCAGGATGGAGCTAGAGGAGTTTATTCAGGAGAGGTTCCCAGGTAGAGATTTTACATTATCGGTTATACTGACAATGTGATGTGGAATTTATTTATTAAGGAGTTCATATCTTGATATTTCCATTCTTCTTTCGGTTTGCTATATAATCTATGTTAAAACAGATGGGAAATATTCGGCTATGAATTCCTATCTGGTCAAGCATATAAATATTTAACGTTTCCGTTGCATCACTAACAATGTATACAATAATATTTGTGCCTATACATAATGGTCAAGTAATTTAAAAGCGTTTTTACAATTGTGCGGTTTTAAATTGCAATAGCATTATCTTGCTTGTTACAATCCATTTTTCGGGGGAATTATATTCAAAAGCTAAATATTATGGCTGTTCCGTATATTGAACTTGGTAACATCAACACTAGCACAATCATGAAATTAAAAAGATATACATAAATAGTTCAGAATTTCAATGATTGTAATGGAAATATAAGTTATAAGCTGTTACCAGATTAGACATACAGTTGATATGAAGCGCATCCGTCAGAAATATAAATATTCATGGCACACGAATGGGTGCTATTAATGTTTCTTCCGGATGGACTTCATATCTACTGTATGTCTAATCTGGTAACAGTTAATTTCTAAATATGCCGTAAGAAAGAACATGCATATATTAGTGAGAAAATAGAGTCAGAGTTCAAAATCTGGCTCAGATAGGATGTCTCCATCTATTGAGACTAGCAAATGATACCAATGTTAAAAGTTATTATACATGTACCTTACAATGTTTATGACGTGACTGGCTGTAAGACCAGCAGAACAGGCCAGTTACTGTGACGTATTGTCCCCTTAATTTTTATATTCCATGCCTACAAATCTTTAACAATGATTTAATTTATGATTTAGACTACTGGTATGATTTCATACCTAAAAATGGCAATTTTTGCAAAATATCCCTTTTCGAACCTTTGACTGATTTAGAGTTTGGAAACCCAGGCTATACAATATTACATTAGTTTTAGAGCTCAGTTTAAGTTTCTTTGTTTAATTTACAGATGCTGAGCTCCAACTATTTGGTTCTTCACACAATGGATTTGGATTTAAACAGAGTGACCTTGACCTATGTTTGACCTTCATGGGAAGGCCCACTGGTGAGGTTGGTACTTTCTGATTACAGTATAATAATTAAAGACACATGTGCTGTGTATGTACTAAGAGTAGAAGTACATCTTTAGCAGCACCCGTGTAAACTCATTATGTTTGTATCAATGTTTAAAAATTTATGAACTTTATAGGTTCCTTCAATAACATATACTGTATAACATAAAATGTTGTTAGAAATTTTAGTTGTTTTCATGGGCTTACTTACAAATACATGTACTTTATAATGTCATACTATCTTCGAAAAAAGAAAATCTGAAACACAAATGTTGGGATCTTTATATTTAGCTTGCCTAGATAAATTTCTGTAAGATTTTGCTCCAATGAATTATTAGTTGCTTGACTTTCCATTTCAACAGCCTGGCAAGTTTTTGTTTATCCGGAAATATCAACAGATAATCTTTTTATTTTGTTTTTACTTTGAATACTGTTTCACCAGAATGCACATTACATCTCTGCCAAATATGGCCTTCATTGTGATTTACTAAGGGTCTGGACCCTGTGACAATAATAGAGGCGGTCACACAGAAGCTGAAGCAGCACAGAGGTCTGTACAATGTGTTTCCTATCACCACCGCCAAGGTCCCCATCGTCAAGTTCAAACACAGACGCAGTCGCTTGGAAGGAGACATCAGCTTTTATAACCTGCTTGTAAGATTTGTTTAGAGAGACATCAGTTTGTATAATTTATAATTTAAGATATCTGTAAGATTCAAGGGAGACATCAGTTTGTATAATTTACCTGTTAGATTTAAGGGAGACATCAGTTTATATAACTTATCTGTTAGATTTAAGGGAGACATCAGTTTGTATAATTTACCTGTTAGATTTAAGGGAGACATCAGTTTGTATAATTTACCTGTTAGATTTAAGGGACATCAGTTTTATAATTTACCTGTTAGATTTAAGGGATACATCAGTTTGTATAACTTATCTGTTAGATCGAAGGGACACATCAGTTTTATATAATTTACCTGTTAGATTTAAGGGAGACATCAGTTTGTATAATTTACCCGTTAGATTTAAGGGAGATATAAGTTTATATAAATTATCTGTAAAAATTTAAGGGAGACATCAGTTTGTAAAACTTATCGGTGGCATGGTATTGACTTTTAGTCCTAATTGACCGGTCACCAGGCAGTATGTAGCTACCATTATTAGTTTTTATATACATTTTGTAATAATTCATTTATATTGAAGATATACAATATTATAAGAGTTTTTGTTGATGATGTTTTCCATCTCCAGGCCCTCTACAACACCAGGATGATCCAGTTATACGCCTCCCTAGATCCCAGAGTACGATGTCTCGGCTACGCATTCAAGGTGTTTGCTAAGGTAAGCTTTATTCTCAGCTCTATCATTTGCAAATGTTCCCTTCATCTTTTCTTTGTCAAATCATAGATAAGTATTTATTTCTTAGATTTTATAAAGCAAGTTTTAAAAACTTTCTTTGTTAAAAACTTTTTACATACAAAGCAAATAAAATGCATAATGATAATTATCTTGTATTAAAAAAAACTTAACACTTTGAAATATTTAAAGTCAAGATACGTTTTAAGATTTGAAAGAAACTATTTTGTTCTCTGTTCATTGATTCCTGCATCATGTCATTTTTATAATCATGACACCACAATGGCCGTATTGTTTTTATGACATATATATGTAAAACTATAACTATATTGACAAATTCTTTAGATTGATGAAAATAGGAATGACAGTTATTATAAAACTAAGTAATAGATTGATACATGATGTGATCTTATATGGTCATGCAAATCTTGTCACATAAATGATACAATATATATATTAATGTAATGCTTAAATCCCTTTTGGTTAACGTACAGATTTGTGAGATTGGTGATGCCTCGAGAGGAAGTCTGTCCTCCTACGCCTACATCCTCCTCCTTATCTACTACCTCCAGCAATGTAAACCAGCAGTCCTACCTGTCCTACAGGAGGTGTGTTCTCTTTCTGCCTGAACCGTTTGATATGACATTCCTTTCACTCTTTAATAGTAGTTTTCTTTTTATAAATGACCAGGCCTCGATTCCTCCAAACAAACTTTAGTCAAAAACTGACTTAAAATCAAAAGTATTCATAGTTATATAAGGTAAAAAAACTTTAGTTTTGACTTAAGTCTGAACTCTTGTTTCTAGAAATCGGAGCCAGGCCCTTGAATTCCTTACAGTTGTTAATCCTGGTATCTAAAATGGGAATAATTCACATACCATGTGACACCCGATAACGCTTTTGCAGGACTAATGTATCTATAGTGATGGAATGACGTTGTACAATGACATCCCGCGCTAACATCATTTCAGCGGGAAAATAACAAAGAGTGACGTTCCATCACCTTTGGAGATACTAGTACCACACAAACGTTATCAGGTATCACCTGGTATGTGAATTATTCCCATTAAATACAAATGTGTTGACACTAGAATTGTATCTACATTACAGCTGTACCCCGGGAGGAAGCCAGAGAGGATTGTAGATGGCTGGAACACGTGGTACTTTGAAGATGTGGATACATTGGTAAATATTACCTTTGTTTTCAGTGCAAACATTGTTAAGATGTCTGCTTGGTGGTAATATATATATATATATATAAATATTGAAATATGGAAATCAAAGTGTCTGGCAACTCTGAATGTCTGAATTTATATCATTGTGCTTACTTGGATATTCTTTGGTAACATTGTAATAACTTTTAACTTGAAACCACTACTTTCAAATATGAAAGCTGATTTCAAGCTCAATACCAGTAATTCTCAGCATCGATGGATAATGATACTGATTTTATTTAATTTCAACATTTCAGCCTAAAATTTGGAAGTGCAAGAACCAGCAGAGTTTGGGAGAGTTATGGTTGGGCATGTTTGTTTTCTACACACAGAAGAGTTCTCCATCAAGGATAACGTTGTGTGTATCAGGATGTCGGAGCCTCTCACACGGTTTGAGAAGTTGTGGAATGGCAAGTGTATAGCCATCGAGGGTAAGTACAGCTGGTATAGATAGGGATTTAAGTTACAAGTGCTAGAAACAGTTTGTGAACGGTATAAGTTGTAGATTAAAAATCATTGTCATTAGTTTCATCACATTTTAAAACAAAAGAGTATGTTAATTTAAGGTTTGGAATTATACAAAATGAGATACATATTATACTTGTTGATTAGGCTACACTCTATACAAGGGTCTATAGCTCCCCTCATCTGGATTTATGTTTGATCTATATCCTAATTATTAAGAGATTCAATGTTTAGGTATAGTCATTTTTTCAGAGTATAATTAAATCCTTGATTCAAATGAGAAATTAGTTTTGTCTAGAGTTTTCAACTGTTAGTAAGTTCTTGAATGCTTAGAATAACATTTGTGTACAATATTGCCGTGATGTTGTGATATGGTTTATGACCTTTCTTTGTTTTTCAGATCCTTTTGATCTGGGGCATAATCTTGGTGGAGGTCTATCACGGAAGAGTAAGTATTGCCTTCTTACAAATGGTTTTACCTTACACAGTCCTAAAAACATGCAGCATGGAATTGACCAAAAATAGATTCTATTGATCTTTCTGAAAGCAATGTTTATATTTCAGATATATGTTTTTAGTGTTAGTTTTATATTTTAGCACTGTTTATGATGAAGTTTACTTTCTATTAACTATTACATGTAATTAAAAAACAACGTAATTTTGAAGCAGTGCACCTGTCGTAGAGGATTTAGAAAGCTTTAAAACTTTGTTAGTTCCAGATTCAGTTATAGGAAACACGTTCTCTTTTGAGGGTATGAAGTTTGTGTATCCAGGTTTTTATGTACCCGCTATGAAATGAACTTATACTGTTACTCCTGTCTTGTTTCTCTTTTCTCCTTCTGTCCTTTACAGTTTTGTCCTAGTCCTGTTATGTTCCAATGTAATATTTAAGTGCATGATTTATGTCATAGACATTTCTAACTCAATATGTTACAAACTTTTATCAACATTTTCTCTGTTATTTCCTCCATATCTAGTGAACCAGTACATTATGAAGACATTTATCAGAGGTCGAGAGCTGTATGGCACGCCTGCAGAATTACCAAAGTCTTGCACAGCTCCTGCGGTAAGTTTACTAGCCCAGTGCATGCTCCGTCATCCATCCTTCCGTCCGTTTACAATTCATGTTACTGCTATTTCTCAGAAAGTGCTGAAGTGATCATTCTAGTTTCACATATAGGTTTCCCTAGGGTCCTAGTTGTGCATATTGCATGTTGGGACTGATCGGTCAACAAGATGGCCACCAGGCAGCCATCTTGAATTTTGATAGTTAAAGTTTGTTACCGCTATTTCTCGGAAAGGATCATTTCCAAATTTCATATGTAGGTTCCCCTAAGGCCCTAGTTACTCATATTGCATTTCGGATTTTGGGACGGATCGGTCAACAAGATGGCCGACCAGCCGTCATCTTAGATTTTGGTAGTTGAAGTTTGTACCGCTATTTCTCAGAAAGTAATGAAGGGATCTGTCTCAAATTTCATATCTATGTTCCCCTAGTTGTGCTTATTGCATTTTGGGTTTGATGAGTCAACAAGCTGGCAAAAAGGCCGCCATCTTGGATTTTGATAATTTAGGTTTGTTACTGCTATTTCTCAGAAAGTACTGGAGAGATTTTTCTCTAATTTTATTTGCAGGTTCTTCTAGGGACCTATTTCTGCCTATTGCATTTTGGGACTGCCACCATCTTGGATTTTGATGGCTTTAAGTTTAAAAAGCAGAGAACATAAGTTTAAGTTTGAAAAACAGAGAAAAGAAGTTTAAGTTTGAAAAGCAGAGAAAAGATCCCTCTTTCATTTGTTAGACAAAGATCATTCTTTGGTGTGCGCCCAGATCCCTCTGGGATCTTTTGTTTGTAGTATAACTGCAGTGAACCCACAATAATCCGGGCAGAAATCGTCCAGAAATCTCACAATCTAAACAAAATATTTGAAAACGGATTTGACCATTAATTGACTAAATCTGGAAATCTGGAAACTTTGCAGTCCAGTTGAGTTGGGCTGAGGACACAAGTATTCGTATTATCCAGGATCCACTGTGTTATATTCTTATTTAAATAAAATTTTCCCAATTTGTGACATGACTTTCTTTCTATGGACTTAATAATAAAATGGTCATTTTTGTGACAGGATTATTTCCCTTCTTTTACTAGGGACTTAATAATATATTGACCATTTTTATGTGACAGGAATATTTCTTTGACAAGACCAAGCTGTCTCAAGGTGCTCCTCCAAGTGACCGGTGCTGTCGGGTGTGTAACAAGATCGGCCACATTGCCAAGGAGTGTCCAAAAGTCCTTCAAAGGAAAGAAAGGTGATTTCACTTCTCAGAGTTTGCTTTATTTCTGCTGTTTTATGTCTTTTGCACTGCAACAAGTGTACAGCTTAGGAAAACAATGTATAACTAATACCTATCAATTGTGTCAATTAGGTTTCAAACTCGACACCCATAGTTTATTAGCAGTATTAAAGATTTTAAGCTCTGTTGACTAATAATCACAAAAGATTTTCTGAAGTCAGTAAAGTGATCAATGAACATGGATTTAACTTTGTCTTTTATGAGTCACCTAACAATCAATTACTGTAAGTACTGTAAGTATGCATATTTTAGTCATTATCAAATCTCAGGGTCTTTTCAGCATAAATTTTGTTCTAGATTAGGATTGCACAAATGCATTTTCTCTGGATTAAAAGAACATTTATGTACTATGGGTTGTGAATAGAGAACAAAACCTAAAAACTTAGCTAATTACTAGTTCAATATCTGGTCTTTGTGCTTTCTCATAAATATCAAATTTGTTTTTGCTTTTTTTTTTTTTTATTCAGAGAAGAAAGAGAGAAATTCAAAAACTTCAGATCAAAAGATAAAAAACAACAAAGGGATGATGGTCCAAGAAATAACATGGAGGAACAAGGTCACTTCATGGACAAGAATATGTCTCAGGGGCAATACAACCAACCAAAAGGTAAGTATCCCATCTTCACTGTATGGTCATGTTAACTGCAGGCATCTTGCATTTACTGTAAGGTCATGTTAAATGTAGGCATCCCATCTTCACTGTATGGTCATGTTAACTGCAGGCATCTCGCATTTACTGTAAGGTCATGTTAAATGTAGGCATCCTATCTTCACTGTATGGTCATGTTAACTGCAGGCATCTCGCATTCACTGTAAGGTCATGTTAAATGTAGACATCCCATCTTCACTGTATGGTCATGTTAAATGTAGACATCCCATCTTCACTGTATGGTCATGTTAAATGTAGGCATCCCATCTTCACTGTATGATCACATTAAATGTAGGCATCCCATCTTCACTGTATGGTCATGTTAAAGATAGGCATCCCACATTCGCTGTCCCACATTCATTGTATGGTCACATTAAAGGTAGGCATCCCAACTTCACTCTATGGTCACATTAAATGTAGGCATCCCATCTTCATTATATGGTCACATTAAATGTAGGCAACCCATCTTCACTGTATGGTCATGTTAAATGTAGGCATTCCATCTTCACTGTATGGTCAGGTTAAATGTAGGCAATCCATCTTCACTGTATGGTCACATTAAATGAAGGCATCCCATCTTCACTGTATGGTCACATTAAATGTAGGCATCCCATCTTCACTGTATGGTCACGTTAAATGTAGGCATCCTGTCTTCACTGTATGGTTACCTTAAATGTAGGCATCCTATCTTCACTGTATGGTCATGTTAAATGTAGGCATATCACATTCACTGTATGGTCATGTTAAATGTAGACATCCCATCTTCACTGTATGGTCATGTTAAATGTAGGCAACCCATCTTCACTGTATGGTCATGTTAAATGTAGGCATCCCACATTCGCTGTCCCACATTCATTGTATGGTCACATTAAAGGTAGGCATCCCACATTCACTGTCCCACATTCATTGTATGGTCACATTAAAGGTAGGCATCCCATCTTCACTGTATGGTCATGTTAAATGTAGGCATCCCATCTTCACTATATGGTCACATTAAATGTAGGCAACCCATCTTCCCTGTATGGTCATGTAAACGTATGCATTCCATCTTCTCTGTATGGTTACGTTAAATGAAGGCATCCCATCTTCACTGTATGGTCACGTTAAATGAAGGCATCCCATCTTCACTGTATGGTCACATTAAATGTAGGCATCCCATCTTCACTGTATGATCACATTAAATGTAGGCATCCCATCTTCACTGTATGGTCACGTTAAATGTAGGCATCCTGTCTTCACTGTATGGTTACGTTAAATGTAGGCATCCCATCTTCACTGTATGGTCATGTTAAATGTAGGCATCCCATCTTCACTGTATGGTCATGTTAAAGGTAGGCATCCCACATGCACTGTCCCACATTCATTGTATGGTCACATTAAAGGTAGGCATCCCACATTCACTGTCCCACATTCATTGTATGGTCACATTAAAGGTAGGCATCCCATTCTTCACTGTATGGTCACATTAAAGGTAGGCATCCCACATTCACTGTCCCACATTCATTGTATGGTCACATTAAAGGTAGACATCCCATCTTCACTGTATGGTCATGTTAAATGTAGGCATCCTGTCTTCACTGTATGGTCACGATAAATGTAGGTATCCCATCTTCACTGTATGGTCACGATAAATGTAGGCATCCCATCTTCACTGTATGGTCATGTTAAATGTAGGCATCCAATCTTCACTGTATGGTCACGTTAAATGTAGGCATCCTGTCTTCACTGTATGGTTACGTTAAATGTAGGCATTCCATCTTCACTGTATGGTCACGTTAAATGTGACATATCACATTCACTGTATGGTCACGTTAAATGTAGGCATCCCATCTTCACTGTATGGTCACATTAAATGTAGTCATCCCATCTTCACTGTATGGTCATGTTAAATGTAGGCATCCCATCTTCACTGTATGGTCACGTTAAATGTAGGCATACTATCTTCACTGTATGGTTACGTTAAATGAAAGCATCCTATCTTCACTGTATGGTCACGTTAAATGTAGGCATCCCATCTTCACTGTATGGTCACATTAAATGTAGGCATCCCATCTTCACTGTATGGTCACGTTAAATGTAGGCATCCCATCTTCACTGTATGGTCACATTAAATGTAGTCATCCCATCTTCACTGTATGGTCACGATAAATGAAGGCATATCACATTCACTGTATGGTCATGTTAAATGTAGGCATCCCATCTTCACTGTATGGTCACGTTAAATGAAGGCATCCTATCTTCACTGTATGGTCACGTTAAATGTAGGCATCCCATCTTCACTGTATGGTCACATTAAATGTAGGCATCCCATCTTCACTGTATGGTCATGTTAAAGATAGGCATCCCACATTCGCTGTCCCACATTCACTGTATGGTCACGTTAAATGTAGGCATTCCATCTTCACTGTATGGTCATGTTAAATGTGACATATCACATTCACTGTATGGTCACGTTAAATGTAGGCATCCCATCTTCACTGTATGGTCACATTAAATGTAGTCATCCCATCTTCACTGTATGGTCACGATAAATGAAGGCATCCTATCTTCACTGTATGGTCACGTTAAATGCAGGCATCCAATCTTCACTGTATGGTCACGTTAAATGTAGGCATCCCATCTTCACTATATGGTCATGTTTAATGCAGGCATCCCATCTTCACTGTATGGTCACGTTAAATGTAGGCATCCCATCTTCACTGTATGGTCACATTAAATGTAGACAACCTATCATTATGATAATCGTTTGTTCCTTCTTAATGTAGAAAATTAACCAAAACTTTGTGGTCTATCCATAGTTAGTTAAATCATGACTCCATAGACAACTCATTCAACAGTGACCCTTCACTAATATTCCGATACCTATTCTAACAATAGTTCCTATAAATAGACAGAGGCATGATACATCCTAAAAGAATTATAGTGAAATATGTATATAACGACAACCTAAAGGACAAAGAAAAAAGGCATTAATAGCCAATTTGCAAATAGTCTATATACAAAGGTTGAAGAGTGTTGAAATTAATCCTTTTGCAACAACAGAAATTGATCTATGTAAGCAGATGGTCTTTTTATAAAGGTAGTCTTTAAGGCATGTTTTATTGTAGTAGATTAACTGTTGATACACATATTAATATCTTTTATAACAGGCCTGAGAAGGTCAAAATCAGAACCCAATGATCCTGATAATGACCCGGATTGGCGTCGTCAAGGAAACCCACAGCAATACAACAATTCTAACAATGGTCAACGATATCAGCAGCAACAACCGCAGCAGCAGCGCCACATGGCCAGTCAGCCGAGGGTTTGTATACATTACAGATGTATACCTGTTAGAGGTGACTTTGTTGACTAAACATTATGTCATTGTTGAGTCGGTGTCTATTTTCTCATATTAATATGGAGAGAGATAACACTGGTACTGTTAAAGAAGAACTATCTACATACAAGTAAAATGATGATATAAGATATATAAAAAAATTAGATGCAAATTATAGGTTTATCAATTGATTGTTGTAGTTTCTTTGATCAATGAAATTAGGCTGACAGAATGCATTGTATGAGTTGATTGTTTCAGAATATCCCAATTCCGTTTGGTCACCCAGGATCTCCCAGACAGAGGCCTTTTATTGGCGGTAGTCCTCAGGGCAATTATCGTGGAAGTCCACGGTCCAATGCAAATCTGTCGGACTCATACCCACCACCTAGACAAACTATATCGCCAATGAAAGGTCACGACCCTAGACCAGTATCATCTCCTAAACAGATCGGCCGACCTCAGTACCAGGAGGGTTACATGTCCACTAGTCCAAACAAGGGCATGTCGGGTCATCCCTGGATGAATCAGTTCATGCAGAATCCGCAGCGAATGCCTCAGCAGCAGCGACACCACCAGGGGACGCCACCAAACCCATTTCCTGTATGGCAACTATCACACTCACCTCATGCATGCCCATCTCCATCACTATCGACATCGCCATTGGCAACTAACTCTGCCTTTGTCAGCACTAACTTTCTTGCTTCCACTGGTAACATGGTGGTGAGTCAGCTCGCTCGCAATCCTCTGTTACACTGGTACTCTGTGTCACTCATAACTACCACAGCTGACACAGAGTAGACTTATGTCTTACATTGGTCTGTTATAAAAGCAAGGAATGTCTCAAACCTAGTGTCAGAATTTGACTTTCTAGTATTAGGCTGGCAAACAAACTTCTTACATGAGGGTTGAGCATCCCCTGGTGACCAAACAGACTCATATTTGATTGTTTTTCTCACACACTTGTTACAGAAATGTGATTTTAAGTGGTTGTTGAAAAAAAATCTCATCTTGCCATAAACAATGCTTCCTTGAAATGTAAGACGAAAACTGTCTGTTATAATATCTGACATGATTCATTGCAGTATGTGAGAATATATCTTACTTCTTACTTCTCTACAACATTAATAAATATGTTGGTATTATGGTATATACGCCATGTACCAAACATTTTATTACAGTTAACCTGAATATTACTCACATGGATTTATACATGTGAACTTTATCTATATTAGGCTCACCTACTCTTGGTGTAAGTGCACTTGGCTTGTACTGTAAACTTTGATGTCAGTCCACCACTAACGACTAGCTATATCAAACACAAGTTTTTCTTTGAGTAACTTTTCAAAAATTATGAATTTCGTGACCCAATACATACTTCATGTGTTGCTCTTGTTGCATGCTGGGCGAAGGTTTTTTTGTTAAAAACAAATGTCGACCTTGCCCTTCAATAAAAAACTAAGAGAAACTTGTGAGCTGTTCATAGCCATTTGTCTGTTGTCTTAGTTTTATTTTTTATTTCACTACTAACCATATATTATATCGTGTAAAATTTCCAATAATAATACTGTAAGCCGACTTATTTTAGTGTATACTTAATTTAGCATTTTCATACATAACAACTTTTATTTACGCAGTTATCTCCCCCTTTGAACCCCATTCAAGCATTTCGATACAGATTTTATTGGTCTGTTCTTAGAAATAGAATAGTAACTGATAATTGATACCAACATTATTTAAATCATGAGTATATTTGATTTATTCTGTACTTATTTTTCAGAACATTCCTCCTGGTTCGTCACCAAGGCAAGTTTCAATGTCAGCCAGTCCAGGTAACCATGGGCCTCCAAATATAGGTAAGCCTCTCTATTGAGGAAAAAATAGGTGTTGATCAGAAATGAAGTGGGTGTTAGGAACCAGATCTTTAATACTCAATGTACTGCTGGATTTAAGTTTTCTTTTTCTCTTTAGTCCAGTTTACCAACCTGAACACTATTCAGTTTTGAACATTAGAAAAATCACAACTTTTGAAAAATGACCATGTTTCTAATATAAGTGAATTGTACAGAGGCTCTGTCACATAAGTGTTCAGTTTCTAGTTGATGGACCTTCTCTCTAGAAGATTATTTTGTAATTTTTTCGCAAAATGTGTTTGAAAGCACAAAATACCATACATTTTCTGTATCTATGGCTTATCACACAGCTATTTATTTTACAAGAGATTTATTTCTTCATGTTAGACTTTAGATATGGTAAACATAGATTCTATCAGTAAAACAGACAGAACCACAGTTGTTGACCAATAAAGTTATTTACCCCTGACCTGTAAAACGTAACAAAATGTATTTAGTCTTCGGAATAGTTCTATTTATTGTAGGTAAGTAATTCTGTCAGTTCAAGTGTTTTTTCTATATGTAGGTGTGTCCATACCCAACGACCAATATCGTCAATCTAGTCACCCTGGCAACCAGGGAGGAGGATCCAGAGGGGGCTCCAATCAAAGACATAATTATAAACAATATACCAATCAACAGAGGAGGAAGTGAAACTTGAGTACGCATACAAATTGTCTGTCAGTCAACAGGACAAAAATGTCATCCACCTGTCAACAGCAAAATAAAAAAAGAAAAAAAAATCTTTCAAAATATGTTCCAGTCTATAAAGTAGGGCACTTTCTAAATTGGACAATATCATATAAGTTGGTTGTCAGTCAACAGAGAAGGGATTTAATGTTAGAGACTTTGTTGTACGAACTGACAAATTTCTTATGGTACAGTTTGTCCAGATCATTATCAACAAGTCAAGCAGTAACAAGGAGAAACGATGTTATAAAAAAAAAGGTTGACGTGAAGCTGATCAGTTGTGAATGTCTTCCTAATCTCTTACAAGTAAGAAATATAAAAGGAATACGGCTGTAAGAGAGGAGACTATTTCAGTAATTGTGTACAAGTTGTCTGTACAGGTGTAGTGGAATATTTTGATACGCTGACGAGCAGCTCGGGATACAAGTTAGGCTCACTGTTATTTTCATGTTTGCCAAATTTTTATTTGATTAAATCTTCATTAATAATTTCATGTCAGGATTTTTTTTTCAGATTGATTATGTCAAATACTTCTACATATAAATTTATCCAATTCATTGTACGTATTGATATCATAAATTTTGACATTGTTTTTAGACAAATTTTGAACACAGGTGTAAAAATTCTGGAAAATTAAAATGTATTGTATGATGTGTAATGTGAGAGGTGCATTAACTTGTTTTATGTAAAATGTTTGAGTGAGGAAAATTGTTAGGTAATGGTTATGGAAAAATTAGCTTGTACATTGTTTTTTCTGTCTCATGAATTATAGAGTAAAAAAATCTTAGATAAATTCTTTCACTGAATATTAAATTAATTGTTTGTGCTTTTTTTATAGTTTTGTTTTTTTGCCATGTACAATTTTTTTGTTTTGTTAATTTGAATTTTAATTTGTTGAAATCATTAAACATGTTGACCTTCAATGAGATTTGGCAGCTTTGTGCAGAAATTCAATATATTACTCTCATCAGTCAACTGTATCCAAACCTCATCTTTTGACTAACAATGTTTTAAAAATGCAAATTGTCACAAAAATTGTTATCAAGAAAACTTTATTTCATATCACATTATAGTGCTTAACATAATATCTAATATCAAAAGCATAAAAGGAAAATTTAGCATTTATAACATTAAAAGGATTTGCATAAGTTATTGATTAATCTGGTTAATTAGTATTTTGTACTCATATTAATCTTTCAGTCAAGTACACAGACTTTATTATTCCTGGCCAAATTTTACTTTTAACTCCATCCAACTTCACTTGAATACTTGGATGACCTTGAGTTCAACCACAGTCCAAACAATTAGATGCTAAGGTTCCATTGTAGATTTTGTATTCAAATTTAAAAAAGACACCAATATATTTTGAAGTTATACCTAAATCCTTTATGCTATGGTAGCTACACCTTTTTAATAGTTTTTTTTATTACTACTGGAACATAGAAAAAGGAAAATACAGCAGTTTTATGTAGAAATTTCAACTTTGAAAATTCATGTCTAGAAAGTTACCTGTTGATTTTACTGTTGTTATTAAAGTTGTTGGAATAGATTTTATACAAATATATTCATTTAAATACTTTTTATATAGTTGTAAATCTAGCCAATTGTTAAAAAAGGGGGAAAATACTAAAAAAAAATGCTTTTTTATGCATTTTGAATGGTGGCTCTGTCAGTTTTGGTCTAGTTTTTTGTTTTGTTTGTCATATTCTGTAGAAAAAAATAAGAATGATCAGCAAATTCTTTTGGGAAAAAAAAGATGATTGATTTTACACTAAATATAAACTATGAAATTAGCTCTACATATTTCAAATCTAAACACTGCATACAATGTACTTCTCATTTAATGTTTTCTTTTTTCATTTTCTATGCACTTGCTATATAACATTTTTCCTGTATTTCATTCTGAAGCATGCATGTTATAATTAATTTCCTGTTATTTTCAAAGTACGTTGTATATCAATGTTTTGCAAAATTACAAAAATATTCATTTAAAGATAATTATCTACAGAATGATTATTTTCACATAGATATACCAGTTCTTTAGAACAGTTAACTTACTGACAACATAACTCAATGTTTATTTCCTTAAAATGAACTCGTTCAGAAGCAGATTGCATTCTGTTTGATTCACCAATATTTATAAGTTTGCATGGCAACCATAATTTATCCATGTATAAGCTTGGCTATGTTTGACAGTTCAATCTACCATGATTTATCCATGTATAAGCTTGGCTATGTTTGACAGTTCAATCTACCATAATTATCCATGTATAAGCTTGGCTATATTTGACAGTTCAATCTACCATAATTATCCATGTATAAGCTTGGCTATATTTGACAGTTCAATCTACCATAATTATCCATGTATAAGCTTGGCTATATTTGACAGTTCAATCTACCATAATTATCCATGTATAAGCTTGGCTATATTTGACAGTTCAATCTACCATAATTATCCATGTATAAGCTTGGCTATATTCGACAGTTCAATCTACCATAATTATCCTTGTATAAGCTTTTGAAATCCGCAAATATTACTTTTTCATTGTGAACACGTTTTAAAATGAAAAATGGTAAATTCAGTGGCCATGAAAGAAAGTTGGTGCATGGTGTATCTAGCATTATGTAGTTATAAACATTTATTCTCAGTGGCAATTCCTGGTAATACATATCCTAAGTACATTCCTGTGGTACATCCTGATGTTTGTAGTGTTGATTTTGTAGTTTGAAGGAATTTTTATGTAAATATTAGAATTACCTTAGAACTCTTGTCGTAGAATTCCTTTGTTTTAATACCCACATAATTCACAGGCACTTGATTGTAAAAATAATTAATTCATGGTATATATTATGTGCATATATTAAGTGTATTAGCAGACTAGAAGTGCCTGTGAACCATTTACATGTGTTGTAAGAATAATTTTTGTCTTTATGTCAAACCATCTGTCAGTCCACTCCAGTACATACAGTCACATTATACAAGTTTGTTTCACTGTCACAGTTATTTCGAGGCCCATTTTGTATTTGTTGACCTAACACATATGGTTGACAAGTGACCACTGCTGAAGCAAGTCAAATGTATTATTTTCACATGCCAAGTGAGATAACTTCATTGTTCAACTGTGTTCAAAAGTGTTTGAAACTTGTAGCAGAATTTTCAACTGACTGTAACCTTGAAACTGTGAAACAACTTGACAAGTGCCTTAGTAAAATATCATATGATGAACTCTTCACCACTGAAGACCATTTACTAGGTGAATGAGTAAAACAAATAGATACAAATGTCATTTCTTTCTTAAAAATCCTACAACTCTATCCAGAAATATAGATGTTGCAATCTGGGGCAATCTTGGGCCATGAACCATTTAATTTGTCAAGAATCCATACCAGACATCGGCATCTTGCCGTGTGAGTTGGCACAAGGCTTGTTGAGAGCTGATCAGCCAAACGTCTGCCTGATCATGAAGTATGAACAGTCCATGTCCAGAGGCATGGTTTTTCACATCAAGGTTTTTTCCAGTTCCTGTAATTGTGTCCCCTTCATGTGATTTCCTTCACAATTCAGCCATTTTTGTTCTTCACAATGTCAGAAGTAATGGCCTAGATTCCACATCCTTCCCTTAACAACGACTGTTTTTAGTGTCCTTTTTTCCCCATCGTTTCCACATTTTCCAATGTATACTTGTTTTACATACAACCTTATATACCTGTTTTTTTTTTATATTACCCAAATGCTAGCGACTTAAACAGGAATCCAAATTTTTAATGTTACCAGGAAACCAGTTCTTAATCGACAGGTTCAATATCTTGAGTCATTTTTCCATGACATATTCTAAGGCTATAAAACCTTACAGGGATGATTGTATCACATTGTAGATACATGTATAGGAACCAAACTAAAAGTGAAAATATACATGCTATGTAATGGCAAGCCTTCGAGGCTCTTGTTTACACAATGTATATTCTATCTACCATAGAGAGTGGAAGTGAACCTATAGGCTTGCACTATTGATGTCACTTCACATTCAACTGCATTCTCTACTAACAAGACGAAGGAATTTGACGTTTCTATCAATGCTTGAACATAAGAGTATCTGTATATGTTAGGTTTGCCATTGCCTTTTGACCTCAGAAAGATAGATTTGCACTTTTCTTTGTCCATTATAACATGAAGTTGGAGTAGCAGTGCTAATGTCAGTTTTAACTGATCCATTTTATCACAGATTGTTTTACTTCTCAATGAAATAAAAAGTTTTATTCATTTACCGATAATGAATATGTAAATATTTTATTGACATTACAATACAAACATAAAATGTGACTGAATGTATTGAAAAATTATTAAAATAAATTTGTAAAAAGGATGCAGCATGAACTTTGTTTCTGTTGTTTTTGTAAACAAAGTCAACCCTATTTTCCACTATCTAAAGGTTATCTGACAACTATAGTATTGTATGTGTGTATGTCTACCTATGATCCTGTGTGCTAATACCTCGTTGTCATTGGATGATCTTGGAAATATCTTAGTATCCTCTGTGAAATGCGTTTTCGGGGGATATTAATTGGGCTTTGTCCGTCTGAGATTCTTTTCCGGGCTATAACTCAAAAAACGTTCAACGCAACTCCTTGACACTTTCTGTATACATCAGACAAGTGCCCTTGTTGTGCTTTTTGCTATTGCTGACCTTCCATTTTTGGAATTTTTAGCCAACCATCATCAGATGGTGGGATATTCAAATTGTCTATCGTTTCTGGACCATGGTCCATCCGTTAACAATTCTTGTTACCGCTATTTCTCAGAAAGTATTAAAGGGATCTTTTTCAAATTTGATATGTAAGATCCTCTAGGGCCCTAGTTGTGCAAATTGCATTTTGGGACCGATCGGTTAACAAGATGGCCACCAGGATTTAGATAGTTAAAGTTTGTTACCGCTTTTTCTCAGAAAGTATTAAAGGGATCTTTCTCAAATTTCATATGTAGGTTAGTTGTGCATATTGCATTTTGAGACTGATCGGCCAACAAGATGACCGACCGGCCGCCATCTTGGATTTTGATATTTAAAGCTTTTCTAATACTGCTATTTCTCAGAAAGTACTGAAAGGATCTTTCTCAAATTTCATATGTAGATTCCCCCAGGACCTTAGTTGTGCATATTGCATTTTGGGACTGATTGGTCAACAAAGATGACTGACCGGCCGCAATTTTGGATTTTGATAGTTAAAGTTAGCTACTGCTATTTCTCAGAAAGTACTGAAGGGTTTCTCAAATTTGACATGTAGGTTCCCCTAGGGTTCTGTGTAGGGACTGATTGGTCAACAAGGTGGCCGCCTGGCAGCCATCTTGGATTTTGATAGGTGCAGTTTCTTAAAGCTATTTCTCAGAAAGATAAAGGGATCTCTCTCAAATTTCATATGTAGGTTCTCCAAGGGTCCTAGTTGTGTATATTGCATTTTGTAACTGCATGATCGGTCAACAAGATGGCCGACCGGCCACCATCTTGAATTTTGATAGTTACTGCTATTTCTCGGAAATAACTGAAGGGATCTCTCTGAAATTCCATATGTAAGTTCCCCTTGGGCCCTAGTTGTGCATAGCACCTTTTTGGACTGATTGGTCAACCAGGTGGCCAACCGGCCGCCATCTTAGTTTCATCGTTGAAGTTTGTTACCGCTGTTTCTCAGAAAGGACTGAAGCGATCTGTCTCAAATTTTATATGTATGTTTGAAAAAGTTTGAAAAGCAGGTTAAAGATCCCTCTTTCCATTGTCAGACATAGATCATTCTTTGGTGGGTGCCAAGATCCCTTGAGGATCTCTTGTTTCCGTTACCATGGTAACTTAGTCAAAATTACCAAATTACTGCTTCTTTTTGTTTCCGGGCCATAACTCCAAAACCATTCAATGCAGCGCTATGAATTTTTCTGTAAATATCAGACAAGTGCCCTAGTTGTGCCTTTTGCTGTTGCGGCCCTTTTTTGGAATTTTTTTCTGTTGCCATGTAAAATCACTCAAAAATACCAAATTTCAGGGTTTTTTTTCTTTCCAGTTTAACAATACTTGCATGCATTTAAAGTTATACTTAAAATAATTGTTGCTTTGACCTTGGTTTGATGTACAATGTATTTGGGTTTTTATACCAACTGTGTGAGGTGCCGGGGATAATGCCATGCTCTAAGGTTGATAACTTGACATTAGTTCTTGAATGATACCTTGAGCATGGTGTATTACTAACTATTGCTCCTTTACCTTCATGTGATATGGTTTGATGTAGTGATATCTGTCATAGTTTGATTTCTACTTGATGGTGTATCATTGACACCTTCCCTGTATGACCCTGTTTGATGGTGTCTCATTTATGACCCTGTTTGATGGTGTATTATTGACACCGTCCCTGTATGACCCTGCTTGATAGTGTCTCATTTATACCTTCCCAATATGACCCTGTTTGATTGTTTCTTGGACACCTTCCCTGTATGACACCGACTGATAGTGTATCATTGACACCTCTCCTGTAGACACCTTCCCTGTATGACATTGTTTGATAGTGCATCATTGATACCGTCCATACAGGACCCTGTTTGATAGTGTATCATTGACACCTTCCCTGTATGACCCTGCTTGTTGATGTCTCCTTGATACTTATCCTGTATGACACTACTTGGCAGTGTTTCATTGGCCCCTTGTTTGATGTTTTGACCGTCTAATTGATACCTTCCCTGTATGATCCTGCTTGTTGATGTCTCCATGATACTTTCCCTGTATGACACTACTTGGCAGTGTTTCATCGGCCCCATGTTTGATGTGTTGACCGTCTAATTGATACCTTCCCTGTATGACCCTGCTTGTTGATGTCTCCATGATACTTTCCCTGTATGACACTACTTGGCAGTGTTTCATCGGCCCCTTGTTTGATGTTGTGACTGTCTCATTGATGCCTTCCCTTATGACAATGTCAGATGGTGTCCTTATTACAAAAGAATCAAAAGGTACCAGAGATCTGTGGTATATTAGGTCCCATTCTCTTCCTAATGTACATCAATGGCTTACCAAAGTCGGTTAGAAGTAACATCAAACTCTTCGCGGATGATACAAAAAAATATGGAATTAGTAACACTATAGAAGAAAAAGGTATGATTCAAGAGGATATAAATAAGCTTGGAACATGGTCAGAAAAATGGCAGCTACATTTTAATGTTTCTAAGTGTAAAACTCTGCACTTCGGGTCTCGGAATCAAGCACATGAATATTCAATGCGAAACGAGGATGGAAATATGATAACCATAAAAAATAACACCACAGAGAAAGATTTAGGCATAACATTTGACACGGAGTTGAAATTCAGCATTCACGTTGCCAATTGCGCAAAAAAGTCAAATAGATTGATTGGATTGATACGACGCACATTCACAATTATGGATAAGGAAATGTTTATACCAATTTACAAGTCGCTAATTAGGCCATTACTTGAATATTGAGTAACAGCATGGTGCCCAATATTAAGGAAGGATATTCTGGAACTGGAAAATGTACAAAGAAGGGCAACAAAACAGGTCAAAGGTCTCCATGACACAACATATACGGAAAGACTAAAAATACTTGGAATTATTCCAAGTCTACAGTATAGAAGAATAAGATATGACATGATTCAGGTATGTAGGATACGAAATAAAATTGACGTAACTAGTGTAACATCAGAAGGTTTATTCATTCAAAATGAGGACAAGAGAACAAGGGGTCATAGCAAAAAGCTTAGAAAAACCAGGACTAGGCTGAGATGTAGAACCAACTGATTTTTGATTCGAGTTGTGAATGTGTGGAATAGTCTCCCGGAAAATTTCGTCAGTGCAGAAACAATAAATACGTTTAAATCGAAACTAAACAAGGAATGGAGAAATCACCCGCTGAAATTTAGTCCGGATTGCTACTGATGATAACATGTGAGGTCATGATCACATCTGCCACCAAAGGATAGGGTTTGGATGTAATGGACATCGTATAGTGCATCCATAACCATAAGTGAAATGTAAGTGTTGTATATATTTACATAAACAATAGACAGAAGGATATACAGAAGTATGGACCGTTAATTTTAACTTCAATTGAGTATGTGGGCATCTATGAGTGTGACTCGACGGTGTATGCGCAACAAGTGAAAATCAAGTGACTCAAGTCTAAATTGAGGAGGTCAAGAGGTATTGTTGCCTACATAGACCGAAGATCAGGTAAATCAGGTATACGTCTTACTGATTATTGTCCTCGGAGTGGTATGCTGTGATTCAACACTATTTAAACAATATGGATTGAATAAAATGATCGATATTTTCTACTGAAAGTAGTATACATATATCGCGGCTCCATCGCTCCAAAAATTCCATTGCACTCTACTATCTATTTAATTAATGTCTATTAATGCCGACGTTGATTTATTGCCATAATATGTCCTCACTTAACCAATAATTCACACTCTAAATGACGAATTGAAGCATCCTGGTCAATTGAATTTCTCACCGAATTAAGATATAAATAGTTTAATTATGTTCCGTTTTATGTTACATTACGGAGCCCTATTAACATATAGTTCGTCGGTAATTATCCCCTCATATGGAGTTTATCATTGGTAACCTAGGGGACCATTCAAACTGTAGTAATCAGTCACTCACAAGACAAGGTGCACCCCATCATGTTTTATTATATCATATTTCTTTTATGTAAATAGAACTATAATGACATGTTTAAAACGAGTTGTCACGATGATCAGACTGTGTTTCTTCTGAAGGCCGTGTGCCGTAATGCTCCTATAGTACGACGATACATCAAACGTCACGCCTCGTGACCTTGAGGGGACGGGCTGATTATGTTACAAACCCCGGATACATTGGCTAACTACTCCACGTCAGTTCAAAGTGAGATACAAACTTCAGTCTAGTTTAATCCATAAACTTGAGAAGCTTTTGGACTGTGAAGTTTTATAAAATTAAATGGTTCCCGATACATGTAGCATACACCGTTTCATAATAAACGACACGTGACTTTGCTTCTTAAGCATGTCGCATGGCAAATACGTGTACATGTATATACATTGTACCTAATCTCTTTCATATCCATAGTGCGTATTAAGGTTTTATATAATGTAAATAAACGTATCTTGTTTCATCATCCAATATTTCTGCTGTTGATGGCGTTGGAAGGTTTCTGATGTTGATGGCATTTGCAAGGTTTCTGCTGTTGATGGCGTTGGAAGGTTTCTGATGTTGATGGCATTGGAAGGTTTCTGATGTTGATGGCATTGGAAGGCTTCTGATGTTGATGGCATTGAAAGGTCTCTGATGTTAATGGCATTAGAATGTTTCGATGGTGATGAATTGGAAGTTTCTGATGTTGATGGCATTGGAAGGTTTCTGATGTTGATGTTCGAAAGTTTCTGATGTTGATGGCATTTGAAGGTTTCTGATGTTGATGGCATTTGAAGGTTTCTGATGTTGATGTCATTGAAGGTCTCTGATGTTGATGGCATTGGAAGGTTTCTGATGTTGATGGCATTGGAAGGTTTCTGATGTTGATGGCATTTGAAGGTTCTGATGTTGATGGCATTGGAAGGTTTCTGATGTTGATGGCATTTGAAGGTTTCTGATGTTGATGGCATTGGAAGGTTTCTGATGTTGATGGCATTGGAAGGTTTCTGAGTGATGTTGATGCATTGGAAGGTTTCTGATGTTGATGGCATTGAAGGTTTCTGATGTTAATGGCATTAGAATGTTTCTGATGTTGATGGCATTGGAAGGTTTCTGATGTTGATGTCACTCGAAAGTTTCTGATGTTGATGGCATTGGAAGGTTTCTGATGTTGATGGCATTGGAAGGTTTCTGATGTTGATGGCATTCGAAGGTTTCTGATGTTGATGGCATTGGAAGGTTTCTGATGTTGATGTCATTGGAAGGTCTCTGATGTTGATGGCATTGGATGGTTTTCTGATGTTGATGGCATTGGAAGGTTTCTGATGTTGATGGCATTTGAAGGTTTCTGATGTTGATGGCATTGGAAGGTTTCTGATGTTGATGGGCATTGGAAGGTTTCTGATGTTGATGCATTGGAAGGTTTCTGATGTTGATGGCATTGGAAGGTTTCTGATGTTGATGGCATTGAAGGTTTCTGATGTTGATGCATTGAAGGTTTCTGATGTTGATGGCATTGAAGGTTTCTGATGTTGATGGCATTTGAAGGTTTCTGATGTTGATGGTCATTGGAAGGTTTCTGATGTTGATGGCATTGGAAGGTTTCTGATGTTGATGTCATTGAAAGGTTTCTGATGTTGATGTCATTGAAAGGTCTCTGATGTTGATGGCATTGAGGTTCTATGTTGATGCATTGAAGGTTCTGATGTTGATGGCATTTGAAGGTTTCTGATGTTGATGGCATTGGAAGGTTTCTGATGTTGATGGCATTGGAAGGTTTCTGATGTTGATGGCATTTGAAGGTTTCTGATGTTGATGGTATTGGAAGGTTTCTGATGTTGATGGCATTGGAAGGTTTCTGATGTTGATGTCATTGAAGGTTCTGATGTTGATGTATTGATGGTTTCTGATGTTGATGGCATTGAAGGTTTCTGATGTTGATGTCATTGAAGGTTCTGATGTTGATGCATTGAAGGTTTCTGATGTTGATGGCATTGAAAGGTTTCTGATGTTGATGTCATTGAAAGGTTTCTGATGTTGATGGCATTGGAGGTTTTCTGATGTTGATGGTATTGAAGGTTTCTGATGTTGATGGCATTGGAAGGTCTCTGATGTTGATGGCATTGGAGGTTTTTGATGTTGAGGTAAAGGTTTTTCGTGTTGATGGCATTGGAAGGTTTCTGTGTTGATGGCATTGAAGGTTTCTGATGTTGATGCATTGAAGGTTTCTGATGTTGATGATTGGAAGGTCTCTGATGTTGATGGCATTGGATGGTTTTCTGATGTTGATGGTATTTGAAGGTTTCTGATGTTGATGGCATTGGATGGTTTTCTGATGTTGATGGCATTGGAAGGTTTCTGATGTTGATGGCATTGGAAGGTTTCTGATGTTGATGGCATTGGAAGGTTTCTGATGTTGATGTCATTGAAAGGTCTCTGATGTTGATGGCATTGGAAGGTTTCTGATGTTGATGGCATTGGAAGGTTTCTGATGTTGATGTCATTGAAGGTTTCTGTGTTGATGTCATTGGAAGGTTCTGATGTTGATGCATTGAAGGTTTTTTGTTGCATTGGAGGTTCTGATGTTGATGCATTGGAAGGTTTCTAGTTGATGCATTGAAAGGTTTCTGATGTTGATGTCATTGGAAGGTTTCTGATGTTGATGTCATTGGAAGGTTTCTGATGTTGATGGCATTGGAAGGTTTCTGATGTTGATGGCATTGAAAGGTTTCTGATGTTGATGTCATTGAAAGGTCTCTGATGTTGATGGCATTGGATGGTTTTCTGATGTTGATGGCATTGGAAGGTTTCTGATGTTGATGGCATTGGAAGGTTTCTGATGTTGATGTCATTGAAAGGTTTCTGATGTTGATGGCATTGGATGGTTTTCTGATGTTGATGGTATTTGAAGGTTTCTGATGTTGATGGCATTAGAAGGTTTCTGATGTTGATGACATTGAAAGGTTTCTGATGTTGATGTCATTGAAAGGTCTCTGATGTTGATGGTATTGGATGGTTTTCTGATGTTGATGGCATTGGAAGGTTTCTGATGTTGATGTCATTGGAAGGTTTCTGATGTTGATGGCATTGGAAGGTTTCTGATGTTGATGGCATTGGAAGGTTTCTGATGTTGATGGCATTGGAAGGTTTCTGATGTTGATGTCATTCGAAAGTTCCTGATGGTGATGTAATTGGAAGGTCTCTGGTCTCTGATGTTGATGTCATTGGAAGGTCTCTGATGTTGATGTCATTGAAAGGTTTCTGATGTTGATGTTCTAAAGTTTACATAACTGAAAATGTTCTGGTGTTTTTGTATAACCGGTTATTTCTCGTGGTCTTATAACTGAACATATTATGTTGTTTTTGAAGTACAATCCTGAAGTTAAGGCTGTTTTCTTTATATTAATGTAGTCTGAAAGTTTATCTTATATATCTGACTGAAGATCTCTGATGTTTTGGTTTCTGATGCTTCCCTTTCTCCCGGGATCTTTCCGATGTTTAATGTCATCTGGAAATCCTTACTGAAGGTTATATAATGATGATTTCTTTAATCCCATTGTCATGATGGTTTTTGTCATGATGGCTTTTTGTTGCCCATTTTTTTTTTTTTTTTCGTAATCGTAATAATTTTGACGCTATCGAAATATCAGACCTTATTTATGATCTTTATGGGAAATTAAAGATGCGCTCCAACGTTTTACGTTGAATTTTCGTTCTCTGCAAACAAATTTCATTTTTGTATTTTTCCTTGGTGTATAAGATATGAATTCTGTCTTATAACAAAATAAAGTATTACTTATTAAAATATGTATCTCTTTCTAGAAAATATTTCTAACTCCATCAATACAATTTACCGTAAAACCTTACTTTACCGGCCACTGCGTTGAGAGATTTTCTGTTTTATCCTATTGTTATAACAGATCACTGCCGATAACGGTACATCCCTTTTGCGACTAAATATTGTATTTGTTACACCTATATTGCTTTTAGTCGTCGACAAACGTTTGTCAATAAGAATTGTTTTTTATCCACGTAGATAAAATGAAATCCACCACCGGCGAATAAGAATGTGTTAGGATTATAAACAGCTACTATGTGTATTTACAGTATTGATAGACCATTTGTTATTTTGCTTCCGATCTATTTCTCACACAACAATGGTATGTTAACAAAGCACCGGAATACCTGTATATAATCTCAGTCCTAAAACAATTCTCCAAATCCTTAAATCACAGACCGACATGGCGGTCACGGCTGATTGTGTACGTAACTTGACCCCTACATAAGAACCTTATGGTCTGCCCAAATGGGGTAGAATTGTTAGATTGCGGCATATATACATTGTAGGTAAATTACAGTACCACAGATATCATATCCGTCGTCTTTTAAAAATTATTATAATTTTCTCTCTTTAATATAATCTGAGGTCAATCTCAAGAAACCGCGACACTGAGTTCTTTCCCAAAGTCAGCAATATTGATGTGAGAATGCAGGAGTTGCCCTGATCAGGCTTGGTAATGCAGATTTATCAGTCTAACGTTGACTTAAGTGTTTAGTTGCTTTTATAAGTATATAATAAGGGCTATTCTGGCTAAACAAACTTCTGGCACAATGTCTTATAATTTAGACTTAAAGGTAATTTAGGAATAATTAGAAACTTACTGTAGTTAAACCAATATCTTGGACAAGTTAAACCGCTATGTTCTGCCTAGGGTAGACGGTATGCCATGATGTCATTGTGGGATATTTAAAACAATTTAAGCGTGAAAAAAGTTAAGGTTTTAATACTTGGGTCGCCCTGATCCAAATCTTTGTAACTTTTAAACAATACATTGGCATATGCGGTCACACTATTCTCAAAATATCCATGTACGTCAACATACAATGTAGATCTATACTGAATGTATACAAATACAGTATGTGGTACAAGTGCCTGCGCCAAATCGACCATATACATAGGATTCCTTTACACTTTATAAAGAATTTATCTGCATAATGCTTTCATAATTCAAAATTCAAATAACTGGCACAGTGTATTAATACAGATGATAAAATTCAAATAACTGGCACAGTGTAGTAATACAGATGATATTGTATTCAAAGGACACCTCTATATAAAGGCCACTTGTATACAAAGGACACCTCTATATTAAGGACATCTGTACAAAAAGATATTTATGTATAAAGGATACTTGTATATAAAGAACATCTCTATATAAAAGACACTTGTTTATAAACGACACCTCTATATAAAGGATTCTTGTATACAAAGGATACCTCTATATAAAGGAGACTTTATACAAAGGACACCCCTATATTAAGGACACTTGTGCACAAAAGATACTTATGTATAAGGATACTTGTATATAAAGAACATCTCTATATAAAAGACACTTGTTTATAAACGACATATAAACGACACCTCTATATAAAGGATTCTTGTATACAAAGGATACCTTTATATAAAGGAAACTTGTATACAAAGAACCTCCATATAGAGGACATTTGTCTATAAAGGACACCTCTATATACAGAACACTCGTATACAAAGGACGCCTCCATATAGAGGAGATTTGTCTAAAAAGGACACCTCTATATAAAGGACACTTGTCTACAAACGACACCTCCATATAAGGAACATCTGTTTACAAAGGACACCTCTATATGAAAATACTTTATACAAAGGATTTCTCTATATAAAGAATACTCGAATACAAAGGACACCTCCAAGGAGAGGACTTGGCCCTAAATGACCTTAGTTGTCGATGGGCCGTAAAACTCAAACAAACAAATCCATAGAGAGGACATTTGTCTCTAAAGGACACATCTATATCAAGAACATTTGTTTACAAAGGACATCTCTATATAGAGGATACTTGTCTACAATGGACACCTCTATACAAAGGACACTTGTACACAAAACACACCTCTATATCAAGAACACTTACAAGGACACCTATCTTAAGGTTGTTTATACACAATGAACACCTCTATATCAGAACACCTGAATGCGTATATCAGGAACACTTGTATACAAATGAATCTTCTATGTAAAGGAAACTTTGTTAATAAGAATTTTTCATTTAACGTCGCATATTGAGTAACAAACAACATTAGCCTCTATATAAATGACACTTGTGTATAAATGATCTCTCTATAAAACGAACATGTTTCTATATAAGGCATCCGTATTAATGTATCCTATATTCCGCTATATAAAGCGAATTTGGTTATAAAGAAACCTCTATAGTGCGCACACACGTTATACAAGGTATATTGATGTAAGGACACTTCTATAAAAACCTGTCTATAACGGAACCTTTTCTTTACCAGCTTGTTCATGTTAAACTGCATAATATACAAAGTATCTCTTTTACGTTACACGCAATCGTTCGTTACAATGTATTTCACAATGCTTATATAATACAATGTATTCATTTTGAGATGTAATGTATGCTTCTAAGGATGCGTACCACAAAATATTCTATAAAAGAAAATCATATTACGGTGTTATGATCACACACTACATATTCCATTAATATTATGGCAACACTCCTGTATAATAACTATCACCATAACAATAACCATTGAACGACATATTAGACGCCCAATATATCTGGAGTTTTCATCTTACATGTAATTGAGATGCTACCAAGATGTCTTATAAAACTTAAGTGTAAGACAGTATCAAGTGATATATCATTAACATACAGATCTTTATTATGATAGTGTATAGTAAAAAATGTATTTTAATCAGATTGGTTATATGGTAAACTAAATGATATACATGCAACCCAATTAATAACATGCAATATATCTGCCGTATATTATAAATTGGAACAAGATGATTATTATCGTCATTATATGAGGGCTAGTCCTGTATGCATTTTAAATGTTTTGTTGGGTTTAAAATCAATATAGATTTACTAATAATTATAACATCCCTGATTGTTAATATAACATGAGGTGTTTACTTTTTACGATTTTTTACCTCGCCAACCTCTCCCTTCTAAAACGTTTACACACTAAATCCAACCTGTGTTCACTCCAAATGTTTCGATGTTGTTATCGTTGAATCAAAATAAACAACCTTTTTAAAAACACATTAGACACCACCTGTATGAACCTATAAATGAACTTGCGTACACGAAACCATACTCTCTCGTTAAATATACGTACTTTCTGCAGGTTTTTGAGGTTATCAATCATCCGGAAAACCATTCGCCGAAACAGTATATAGAATGAACGACTGCCAATCTTATGAATAATGCTTGTCAATTCTATTACGTCAACTATTAATTTCTATTCCTTAAACTTTTTAACTGATAAATTAATTGATTCCCACAGGATTTACATTAATGCTCTGACTTTGACATGCAGCTGGTGACTTATGTACGTGATTGTTAGCACGCAACGTGTACCATATAATAGATATAGAAAATATACCACCTGGCTGGAGCAAACTATAGTATAGTATATATAGAAGAATTTAAGTCAGGCTAATGTATCTCTTAAAGTTTACTACCAGAGACTAAAGCAACCCTGGTCCTCGTTGTCTGCACCCTCAATATTCCCCGGGTTACTCTCACTGTCGTTATACCTATCCACCCCTGGATAGCAAAACTGAAGGCCCTTTGACCAAACACATATGGGAAGACAATTTGTTCCCTTGATTCTTACTGTAGTTGACTATATGGCTTTGAAATTGGGCGTCGCTGTCTCTGTAATCGTCAAAGGAAGTCCCTGCAAGCCAGTGATTGGTCAGATTTCTTTCTCCTTGATTGTCTTCAGTTTTGCTACAAAATTTTCCAGATGTGTATAATGACAGTGACAGTAAACCCTGTAGTATCGAGGATGCGCTGTTTGATGCAATGCATATATGCCAAAATGTCAAAGTCCGGTGTCGTGGTCACTGTTAACTGGGACTTAGACCCGCACTTGTCTATTAAGGAAACACAAGTTGTTCGTGTACGTGCTGTTGGAAAACCAAGGATAAATTCCTTAACGCAAATAAACACAATGCACTTGGTGTCAATTATCTTAGTTTTATATCGTTATATAAATCAATATCAAAAGAATAATCAGTAAAGGTAAAAACATGAAATGGTATGATTAACGTTGATTTCACTCGAGATGTTTATGAATAGGCTGGGCTTTTAAATACCTCTAATAATGTCAAATTAACACAAACTTTGAATTAGCAATAACATAATTTACCTTTTCTGAAAACCTATTTCGGCTTTTGCTTCAGCCTGATGGCATTCAGCGCCATATTATGCATTAATAAATATTAATACAATATACGGTTTGTAGATAATTACAAGATTTTCCATCCATGGAATATTAAAGCACATTTTACATGTTATTCTCTGTTCAGTAGCGTTAAAGGATGTCCGATAAACGACTGATGCGTAATCCGGCGTCGTGCACTTCCAGTCCAAGTCAAGACGGAAACGGAAGTCATTCAATATGATACAAATAGGCATAATTACCTTGGCACTTGGATTTTATATATCACACTTTCAAAGAAGTTAAACATGGCATCTAAACTGACTATCCATCATTCTGCGTATAAAGCATAAACAAGACCAAGAGCATACAACGAGGTGTTCTTGTACACGTGCTGCGAGAAAGTGTCAAATTGCGCACTCCACATACACCTACTTGTAAATGCTATAGAAGGGTTGAAGTCTTCACGCTGACCGATACACACGACGGTGATGATTTTATACCGACCAAAGCCTAACGCTTTCACTCGTTGTTTTAACCTGTCCGCCAAACTTTTTGACATATTGCTACACTCGTCCTTGTTATAAGTCTTCTCGTTCAGCTCCTTCTCGAACAGGTCTTTGATGCAGTCACGTAGGTGGTCACTCCGTGCCTTCTTGTCCGGTTCCGTTTTGTAAGTGTTTTCATACTTGACGTTCGGGCGCTGGGTGTGTGCTGACGTAATTATTAACGTCGAACGTCCCGGAATGGAATCTACAATAGACATTTTTCTATTGTCTACAGAAGGTCTCCGAACAGCCAAACTCTCTGGTGCTGGGGGTTCTAAAGAGGACTTCCGCGTGACAGCATCTGATGGAGGAAGTGTGCTCAGCTTCCGACCCGCTCCGTCACCCTTCCTGTCCGCCTTCTTACTACTGGTGCTGGTACTCATTGTCGTTTTTATAGGGACTTACTTTCTATAGACTAAATAAGGTCCCTTTGTCCGTCTATGATTAGTGTAATACTTATACCTGGCACTTGCTATTAAAATCCAATTTTCACCGGCACACGATTGAAAATTAATACGCTTCGTTTATGCTAATCATACCACAAGAATAGCGGCCCAGGTTTGAACACTGTCAATAGTAGTTATCACTGGGTTCCTCACTATCCCTGACAGAACGTCACTTCAATACAAAATTAAAACTGAAACAATTTCCACGTATTTGTCCTGCCTTCGCTATAATGGCTCCTAGAGACGGTCTTTGTTTCTGTGTATTTAAACATTCCGACCTAGCCTTAGATGGGTCTGTATATAATTAAATCAGATCTTGTGATTACCATTGTATTGAGACTTGAGCGTCTCGCTAGCCTGGGTATCCCCGAGTAACCAGCCCACCTAATTGATCTATTGTGCATTAGCTCATAAAGCCAATCATAAACAATTCCGATGTATAAAAATCACATCGGGGTATGTATATCCTAATACTGGGTATATTCTGGCTATAAACTCGACAGAGATATCTCCTGTCAATACCCCAGTTAAAACCCCAGTCATGTCAGTATAGAGATCTGGGATATAAACTTTATAAACTACGTACACCCTCCCCTACTATTGTCGGATAGTCATTAGTCATGGTTATCATTTAGTGCATGTGGATGACTACGGCCAAACTCTTACATTGTAACATGCTACATTTTATCAACATTCTGTATATCTATTTGTGATAGAATATTGGAGGAAACCCATGAAACTACATTTTTTTCATAACAATGATGAAGCCATACTTCAAGAGAGTTATCGACATACATATAGTGCAGTGGCATTTTCAGATAAAATCAAAGGCACAGAGTCTTGAAGAGAACATTTTTGTATTTCATAAAGTATTCTTTACCGCTTACATCCTGTGCAAACGTGTATTATAAAATTCATATTGAATATGCATTTTAATCACGATGATAAAAGAAAATAAACATTGAATTATTCACGAATGAAATTACAGGTCTGTATGGGCTTTTAACATATATATCACGACAATGTCTATTTGGTAAAATCGGGATATTTGAATGCGTCGGTGTTTTAAAATATTTAAAACATGGACGAGCTTTGTGATGTTTAATCTCGTATCCATTGACTCCATGATTAACAGTACAACCTTGGGGATCTGTTTAAATATCAGCGGTTTTGTGCGTTGACTTGTCGTACTGCAGTCGAACCATTCAGGTTTTGTCAGTTGGAATTAAAAGGCCATTGATGGGGTTAAATGATGACATAATATACTTCTCACCTATTTAATAGTATACAGGAAAATAAAACGTAAATGGAATCATCATTTTATAATACTTTATCGACAATCAGGTACCACCACTGTCATCGCTGTAAGGACAGTGACGATATCGATGTAAAGGAAAATAGCGATGACGTTCGCGACGGGTGATAAGAAACTGTTGCTGCTGCTGTTGAGAAGGGAGAGAAAGAAGAAGACGACAACGATGAGAAGTTGGAGGAGAAGGAATAAGAAGAAAATGACGACGACAACAAAATTTATAGACAGAGACGAGGAGGAAATGATGATGATAATGATGGTGATGATGATGATGATGATGATGATGATGATGACACCCGATAACTCTTCTTCGATATGAAGTTAGCTGTTGTCAGCTCATTCTGGCGCGTTTTGTAATATAATAACTCACTTTTATTCGGTTGGGCATCATAACAAAAATAATGATGATGATGATGATGATGATGATGACAATGGTGATGGTGATGATGGCGATTTGTTGTTGACGACGCTGACGTCGACGACGATCAGTAATTGTGGAATAGATAATGACAGTGCAATAATATATATACACATAATGAATCAACCTCTTATATGTAATTGAAACTTAAAGGTGTGTTAGCGAACGAGATCAACGATGATAAATACTAACCTAAGATTACCTTCGGATTCCCCCGGCAATTTACACATCGCAGAGGTTATCTAACTAACATGACAATAATTATGATTGATGACGCTATACTTTGTTACATTTAATTACGATAATGCATTTTAAACTGTATCATATGACACGAATGAAAAAACACTGACCTCCAGTCGAGTGCAAAAACTATTCGTTACTGTTTTAGAATATCTTCAATGTATCGGTACCATTGTCGGCGATCTCCCAGCCATGGAAACCGGCGATAGTGTTATGTAATTGGACCACAGTCCTACAGAGAATTTAAACGTGAAAATGATACCTATATATATATATATCATAAATCTTAAGTTAAAATTGTACTTCATTGTGTTATAGATTTAAGCCGCCACTGTCTACTCAAGTCTATTCTCTTGGTTAGAAAGAAAGGAATGTCGTAAAAGTAAAGGAATATCATTTTAAAAAATCACCGATATGTTATATACATGTACATGTACATGTATGCAGTAATACAGCATTTTGCCACAGAGATAAATAGTTGCAGTTCATGTGTATCTAGTCTTATCCTATAATTTACACGATAACCTTTTCATATATTTGTATTGCTACGTTAAATTGATAAAATGCCTTCCTTCCTTGTTCGTTGAAATAGTGGAGATGGCGAAATGTCCATCTTATCAATTTTTTCCAGTAAAAAATTCGATAGATCAAGATTTAAGGCAATGTCAAATATCGACCATCAAAATATCTCCCAGCATGTGTCAATATTATGTAATTATAATATAAATGACTTTTCCTTGTGATGAACTTTAAAATATTGTTTGATAAGAAGATTACAAACTGACAGATTGTGTCCACGTTCTATATTAATTATAGTTTGCTGTCTACGTGGAATCTCGGACGAACTCCCAGACGGCGTGCATTTAACAGAAATTCAAATACTTCGACAACTGGTACACTTGTAAGACATTTGAAGTTCTCCTATGGCTGAAAGTCGAAACGAAGGTCAAGATGACACCTACAGAGGTTAGAGCATGAAATAACAAAAGCGAGAGAATGAATGTTTCCCTTTTTGTTTGTGTTATAGTTCTATTGACATACATGGTAATTTAAGGACGCATCTTGGCTTGGTGATTAATGAATTACAGAGTTCCTGGAGAAATCCAAACGACGATCTGTAATTGACAACTGTACAACGATATACCAGAGGTATTAAGCAAATGGCGACATACTATCGTACTTACACTTATATACATGGGTATTGTATTACTTATTGAAACTTATTTTAGAATTCCACAATACGATTGAGAAAAGCTTTAGATAAAATTAGAGTGGTGCTTATCGTTTAGGTATTTCAATGTGCTGAACATCCTGGCAACTTGAATTTAGATTAGATTTATTTATAAATGATTATTAGTAATAATTAGTATCGTTTGTACGTGATATATAACTATATATTTGTAATATAATGTTACATTTATACAAGTAAATTTTGATCAATGTATAAAACTCGACATTCTCTCTGGCAACCGGGATCACATGTTGAGAACCAGTAAGGCTCAAGTTAAGTTCAGAAATACACATTCCAATTTTAGTAATGCTCAAATTACGATATACCACGTGACGATTAGACGTGTGTTGAAGGTCATGTCTTGAAGACACCAACCCACCTCATGACATCCAATCAGCATCCTTTGAATGAATTGGCGCCAGCATCACTCGGTCAATCGGAACAAGATCTGGCCTGGTTTTCCGATTGATTACTCTGCATACAACACATACACAAGTCCCACGGCATAGAATGACGCGTTCTTGTACGTGTATTCCGCGAACGTGTCGAAGTTGGCGTTCCACACACAGCGACTGGTAAAGGCGATGGAAGGGGAGTACTCCTCGCGCTGGCCAAGAGCTACCACAGTGATTATCTTATACCGCTGTACTAAAGATTTCACGTTCTGTTTGATCATTTCCGCCAGTCTTTTTGAGAGAATGCAACATTCCTCCTGGTTATAAATTTTATCCCGTAGCTCCTTTTCGAACACTTCCTTTATACACGTTTTAATGTCGTCGTTTCTGATCAATTGGTCAGGTTCGTTTTTGTAAGTATTTTCTAATTTTACATTGACGGGACGCTGGCCTTGTGCCGACGTTGTTATCAACGCCGACCGCCCAACCATTGGCTCTAGAATCGATCCTCTTCGGGCGTCGCCGACGAGTGACGACCGTCTTTCGGCAAACGTCGACGCTTTCCGTTGCGTTCCGACATCCATCGACGAATTCCTCTCCTCAGAATTGATACTTAACTTCCTGTCTCCTGTCATTAAACTCTGTTTCCGTTCGGGACCCGCACTTGATTTTCTCTCTGAAGTCTTCATGCTTTGTTTTCTATCCGTGTTAAGACTTGGTTTCCGGATAGATTTCGCACTATCGCCGCGAGTCATTGACTTTTTACGGTCCGACTTTTTCAAAACTTTACTCATATTCAGTTTTGTATTTCCACCAGAATTTTGTGACAAATTCACCGTTAGCACACTATATTAGCATCCAATAAGAAGCAAATATTACACTCAAGTTGATGAAATTATTTCACAAAAAAACTTCGGTTTCTTCTTGTAATCATTCCAAGAAAACTATTAACAAAACCGATTTTGAAGTTGAAAAGATCTTTTAGGAAAGTAAACTTTGATAAGAAATTCACGCACAATTAACGAGCGCCGAAAATATTGATAAAAGTTAATTTGCCTGTTAGATTCAACAGCAGAAAACGTAGTCAGATATCAACGGTTTTCAGATCCGAACAGACGTTTGATTCTAAGTACAAATAATAAAGTAACTTTATATTGTTCGCCCTGTTTTGTGACTTCGAGGAACACGTGCCCAGCCCAACTGATTTACCACATAAATAAATGTGGTACGGAACAAAAACCGGATCCGGACAAAAACAGTGTCTATTAACGAATGGTTATCGTTAACGGACGATCAGATCAGCTTGTATCTATGGGGAGTATAGGACTGGGGATAAACACTGGACACCTAACTGATACTACCTAAATATTTCACACATTCAATAGTTACAAGGCGACGTAGAATCCCGCTCTTTTCATTGCGGTAAGATAGATACATTTGTAAAGGTTTTAACACAAATGACTGTTTATCGTCCATTGAAATGTTTATGAATGTTGAGATCTGCGATTTTTATGACTCTATGAACGCGAACAATGCTAGAGGCGAGGTGTTAGATTAAGATTTAACGTCAATGTACATTAGCGGTTAGAGTACCCCGGGTACATCTCGTTTGTCTGGACTATTTGTATACAGAATGAGGGGACTCTATGTAAATATATATACTGTCTAATTTCACATTTCTCATTTTGATACAGGAATAATTACAAAACAGAATCAATATCGCATGCCTGTGATACCAGTTACAAAATGTAATATCATAATTTAAGTAAGGTTAAAGATCCAAGGTGCCAGTCGGATATGATATGTAACAAAGTGGACACATTGATCAACGTCGCCCATATGCGTGATTGGTTTCTATGCAAAATTTAATTTTTCATTAAATATTATGCTAAAACTCACTGTCATTAAACATTTTCATTGGAGAAAAATCTGGTTATTTGACTTTCTATCACGGAAATTTCCATTTGGGTAAAATGTTAACCATAAATCCATGAAATTTCCTTGACTGTTGATACCCGCATGTCGGAAAACAAGTTAACTTCTAAAACAGAAAATATGAAACTATAATGGTTCGCCATCTAGAATCTTATTCGTCGTATCTAATTCTATTTTGGTGAGAACGCGTTTTATTAAGATCGGACCTCAGCATGACACTCATGTCCAGTTATATTTACTTAGGACAAGTGTGTTAAACATACAGAGCCAGAATAGTTTGTAGTGTACAAAACAATATCGAATATCTAAATAAAATGTCAAGCTATGAAGTCATGAAAACACTAACTCTTGAAATTAATTGCTAATAGAATAGAATTGCGACACGCAAACGTGTTGACGTTCTTCGATTTTATTTGTTCAGTATAGAAAGTATCGCCCATATACCATTTATAGGTTAGACTTGTTAGAAAAATAACCACTTAGTAAAAGTCAAATGGTGGGTATTATCAGGAACCACATATATCCATTAGTGTTAGTGGACAAATGACCTATTTGACATGAGGTCAAAAGGTCACACCTCTTATCTCTGACAGGATCCGTACCAATAGTTTAGGAGACGGATATTTACCGCTTAAGATTTAACACCTAAAACCAGCCGACATATCACTAAACCAGAACTAGATACGACATGCCTGATGTAGTGACAACATTATATCACATACACAAATACATGATCACATTCTAGTAATAATAAACTTAAAGAAATTTAAGGTTCATTTTTTATGGAAAGGGATGACAGATGAAGGTTAAGAACAAAAGTCCGATAACGTACGACTACAAAGCGCCTCATTGGTTCATTTCTTTCTATATATCTCAAAATATGCATGTTTAAATATAAAGAATCAAATGAATTTTGTCAAAGCCTTTGTTCTTTACTTCTTTTGTTTGTGAATGTAAAGTTAATTTTGCAATTGGCCTTCGCTAGTGGACTGAATCAGGGATGAACAAATATTAGCGTTTCAAAGATCTATGCAGGCCTAATGTTAATTAACGTCAATTAATCTTCACGAACCCTTACGTTGCAATTTGCTCCGTGAACTAAGATTACCTTGAAATACACTTTGTAAGTAGTCTCGCGGGTCGCAATATTTTTTTTATCGTTCGAATCTAATTTGACACCAAATGGGCTTCCGTACTATGCTGTAAACGTTAATAATTGCGATACTTTAATACAGCAATAATTACCTTCGTGGATCTAACGTCGTTTTTGTAATAGGCCTTCGCATTGATGTCGCAATGCGCCGTCGTAAGGTTAATGTTTTTATTTGAAACGGCAGTTTCCATGGTTACCGTAATATTGCAATTCACCTTTTCAGAGTTAAACTTGACGTTGTATTTGACCTTTACGGACCTAACGGTAACAATTCTATTGTCCTTCATTGGCCTTAAGATTTACTTAAGCGAGATAAACATGAAAGTTGTAAATTACCTTGGTGGGATTAACGTTAATGATTACAATAGGCCATCGCGAGCTTACATTATCATTACAATTTACCTTCGCGCGTTAAACAATAAATTTTGTATTTCGCCTAACATTGACATTGGCCTTCTTACATTCGGAATGTTGAATGATCAGACGTTTTGATTTATAGTTATTAGGGCAGCGCTTACACTTACTAGGACATCAACACAATCAATTTATTTTTTCAATAATTTATTTCTGGCATACATACATGTACATGTACATGTAGCTACATGCAGTGATTATCTTTAGGACATTCCTTGGCTCATGCACGTGCAGTGCTCACCGGAGATATCAAATAACATCACATACTATATATTATACACATATAAGTAAATCTATAAACATGCACATGAAAACAAATCGACTCATCGTCACGTATGTATTTAAGAAGAGGCATTCAAGTTCTCGACCCCATCAGCCAAAATTGATGTAAAGGGAAGTAACTCCAACAGATCTGAGAGGTTTCATCAGGATTACATAAAATATATTTATTATTAATATTTAACTATCAGGTTTTGTACTTGTGACATTTTAGTGACATACCTTTAAATCTAATGTAGTAAGTGAAACGTGATAAGTGAAAAATATATCTAAACGCTTGAAGCTTCTGTCATATTGATGTCAGAACAAGAGATCCCAGAGGGATCTTGGCGCCCACCAAAGAATGATCTATGTCTGATAATGGAAAGAGGGATCTTTTCTCTGCATTTCAAACTTGTGCAAACATACTACATATAAAATTTGAGACAGATCACTTCAGTACTTTCTGAGAAACAGCAGTAATAAACTTCAACTATCAAAATCCAAGATGGCTCCTTGGCGGCCATCTTGTTGATCGATCGGTCCCTAATCAAAATATGCATAACTAGGGCCCTAGGGGAACCTATATATGAAATTTGAGACAGATTCATTCAACACTTTCTGAGAAATAGCGATAACAATCTTTAACTATCAAAATCCAAGATGGCAGCCTGGCGGCCATTTTGTTGACCGATCGATCCAAAAACGCATTATGCACAACTAGAGCCCTAGGGGAACCTACATATGAAATTTGAGAAAGATCCCTTCAGTACTTTGTGAGAAATAGCGATAACAATCTTTAACTATCAAAATCCAAGATGGCTGCCTGACCGCCATTTTGTTGACCGATCGATCCAAAAACGTATTATGCACAACTAGAGCCCTAGGGGAACCTACATATGAAATTTGAGAAAGATCCCTTCAGTACTTTGTGAGATATAGCGATAACAATCTTTAACTATCAAAATCCAAGATGGCTGCCTGGCGGCCATCTTGTTGACCGATCGGTCCCAAAACGCAATATGCACAACTAGGGCCCTAGGGGAACCTACATATGAAATTTGAGAAAGATCCCTTCAGTACTTTCTGAGAAATAGCGATAACAATCTTTAACTATCAAAATCCAAGATGGCTGCCTGGCGGCCATCTTGTTTACCAATTGGTCCCAAAATGTAATATGCACAACTAGGGCCCTAGGGGAAACTACATATGAAATGTGAGACAGATCCCTTCAGTACTTTCTGAGAAATAGCGATAACAAGAATTGTTAACGGACGGACGGACGGAAGGACGGAAGGGCGGACCACGGACAAAAAGCGATTTGAATAGCCCACCATCTGATGATGGTGGGCTAAAAATGTCCTTTGGAACTGAAAAGAAATACCTGGTTACCATGAGAAGCACATAAACTTAACTCTTAAAACATAGATATGGATAAAATGTACAAAATACTAATGTAATATATCTGTAGCCAGGATATTTCTGCCTACATTCTACATGTAGACCCCAAGATCAAAGTATAAAAATATCATAAATTCTTACTTACCTTATCACAGGTGATATTATCCACAGGGACCTGACACAATTTTTTTAAACTAACAGTATACATACCGGTATATATATCATAGTATAATGCTATAATATATATATATGTATACTGTTGGTTAAAAAAAATTGTGCCAGGTCCATGTGATATTATCAATTGTGATGTCTTCTGTCTTTGGTTAGTAAAAGTGAATCTAAGTCTAAATGAGTTCCTTGATTCCTGATATTTGATTAATCTGCCATTTATATCAATAGTCACCAGATCAGAAAGTCAAATCCCCTAAGTATGGACAATCGATCACAGTATCAGTATGAGAACTTCTAAGATTGGACAATTGGTCAGAACATGAGAACCCCTAAGATTGGACAATCGATCGGAGTATGAGAACCCCTAAGATTGGAAAATCGATTGGAACATGAGAACCCCTAAGATTGGACAATCCATCGGAGTATGAGAACCCCTAAGATTGGACAATCCATCGGAGTATGAGAACCCCTAAGATTGGAAAATCGATCGGAGTATGAGAACCCCTAAGATTGGACAATCCATCGGAGTATGAGAACCCCTAAGATTGGAAAATCGATTGGAACATGAGAAACCCTAAGATTGGACAATCGGATGATATTCTATCAAAGTTAGTACAATATCATTTTGTTCAAAATCATTTTAGAATGAGAACTTGTTGGTAGATGACATAGTCCAAAAATGATTGAGAATTCAGTGAACAATTGCATAAAAATTCAGCATTTATAAATACATATTGAAACATTTGCATTAAAATAGAACATTCTGTATCAGCAAATATGTAAATTTGAGGGCACTTAGGACAAAACATCAACATAGATGGCGATCAGTGGGCACCAGCTCGATTCTGAACAACTTGTCTGTAAATAATACTTATATAAATTGCTAGTAAAAGTAAAATAAACAAATCATCTAAAAGTCCAAATATTCCAAACATGGCTTCGGGTATAATATCCAATGGGGATATGAAGTACAGAAGAGCTGCACCAAAACAAACAAGAACACGGAGACGAAACATCCAGATCAGTCCCCCGACGGAGAAAAACTCTCCCACAAAATGTCTCATCAGTGTTGGGAGGTCTCGCAGGTGTTCTCCAATCTGTGATAATACAGACATATGTACACATTGACTTTTTATATCATTGCTAAAAAGATCTATGCTATCTTAATATACAGTCAAAACTAGAGGTTTATGGCAAGTTTACTATAGACATTTTCAATCAGTTTTTATACAAATATAGAAATTCATCCTATCTAAAGCCTTTCTGTTTACCAATACCCGGTAAGTAAATAAAATTTGTCCTTGTCAGGAGCTTCATATTTGCATAAACAATGATAATTGTTTAATTTTGTTTAAAAGTGAAAAAACATGTAATTAATACAATGTCTTAAACCATTTCTTCTCAACAGGGCTCATGCTAATTATAATTTTACTTTGAAACACTTGGGCATGTTATGCATGACACACTTACAGATCTTGGTTGACCAGAAAAGCGTCGATTGTAGCTGTTGATTTCACGCAATATATTTTGTTTTTCTTGACTATCATTATTGTTTTCCTCTGCGGTAAAGGCCACAAGGAGAAGTGTAACCTACAACAACAAAAAAGGTTTCTTTAAAAATGTGTATATATACATGTAGATGTCTAGTTAGCATAAAAAAATTAATATAAATAATTTATTTTGCTTTTGGTGCACGCACAATCAGTACTTCATTCCATATAGGACAAAGTATGATTGAATTTTTTTAGGGACGCAATAATTATTTTTGATACATGTATATTTATCCTGAAGTAAAATTATAAGCTCAAACTTTTCAATGGTGGTAATGGTGTAAAGTAAGCTAATTTTGAAATTGAAGACAAATATTGATTTGAATATTAATTTGTCTGCTCCTGTTTTTGATGGAGAAAAAATATCATATGAATAAATATACATGTACATATCAATACAAAATGAAGATTTATGAAATATTAAGGTTTAACAAGAAATATTATTGAGATAAAACACACCAGATGATGTACTCCCATAACATGAGAGTCGACTGGTCAGCCGTTTTTTTATCGGACGTTATTTTGCTGACTGTCGACTCTCATTTCCGAAGGCCTATTTCTTTGATGCAGCTTCCGACGTCAGATGAAAGCGGAAGGAAAAATGCAATTATATCAATATCTATAGCTCTAACATTGATAACATCGATGTGTACTTACAGTTTAGGTATTAATTATTCCATTTATCTAGGGAAAACCGTAAGTTGAGGCCTCATAAAATAGTATTTTAGCGGATTAGATATGATGAATCTTTTCCCTAACATTTTGACCTAGTTTTAAATATGGCGGCTGGTTACTACAAAAAACGGAACGTGAATTCAAGCGGGCAGAATGCAAGTAAAAGTAAAGGCATATCAAGCGTTTTGGGGACTTTGCAATTCGTTTTTTCTATTTACCGGCCGGATCGCTTTCATCATGAAGTTTTGTCTGGGTCATGAAAGTTTACGTTAGGAGATGTAAATATTTGTTTTAGATGAATTTTACGGCTGATTTTGTCAAAATACTTGTTGATATATGAAAAAGAGGTAGGTATTTGACATTGATGACGATTTAAATATGATTTAAACGTTTTATATTGTCACAATCCAAACTTTGAAAATGTTACCCTCAGCATCGGGTAAATGGCCTATCGGAAGTTAGAGGTTAGACACGACGTAATGTTCCAAAAGTGTCTCATCGTGCTATACCTCTAACATTGTTGGAGTACAGATGATGATGAAATACTTACTTGTTGTCTACATACTGGGCAGGCCACTGCTCCTAGCCAGCTTCCATGCTGCCAATAGGCTATGATACAATTACCTGTAACATATCAAGAGTTATCTCCCTTAAAACATGAAAGATCAAGGTAAATTGTACGATCCCTTTGTAATAGTTACAATATAGTATGATCCATTCCATCCTCAATACTCCAGGGGTTTCTATCACTTTTGTTATGTCACCCCTGGAATATTTCATAGCAAAACTGAAGGCTGAGTATTCAATCACAGATTGTATGGGAAGATAGTTTGGAAATTTCTGAAGGTCTGTGATTGGTCATTTTTTTCTCCTGAACTTGACTCCAGTTTTGCTATGAAATATTCTAGGGATGGATATAACAACAGTGATAGTAACCCCTAGAGTATTGAGGATGGATCCATTCATGAGAAATATTTGGACCATAACTGATATGTGCAGTGGTACACATACAGGGATCAAACTAGCTCTGATTTACTTCTGCTATGGGTAATTTCCCCAAATTTCCCTGAAGATTTATATATTCCCCCATTTAAAGCTAAAAAATGACCGTTTTTGTAACAAAATTTCCCCTATGACGAATTTTTCATTATATTGAGCTTCAAATCTCGCTTTACTAAATCTTACAATAAACTTACTTGTTTTACAGTACTTTTTTGTCAAAATGAATATGATTTTGGACCAAAATAAGAAGTGTCAAATTCCCCTTTATTTCGCCAAATTTTTGCATTATTTTGTAAAAGGTTAGTTTCCACCAAAACCTAGATTCATCCCTGATATAGGGATGTATCTTCACTTTAGCATTGTATTAAACAGCTGCTTCATATCAAATACCAATTCTATTTGAATTAACTAAGCATCAGCCAGGATTCATGTAAAATGTATTGAGTAAATGAATCCCTATATTACACAAATGTACACATATAAGTCCGCTAAACCTGCCTATATTACTAGGCTTTTTGAAAAAAAATAATATAAAAAAATTGTAATAATATAGGCAAGTTTAGTGGACTAGTAAACATTAATATACTCACCACAGAAAAAATGTCCACAGTTTGTATCCACGCTGTACTCCAGATCACCGAGACAGATGGGACAACTGAGGTTTGTTTGTGTTTCTCTAGCCCGGTATCTAGTACTGTTGGACTGATTCTGGTTAGTCCCCGTGTCACCGTTTGGTACTGGGTTTCCATAGATTCTCTCTCGCGCTGTCCTTACATTGTCTTCATTGTCTGGATGGATTTGATACTGTTCTACTGTGTTCCTGCAAAGAAATCCAAAATAGCTTTCTTTATACAAGTCAATTTGTCTTCTAATTAATGAAATTGAAGAATTGCATTATTACTAGATTCTAGATTTTATCATAATTACAGCATAAATTATTACAGTATATAAAAGTTGTCAAATAGCGATTTTCTTTACACTGTAGTGGGATTGGACTGGGTGGATCAATGGTGACCAGGTAGCTCAGTCCGTAGAGAACTCGGTTAGTGTTCTGAGGGTCCTAACTTTGAATCCCGGTCTGGACACTATATTTTCTCCTCTCCTGTTACAGAATTGGCGCCAAACTAAATAACCCATGGTAGTAGTGTTTGGGTCTCGAATGTCTTCGAGGGAGAAGGTTTCGAGAAAGGCGGGAGGAGTATAGCGGGATTGGACTGGGTTGTTCATAGGTGACCAGGTAGCTCAGTCAGTAGAGCACTTGGCTAGTGTTCTGAGGATCCCGGGTTAAAAACCCGGTCTGGTCGCTACATTTTCTACTCTCCTGTTACAGCCCTTTGTCTCACCTTTTTTTTTAAAAGTTTTATTTGAAACTCAAGCATTGTAACAGGAAACCGATTTGGATAAAGACCACAAGTGACTGCTGACATAGTGACATTAAATGATGCTTACAATAATGTATGATTTCTGTCATCTTTAAGTTTTACCTCAGATGAAGATAGGTCTGTGCAGGTTCAGAGATTTAATTATAAACAGGGCCCAGTTTCTCGACCTTCTTCTGTAATGCTTTCCTATGAGGAATTTTAAGTTAAATGATTCCTTAAAATCTTGGTTTTACATCTACTACAATAGCCTGTGATCACAAAAACACTTTAAAAGGCTACTAAGATAATTCGTGCAAATACACCCTGCGAATAAGTTCCAAAGAGTACATCGTAAAAATTTCACACTCGTGAAATATAGCAACTATATTGTAGTGCAGATGTGATAAATTCCATAGTTACCTTCGTTTTAAAACATATATACACAATGGCACTAGTATTCCCAGAAAGGCACTTAAAGTAAAGATCAGTTCATCTCCAACACCTTCTACCAGATTTGCTTTTCGCATGTAACCCGCCATGCTCGGGAGCTGAGTCACAAACTACACCTTGGAAATCCTTTAGATGCTATAGGACAAATAAAAAAAAACCTATAATTACATGATTGAAATTTAACTAGCTGCTGAAAAAAGCCATACAACGACACATACTCTAAAATAATATATATCTGTAAAGAAATACAATTTGTACATGTAATATTTTCATAAAATTGCTGTTTATTAACTTACATGTATTGGTGCATTTTAAATTACTGAAACAGGCAAGAATAGTGTGCCACTAATCCCTATTGAGATTCCTCCTCGAGACTATATTAAATTCGGACGTTTGATAGATGTCTCGCACAAACGTCCAAATATTACAGTCTCGAGGAGGAATCTCAGTATTTTTTTTTTTAATTTTCCTTCATGTAAGATCTATATTGTTCATCACATTTGTACATGTAACATTATCTAGTAAGTAGTTGACTGTAAGTGTAAATGGATGAAATTTCAGACAAAAACTTTTGAAATATATTTCAGCAGTAAATAACAAACAAGAAACTCATATAGACTAGAGCAATGGAGGGTATTATCGTCGGGTTAAGCATCTCCGGGTCATAACAAAGTCATGTCACACAGTTGATTTAAAAATGTGATATAGTTGTCTATACAATTATCCATGTTTTTATAGGTGCGCTCGTTTTCAACGTTAATCATGATAATAAGGGAGAATTCATTATTTGCATTTCCGGTTGAATGGAGGCAGTTATCGTAACATGGAGGCAGTTATTGTCAGTCTATGTTATTTCACCTATTAAAAGTACATTTGCTCACCTTGTGCCACGTTTGTAAACTGATTCATGTTAATATTGTATACACAATTTGAAGACAATATTTATGTTAACTAGTTCTAGTTTATTAATGACAATTTACACATATTAGTGAAACCACGATTCACCTAACATATTTTGTTGACAGAGACTTTCTCAGTATTAATTAATACATCATATAGTAAATAAATAATGTATGGCTCCTATATATATATATATATATATATGACTCCTTACTTGCATTCATAAATATTGGCAGTGAAATGCTAGTTTATGTAGTTCTACATTCACATTTATTAAAAACAAATAGTTCATTTAATTTCCAATGAAACATTGTTAAATGATATAAGTTGATAATTATGTCATATTATGTAAAACCATGTGCTCTGTTAACGAAACATAGACCATGCAATTCAAAGCAATCTGATCATGACTTGAGCAGTATTTTTCTTTACAAGACAACAGCATTCTGATAAAATCTATATATATATTATAATTCCAGTTATTTTCTATATAACAATACAGCCAAATATACATCTGCATGATATTGTTACATCGGGAACTTCATGTAGATATAGATGCTATGATATAAACATGACCCACGTGCACTTAGTCCATGACATTAAAGTGAAAGCAAGGTTCCAAATATAGGAACATTTCTCTACTTTTTGTCCTATAATTTAAGACTACAAGTATTATTCCATTCGATTTCTTTCAATTCAAGTTTTATTTGAGAATTGTATATTGAGATCCTTTTTTTTATTTTTTTTCTCAACATTTTCTATTTAATTTAGAAAACTGCCTCCAGTGTACAATTTGAGTTAGTTATCGCTAGGTCCATTAACAGCACTGAAGTACCCCGGATGTACACAGAACGCTAGACAATTTAGCAGACGCTCTAGAACTTGTCATAGATCATATATATTCTTGCATTTGTTTTACGATTTTGATTACTTAAGGAAAAGTATTTTTGACTGACCTTATTCAATCACATAAGACGGTCCGAAATACAGCACGGAAAACGTATATAAAGGTTTGAACATCAAAACACAAACCGATAAAGCTTTTCCTGAATGATGGTAGGGTCAGAAAGTTTCTGAAGTAACAACATTTTGCTTTGATGAAAACTATAGCAACCGGACTGTAACATTTATCAAAATAATTCTAAATTAAGGAAAAACTGACGATAACTAGGCCTACCCCCTGACGATAATACCCTCCATTGCTCAGTACAGTAGAATTTTGACACCTGTCAAACATGATGCACGACGACGCCACGTACTTACCTGTTCTACACGAGCCAGGTATCTGTTTTCACGACTTATGATTGTCCTTGTAAATCTCAAATACTAAAAGACATTTTATGTTGCTACATATACAACATTTCTAAGAAATATGTAGGCCTACGTGTTATTTACTAAGTCAGCGATGATATCATTCTAAAACGAAAATATGCAGGAACCGGAAGTTGGTTTGTTTATACTATTATTCCAATCGGAACTCCTCGGGCATTCTGTAAAGAATACACCTCGGACTTACAATCGGAACTCCTCGGGCATTCGTTTACGGAAAGTGCCGAAGGTTACCGATTGACTATTATTCAAACCAATAATATTTATTCCCAACAATTTAATAACTGTTACTATAGTCGCAGATTGTGGAGTAAAAATTATTTTAACGATATCATAAACGTAAGTTTTGACATAAATAAGCATTGACAATAAACAATCAGCTGTAGTTTCATAAATTGTACACCGGACATAGCTACTACTACGACTACACTGAGTTGCGTTCGATTTGGTTACTAGAGTGTCGAGTAAATGTGTGTGTCTTAACGCATGCGCAGAGTAATTAATCTAAAGAACAAGAACAAGTATTAGCTTCCCAAAAAGCTAGGTGGGCTACGCGGAAGCTTACCCATTTGATTGGACAAAATATGGAAATTAATCAATGGTATGATGATATTGTTTAGCAATTTTAATTGTTCTGTTGAAAGCCATTTTATAATTTGTGAGCTTGTGTTAGTGCAAGGTAGCCAGGTCTAGTACAGGCGAACAGTTTCAACAAAACTTTTGCTTCCAACAAATTAAAAAGGGTTTTATGCAGAGATTGCTTTGCTCAGAGAAAAGGCAAAGAAAATATTGAACTTAATCTGTTTCTATATTTTTCTATGGTCCGTTTTCATTCCGCTTTTAGTATGTACTGTCATCCCGCATTTTAGTATGTTCCGTGTCCCGTTAATAATATATCTGATTATTAATGTTACACGATGGTGATCTAAATTAAATAAGAAATATAAAAGTAATGTCTCGAACATGGTATACTACTACAGATATATTTGTTCCATCTGTAAATGGAACCAGATTTAATTAAAATGCCCGATTAATTTCTAGAAAATCCTTATTCAGAATACTTTTACCACGAATGCTTGTTCTACACCGAAATCTAATTAACGGATGCAAGCGCACATGTGACCATGCTTTATCAGGAAGATGGCGTCCGAATCCGGACAGATTAAGTCTGTTTCCGTAAATCGTTTTAATATTACTTCAATAGGCAGTGCTTGTAACACACCGAACATCCATCCGATTCAAGCGTTCTTGCTACATGGCTATCCTGCAAGATGGCGTGATATGCATACGATTCTAATCCCTTCGCCTCCATCCTCGATATTCCAGGGGTTCCGATCACTTACGATCTCTACACCCCTGGACTATCTCATAGTGAAATTGAAGGCAGCTCAGCTGAAAATATTTGACCAATCACAGACCAGCAAAGATTTCCTTTGAAGACTACAGAGAGAGCGACGCCCAACTTCAAAGCCACATAGTCAACCACAGTGTACCGTTATACGGTTCTTTTGATGTACATCAAAGGACTAAATTACCTGTTCTGTTCTGTTGCCTCCAGTTTTACTATGAAATAGTCCAGGGGTGTAGAGATCGTAAGTGATCGGAACCCCTGGAGTATCGAGGATGCTTCGCCTCAAGCGGTGTAACAATAATGTCGAGAACGACCGAGGAGTGTTAACAGACGGCGGCTTTGAAATTATATATCGGTTGATGTTAGAAAGCGATTCATTCTAGACTTGTTTGCCTAAATTTTATTACAATTTCTGTTTGTACGATTTTATTTCCATGTAAATTTCATATTATGCGTGTAACACAACATATTGCATAATGCACCTTATATATTTAACAAATAACAAATTAACAAATATACAACGTATAAGATAATATATGAGATATCTTATATAATTCGTAGCATTTAAGAATGAAGTCTCATGGTAAGAGAGACAGATCATGATTTTTTCATGCAGACACTTGAGCTATGACAGTGCCCCAAGCTCTTCAAGCATTTGAATGATCGAGATTTGATTAATATCCCCTTTTCTGAAGTTTGAATTTATGAATAAATTATTTTATTAAATTTAAAAATAACAACACTAATTATCCCATCAACCCTATATTGCTATTTTATGGTAAATATATATTGATTAAACATTGTTATTTATTTTCAATCTAAAAGTATTGACATCTAGGCTATATTGTAACAGGAGAACCTGTAGTATATGTATAAAAAGTATATATAATAGTGAAGATAACTCTTTTGTGATTAACGTCATTTTCAATGAAAAAGAAGGTTTTATGGTGCTAAAAATGCTATATCTTGAAAATTTGTGGTTAAATTTTCTTGAAAATTGACTAAATAAAAGCAACTATGTGACTTTTTAGTCTATTATTTTTCTATGAAAATTGAAATCTACAATTTGGATCTAATTTCGTTTTTGTGAGAATGATTTAGGTAATTTATATGCATTTTTTACCCAATTTCCACCAAAATTTATCATAAAATATGACGAGTAAAAGTAAAGCATTTTTTCACGAAAAAGCATTTATATATATCATATCAATTACATAATACATGTATAATAGAAACATTTTGTTAAAGATTTTTATTTACAGGGTGGATTTAGTGCAGACTAATTCTGTTTTTTCATGTGTAGAAACTACTCAAAAATTACAAATTTGAATATTGATTGAGAAAAAATGGATGGTTCAATTTCTTCGAAACTTTGACAGAAGATGCATAACATATTTACTTCATATAACAAATTTAAAAGATATTGAACCACGGATTTTTTTTTTGGGAATATGAGACTACCACCTTAAAACCGAAACTAATTTCTCCCTCGAGCATCATTTGGGAGCACTTCGGTGCACATCTAAGAACCGTTCGAAATGGCAGAGATGGCACTGAAAGGGAGGATCTAGCGCTGTTTGGTTGCATTCAACGGAAAACGCAGAAGCAGTTATTTCCATTACTCTAGTTGTCGGCAATAAATATAATGGCTGCCAAACTGAATGCATACTTTTGTCTCGCTCAACCAAACGCTTGATACTGGCGTAGCATGCGAAGCCAACAAGAGTCTGTTTGAACGAGTAGAATTAGCTGTACATGTCTCTATGTAGACTCACGAGATATTTCGGGTAGGGAGTCTTCAGTTTTTGGGCTTTTTTGAAATCTCTTTCCTATATAAGATATCTTATATAGCAACGAGTTTTCAATTATATAAGATATCTTATTTACGATAAAAGATATTTTTATATAAGATTCATTAAAAAAATATATATCCCAGATATTTAAATTATAAAGTCTCGTCATATCGGCTTCCCTTTGTCTCACACCAAAATCAATCTGTATTTGAAGATACTAACCATGTACTCTCTATGTACTTGGTCACTTCAGAAACAAACATGTATGTACATGTAAGACAGCATGATGATTTGGAAACTTATTTATTGTCTTTGCCTGAAGACAGAGTAACGATCGGTATATAGGATTTTTTTCTTGTCTAAATACTTTAACATATATACACAGAAACGCAGGCCGGTTCCTTTGTCTGATGAATCCTCCTTCCTTACACGTTTCGGCGCTTTTCACGACGTCCTCCTGAGGTGATACAGAACTACTGTAACTTGGTCGTCACCACGGGCGGTGATGCCTATAATTTCCTTTCGTAACTTAGTGGCTAGCACTGGTGATCAATTCAATTTGCTGCCCTCTTACCCCGGATCCAACTGAAAGCAGAGTCTGTCTGCCTTCTTATAACCCCTTATCGGATTTCTTCGATCTGCTGCCATTTCTCCGAACAGTCGTAAGTCTCGCTATACACCCGAAAAACCGCTACATCTAACCTCTACAGGCAAGTATCATGTCTTCCATCCCCGTGGTTTACATGCCTCAACTAGCTGCTGCAAGCATGGTATTTCTGTTGCTTCTGCTCGTTGATCTCCTCCATCCTGCCTTTCTACGGTAAGGTTAACTCGACCAGACATATTCAGGCGCGGATCCAAGGGGGGGGCGGACCCGGCGTACGCCCCCCCTAAAATAGGAGAGAGAGAAAAAAAGAAAAGGGAAAAAGAAGGGGAAAAGAAAGAGGGGAAGGAAGGAAAAGAAGGAAGAAAGAAAAAAAAGAGGAAGAAAGGAAAAGGGCAAAAAAATAAGGAATTAGATAAAGAGTGAGAATTAGACAGAAAGCTCCATTTCCTATCTTTACCGTTTGATGTTATCATTTTAAAATCTAAATGTATTCGCCTTTGTGGTACATAACTGTTACATGCATGAACATAAGGTTTTATCTCCATCGCTTAAAAGGTACAATTTAAATCCCTTCAAGTAGTTACTTTTTCCTAAAAAAACGATAAAATCCCAATATATTGGATAATTTATTGTCATTAATATTCAATATTGACAGGTTATATCTCGATATCCTTAGCAAATAAAAGAAAATGGGGAGGGGGTAGGTGGAAGAAATTGTAGCTGGCCATGAGTCTTCGCTGGTTGACTATATGCCATGCCCTTCGTTCTTCAGGTAGTAAATGATATATTACACATTTTTGAATCAGCATTAAAGTCCTGTATTAAATCCGACTATCAATTCACAAATGTGTGCGTACTTTCAAAACGCCAGTTTCAAGATTACTACTGACGTTGAATGCTTCTAGAAGCTTTCTATTTGTCCTAAGAAAATGTGTGTAAAGAAAAAGTGGAAAATCAAACCAAATGGAGAACCAAATGCGACAGAAAATGAGAGCTTCTAGGGGTCTGGGTGTACCCCATGGCCAGATGCCTTCCTTGTTTGTTTCAACAAAAACATATCTTACCGATAATGTTATAAGATGGGACAAACGATGTTAAAAAATTAATGCACATGACAAAAGGCTCCCTATTAGAAAAGAGGATGATAGTAATGATTCCTGGCACCGTATGGCCATAGACAAGACCACTAGCCTTCTTTTCTGTCATTGTCCAATACACGAATTATGAAGATTGTGTATGTTAGGGGAAATAAATTATCTAATCTGGCAGATAATGTATAAAAGTAAAAGCTTATATCGTTAAAAAAGTTCACATACATTTTTATTAGTCCTATAAAACCCTTCAATAGGCGAGCCCTACCTGCAATATTGTAGCTCAAAAGTATTTTAGACTGAAAATGGTGTCTTCTTTAGAGCTACAATTGTTCCCTATTACTGCTAATGGAGCAAAGTGATGATTATGCAAACCATTATAAAACGTTTGTTTTACATTTTATCGTACTTGTTTGATATAGCTTATCTACTAGGCAATAAAACCGAACCACATAAATATCAAATTCTCATCGAGGCATTATTTTTTTACATTATACATATGAAGGTCTTTCAGAACGGAATTTATACGGCAAGTTCACAAAATGTGATTTTGACGTTTTGTGAGCGGTACGGTAGATAGTAAGCATGGTATTTATGTTTGTTTTGGACAAAAATAATATGTAAATGCATAGTAGGTACGTATATTCGTTCTAGGCGGCCCCCAGACCCCCATCCTTTTCTTTGCTTCGTGCCTCTATAAATATTAAGATATTAGGCAGTGCAATTCTGTAACTTTATATTCAAAATATGACATTAGACGTCAAAAATGATAAACTAAAATGTTTACATGGCTTCAATTATTTTTTGGAAAAAGTGTACATGAAGTCATCAGAAAGCAGGATTTATTAGCATTTATTCGAGGGATTCTGGGGGCCCCCACCCTTCTTCGCTTTATGTCCATATAAATATTAAGATTTTGATATTGCAATTCTGTAAGTAAAAAAAATTAAATCAAAACTTCAAATAAAAAATATGAACACTTGACACGAAAACCATAAATAAACATCCTTAAATGGCTTCAATTATTTACTGGAAAATGTGTTCATGAAATCCTCAGAATGCAGTATTTTGCACCATTTATTCTAGAGCTTCTGGGGGCCTAGGCGGCCCCCAGACCCCTCGCCTGATTTGCTTGGTCACACGCCCCCTCTAACCTCAAAACCTGAATCCGCCAGACATATTGGTTTCTTTTATAATTATTTGCCCCCCTTGGGTAACGTCCGTTTATTCCTTCTTGTGCAGTAAAAGCTTGGGGTGGTCTACTGAAAGACTTATCATGGAGCCAGGTGTATTTCCCACGAGGTTAGTTGATTTTCCACACAGTCCATATTCTGCGCTGCCCTCGATGCTCCAGGTAAATAGGTTGGATGGACTTGGCTGGCAGTAGATCATATGTCGCCTTTAACATTAAATATTATATAAGTCTAAGTCCTTCTTTCTCCCATGATATCACTCCATGGCTATCCGTCGATGTCACTGTCTCCCATTTAATCCAGCTACCCTGCTGTTTCATACACACTGCCTTTACTTTACTAGCTCTTCCATCTCATCTATCGACCTGATCTCTGCCTGGTCCATGTCCCTTCGTGCCCGCTGGCTTCCAATTTCCCATCTTGGCCTTCTGATAATTCATAGACCAAGACGCCCTGATGACACTGTCCCAATAACATCCCCGTGCCGGAGACTTGAGCCTGTTTCCTTCAAGGTCTGTTTGGCGTCACACTTCCTTTCTGTCTATATAGTAACCCTCGCTTCTTTCACCTTGTCGTCCGAACTGACCCTCAGTATAATGACTTGGCACAATTTTGTTTCTTTGAACTCCTCCGCCACCGACTTCAGTGGAATTTGGAATTAGGTTCCTAGGCTGTTCAGTCCTACACTACTGATGCTTCAATGGATGCTCAGTCATCGACGAAGATATCCACTAATCACTCTTTTTATTGTAATGTGAAGATGCTGGTTTTCTGAGGGTAAATCAGACAACACTTTCTCTGCTGAATATCCTCGACCACTTGTTCCTGTTTTACGCGCTGTCACATATCTTCATTCCTAATCTCATCTTCATTGTATGTGTCGATGGAGATGTGTCTCCGACACGTGCTAAAGAATGTTTGGATGTTCTGTTGAATCTACTGTGTTGTTGTCCTTCAGTTTCGGACCATAAACCAGTACAAAACTTCAGAGTTAACGATGCGGACCTTGTCTTTTTATTAACTTTGCCTGGAGTACTGGCAGTGCTGCTGTCAGCTCGGTGATCCTCCCCAGACTCTGTGCTGTACTGCCTTTGTCAGGACACTTCCAACTCTCTTCACCAACAAGAATGTCAGTGTTCGGAGTAGGCCATTTATGAAAAATTAGCGAAATAATGGGCAAACATTATTTTAAAAACAAATCTTACATTATTTTGAAAATAAATCTTACAATATTTTGTTAAAATAAGTTTAATATTGTGTTGATGCTTTTTATTCTACTTCGCGGCTTTCTTTAAATAATACACGTTCAAACCACCGTCAATAATATGCATAACAGATTGAATGCAATGATATTTACTATAGTATGTCTGGTATGTTTTACAATAGCAATCAAGCATTCTGCTATATTAATCTTCCCACACAAGAGAACTTTCAAACTCAGCATATTTAGAAACATGGATGCATGTCATGAAATGTGTTTGTCTAGTATAACTCTGGCTATCAGGCGATACGATTACAATTAGACACTATATGTGTTTTGTCCATTCAATTTCTAAAGAATGACGTTAGTATTCCTCGTTTGAGCGCTCACCCCTGTGAGCTAGGTTCTGGGTTCTGTTCCCTGACACACCATAGTCTATAAAAGTGGTAGTTTTTACTCCTGCTTATCACTCAGCATAAAGGCAGTGGAAAGACCGGTTCGTCCGTTGTCAGTATAATGTGACCGGTAGGGGTGTGTTGCTTGGTGTCTTCGGCTGCATGCTTTAGTGATATAGCATTATAAAAATGGCAAGAGTTCAACTATATATAGTACTATACACCAAAAAGGTGGAAAGCTTGCCGAGACATGAAAATTCTATCCACCATTTCAGCAGTTAAAAATACAATTCTAGTTAGTCTTCACAAAAACGGTTACTACCATTGGAAAGAGCGATCATTTTCCTTTCAAAATCATCCTGCATAAGTATACAAAACGCCATCCCCGTTTCAACAAACAAGACACGTAAATTCTGTGGAAATCCATAGTGCCACTTTCTGTTGCATTATGCAAGAGCGAACCCATCGCTGCAATATCATTGATAGACTGAAAACGAGAGTTGTTATACTCTTTTCGGGACATTTCGTCATTTACATTTGGCGTAACCCACACACCAGAGACGCCCAGTAAAATGCATGAACATTGAAGGTTATAATAAAATGGTTTAGGCACCAAGTCAAGCCTACATCATTTCTAACATTGATGTATGTCATATTTTATATGTTTACGTTTGCTTTGCAAAATAGATAAGTAGATAGATAAATAAGTAAAAAATAATAGAGGGTCCTTCAAAACCAGCATTATTCTTCTCATTTCTTTGTGTGTAATGTCAACCGCCCAATAAAACAAAATCTTGAAACTTTGTTTTACTACCGATACCGGAAAACGAAAGTGAAATAAGCTCACAACATATTGATATCAGTATACCAGGAACATTTTTTTTCCCACTCAGAGTTGAGAATATTAATTTTTTGAGCATTTTCTTTTATTCTTTTCATTTTCATAAAAATACCGATTCATGCAATATACACACATACATACATACATACATACATACATACATACATACATACATACATACATACATACATACATACATACATACATACATACATACATACATACATACATACATACATACATACATACATACATACATACATACATACATACATACATACATACATGTACATACATACATACATACATGCATACATACATGCATACATACATACATACATACATACATACATACATACATACATACATACATACATACATACATACATACATACATACATACATACATACATACATACATACATACATACATACATACATACATACATACATACATACACACACACACACACACACACACACACATACATACTTACATACCTACACACACACACCATCACACACACACACACACACACACACACACACATACATACATACATACATACATACATACATATTGTACACATTTATTATCTACATCTAAATACTCTATTAACATGTTCATGTATGTAACATTTGAAAATAATCACTCATTCATCAAATAATATAATTGATTAGTTTAATTTTAGTTTAGTTTACCAGGAACACTAAACATATACGTTTTTGTGAGTATTGACCGACTTGTAAGATAAAGAAATGAATAGAGAACCTAGGCAAGGTGGGCGGAGGCGAAGGCCGACTCTGGAGAGGAGATATGGATATTTTGCTTGTCCTTCTTGTAGAAGTCATTGGGAGAGTGCCCATGTTTATTGCGTTAGGGACACTAACAGGGTATGTCTTGCTAAAACCAATTATTCAACTGATACATATATATCCTTTAACTGGAGTTAGCATTGTTTGAGACACTAACTACGCATATATTTTGCGGTATTCCGCACTTCTAAAAACAATTATATTTTAGACTTTAAACGTCAATTCGACTGGACTACTTTAAACATGGACATTTTCGCGAGGGATCATTTACGCTAATTACACGAAGGTCGCTTGATCACGAAAATTAACCCCGCCAATAATATTTTCTATATTTATGAACTTTGTAGCTAAATGTTTTAAAGTGTATCTATAGCGAAAATAACAACACCGCGAAAGTTTCATGCATGCAAATGCGAAATTAGTCACTCGTGAAAATATCCACTTTTACAGTACTTCTTAGTGAAAAGAGTGAAAAGGGACATACATGATAAATTTTTGACATTTTTGCAGAGAAATGCAAAGTTGGCGAGCCTTTGGTGAATAACTTATCTAAACTCTTGCAAAAGTAACATACAAATCTGTTATACAACTCAAAGTCAGATATGGTGATATTTTAAAGATGCTTTAGAATTATTCATTTGCTTTGATTGAGTGTGGTTTCCGTCTTGTTATCTTGTTCTCATCAACTGATATGATGTAATAACATTATTTCCGTAGGTATACTTCAAGCAAGAATGCAAGAAATGCAACACAGCATGCAACCCTAGAATAGCTAGAATACCTAGAATGCCCTAAGTGTGGACTACCCGTACCGGAGTGCAAGGAAGTTGGTGAATGTTATTCTGACGATAGCGATGACGAGCAACACGTGGATCCGGAGAAGCCACACCGCGCTGACCTCTGCCTGAAGTGTCGGTCTGGCTGGAAATGTGGTCAGAGGAGGGCCTAGTCCGAAAACCCCATATATCAGAGGACTTCACGGTTCGAACGATGTTTTTCGCTGTTGGAATAAGGACCTTTAATTATTCTGTGTAAGGTCTACATTGTTTTGTAATTGTTTACCCGAGTTTTACATTGATGTTTGGATGAACTTCCTCTGCTCTGATGTTTAATTCAATTTCTCTATATCAGTATTATTAATACTATGAAGTTTTTTAACTTACGATTGTAAGGATTACGTAACATGCGATAGACGTTATCAGGTGCTAGTAAGTATTTCAGTTTAGAAGAGGTCAAAGTGTGGACTAAGCGTTGTGTATCCAGAAACTATTTGGAATTCATTAGACTTGTTGTTACCGTTAGTATATTGATACGAATTACTTTTACTTCAGCTTTTAATTTTAAGTTAGCATATTGGACACTCTTTATCGTGACTTTAGGAAATATATATATAGCTGGCATATGATGTCCAGTTAAAAGCATGTGTGGCATAGGGAAACATTTGGTTGTACTGGCGACAGTTACTGCTCAATAGTATTGGAAATAGAAATAGCACATCGTCGACCCGATGCATTTCGACTGGAAACCATTTACCAATTTCCGTCATGCTTGCTTGAATTCCACCGCCTTGCTGGAGTGGCTGCTAATTCTGACATGCAGCCTATACGAGTACCACACCACCCTCACATCTGGCTCATCTGCAACGGGAAGATATACACTGTATAACCATAGTAATGTAAATATCAATACAGAATACGTTGAAATATATCTCTAGGTGCTTATGATTAGTAACATTATCAATTTTGTATTGGTGAAAAATAAATCAGGAACTAATATTTGGGAGTCAACTCGCTTTGAGAAAAGAAGAGATATAGTTTTATCAGGATTAAAAAGTATGCCCCATTTTTCAGCATATGAAGATGTTTTCTCATACCGTTGTTTAGTCGGCAGCTTACTGTCTATTTCATTCAATGAGACTTATTAAGTAGGTATTATCAGCAAACAATTTAACATTACAAGAAATAGTATCACCAATATCATTAATATACAATAAAAACATATGGTTCCAGGACAGATCCCTATGGTACCCCTGCCAGCTTGGGTTTAAAAGTAGTTATGAATCCATCGAATACCACTCTCTGTCTCTGATTCTTCGGATAAGATGAGAACTATGTCAACATATTACCACCGATTCCATTTTTTAAAGCTTATAAATTAAACCATCATGCCAAACACGATCAAAAACTTTGCTGAGATCACGAAATGTCATTCTTGCTTTTTTATCATTGTGCAAATGTTTTACAATTGTGTCGGTGAATTTCTGTACTAGTTTAATGTAAAAAAAAAAGATGAAAAAGGGAGCTCCGTGCTGATCTGTTACGGGACCCGAATAAGAATTCATACACAAACAGATGTACTACCAGATACACAATGGTTTCCGCCATCTCCAGGAGTGCGTTACCTTTATACTGACGGAGTGAAACGAAGGGTACTAACTCTAATTATTATCTCATAATATTCTCTAATATGTCTCCCTAATCGTTATTGTTTTATTTATATAGTAAATGAGCCTAAAATAGCACGTTTGCTAATTTTACAAAAAAACACTACAAGGAAGAAAAACCTGAAACTTTTATGAACCTATGTGGGAAGTAAAACTGAAAGTAAACATAGACTCTATAAAATATTGATAAGAGGAATGAGTAAAGGAAAAGGACGAAGACGAGGGGGGAGTCGAGGAATACCTCCACTTGAGTGGAAATATGTTGTTTTTTATGGGGAAAATGTTTGTATTCGGAGAAAGATATTGGTATCATCAAAGATGATAAACTTACTTTTGATAAACTTATCGGTGAAAAAAAGTTCAGTCATAGGCGTATAACGGAGAACAATGAAACCTTTTCAAACTATTATAAACGGCTTTTGTTCGGCCTAAAATTGGATATGTTGTCCAAATCTGGTATCCTTATTTAGAAAATCGTAACTCTATGTCACTGATGATGAATACTAAAGTTTGTGTTCGTATTTATGTTGTTTTCATTACCTTTTTTTAATTTGCAAGTTACAATAACTTTACCTTGGACTATATGATTTAGTCCAGCTTCCTCCTTTATCCCTGTGTCAGACATGACTGGAAATGCGTATGCAGATAATCTTTACTCAAAAAACCCTGTAGTCATTTTAATGCACTGACACAAGTCTTGTTTGAATTGTGCATGATATCAAAAGCCCTTTTGATTAATAAGTAGCAAAACGTAGGCACAAAGGATTTCTTTTTGGTTTGATATTTATTTCACGATAAATATAACATCCAGGATTTTTTTTAATGAAGTGCCAATCGTAAGTTTAGTATGGAGCTCGGAGTAAACTGGAACTTATTGTTTTGACACAAATCTATAATGTATTGGTCTCAAACCAAGAGTTGTCAACAAACCCGCATATTACGGAGTGGTCCATAGCATAGACACAGATAGTATAGTATACCCCATAGAGTGTCAGGCGCTTTAAAGGAATGTAGGATTATTTATTTATTGTAACATTTTATAAGCAGAGTCATACAAGGACGTGTCCGGTTTAGGATTACTCGGATAAAACCTACAATCAGTATCATATGTGTTTCGAACTCTAACATATAGGTTGAGGCATATCGGTTATTTGTCCGAACACCTTTGCAACTCAACTTAACTACCGCGGCTTACACGACTAAACCAATATTTGTCACCGCGGCCCTTACGACTAAACCAATAGTGGTCAAGCTATCTAGATGAAAACCGTAAAAAATCCTCTAAAACGAATACAAGTAAAACTAAATAAACAAAAAATGAAGAAAAACTAAAAGAAGAGAAAACAATTGGATTTACGACTCAAGTGTCTCCCGGAGTATGAGAGTAGCAGTTATTTACTATCAAAGAAAAACTACAAATCATTACAAATCTGCGCATATTTGTGGTTGGTTTATTGATGATTTGGAACCGAACTTCTTAAACATGACACAAGCTGTCTGTTTGGTGTGCCGACAAACATACATTAACTACCGTGGCGTACAACATGTGTGAAAATGACCTGTGTCTGAGAGCAGTAAAGAACCATGTACAAATTGTAAAGCAGTATATATAATAGCTCATCATGGACCAGATACTTTCTGATTTGAAAACTTTTTCCTACATGCTATCTAGGATTCCATCGTCTTGTCATCTTGAACGCGAAGCATGGAATGCAGCCTATGAGGGTGTTACACTACCCGAACGTATGACTTATGTACAACGGAGAAATTTACGATGATAGGCAGGACCGTATATTTAAGAAACAGATTTAAAAAAAAAATAAGCTAAAACTTTAAAAAGTCACTCAGCATTCGTGAACGAAAAACTGTTCTTATCTAAAAATGTCTTTCGAGGGACAAATAAAAATAATTTGTACAAAACAAAAAACACAAATTGACGAAAATACGCTCGGTTGCCATGCAGAGATTGAGTTCCTCTGATGTCACTGAGAAAATTAGAGAGCCCAATGATTAATGTCAGTGGCGTAGCCGTTGTGTGACTTTAAAACAGTATGTCTGATCGAAAACTGAAGGGAAGCATTATCAGATGGAAGGTCGTAGTTCATCTAAAAACAATGTGAAACAGTCCCATGGATATTAATGAGCACATCCCTTTGATATTATATAATCTAGAGAACAAAAAAAGCCACAAACAAAACCTAGGTCAAGCCAGGTGTTTAGATCTCACAATGATTATTCATTGTCATCCATTGTTTTTTATACCGAAGGTCTAGAAGCAAAACTTTCCAACCCTTTCGCAAAAGTCGTACACTGACTGTCGACAGAAAAACAAAAAATCAGCGTTCATAACACTTATTAACAAGAGCAATGTAAATACACAGAATGTAGCAAAACTCACAATAAATATTCAGGAAATATATATTCGTTTTGTCCTGTCTCCTGTATTGTTAAAATCCTAACAATTTAGTAAATCTCAATGAATTATAGCTTCGCCATTACGTCTGTATACATCATTAGCAATGTCACAAATGCGCTTGTTGTCACATTTCTGCTGTTCACCGAATCCCCGACGAGTTCATTAATAATCAACATACGGCATTTTGACGTAAGCGAAAAGCTCAGGACTTGACATGGGAAAAGATTAATAGATTTATTTGAAAAACTACTATTAATTAGTAGTTTCAAATAAGATTTCGAATAGTCGCTTAAAATGATGGCATCGAAAAAGAAAACGATTGTACACAGTTTTTCGGGCGGTTAACAGCTTATACTGTCAAAACTACACTGTCGCCCGTTGTTAATTGCTACGAACATGTCTGTTGTCTCCCAGTGACAGTGTGAAATGCCATATATCTCTCGACCAATAAGAATGAAGGATTCCCACTTGCGGTATAATAAACTATATCACATATTCCAACTTCCTCCTCATCGCCATGCCAGACATGACCAGAAATTCGTGCGTAAATCATTTGCACCCAAAAACTCTTGACATTTTAATGCATCGGCACCAGCCTTACTTGAACTAAATGTGTTGTCAAGATTAATACATAGCACAATATACTAAAATGAGTTATGAAATGTCCGGGTGTAGGATTTCATTAGATGTTATTTCGGGTGTGATCGGTAACTTGCTCAATTGAATTTTGTTCACCTTCATGGCTTCCTGGTCTATTTCAGCAGCATCCTCGGTGTCAACAGGAAAACGCGATAAAGTATCAGCATTCCCGTTCTGAGAAGTTGACCTATACTTTATATCAAATTGATACGACGAAAACTGGATAGCCCACCGCTGTAACCGTGAGGTTGCTAGTACAGGAATACCTTTCTTTGGTCCTAGAATCAGTGTCAGAGGTTTATGGTCAGTCAACAAAGTAAATTTTCGTCCATAAAGATACTGATGAAATTTGCGGACTCCATACATGATTGCCAAAGCCTCCTTCTCAATTTGGGAGTAGTTTTTTTCGGTCGCAGTGAGGGTACGCGACGCATACGCGATTGGTCGATCATCTTTGTCAATAGTGTGAGATATCACGGCTCCTAACCCGTAAGAAGATGCATCTACTGCCAAGGTTACAGGCTTTTCGGGGTGACAATCTGCTGTCCAATGCCAATCGACCTTGTCTGCCAGTAATGTCGTGAGGGGTTGTACAATCGTAGACATGTTTGGTATAAACTTCCTGTAGAAGTTTACAATGCCTAACCATGACTGAAGCTCTTTCTTATTTTGTGGATCCTTTAACTGTAGGATAGCTTCAACCTTGCGTGGTGATGGGTGGATACCATCTTTATTTACTACGAAAGCGAAATATTCTACCTCCTCTCTCATAAAATAACACTTGTCTTTCCTCAACTTGACACCATAGTCATCCAAACGCTTAAGTGTAGCATTCAGGTTTTGCTGATGAACTACATCATCTTTTCCGGTCACGAGAACATCATCCAAGATACAACCAACACTGTCTAATCCTTGTAGAACAGTTTCCATTGTCCGATGGAAAATAGCAGGTGCAGACGCTACACCAAATGGAAGCCTGGTGTATCTATACAAACCAAGGTGAGTGTTGATAGTTACATATTTTCGCGACTCCTCATCCAGAAGAACCTGGTTGTAAGCTTGGGTCAAATCCAGCTTTGGAAATTTCTGTCCTCCGTTGAGCTTGGTGAATAGCTCCTCGCTGGTAGGCAGGGGATATTCAGGTACATCCAGCACAGGGTTTATGGTGATTTTGAAATCGCCACATATTCTCACTGAACCGTCCGGTTTCATGACAGGCACTATAGGTGTCGCCCAATCTGAACTTTCCACCTTTTCCACTATGCCAGCTGCCTCTAGTCGCTGAAGTTCTGCGCCTATCTGATCTTTAAGTGCATAAGGTACAGTTCTAGCTTTGAAAAACTTAGGCTGGGTATTGTCCTTCAGTTTGATAGATGCTGTGATTCCCTTAACTGTGCCTAATTTGTCCTCAAATACAGAATATTTCTGCTCGTTGATAGTCATCAGGTTGATCGTTTTCCAGTTAAGATGTAGCTGTCCTAACCAATTTCTACCAAATAAAGCAGGTCCATCACCTTCCACTACTAGCAATCGCAAAAATTTGTTCTGTCCTTCATATGACACCTGGACACTAGCCTCGCCCAACACTGGCAATACTTCACCGGTATATGTTTTTAACATAGTTGAGCTGTCTTGTAGTTTAACTTTATCCTTGAACATAGCCATGTAATCTCTGTCTGATATCAGAGACCCTGGTGATCCGGTGTCCAACTCCATCGTTTGAGGTGTCTTTTCAATTTCTAATGAAATACGGATCCCTTTTTGCCCTCTGGACCTGATTGAGAATATCGGCCATACTTCCGAGACCTCTTCTTGGTCAGAATCCTCCATGAAATGGATTTTCGAACTCTTTTTACTTTTCTTAGAGTTTCCCTTTGTCGGTCTGGTTGAATCAGAACTACCAGTACTTTGGTTTTTTGAAGTCCCATGTTTATCTTTGGAAGTCTTTGATTTCGGGCACTTTTTATGTAAATGTCCTATCTCTTTGCATGTATGGCACTTACTACTTTTGTAGAAACATCTGTCTGCACTATGGTTCGTCTTACCGCAGCGAAAACATTCCTTGAATGCTTGAAATTTGTTTACATTTCCAGCTTTATCTACGCTGTCTCCTTTCAATTTCCGTGCCTCATTTTCAGCCATCTCCATGCTCACCGCTATTTCCTTTGCCTTTGACATTGTCAGAGTTGCCTCTGTGAGAAGTTTACGTTGTGTAGGAATCGAGGACAAACCTGACACAAACCTGTCTCTCAATGCATCGTCTAGAAACGTGCCAAATTCACAATGTTCGCTTAGTCGTCTCAGTTCAGCTACATACTGACATACGGTTTCATTCGATTGCTGATTCCTTTGATGGAATTTAAATCTTTCGGCTATAATAAGCGGTTTTGGTTTTAAATGTTGAGATATGAGTTCCTTCAACTCATCGTATGTCTTATCAGAGGGTTTTTCGGGAGATGTGAGGTTCCGCACGAGACCATACATTTTCTGACCCATAACTGTCAACAATATCGAGCGTTGTTTATCAACATCATCAACTCCGTTAGCTATGAAATATTGTTCTACCCTTTCTACATACTCATCCCAGTTCATTTCAAAATCGAATGATTCTATTCTACCGTACACTGCCATGGTTGTGTTTACGTGGAATGGTAACACTGAGAAAAGTTCGGGAACATTCGCCACCTTGGCTGCCGGTGAATGGCTTTTACACGAATTTACAACGATTTTGGTTTACCATACTGCCGTTTCTTCAGCTTCGTTACACCAGAAATCCTCGTCGCCACTGAAATGTCCGGGTGTAGGCTTTCATTAGATGTTATTTCAGGAACAAACACGGCGCACATGTTTCACACTTTATTCCAATATGGCGGGCAGTCAGTAACAAACTCAATAGGCATGCGCAATACACATACAAAGTTAGTCGTACTAAATACCACTATGACTATATGTAATGACAATTACCGCCTGGATGATGACTAGTGCAATAATGTAAAGTATTCCAAATCAACAAACATTACAAGTTACTTTTATTTTATCATACATTATATATTACAGCCATGGTCATTTAAGGAATTGTCAAATATTTGTATTGTATGAAAATATTCCAACAGTTTTATATTATGTTTGACCTCAAACCAGTGACCAAGAGTTGACCACAAACTCGCGACCAAAAGTTTACCACAAGCCTGCGACCAAACGTTGACCAAAAACTCGCGACCAAGTGTTGGCTACAAATCTGTGACCTAGAGTTGACCACAAACTCGCGACAAAGTGTTGACCACAAACCCGTGACCAAGTGTTGACTACAACCCGTAACCAAGTGTTGATCACAAACCCATGACCAAGCGTTGACCACAAACCCGTGACCATGTGTTGTCCACGAACTCTTGACCAAGAGTTGACTACAAACCCATGACCAAGTGTTGACTATAAACCCGTGACCAAGAGTTGACCACAAACCCATGACCAAGTGTTGACCACAAACCCATGACCAAGTGTTGACCACAAACCCATGACCAAGTGTTGACTACAAACCCATGACCAAGTGTTGACTACAAACACAAGACCAAGTGTTGACAACAAACCAATGATCAAGTGTTGACCACAAACCCATGACCAAGTGTTGACTGCAAACCCATGATCAAGTATTGACCACAAACCCATGACCAAGTTTTGACTACAAATCCTTGACCAAGAGTTGATTACAAACTCGTGACCAAATGTTGACCACAAACCCATGATCAAGTGTTGACCACAAACCCATGACCAAGTGTTGACTGCAAACCCATGATCAAGTGTTGACCACAAACCCATGACCAAGTGTTGACCACAAACCCATGACCAAGTGTTGACCACAAACCAATGACCAAGTGTTGACTACAAACCCGTGACCAAGTGTTGACTACAAACACAAGACCAAGTGTTGACAACAAACCAATGATCAAGTGTTGACCACAAACCCATGACCAAGTGTTGACTGCAAACCCATGATCAAGTATTGACCACAAACCCATGACCAAGTTTTGACTACAAATCCTTGACCAAGAGTTGATTACAAACTCGTGACCAAATGTTGACCACAAACCCATGATCAAGTGTTGTTGACCACAAACCCATGATCAAGTGTTGACCACAAACCTTGACCACAAACCCATGACCAAGTGTTGACCACAAACCCATGATCAAGTGTTGACCACAAACCCATGACCAAGTGTTGACTACAAACCCATGACCAAGTGTTGACCACAAACCCATGACCAAGTGTTGACCACAAACCCATGACCAAATGTTGACTACAAACCCATGATCAAGTGTTGACTACAAACCCGTGACCAAGTGTTGACCAAAAACCCGTGACCAAGTGTTGACTACAAACCCATGACCAAGTGTTGACCACAAACCCATGACCACGTTTTGACCACAAACCCATGACCAAGAGTTGACCACAAACACATGACCAAGTTTTGACCACAAACACATCATACAGATTGGTCCAGGCACCTTGTTGTGTTTCATATTTACAGGTAGTCATATAAGGACGTGTCTGGTTTCGGATTACTCGGAGAAAATCTACTGTGAGTATCATGGTGGGTTTCGAACTCCAGCCAACATGTGGAGTGATAGCGGTTACTTATCCGAACACATTTACAACTACCACAGCCCTCACGCCTCAACCAATACTAACCGTGACCGCATACTTATTGATATTATTGACCATATCATCTAAATGAATACCTTTGTAAACGAAAGCAAACGGAATAACAAATGATAATAAAGAAAAAAAAGAGAAATATGAATTGACATTTTTCTGTTATTAATCAGTGTTTCGGTTACGCTTGAGATTTGAAAATGATAGTAAGGGTTCCTATCAAAAGAGAAATACAAAGTGGATGATAAAGAAATCCACTGGAATTCTCAGTCATCCAAGCTGTTATAATAGGTGTACCGACAAACATACATTAACTTCAGTGTATGTCCTCACTACAACATGTGTGGAATATGGACTGTGTTTGGTAGTAGTAAAGATGCAGAATAGCTCATCGTGGACCAGATGCCTTCCGATTTGAAAGCCTTTCCCAGTGCCCGACATGCTATCTAGGATTTCACCGTCTTGTTATCCAAGACCCCAAGTATGGAATGCAGCCGATGAGAGTGTTACACTACCCGAACGTATGGCTTATGTACAACGGAGAAATTTACAATTATAGACAGGTAAGCATAGTTTAATAACAGATTTGATGAAAATTTAAAATTGTGAAAAATAGACAGCAGGATAGGATTTCTAAATCAAACCAGAAGTAGTACTTATAATCGATGGGGAAACAAATTTACAATTTTGATGTGTTTATCATCAAGATTTTATTTCTTGAAATTACTTAATAGTAAACCCTTTCCTGTAAAAAAACAGCTTGATATTATGTACCAATGATTACTTACCCTTACAACATATCAAGCCATAGCAATGTCTGGAAGGGTCCTTAGATTCTAAGATCACCATGTATATCATTGGTTAGTCTGCAGCCCTCCCCTTTCTCAAAGTACATATTAGTGTAAAAGCATTCGACAATCCAGTTAATTTGTATCATAATGTCATCAAGGACACGATATTACAGGGTCACTAGGTCTGTGACCCGATATTACAGGGTACCTAGGTCTGTGGCCCGATATTACAGGGTCCCTGGGTCTGTGGCCCGATATTACAGGGTCCCTGGGTCAGTGACCCGATATTACAGGGTCCCTGGGTCTGTGGCCCGATATTACAGGGTCCCAGGGTCTGTTGCCCAATATTACAGGGTCCTTAGGTTAGTGGCCCGATATTACAGGTTCCCTGGGTTTGTGGCCCGATAATACAGGGTCTCTGGGTCCGTGGTGCGATATTACAGGATCACTGGGTCGGTGGCTCGATATTACAGGGTCCCTGGGTCTGTGGCCCGATATTACAGGATACCTTGGTCTGTGGCCCTTTCGCCCTTTTTCTAGCAAGGGTTATACACGCATCAGACTAATACATGTACATAGAAGATCTACCACCTCCCCCTTCCTCCATGGTCAATCATAGATGATACCTATCAAAGGCTACTTATCTTTATTTCTCGATAAACTGAGTATGTCATAGGCAATTTCGGGCCACATGGGTAATTACATATATGATGTTCTGTATCAGAAACTGATATTGTTTTTAGTACCGATCGTACGACCAAAGAACATGTATCAAAATAATGCTTCGAAATATGAATGAAACTGAATCCAACAGTTTTTTCGATACTTATGATCGATATGAAGTGATTGAAACAACGATGCAATTTTATGCTAACATTATGAGAGCGGTAATCTGTAACTTACAATAAATAATGACAGGTAACCATTATAACATCCGTTTATTCAAGTCATTTAACACATGAACTGATCAAAGTAGAACTCAAGTGATCAAAAAGTTAAGGAAACCCTCTGTTCGTCACACATCCTTGACGTAAGCGGTTTCAGTCGGACACCGCGTCACAACTACGTTAAATATCCTTCCACTTTATGAAATGTGTCAGCGTGTTTAATCACACTATGCAAACGTCTAAAATCACATTGATTTGCACTGTTGAGTTTTAAACATCAAATAAATAAAATGAGTTTCATACCGGGAAACACCCAGATATATGTTTCTTCAGACGGTACTCATTTTATTTGTATGTTCATTGACAAATTGGCTGGAATGCCCTCCACTTCGAGTGGCTGTTCCAAATGCCTGTCAGAGCCAAACGATATAATTCTATTTGAATCTTATAAATGGCATAGACACTAAATAGTGTAAATATTGAGCTATGGAAATAATAGTTATGACTGTAAATATAAGGATTAAAGTATTTATCTGGTATTGTTATCGAAAGATAAAGTTGAGTAGGGTATCGATAATTGCTCATTGACAATATCTTAAAATATTTTGTTTATATTGCACGAATGGCATTGTATCGTTATATTTGAATGTGTTAAATAAATGCAAAGAAAAAATATTATCATATAAAAAAAATACTGAATCGTTGGATTATTGGACCGGCATTTGCTGAATCATAGTAATGAATTTTAGAAAGGTCACACAGAGAACTAAAATTATAATAACCCTTACTTCATTGAAATAATTATGAGCGATAAAACAGTTTCAGAAAAATCTGACATTTAAAGAACATGTATGTTTTTACTTAGTAATTTTGATGTTTCTCCACATTACCAGAATCAGACTTTTGGTCAGTCTCCACTCAACGTCAGTCTCCATTTAACTTAAGTTTACGCAGTATTATCCATTTATTATCCCTATCATTCTTGATACAAGGTATCTTTTTTTAGTTGCAGAAGCAGTTTGACTTCCATTATACAACCCAATGTGACGGGGAGGCTATTATCCACCTGTACAACCGTGGTGGGATAGAATTCGCGGCCAGACATTTGGATGGAGTGTTCGCCTTCTGTCTGTTTGATACAGAGAAGAGGAAGGTGTACCTCGGCAGGGATACGTTTGGAGTGAAACCTCTCTATCATGTGATAAAGGAGGATGGATCTTTATCAGTCTGCTCGGAAGTCAAGGGTAGATGTATACAATAATTCTGGTTTTCTGGGATTCAAAATAAACTATCATCGCTGTCTAAATTACGGATTTGTGACATTTGAATATAGTGGATTCGTGAAATGAATTTGAATAAAACAAATGCTCTAGATTTTTAACTTGCTTGCTCGAATAATCATAATATCCCAGTGATCAGGGAACATCTATATATGTTGTAGTCGATGGGTACGAACCGGTGTCTTTGTTTATATTTTATCACTTTTGATAAATTATAAATCTGCACGTGCCTTCATTATCATTCTGTTTTTGCTTACTGATATTAATAGGATTAATGGACACCGTGGGCGATCAGTTAATATATAGGATACAACGCGTGTTACCTGGACACGTACAAATATACAGCCTTGATATCCAATATCGCGCTTCCCTAGAATGTTGTGAAAGTTTTCATTACGTAGGCGCCAATCCTGTATATAACATCACCACAACAATAGGTAAGTATTTAATTGATACATTGTCATGGTCTAGACGACATTGGCCTGTCCTGTATGTCAGCCGTCTTCGAACGAATGTGCTATCAATCTAGACAGGAAATTATATTGTGATATAAAATTGATCATCAAAATATTAAGAAATGGTTAAATAGCTTGAACGTATTTGTGTGCGTCTAAGGACGCTTATTATCTAGAATCTAGAATGCAGTCCTTTAGATTCATGAGGTATACTTTCAAAATTATTTCTAGTATTTAAGCATTGAACGGCATTCTGTTGACAATTTTGGAATGATGAATGCCAATTGGACAACGGCAAATGTAATGAGCGCGCTAGCGCTTCATGTTAAATCATCCGTAGCCCATTTAATATTCATCTTCCCATAATTGCATACAGCTCAGTGCATGTATATTTACATATGATAACAATTTTTTAATACTATCTCAAGAAATTTTGAATCTATAATGAATTAACAATTCACTATCGCCAAAGACGGAACAGTCTTTTCAACAACAATCTTCCATGAGACGCCGGCATAACATTACAATGAAAATGACGTCTAAATAAGCGAACGACAGTTCATGCACTGACCAACGCCAATTGCGTTTGGTAAGGGATAAAAGTGGGGTTGCAGTGAAAATGTAAATATTACTATGTATATGCTTTTCTATTCTGTGAGTTAAAAACTAGGGTTAGGATTATAAGTAGAAATTAAAAACTGGACGTCACTTCCTCAAAGCTTAGAATATTTATATGATTGTCAAGACTCCTATTGACTATGGAGCTGCTAGGTGACTTACTGGTGACTATATTTCTACAGGTGAAGACGTCAAGACAAACATCAGAACTCTGTTACGGAGTGCTGTAGATAAGAGACTAATGTCGGAACGTCGGATCGGATGTCTACTCTCTGGTTGGTAAAACAACTGCATTAATGGTGTAAAAGTGGAATCTTTATTTATTGTTTATTTCGTTTGCTATAAATCTCTGAGAAATGGAATTTTGACATGTGAATACATTTGGGCAATAGATGCACAGTACAAAACTTGAGCAGTTTGAAGCCAGTTTATAGTACCACATCCAAATATCTCAATTTACGGTATTTTGTTAATGATTTAAACTAATCCGGCCGTATGTTCTGATTTGATTTATTCATTGTGTAGTAGTTTGAGCCTTAAGTCATAGAAAAATGTATTCGTTTTAATTGTTTATTTTCACACAAGGTGGTGTCGACTCTAGCTTGGTGACCTCGCTGGTGGTGGATTTGGCGAAGGAGCGGAAGTTGCCGTACCGGATTCAGACGTTCTCTATCGGTATGGAAGGAAGCCCCGATCTTGCGTCTGCAAGAAAGGTAACTATTATAAACGGAATCTGTAGGATACTTCTGTGAATGGCTTATTACACTCACTTCGGTACCTTTTCACATCTCGTTGGTTGAAATTTTTCTAAAAGTAGATATATCTGGTTTTATCCAAATTAATGGAGTTTGTTTTGGTTGTATCAAAACGCAGGTGGCCAATCATCTTGGGACCGAGCATCACGAGGTTATTGTTACACCTCAGGAAGCCATTGACGTTATCGACGACGTCATCTATCATCTGGAGACCTATGACATCATTACCATTCGTGGGTCAATTGGTAAGCTAACTTGATAATGACGATGAGAGCTGAACATTCTACATTGGTGACGAACTATGTCCTAACACTTTTAAAGGTCAAAAGATTTTAATGATATACGCCAAAATAGGATACATCATAAGCTAATTTGTGTTTCTAGTCTTTCCTTCCTTTTGCTATTGTCTTATCATGTGTTTTCGAAACGGTGAACTAATTAAAGGTACACCTTCAAGAAGAACTCAACCTCAGCCACTACATCTAAACTTGTGTGGTTAAAGTCTGTTGGTGTATGAGTTATTTGTATTACAGGTATGTACCTGTTATGTGAATACGTGAAGGAACATACCGACACCACTGTTATACTGTCAGGAGAGGGAGCAGACGAGGTTGCTCAGGGCTACATCTACTTTAAGGAAGCACCTTCTGCAGAGGATAGTGACAAAGAAAGCAGACGACTGTGTAAAGACATCAGTATGTTCTACGTCCAAAGGGTTGATCGGATGTCGTCTGCGTTTGGGTAATCCACTTGTCTTATTTCATTTCTTTCATTCTGTCAGGATGATCATCCCAAATCTTTTCTCTCCTTAGGTTATCTAATAACATGTCCGATGATTTCATTTTATAAGGCTTGTCGCCTATAATTAGGAATTGGTTGTTTCAGGACACCTCGTGTTTTTATATATGAAATTACCTTTTATCTGTGTACTGTTGTATTGCTGGATACTATTTCAGATTGGAGATCCGAGTGCCGTTTCTTGATCACACATTTACAAATTACTACCTCTCTCTCGACCCAGCTTTAAGAGCGCCAAAGAAAGGCATTGAAAAGTATTTACTTCGGTCCGCGTTTGAAGACATGGATATCATACCGAGGGAGGTTCTATGGCGACAAAAAGAAGGTTTCAGTGATGGTTTGACTTCACCGACGAAATCCTGGTATCAGATGATACAGGACTTTGTGGAAGAAGAGGTATGTCTCGCACAAATTGATCATTACTATTCTATTCAATTAACCATTCCTCAATAACGTTTGCTTTATTTTTCTTTATTTATTTTACATCCTCATTTGAGAAATTTTAAAATTTGATTACAATTTTGTCATGAAGATTTTTTGGTATTCTTAAACATAAGTTTAATTTTGCTTTGTCAGATCAACGACTTGGCTGTACAGGACTACTTCATCAACCCTCCGTTAACTAAGGAATCTCTGTATTACAGACGGATATTTGAAGGGTTCTTCTCCGGACAGGGTCATCTCATACCGTATTTCTGGATGCCCAAATGGTCTAAGTCATCTGACCCTTCGGCCAGAACATTAGATAGTTACAAACATTGAACCATCTACAGTATATCCACAACGTAGGAGACCTATGGTTCATTGCACTACGCTACACTAAACATACAATGTACCACGTGCTAAGTGAAGTGTAGGGTTGTGCAATCAACCGTGTATTCCGATGATGCAAATAGTCGTGCATATCCATTCAAAAGACTTTTCATTTCAACTACATTCATTGTAAAACCAACTTTACAACAGTTAGTTTTACGTCCTATTAACAGCCAGGGTCATTTAAGGACGTGCCAGGTTTGTTGGTGGAGGAAAGCCGGAATACCCGGAGAAAAACCACCGACCAGCGGTCAGTACCTGGCAACTGCCCCACATGGGATTCGAAATCCCAGGTGGAGGGCTTGTGGTAATATGTCGGGACATCTTAACCACTCGGCCACCGCGGTCCCCGCATTCATTGTAAAACCAACTTTACAACAAGCCTATATAAACACTCTCCTAATCAGATATATGACATACACTTGTTTGTTTGATCAATTAACGTCCTATTAACAGCTATGGTCATGTAAGGACGGCCTTCCTGTATGCGGTGTGTTGCGTGTATGTTGTGCGAGGTGCGTGTTTTGGGAGACTGCGGTATATTCATGTTGTTTCTTCTTGTATAGTGGAACTTTTGCCCTTTTTATAGTGCTATATCACTGAAGCATGCCGCCGAAGACACCAAGCAACACACCCCACCCGGTCACATTATACTGACAACGGGCGAACCAGTCGTCCCACTCCCTTTTTGCTGAGCGCTAAGCAGGAGCAGAAACTACCACTTTTACAGACTTTGGTGTGTCTCGGCCAGGGGACAGAACCCAGAGCCTTCCTCACAGGGGCGAACGCTCAACTCAAGGCCAAAAGTGAGGCGGTGCCAAGGGAGGCATTAGGAAGGATAAAGTCAGTTAGGAAGAATAGAAAAGATAAGATCCTAAATTTAGTCGCCTTTTACGATCATGCAATAGGGACAGCAGGTACAATTCTAACGCCCTACCTGCAGGACCAATGACATACACACACAATGATAAATACAAATTAGCTCTATATCACAAATAATATTACAGTTACAGTTGAGACAAAGGGAATACATTATTACAGAATATGATATTAGGGAATCAATGGCACTTTCATTGTATTGAATAAAAATTGTCATTTATGAAAGCCCTATAGTATGACCCTTAACAGTTTCGTTCTGAAATATTCAGCTTCGGCTTTTTTTATTAATCATCCTAAAGTTCATCGTTGGTAGATTTAGTTTCTTCATTCTTTTTTGGCCATGCATATTCGTCATTCCCGCGAGTTGGTCTTCTTTGAACGGATTTTCCAATATGGCGCCACCGTATGAAAGGTACGCGTCGAATTAAAAAAAAACCTTATTTTCTATCTTTAAAGCATTAATAGTAGCAATTATTAGAAAGTTTCAAATGCATTGAAATATAATAAATCAACTTGTCTTGATCTGCTGGGAAGCTATGTTTGTTATTCCTGCCAGCTTTAATTACTTGGTGTGCATTTGTCTTCAGTTTCCTTCAATACTCTTATGAAAGTGATCCAATTGTCATTGACGCTGAAAAGAGAGTGTTCATCCCTTGTTTTCACAAGGTCAAGGCTATGCGGGTTAATATCACATAGTTATTTATAACATGCTCAATCCGAGTTTGTAGCTACATGATGGGTCGCGGGGTCAAACCTAGTGAATATTTAAACTCTGGAAACAAATTCATTGCTGGTATTGTCACCGAGAAAAGCATGTGTGGCATATGGGGAACGTTTGGTTGTGCTAGTGACGTTTTGTCGCTCTGCAAATTAGCTTTGAAAATAGCACATCGTGGACCCGATGCATTTCGACTGGAAACCATTTACCAATTTCCGTCATGCTTGCTTGGATTCCACCGCCTTGCTGGAGTGGCTGCTAATTCTGACATGCAACCTATAAGAGTACCACAACATCCTCACATCTGGCTCATCTGCGATGGAAAGATATATAACCATAGTAATGTAAATATCAATACAGAATATGCCTTACGTCTTCTGTACAGTAATTTAAAATAATTGAGCTTGACGCTTATATCAGATACTGAATCATCTTTGGAAATTTCATTTTTCCAGATAATATGTTTACAAATACAAAATATAGTTCAAAACATATTACTTGATCAGTTATTTGAAATAATAATTTTACTATATACTATTAAAGATGCTCCACAGCTTACATTTTTTCTCTATCAAAAACAGGAACAGACGATTAAGTATTTCTCTTCAGTTACAAAAGTTACTTTCTTTATACCATCACCACCTTTGGAACGATTGAGCTTCTAATTTAATTTCAAAAATAAAAATATTGAAAATAATGAATTGTATCCCGTAAAAAAATCCATGGCACTATGTCCTATATGATATGCAATACTGATCGCGCATGCAACGAAAAACAAAATAAATTAGTTAATATGTATTTTTGTGTTAATTATACATATATATACTTAATTAAACAACAATTGTTGTTCAAATGATGGGTATCGTTTAAACTATGTCGACGATGGAGCATCTTTAATATATTGGTAAAAAACATAATTGAATAAAATTTTTTTTAGAAATGTCTCTATATACTTTTCTATTAGCAGCTAAACATGAGCAACAACTGTTACACAATTGCGATATCGTATATATACATTGTATATAAAGACAAACAGTCAATGAAATACAACTTACATCGATGCTGTACAAACTCTAGGCTGTTTAAAATGAAATTAATGACAATTCCAAATTATCATGGTTTGTAAGTCAATCATAATTTTTGTTTATAATTACGATTAGTCCTCTATAATCTGATGGTGGACTATCAAAATAACACTTTTTCCTATGACTGTTTGTTGTGACCGTTATTTCTAAGACGGCTCGAACGAGAAACTCCAACCATTATGGGGTTGCAATTTAATGTCACATGGTGCAATCATTTCTACTGGTTAGACGTTGGGGAATATTTTTGTATAGACTGAAAAAATTGTACGTCGACTATTATAACGTCATAAACGAAGGACGTTTCCGCGGGAAATTTTAAAAGCGGCACAATCAAGACCAAGCTAAACTATTGGCTAAACTATCAATGCGCCTTAACTCAACACAATTTTTTTTATTGTAAAAGTAAGTAAAACCCGAAAACTAATGAGTTACTCAAATTATATTATAAGCATTATTCTCTTAGAAAAATATATTTTCTTTTTATCTATGACTTCATAAATCCAAAATATATTGAGAGTAATGCTTACATATCAGTCACTAGACTTTGGTGGCCATTATTTCTTAGAGAAAAGAGAAGAAAAAAAACGGGAAAAGATATTCCTTAATTCCTTACTTCTAATTGGGGGACCAACTTGGTTGATAGGCGACTTAATTCTTTGTCAATATAGGTTTGTGGTGGCTTCCAACCCCTGATAATAAATTGAATGGATTCTTTTCCGAGATAGCTGTAATAATTAACATCAACATGTATGTTTTTGCAATCTAATAAAACATAGAATAATTGACGTTTGATTCTGTACCAGGAAGACTCTTTATGGATACCGTGACGTAATAATTACACTGACCGTTTGTTGTTGATGTACGGCTTAACTCACCCGAAATCGTCTCCTTGGCATTATAAGGATAGTTCCAATGTCACTATTAAAATAAAAGAAGAGAGAACATATCTTAAAATGAGAAAAGGAGATCATGTCGTTCATCTTGAGTTTTATGTTATTCATTTTGTAGCTCAAAAATAAGTTTGACTTGCACTATACCACCCAATGTGACGGGGAGGCTATTATCCACCTGTACAACCGTGGTGGGATAGAGTTCGCAGCCAGACATTTGGATGGAGTGTTCGCCTTCTGTCTGTTTGATACAGAGAAGAGGAAGGTGTACCTCGGCAGGGATACGTTTGGCGTGAAACCTCTCTATCGTGTGATAAAGAAGGATGGATCTTTGTCAATCTGCTCGGAAGTCAAGGGTAAAAAATGCTCCTGTACTGTTGATACAAATATCACATCAATAACCTTTGACCCACTTCTCGCAGATTATTTGGACCAGTAAAATTTATTGTAGGACATGTTGGATTTACCCTATGCAAGCTTATTTTGGTAGGAATGGGCAGATATTGGGTTATGATATCAATTGTTTTTCTAAAAATACTACACATGAATGTGCACGTTGTTTCTGAAGATGGTTTAAGTTTTATTTTATTGACAAAATTTTATGCTTTTGCATGCATATGTCAATATATGGTGCGTTTTGTGTGTATGAGAGAGAGTATTCTAGAGAGTGTATGTACATTTTGTGAAATTGATAAAATTCTTATAAAAGATAATCATAAAGTGATAATAGTATTATTAGAATATACTTAACATGTAAAACATTTTCTGATAAAAAAATATGTAACATATTGCAGGTTTGATGGACATTGTGGCAAACACTTCCAAAGACAAGATATACCACGTGTCACCTGGTCACGTAGAAACTTACCAACTAAACAATCAATATCAAGTATCACTTGAGACAATCGAGCTATTTCACAACGTAGGTGCCGTCCCGATACACACTCCAACGGTTACATCAAGCGGTGAGGAAATCAATATAAGGTGTTCACTTGAATTAAATCCCATTCCGTTTTTGTATTTTTATTCGAAAAAATTATTTTGTATTTTATGCGTACAAATGCGTCTTCAAAGTCGTCATAATGGAATAGATAGCAATACATTTCTATTTAGAAAGTAGAACCTGTGTGATGAGGAACATCGTAAAGCATAGAAAGATTTAAACATCTTGTAAATTTTCTTTTCTATTTATATTTAAATATGCATTTTTGTCGAAACTGTGAAGATTTTAACAAAACTGAAATAAGTTTAGCACATGAGAAATATCGATGGTTTGTTTGTAGAGCCTTCATTTATTTCATCAAACTCCCATAACCACTGTTGATTTTAATTTACAACAAACTGCTTTAAAGCTCAAAGAATTCAGCTGATAAGAAATCTTAAAGAAAATTATTAAAGCAAACAAAAGTTTATTTCAATAAAATTCAAAAAGATGAACTGCAATAGACATATTTATGGCTTTACTAATAAATATTAAATTTCTTTTTAAGAACCATTGTATGCTACGTATATGTTTATATAAAATCATGGTGTTTCAAACATTTCAACGATGCAGCTAATGACACCAAGACCATCATAAGAACATTATTGGAGAGAGCGGTGAAGAAGAGGATGACTTCTGGACAACATATTGGATGTCTCCTCTCAGGTTAGCTATAGTACATGTCAAAAGACTCAAAATTTACTAGTCGACACGATTGAAACATTAATCTTCCCGACTCGGAATACAGATAATTGTCGGATGTTTTATTGTATTGTTCAGTTCTTCTTAACATGCATTGTAAATATGTTGACTTGGATTTGACCCAACTTTCCAAAGGTGATGTCATCGTAAATGGAAAGGACGCTTATCCTTCCGGAACACATTATAACAATAAACTATGGTATTTCATTTTTATTTTTTCACAGTTTTCCGCATAAATCTCTAATTTGTTTATATTTACCTATATGTTTTAGCTTAGATAATTTAGTATTATATCATTGTTTCCGTTCCAATTTGCACTGCATTTCGCCATCATTCTTATTCTATTTTCTTTGGAATTAATAGATAAATAAAAAAAAACTATTGTCAATGACTTCTTGAGCCAAAAACAACAATAAAATCGCTAAATATTAACTATTTACCTTGACCACAAGATAGGCCAGTAAGATCTCGATTTTAACAGCTATAGACATGTATGAACGCAGCTTTGAAGCTGTGGTACATAGTGAAACATTATGGTATATTGTATTGGAACTGCCATGCATGGTTTGTGATTAGTCGTAGAGATAATGCCTATTAGCAAAATACCGGAATAAACTATTTACCACTTGGCAACCGAAACTCCGAGATGTGATTTTCTTTCCATTTCTATCATAATTTTCCATCTGATTTACGGATTTACAGGTGGTCTAGATTCAAGCTTGATGACCGCACTAGTGGTTAAACAGTCGAAGGAACAAGGCCTACCCTTCCCAGTACGGACCTTCTCTGTCGGCATGGAAGCCAGTCCTGATGTGGTGGCTGCCAGAAAGGTCAGTAAATGTGTAGGATATAAGCAGCCAGAAAGGTCAGTAAATGTTTAGGATATAAGCTGCAAGAAAGGTCAGTAAATGTTAAGGATAGAAGCTACAAGAAAGGTCAGTAAATGTTTAGTATATAAGCTGCAAGAAAAGTCAGTAAATGTTAAGGATAGAAGCTACAAGAAAAGTCAGTGAATGTTTAGGATATAAGCTGCAAGAAAGGTCAGTAAATGTTAAGGATAGAAGCTACAAGAAAAGTCAGTGAATGTTTAGGATATAAGTTGCAAGAAAGGTCAGTAAATGTTAAGGATATAAGCTGCAAGAACGGTCAGTAAATGTTTAGGATATAAGCTGCAAGAAAGGTCAGTAAATCTTTAGGATACAGGCTGCAAGAAAGGTCAGTAAATGTTTAAGATATAACGTGCAAGAAAGGTCAGTATATGTTTAGGATGTAAGATGCAAGAAAGGTCAGTAAATGTTTAGGATATAGGCTGCAAGAAAGGTTAGTAAATGTTTAGAATATAAGCTGCAAGAAAGGTCAGTGAATGTTTAGGATATAAGCTGCAAGAAAGGTCAGTAAATGTTTAGGATATAAGCTGCAAGAATGGTCAGTGAACGTACATTAGAATATATATGTCACACCTTTCAAGTTTGAAACAAGTACCATAAAAATTGGTGTCACTATGATATTCATTAAAGTTCTTCGAAATGAATGAAAAAATTTCATTTATTTAAGACTTTTACTAACATGGCGGTTAGAGACACAATTTTTTCAATCGGAAATTTCAAAGGGCTACGTTGGGCAAATGAATGGTATTTAGACATGAACTAACTAAACGGTAAGTTTGTTTTCTACCAAACTTTCATTCTTTTGAAGCTGAAGTGTTGACTTGCAGTGGTTTTGAGCTACCCATTAGAGCCCTGTGGCGTGTTCATCGAAGGACACAATGGTGTCCGACCAGCGACCAGTTCAAATCTGGCTGTTGTCCGATGTTTCTGGATATCTAGTGATATTTATACGGCATGATATATATTGTATCATATACCAAATTAAAGATAAATAATCCTGCTATCGATTGAGAGTATTCCCATTGTCACATCTTATACGGTTTGTTAATAATAACATTTTTTATGAAATTGGGTAGCGTTTTATGACCGGCCGAGTTATAGACCTTGACACAGTATTACATATATATAGAGAGAAAAATGTCTATAAAGCCAAACGCCTGTGGTTTAACTAACTCAATAATTCATATTTTTTAATGATTACCTAATGACAAGGGAAGATTTTTTTCTGGTTTGGTTTTTATATTTATTGGCATACATGTATTTGCAGATCAATCCATGACTAGATGGTAAATATTTTCAAATTTGATCTCTCAACAAATGAAAAGAAGTTTTATTTCGAGTCCTAAACAACCCGAGCTGTATTTTCTTAGATGTCCATTATGATTCCTAATTTTGAAGTTTTGCAAACCGAAGCTTCTGTTGATAATAAAAAAATACTTATATTTTAATACATGTGACAATTGAATTGTTTGACCAAAGCGTGGCGGTGAAATTCTTACTGTTATTGTTACATTTTCGGAAGTATATAAATAATGTCACATTAAGTAAATAATGAATACATCTATAATTAAAGAGAATTGCTTAACAACTGTTAACATATTATCCCCAAGCACGCACATAATATGTGTATGCAATACTGTAAATCATAATTATGCTGTAATGATCTTTATTTTTTTATTTATAACTTTCTCGAAATGAACAGTTAGCTTCATGCAATATCAACTTCCTGGGTACACCTCTTGCTTTTCCTTTTTGCTCATGTTTTTTCAAGTCTCATAAATAATTCAAGTCTTTAAGTGACTTCTATAAAATGCCATTGGGATATTACGATGTGTATTTTATGTCCAGTTTGTTTCATTTATGAAAGTATTTTCTCTTCAAATTTATATTATTGAAGACCCTCCACCACCGATAGAGCAATAAATGTATATGTATATCTAATCAACCCTAAAGATAACATAAAATAATTATTTTTGCTTTTGGTGCATGCACAGTCAGTACTTATTCCATATAGGACATAGTGCCACGGAATTTTTCGGGATGCAATTAATTATTTTCAATATTTTTATCTTAAAATGAAATAAGAAGCTCAAACTTTTCAATGGTGGTAATGGTGTAAAGTAAGTAACTTTTGTAACTGAAGAAAATACCGAATCGTCTGCTCCTGTATTTGATAGTGGAAAAATACCATTTGTCAGCGGTGGAGCATCTTTAAGATAAACATTGTTATTGAACATTTCGAGCATTTTACTTTTTCTCTCTTTTTTCTTCTTCTTTGTAATCCTTGAATATTATAAGACTAGATATTTAAGTGACATGCAAGTTTCGATAATTTTCTGATTAAATCATGTTTTCTACTAGAATTCAATGAAGATTTATAAAATATATACCAAAACGTTGATTTGTTGTTTTGAAAACACACTCTTTGTAACTAATACTCAACATTTTGTTTTTGAAAAATTAATGAAAATCAATACAGGTTGCAAAATATCTTAATACGGAGCATCATGAGATCTTGTTTACGGCTGAGGAGGCAACAGCCGCCATTGAAAACGTCATCTATTACGTGGAATCCTACGATGACGTCACCATTCGTGGATCAATTGGTATGCAATAACGCTTCTGTATGAAACTAAAATACACCTTGATAATAACTTTAATTATATATTTTCACAAAAAAAGCGAACACGAATTATATATTCACAGTTTTCAAAACGGCTTTTTCGTTATGTACTGTCTATTTCATGAGGTTAAATATACTTATCAGCTCTCGGTCGTAAATTAATGCTTTCGAGAAGATTTTTTCTAATTAAAGAAGACGAAAACTAACGTATACGCGGAAGTAAAGTGTTTGATACTACTTGTTGATGTCGTGTTTGAGTCATAAGGATGCACCTTCTTTGTAAATATTTTGTTTGATTCATAGGGATGTAACTTCTATGTAAATGTCGTGTTTGATTCATAGGGATGTACCTTCTATGTAAATGTCGTGTTTGATTCATAGGGATGTACCTTCTATGTAAATGTCGTGTTTGATTCATAGGGATGTACCTTCTATGTAAATGTCGTGTTTGATTCATAGGGATGTACCTTCTATGTAAATGTCGTGTTTGATTCATAGGGATGTACCTTCTATGTAAATGTCGTGTTTGATTCATAGGGATGTACCTTCTATGTAAATGTCGTGTTTGATTCATAGGGATGTACCTTCTATGTAAATGTCGTGTTTGATTCATAGGGATGTACCTTCTATGTAAATGTCGTGTTTGATTCATAGGGATGTACCTTCTATGTAAATGTGTTTGATCATAGGGATGTACCTTCTGTATGTCGTTTTGATTCATGGGATGTACTTCTATGTAAATGTCGTGTTTGATCATAGGGATGTACCTTCTATGTAAATGTCGTGTTTGATTCATAGGGATGTACCTTCTATGTAAATGTCGTGTTTGATTCATAGGGATGTACCTTCTATGTAAATGTCGTGTTTGATTCATAGGGATGTACCTTCTATGTAAATGTCGTGTTTGATTCATAGGGATGTACCTTCTATGTAAATGTCGTGTTTGATTCATAGGGATGTGCCTTCTATGTAAATGTCGTGTTTGATTCATAGGGATGTACCTTCTTTGTATTTTTTTTTTGTTGATTCATAGGGATGTAACTTCTATGTAAATGTCGTGTTCGATCCATAGGGATGTACCTTCTATGTAAATGTCGTGTTTGATTCATAGGGATGTACCTTCTATGTAAATGTCGTGTTTGATTCATAGGGATGTACCTTCTATGTAAATGTCGTGTTTGATTCATAGGGATGTACCTTCTATGTAAATGTCATGTTTGATTCATAGGGATGTACCTTCTATGTAAATGTCATGTTTGATTCATAGGGATGTACCTTCTATGTAAATGTCATGTTTGATTCATAGGGATGTAACCTTCTATGTGTCATGTTTGATTCATATGATTGTACCTTCTATGTAAATGTCGTGTTTGATTCATAGGGATGTACCTTCTATGTAAATGTCGTGTTTGATTCATAGGGATGTACCTTCTATGTAAATGTCGTGTTTGATTCATAGGGGATGTACCTTCTATGTAAATGTCTCTTTGTAAATGTCGTGTTTGATTCATAGGGATGTACCTTCTATGTAAATGTCGTGTTTGATTCATAGGGATGTACCTTCTATGTAAATGTCGTGTTTGATTCATAGGGATGTACCTTCTATGTAAATGTCGTGTTTGAATCATAGGGATGTACCTTCTATGTAAATGTCGTGTTTGATTCATAGGGATGTACCTTCTATGTAAATGTCGTGTTTGATTCATAGGGATGTACCTTCTATGTAAATGTCGTGTTTGATTCATAGGGATGTACCTTCTATGTAAATGTCGTGTTTGATTCATAGGGATGTACCTTCTATGTAAATGTCGTGTTTGATTCATAGGGATGTACCTTCTATGTAAATGTCGTGTTCGAATCATAGGGATGTACCTTCTATGTAAATGTCGTGTTCGATCCATAGAGATGTACCTTCTATGTAAATGTCGTGTTTGAATCATAGGGATGTACCTTCTATGTAAATGTCGTGTTCGATCCATAGGGATGTACCTTCTATGTAAATGTCGTGTTTGATTCATAGGGATGTACCTTCTATGTAAATGTCGTGTTTGATTCATAGGGATGTACCTTCTATGTAAATGTCGTGTTTGATTCATAGGGATGTATCTGAATTCTATGTCAAATGTCGTGTTTGATTCATAGGGATGTACCTTCTATGTAAATGTCGTGTTTGATTCATAGGGATGTACCTTCTATGTAAATGTCGTGTTTGATTCATAGGGATGTACCTTCTATGTAAATGTCGTGTTTGATTCATAGGGATGTACCTTCTATGTAAATGTCGTGTTTGATTCATAGGGATGTACCTTCTATGTAAATGTCGTGTTTGATTCATAGGGATGTACCTTCTATGTAAATGTCGTGTTTGATTCATAGGGATGTACCTTCTATGTAAATGTCGTGTTTGATTCATAGGGATGTACCTTCTATGTAAATGTCGTTTGATTCATAGGGATGTACCTTCTATGTAAATGTCGTGTTGATTCATAGGATGTACCTTCTATGTAAATGTCGTGTTTGATTCATAGGGATGTACCTTCTATGTAAATGTCGTGTTTGATTCATAGGGATGTACCTTCTATGTAAATGTCGTGTTTGATTCATAGGGATGTACCTTCTATGTAAATGTCGTGTTTGATTCATAGGGATGTACCTTCTATGTAAATGTCGTGTTTGATTCATAGGGATGTACCTTCTATGTAAATGTCGTGTTTGATTCATAGGGATGTACCTTCTATGTAAATGTCGTGTTTGATTCATAGGGATGTACCTTCTATGTAAATGTCGTGTTTGATTCATAGGGATGTACCTTCTATGTAAATGTCGTGTTTGATTCATAGGGATGTACCTTCTATGTAAATGTCGTGTTTGATTCATAGGGATGTACCTTCTATGTAAATGTCGTGTTTGATTCATAGGGATGTACCTTCTATGTAAATGTCGTGTTTGATTCATAGGGATGTACCTTCTATGTAAATGTCGTGTTTGATTCATAGGGATGTACCTTCTATGTAAATGTCGTGTTTGATTCATAGAGATGTACCTTCTATGTAAATGTCGTGTTTGATTCATAGGGATGTACCTTCTATGTAAATGTCGTGTTTGATTCATAGGGATGTACCTTCTATGTAAATGTCGTGTTTGATTCATAGGGATGTACCTTCTATGTAAATGTCGTGTTTGATTCATAGGGATGTACCTTCTATGTAAATGTCGTGTTTGATTCATAGGGATGTACCTTCTATGTAAATGTCGTGTTTGATTCATAGGGATGTACCTTCTATGTAAATGTCGTGTTTGATTCATAGGGATGTACCTTCTATGTAAATGTCGTGTTTGATTCATAGGGATGTACCTTCTATGTAAATGTCGTGTTTGATTCATAGGGATGTACCTTCTATGTAAATGTCGTGTTTGATTCATAGGGATGTACCTTCTATGTAAATGTCGTGTTTGATTCATAGGGATGTACCTTCTATGTAAATGTCGTGTTTGATTCATAGGGATGTACCTTCTATGTAAATGTCGTGTTTGATTCATAGGGATGTACCTTCTATGTAAATGTCATGTTTGATTCATAAGGATGTTCCTTCTATGTAAATGTCGTGTTTGATTCATAGGGATGTACTATCTTTGTAAATGTCGTGTTTGATCCATAGGGATGTACCTTCTATGTAAATGTCGTGTTTGATTCATAGGGATGTACCTTCTATGTAAATGTCGTGTTTGATTCATAGGGATGTACCTTCTATGTAAATGTCGTGTTTGATTCATAGGGATGTACCTTCTATGTAAATGTCGTGTTTGATTCATAGGGATGTACCTTCTATGTAAATGTCGTGTTTGATTCATAGGGATGTACCTTCTATGTAAATGTCGTGTTTGATTCATAGGGATGTACCTTCTATGTAAATGTCGTGTTTGATTCATAGGGATGTACCTTCTATGTAAATGTCGTGTTTGATTCATAGGGATGTACCTTCTATGTAAATGTCGTGTTTGATTCATAGGGATGTACCTTCTATGTAAATGTCGTGTTTGATTCATAGGGATGTACCTTCTATGTAAATGTCGTGTTTGATTCATAGGGATGTACCTTCTATGTAAATGTCGTGTTTGATTCATAGGGATGTACCTTCTATGTAAATGTCGTGTTTGATTCATAGGGATGTACCTTCTATGTAAATGTCGTGTTTGATTCATAGGGATGTACCTTCTATGTAAATGTCGTGTTTGATTCATAGGGATGTACCTTCTATGTAAATGTCGTGTTTGATTCATAGGGATGTACCTTCTATGTAAATGTCGTGTTTGATTCATAGGGATGTACCTTCTATGTAAATGTCGTGTTTGATTCATAGGGATGTACCTTCTATGTAAATGTCGTGTTTGATTCATAGGGATGTACCTTCTATGTAAATGTCGTGTTTGATTCATAGGGATGTACCTTCTATGTAAATGTCGTGTTTGATTCATAGGGATGTAACTTCTATGTAAATGTCGTGTTTGATCCATAGGGATGTACCTTCTATGTAAATGTCGTGTTTGATTCATAGGGATGTACCTTCTATGTAAATGTCGTGTTTGATTCATAGGGATGTACCTTCTATGTAAATGTCTGTTGTGGTTGATTCATAGGGATGTACCTTCTATGTAAATGTCGTGTTTGATTCATAGGGATGTACCTTCTATGTAAATGTCGTGTTTGATTCATAGGGATGTACCTTCTATGTAAATGTCGTGTTTGATTCATAGGGATGTACCTTCTATGTAAATGTCGTGTTTGATTCATAGGGATGTACCTTCTTTGTATTTTTTTGTTGTTGATTCATAGGGATGTAACTTCTATGTAAATGTCGTGTTCGATCCATAGGGATGTACCTTCTATGTAAATGTCGTTTGATTCATGATTACCTTCTATGTAAATGTCGTGTTTGATTCATAGGGATGTACCTTCTATGTAAATGTCGTGTTTGATTCATAGGGATGTACCTTCTATGTAAATGTCGTGTTTGATTCATAGGGATGTACCTTCTATGTAAATGTCGTGTTTGATTCATAGGGATGTACCTTCTATGTAAATGTCGTGTTTGATTCATAGGGATGTACCTTCTATGTAAATGTCGTGTTTGATTCATAGGGATGTACCTTCTATGTAAATGTCGTGTTTGATTCATAGGGATGTACCTTCTATGTAAATGTCGTGTTTGATTCATAGGGATGTACCTTCTATGTAAATGTCGTGTTTGATTCATAGGGATGTACCTTCTATGTAAATGTCGTGTTTGATTCATAGGGATGTACCTTCTATGTAAATGTCGTGTTTGATTCATAGGGATGTACCTTCTATGTAAATGTGTCGTGTTTGATTCATAGTTAGGGATGTACCTTCTATGTAAATGTCGTGTTTGATTCATAGGGATGTACCTTCTATGTAAATGTCGTGTTTGATTCATAGGGATGTACCTTCTATGTAAATGTCGTGTTTGATTCATAGGGATGTACCTTCTATGTAAATGTCGTGTTTGATTCATAGGGATGTACCTTCTATGTAAATGTCGTGTTTGATTCATAGGGATGTACCTTCTATGTAAATGTCGTGTTTGATTCATAGGGATGTACCTTCTATGTAAATGTCGTGTTTGATTCATAGGGATGTACCTTCTATGTAAATGTCGTGTTTGATTCATAGGGATGTACCTTCTATGTAAATGTCGTGTTTGATTCATAGGGATGTACCTTCTATGTAAATGTCGTGTTTGATTCATAGGATGTACTTCTTGTAATGTTGTTGATTCATAGGGATGTACTTCTATGTAAATGTCGTGTTTGATTCATAGGGATGTACCTTCTATGTAAATGTCGTGTTTGATTCATAGGGATGTGCCTTCTATGTAAATGTCGTGTTTGATCCATAGGGATGTACCTTCTTTGTAAATATTTTGTTTGATTCATAGGGATGTAACTTCTATGTAAATGTCGTGTTTGATTCATAGGGATGTACCTTCTATGTAAATGTCGTGTTTGATTCATAGGGATGTACCTTCTATGTAAATGTCGTGTTTGATTCATAGGGATGTACCTTCTATGTAAATGTCGTGTTTGATTCATAGGGATGTACCTTCTTTGTAAATTTTTTGTTTGATTCATAGGGATGTAACTTCTATGTAAATGTCGTGTTTGATTCATAGGGATGTACCTTCTATGTAAATGTCGTGTTTGATCCATAGGGATGTACCTTCTTTGTAAATGTCGTGTTTGATTCATAGGGATGTACCTTCTATGTAAATGTCGTGTTTGATTCATAGGGATGTACCTTCTATGTAAATGTCGTGTTTGATTCATAGGGATGTACCTTCTATGTAAATGTCGTGTTTGATTCATAGGGATGTACCTTCTATGTAAATGTCGTGTTTGATTCATAGGGATGTACCTTCTATGTAAATGTCGTGTTTGATTCATAGGGATGTACCTTCTTTGTAAATTTTGTTGTTGATTCATAGGGATGTAACTTCTATGTAAATGTCGTGTTTGATTCATAGGGATGTACCTTCTATGTAAATGTCGTGTTTGATTCATAGGGATGTACCTTCTATGTAAATGTCGTGTTTGATTCATAGGGATGTACCTTCTATGTAAATGTCGTGTTTGATTCATAGGGATGTACCTTCTATGTAAATGTCGTGTTTGATTCATAGGGATGTACCTTCTATGTAAATGTCGTGTTTGATTCATAGGGATGTACCTTCTATGTAAATGTCGTGTTTGATTCATAGGGATGTGCCTTCTATGTAAATGTCGTGTTTGATTCATAGGGATGTACCTTCTTTGTATTTTTTTTTTGTTGATTCATAGGGATGTACCTTCTATGTAAATGTCGTGTTTGATTCATAGGGATGTACCTTCTATGTAAATGTATTGTTTGATTCATAGGGATGTACCTTCTATGTAAATGTCGTGTTTGATTCATAGGGATGTACCTTCTATGTAAATGTCATGTTTGATTCATAGGGATGTACCTTCTATGTAAATGTCGTGTTTGATTCATAGGGATGTACCTTCTATGTAAATGTCGTGTTTGATTCATAGGGATGTACCTTCTATGTAAATGTCGTGTTTGATTCATAGGGATGTACCTTCTATGTAAATGTCGTGTTTGATTCATAGGGATGTACCTTCTATGTAAATGTCGTGTTTGATTCATAGGGATGTACCTTCTATGTAAATGTCGTGTTTGATTCATAGGGATGTAACTTCTATGTAAATGTCGTGTTTGAATCATAGGGATGTACCTTCTATGTAAATGTCGTGTTTGATTCATAGGGATGTACCTTCTATGTAAATGTCGTGTTTGATTCATAGGGATGTACCTTCTATGTAAATGTCGTGTTTGATCCATAGGGATGTACTTCTATGTAAATTAAGATGTCGTGTTTGATTCATAGGGATGTACCTTCTATGTAAATGTCGTGTTTGATTCATAGGGATGTACCTTCTATGTAAATGTCGTGTTTTGATTCATAGGGATGTACCTTCTATGTAAATGTCGTGTTTGATTCCATAGGGATGTACCTTCTATGTAAATGTCGTGTTTGATTCATAGGGATGTACCTTCTATGTAAATGTCGTGTTTGATTCATAGGGATGTAACTTCTATGTAAATGTCGTGTTTGATTCATAGGGATTGTGCCTTCTATGTAAATGTCGTGTTTGATTCCTAGGGATGTACCTTCTATGTAAATGTCGTGTTTGATTCATAGGGATGTACCTTCTATGTAAATGTCGTGTTCGATTCATAGGGATGTACCTTCTATGTAAATGTCGTGTTTGATTCCTAGGGATGTACCTTCTATGTAAATGTCGTGTTTGATTCCTAGGGATGTACCTTCTATGTAAATGTCGTGTTTGATTCATAGGGATGTACCTTCTATGTAAATGTCGTGTTTGATTCATAGATGTACCTTCTATGTAAATGTCGTGTTTGATTCCTAGGGATGTACCTTCTATGTAAATGTCGTGTTTGATTCATAGGGATGTACCTTCTATGTAAATGTCGTGTTTGATTACTAGGGATGTTCCTTCTATGTAAATGTCGTGTTTGATTACTAGGGATGTTCCTTCTATGTAAATGTCGTGTTTGATTCATAGGGATGTACCTTCTTTGCAAATACGTGAAGGAGAAGACGGACACCACGCTAATCTTATCTGGAGAAGGAGCAGACGAGATCCTACAGGGGTATAAGTACTTCCACGAAGTGCCCTCTCCCGAGGCTGGTGACAAGGAAAGCAGGCGTCTCTGTAAAGACCTCAGCATGTTTGACATTCAGAGATTGGATAGAATATCGGCTTTGTCTGGAGAAGGAGCAGACGAGATCCTACAGGGGTATAAGTACTTCCACGAAGTGCCCTCTCCCGAGGCTGGTGACAAGGAAAGCAGGCGTCTCTGTAAAGACCTCAGCATGTTTGACATTCAGAGATTGGATAGAATATCGGCTTTGTTTGGGTATGCCAATTTATCACATTTTATACATTTAGATACAGATGTGAAATTAACTTTTTGTTTAATCCTGTAACGAGGTCAGAGATTTGATGTCATGATTCCATGAAACAGATAGAAATAGTTTTACACTGTCCGTTTCATTGTCTGTTACATCAGAGAAAAGTAATTTTCAATTACGTATCCTTAAAAGTTTGTTGTTTAAAATAAATATTTTATAAATACTGTTGTGTTATATTCCAGACTGGAAGTACGTCTGCCCTATCTCGACCACTGTTTCACCGGCTACTACCTTTCTCTTGATCCCGCTCTCAGAGTTCCACAGAACGGCATTGAAAAACACTTTATGCGGTCTGTCATTGAGGGCACTAAGCTGATACCGAGAGAAATTGTATGGAGAAGAAAACAACCTTTTAATGAATGCCTGACCATAAATACCAGAACTTTAGATGAAATCATTGAGGAGTTCGCAGGAGAAAAAGTATGTTGTTTGATCATTTTTTGTTTTAGGTTTGGTTTTAATCAAAATTTCTCACTTCCCATTTGAGAAGAATGAAATGAGCATGCTAGAATATATGCTCTGCCGAATAAAGAATTAATCCGTTTTATATCACTGATCGAGGAAATTTTTGTTTGATATCCATAATACGTTTGCATTGATTGCGTATGGTGATTTTGTAATGATGGGGATTCGTGTTTCTTTTTATTTTTTTTTTTTATTTTTTACAGATTAGCGACTCGGACTTTGATCAATGTAAACAACACTATCCTCACAACCCTCCTTTCAACAAGGAGTCGCAGTACTACCGACAGGTCTTTGAGAGGTTCTACCCGGGGCAGGATCACCTCACTCCCTACTACTGGGTACCCAATTGGGCATTTGAAGATTTTTAAGTTGACATGTTTGTAAAGATTCCAATAAGCAATCTTTAAGTTTGGTAATAAAAAACCTAATCAATATGAAATAATAATAATATATCAAGTTCAAAATCAAACATATTTACGAAACTTCTCCATCGGCGTGATTAAGGTTATTCTGTCTGTATTGTTCTTTTATCTTTTATACAGAAAAAAATGTGATGTGGTATATAGTAAGTGTGTTATACTGGTGCAGTGTAATATGATTTGCCGTGCAGGTAGGGCGTTAGTACGTGCTGCCTCTATTGCATTAAAAGGCGACTCAGTTTAACATCTTATCTTTTCTCATCTTCCTAACTAACTTTCTTTTCACTAACGTCTCTCTTGACACCGCCTCTGTTGAGCGCTCGCCCCTGTTAGGTAGGCTCTGGGTTTCTGTCGGCTAGCCGAGACACGCAATCGTCCATAAAGGTGGTATTTTTTTCTCCTGCTTAGCGCTCAACATACCTACAGTTGGATAACTGGTTCGTCCGGAGGGCTGAAGTTGGTTCTTGTTCCTAGTTCCATTTTATAAACGGAAATAGGAACTAGACCCGCTTCTCGGTCTGGTTCCTAACGGATATCGGGTCTGGTTCCTAGTTCCGTTTTTAAACGGAAATAGGAACTCGCAACCAACTTCAGCCCTCCGGCTCGCCTGTTGTCAGTATAATGTGACCTGTTGGTTGCTTGGTGTCGTTGGCAGCATGCTTCAGTGATATGGCACAATGAAAAGGATGAGTGTTCCACTATAAATGAGACCAACACGATTTTATCGCAGTCTCCCAAAACATGATATCACATCCACGTAAATGTTATAAATAAACCAAAACAAACTAATTTTACATCTGTTCATTCATACATATTTGATTATTTCCATTCACTGAAGTGTTGTTTAAGTTAAATTGTTTCCAATACACTACGATATTCCAATTCGATATCTTTTAGTAACAAGTGCAAATTACCAACATATAATATCAAATGTTTAGATTTATTTAAAGTAAATCAAATGAAAGTAATTAAGTGCAAAGTAAATGATATTTCTGAGGTTTTGCTTTTCCTGTCGTAAAAGTGAATGGATTTCCCAACATCAGAAGTCACGTTGGTCCAATCCCGCCATACTCCTTCCTCCTTTCCCAAAGCCTTCTTTATCGAAGACACACGAGATCATTATACCACCATCGGGTCCCTGAGTATTTTGCAGGGAGGAGGTGCTGGGTCAGGTCTATAGCAGGAGAGGAGAAAATGTATTGACACATTTCGCTAATTTTTGTATCCGCAAATACGTTGAAATTCACGAAGATGCGAACTATAAAGTGGTTTACAGTAAGAACATTATTTAGTTATCAGGTAAAACAAGATTGTGTTCATAAACCAGCGACATAACAACAATGAATTTATTAGTTAATATCAAATCAATAAATAGATCATACATGGAATATGATAACACTTGAGCAATTTATTCCTTTCCGGAAATGTCTAGTTAGCATAAGAAAATATGTTTTCGAAAAGGTATAGTTAAACAACCATCGTGTTAGCGAAAAATACAGTTTGTATTGTTCTTCCATTCCACATCTCATTCTTTTAATAAAGATGGCGAAAACATCGAATGCATTTCTTGACATTTGACGATATGAATATACTTGCATGATAGTTCATTAAGATGATCTTATGTTTTGAGTATATATGGCTTTCCACAGCACAAATTAATATTTATTATAGGATACACATTATTATAACGGATGTCAGTAAGTAAAGCTTTAGTCGCAACGACAAGTATCAACACACGTCGAACCATGCCGACATTTCCTACAAAGGTCTGCACGGTGAGGGGCCTTCCGATTTACGTGCTGTCTGTGAAAGTTTTCTTTTTCGTTACATTCACCATTGACTCTGCATTTCGCTATAGGCAGTGCACACAAAGGACAGTGTATGCTCTGTACTAGAAACGGGTTGCATGCCTTCCCGCACCGCTTACATTCTTGTTTGAAGTATATCTACATGAAAAAAACATTAAGTAATGAGAGGGACTGACATTTTAAACATTTAAGATATTTTTGCTAAAGCGGTCTATTCATTGTGATTTCTATAGAAGAGACATGCTATTTAAAATTCAACAAAAGGAATTTAACGTTTTAACTTCTCATGTGTTTTGTTAACATGGCCGCTTCCAAATAAAAAATATTGTTTTAGTAAAAATTACTTTTATTCCTCACAATCGGATTACAATCCGCGAGTAATATAGCATGTTTATTATTGGTAGTGCAAAGATCAACATTGATTACATATTAATGCGTACAGATTACTTAACATGCAATAAGGTAATAAATATATACCTTTGTTGTGCCCTTGATGCAATACACATGGGCGCTTTCCCAGTACCGTCGACATTTCCAACATCGAAAGAACCCATATTTCCACTCAAGTGGGTGTCTTTCTCGCCTTTCTCTTCGTTCTCTTTGTCTTTTTCCTTTATCCATTCCTCTTATTAATAGTAGAGAGTAAAATAACTGCAAGTGTTTATCTTTTCCACTAACTCTATGTATACTTTAGTTTGGCTTCCCACACAGGTTTAACTTCCCTGTTGTGTTTTCGCAAATAAGCAGACGTGTTATTTATATATCTCATTTAAATAGATGAAAATAAAACAATGAGCAATTAAGTCGAAAAATATTAGAGTTAGTTCCCTTCGTTTCATTACAATCTGGAAAATATATTAACAAATTAAACACAAACAGATATAAATAAATAAATAAATAAATAAATAAAATCCTTGCAACAGATTCGACTTCACAAAATTGTTTCATTATCTCAGAGACTGTTTTTTCATCAAAATAAAAATAAAAAATAAGAATGGCATTACCTTCGGTTTTCCTGTAACAAAATGTAATTTTGACGAGCGCAAAACAGGATTTGTTTCATATGCATATCATAACTTATCATAAACTTTAAAAAGCTTTGAAGATACGAAGTTTTACAAATATGAATTGTGGTCTTAAAATACCACTGTGAGGTGCTGTCAAACTACAATGTAGTATGCTCGTCGCGGATGAATGCATCACAATTAATTGATTTATTCATTCCTGTATTTCGCTGTGTACTTACCCCGCTCAGGGCGTACTGCTATTACACAGCTTAACATTACTAACGGCAGTCAACATTTTCATTGCTAATAAAATCTAAGTAAATGTGATATTGACAGAAAGATCTAACTACATTTTCTGATCATCTGGACTCATGAATTAGTGTATCGCCCTGGTCTGTTCGATAAAACCTGACGAGATTGCACAATGCACCGACAGCCGATCTGATTACCGACTACCATACATAAAGGACTATCTGTTCAATAAGATTGTTGAATTTTGAATGTCTGCTGAATGTAACGAATATTGAGCATTTGAAAACTTATCCTTGATAGTAAAATGTTTATTTCTAAACAAAATGATATTAAAATCCAATGATAATGTATTTCTGTAAGTATTGAATAATGGCGATGCCATTTGTCTATGGACATTAAACATCAAACTTCATATTTGACATTGCTTTACATCGACAGTACTTCGAGCATTTATAACATTTGCGGCATGCGTTTGGTGTCTAAGTGTTCAATCAGAAAACCGATATACAATTATCCATATCTAGTCAGGAAACCTAAGTGCACAGAGGTCTGAATGGTGGGGCTTCCTCGGATCTACATGGTGTACAGCGTAATCATCATCACATTCACCATTTCCCCTGCATTCCTCCTTAGGAAGCCCACATGATGGACATTGTATGTTATGTACGTTGTAGGGGTTGCATGCCGACCTGCATTGCTGGCATTGTTGTTTGAAATATACATGCAGAGAAAACACATTCTGTCAGGTAACTAATTACTTAAATATATGAAGAAGCTGTCATTTTCATTTCATTATATTTGATAAGCTTTTTGTGTTAAATAGTGTTATTTCACCCTTTTTTTATTCAGATATTCACTTTTAAAAAGGAAGGGAGCAAAATTAATAAAAAGAGCTGTTGTAAAAATGACGACCTCGAAGAATACATTAGCTGTTTAGCGCTATTTGTTTGTCGCCAATCTCTCTAGAATCTTCATATTTCAAAGATCAAAATTGATCATCTTATTATAATCATATGTTATATATATGATCTTACAAGAGTGTTCATTTCATATGAGGTTTTATGAAACGAGTCTAAGAAATTTTTATTTTTCCGAGACTTGGCGAGCTTCATAAAATCTCATATGTAATTAACACAAATTTAAGATACTTTTTATCACATAACTTCAAATATCTAGATAACAAAGAATTTCACGTCAAAATGTATTCCGAAAATTCAGCAAAGGCCGCATTTTGTCCCGCCGTCCTCGTAATCTTGACGTCACGTCATTTTTCCTGACGTCATTTTATTGTTTCTGTCTGACGTCACAATGAATTTCCAGCCAATGAAAATCGCTCCAGGTCATATTACACTAACTAGTCACATACGCAAAGTTATTACATGGGCGAAATCACTGAATATCAGGCGGATAATGTGATTAAAACAGTAATTAAGAAACACAGTCAAGGGACAAACGTATTCGTCAATGTCATTATTTGCGTGTATTTCATGTATTTTCCCGTTTAATCGTCATTGTTTTATTTTATTTTCTTTATTTAAGTATTGTTGTGAAATCGTTCACTCAGATGATGAATTACGTGTCGCTTACTTTGACAAAATTTTAACAAATTATGTTGTTCATATTAATAATGATGAGCCCAGCATTTTAGATTACTTTTTGGTAAGTATAAAGAGGAGAGTGGAGGTAAGAGTTAAACACTTATTTCACAAAATGGAGGTAAAAGACTATTATGAAAATGCTATCATAGAAATTGGCGATTGACTTTCTTTCTGTGCACAAAAGTTCATCAAACTGAACAATTGAACTGAAAAATAAACAAAAAATGACTGATTAGATAAACGTCCATAAAATGTATAGTGAAAACAAAAACAGTTAGGAATACTTGTGTCCCTTGACTCTACCTTTTTTGTGCCCTCGACACAGTATACATGTATGAGCGCTCTCCCACCTCCTCCGACACGACCAACATTTAAAGAACCCATATTTTCGCTCAAGAGGAGGTATTTCTCGTCTTCGTCCTCTTCTTCTTTGTCCTTTACCCATTCCTCTAACCAATACAGACTTCAATGTAAACGTTGTTTGTGTATCTGTCTTTGCCCCCTGATGTAAGTCAAAGTTTACAGTATGACTTTACAGACAGGTAGGTACAGACTGTACTTCCAAATTAACTTCCTTCTTATATTTTCTTTAACATGGCATGTACTATTTTTGGCTCACAATTCACGATGTCTACGTAAACCAATAGACGATTAGGTCATTAGCTAGAGTTATCTTAAAGTATTTGTTATTCTTCTGTCGTTGTTTGTTTGATTTTTTTTGTTATGCAGTTCATCGACAACTAAGGTCATTAAGGGCGAACTATCATTTTAAAAATTTAGAAATAGAATTGGCAATATTCAAAAATAATATTAGTGATAAAATTAAAACCATTGAAATAAAAAATATGGTCGTTAGCACTTAAATGAATTGAGGTAGCGTAGGGAGAAGAATTTTTTGAAATCTATTTTGGGTACTTTCCGTACTAAATCCTTAGGCACTACAGGGTGGGGTTTCTAGCAATAGCGTTATCTTAAGTCATTGAATAAAAAAAATCGAAATACTTGTAGTTACATGGTTTATTCTAGTCTATAAACTTGTCTTATATAAAGAATTTTCAATAATTTTTATTTATCATTTTCGATATGAGTTTCAGGTAGCTTTTATCATCCGCCTCACTTTTCATCTTGAGGTAAGTGTTTGGGTCGTGTGGTGAAGACTAGATTCTTTTCCGCTGGTCGAGTTATCTCGTTGTTTATCTCCAAGGAAACGAATCTAGAGCAAACTAAAAACGACGTAATTTGACAACCAAACTTTGAATTCACGGCATTTTTGTTTACGACAAATGACATGATGTTACAACTGAGGCAATCCTGTTGTAGATTTTCCTTCATAGGCACTATGATTTCATATATTTTGTTTACAAGTGAAAAAAAGAGAGTTTGGTTTGATTAGTTTTAACGTCCTATGAACACCAAAGGACATTTATGGACGTGTCAGATTTAGATGGGTGAAAGAAAGCTGGAGTACCCAGAGAACAATCACCACCTGTGATTAGTACCTGACATCTGTTCAACAAGGGATTCAAACTCGCGTCCCAGAGGTGGAAGGGCATACATTAACCACTCCTACGAGTGATAAACGTATCGATAATTCGATGATGGAAAATGTATCGATCTCTTCGGATGAATTTTGGTGTAGCTTGTAAAGCATATCTATAGTGATAATTTATGCTAAACATGTCACAGCTAGATAAAACGATGACCCCAGGGACCCGTCACAATTCAAATCGTTCAAATTAACCCATAATTGAGTAATTTAATAATTTCAGTTTAGCAATTTTTTTTCTATAGCCAATGTCTTATCGTGTTAGTGGTATAGACGGCCCCAATGATTGATAATTAAGATATAGTTTAGTTATTCTTGCTCACTTTAATTAATTATGGACTTACAAAAAATATTTCGTCAACTATCACAAAGTAAAACTCTTTATTCTGGAATCAAAATTGCAAGGTTAATTTACTTTTGGCTACAATTCAATGACAATGATAATTTTAATCCGTTATGTAAGGATTGAAGACTTTTTGTGAAATTAAAGACGTGTGTACAGAGTAAATGTTAAGATGATACTACATTTTTATTAATATTAGCAACTAATTCAGCATCAAAAGGCGAAGTATAACTCATTCATCACATATTATGATATACAATGGTTTCTGATTAGATATGTTAGATATTTCATTGCAATATTTATGATTAATACTATCAACTTTAAAAGTAGAAAAGTCGTTATCATAATCTAATCAATGTTTATCATAATCTAATCAATGTTTTTGTGCACACACACGAATGAACGGATCAAAAATGGCGAAGTTTATTAGTTCCCACACGGGTAACCGGATCTACATTTGTGGCAGAGTTCATTGCGATGAGCCTTGTTCGGGTCCACATGATGCTGGTCCGACCTGGGACAACAACAGAATGCTGCCTGTAAGTCCACCAGCTTTAGGACACTGGGAGCGGCTCCACCCTCTGTAGGGACTACAGTGCTAATCTTACATTTCCTTTTGCCAATCCCTGTTATAAAGTATTCCTGATCTGAACGATAAAAAAGACAATAATATTTATAAATGGTGAACTGCAACGTAATGTTCATTGCGAAAACCTTTCAACACTAAATTGTACATATACTGTAGTACCAGTGTGACACGTAATCAATTAAGGTTTTTCCTTACTTTTTATCTGAAGATATAATATTAGAAAAACACAAAATAATGATACATATAAGGCAGATTTAGCGGACTAGTCCCTCCGTCTTTGTATGATCTGCTAATAGCCCATTCCATAATTTGCTTGTTATCTTGTATTAGTTATAACCGGTGTATAAGTCCTTTGTTGTACGTATCCGATAACAAAATAGAAAGATTTCCTATTTCATACACCATGATATATGTAACCTGGATCTTAAGGTAGCTCCATACTTTTGGGAAAACCCATGTCATTTTTTTCTAACAGATCTTATTTTCTTGCATTTTTCATGTAGATTTCAAATCTGTAAAGATAAATGGGTGTTCTGGAACTACTTTTTGAGATATTTGAGCTTGAAATATACCATCCATGCAAATTTGCTGACCGAAAATAGAAAAATTCATAAAATTATGTTTTCTGTAATATTAGGGTGAATGTAGTCTTGATCCTGTTGATTTTTGTCCTAAATTTCTTACGATAGAACAATATACAAAACTATTTTATTTTTACAAATGCTAACTAATTTTTGTTATTTCCCAGGACCGTTTCTATACGTAATTATCATGTTTAGCCATATTTTCGCCCGTAAAAAGTCAATGAATAGGCCAAAAAGGAAATGAAAAACCATGTCAATTTCACAATATTTGTATATGATATGCCCAAGGTAATATATTTTTTCAAATATCATATAAAAACACGGGGTCCTCGATCAAAATTTCACAATTTTGTAAGCTTGAAGTTTGTAACTCGCAACCCTACCCCCATTTCATCCAGTGCTAAGATGGGTTTATATTTAACTATTTTTTTGAAAATCATGCCGCAAAAAAACATTCCACATCAGTTCATACGTTTTTGTGATATTATATCTGGTTTATGTCTGGAGTTTTTTTTATGATTTTTCTCCGAATTGTGTTGTTTAAAGGAAATCCGTATGCGATTTTTTTTAGAATTCCGGAATTTCGGTCCGGCCGGGTCCCCTCTTGTGATTTATAGCGACGAACGGCACTTCCGTGTTTAAAAATCCATTCCCATTTACGACAGGGACCGCAAAAACCTCAGAGATAGCATATAATTTTCACTTCACTGCTTTTATTTGATTTATTTAATGATTTTGAACTTTCAATATTATAAGTAGACAATTTACACCTATTGAAAAAATATCCAAGTGTGATGTCGTAACGTACCGGAAACCATCTGGAATTCAAAACAACCTTCGCAACTTCCGGTTTAGCGTCATAATGAATTGGCGCGATTTTCAAAAGTATGGACCTACCTTAATTCAGACATTTGGAAAGACAATTTTTTAAGTTAATTTAAACTTTTCCCAACGCCTTGAGTTGTGTATATCCACCCCTAAACTAGTTCATATTTAACCTGAATGCAAATGACCAATCACATACCAGCAGAAACTTCCTTTGCAGATTACAAAGAGGGACTTCCAACTTTAAAGTCCACAAGGTCAACCACAATATACTTTTATTCAATTTTTGATGCACATCAAATGACCAAATTAACTGCCTTCTGTTTGCCTATAATTGGAGAGTGATTTTTGCTCGTCCTGAACTGTTTTCAGTTTTACTTAGTAGGTCCATGAATGGATACTAGTTTAACGACAGTGAAAGTAGCCACTGGAGTGTCGAGGCTGTAAAATATATCCAAGCATATACCACTACTTTGGTGAAGTCGAACAGACGTAATTTGATAAACTATATGTATTGCGGTTTGTAATCAATTACTAAACAATATTAAGATGTGTTTCAAAAAAAATATTTTAGAAAAAACAAAACAAATTGTGCGAATCACACGCATTGTACCAAGTAACCATGTTATTTTGAGCACTTCTATTTGTAGCAGATATTCCTACCATTTGTTTGATCAGATTTGGCTTTATAAAAGCATACATATATATCTATATACATTAAACATTTTTGTTTGTAACGTTATTTATCAAACAAAGAAGTAAATCGGGAACCATCGGCACTTTTCGTAAACGAGAACCTGCGCGTACAGCGTCTAGAGAGACCGACTCCTCGCGTCCGCAAGATACCTGCTTACTCTAAAACCATCTTGCGCCCCCCATAACGATACACTACGATCATAAGAGTACAATGGAAACGCAATGCATGATATCCATGAGATGCAAAGAAATTTGTAATATGTAACACACATACCAGGTAAATTTGGCTTATACGTTAGCGCCCGGGTTTTTTTTTGGGGGTGGGTGTTAGTAACAAAACTAACATATATTCCCCATTCCATAAGGGTGAAAACCAGTGGCACTTCTCCCAGTGTTCTCTGAAAGTGTAATCACAAATACTTAGTTCTCGCAGACGGTATGTCGTGCACTCGAAATTAGCCATAAGGTGACGCTGACCTGGCATGGCGGCTAGAGTCCTAGAGTCTGGTCCGTAGTAATAAATCACATCCAGGAAAATTATTCCTCATCTCGGCTATGATGCAGCAATATATATATTGGGAACTCAGCCAGGAGTATTCCTGGAAAATACTACGTACAGTAGTTTTTAGTTTCAATTTCGTTTTTGAGACAGAAAAACAACAGTCGCACTATGGACTATCGATAGCAAATGTTGTATAATAGGAACGCCAGTACTTTTCTTCATATCAAATTTAAAGAGAGATAAATGCTATCAATGAGGTTTGTCATTGTGTGTGGTTTAGTCACAGTCAACACATTTTTGAACTTACCCTATTGCTCATAGAATTATTTTAGATTTCATTTTATGTTTTAATCAAAATTTAGGTGCAATCTAGAGTGTATAAACATCTGAAAACTATCTAGATGTGTTCCCAAACATATGAAGAATGTAGAAAATTTTTGTGATGTACCAATTTCGCTACCTTTTCGACGATTCCATGTTTTATTTGTCTTAGTCGGAAGAGCCATCTTCAAACATAAATTAAGATCGTAGATGAGAACAGAGGGTGATCCGTCGAATACATTATTTTTTTTTTTTTTTTTTTTTTTTTTTTTTATTGATTAAATAAAACATTACATGGGATGTCAACATCTGATTGAAAAAAATGACAATACATATGTTGATTTAATTGTTTTCTGGAAGATCTACCAGAATTTATGTTTTTATTAATTTAAGGTCCCCCCCCCCCCCCCCCCTCCTGAATTTTCAATTTAGTAATTAAGACTGTGTAAGAGGAACGTGAGGGAGTTGGAAAAGTGTAAATTTTTTGGGGGGGTCTGTTTTGACGAAATCACATGTAGTTTTCTTTTAAACATTTCGACACATCGTATCTACTCAGATGACAAGGCTTGATCAAGTGCCACAAAGAATACCGGCCTTACACTTGTGGCAGTATTCGCTAAGGTGAGCCTTCCTTGGGTTTACATGCTGATCGTTCGACCTGTCAGGACAGCGACAGGATTTTGCCTGTTTGTCCACAGTTAGGACACTGGAGCGGCTCCACTCTGTAGGGACTACAGGCAACGTTACATTTCTTACAGTCCTGCTGGTAATACGGTGCCTGTGGGAAACGAAAAGTGCTTCGCTATATTAAGATTAATTGCACTAGATTGTTTGATGACATTTTTGTTTTGTTTTTATTTGAGGTTCGTATGGTAACAACAGCCATGGCCACGTTGAGAATGGTAGTGGAAGACCAGTTCCTGCCAATGTTATATATCCTTTATAGGACGTCGTTATTAATATTTTAATGTATTTATATTACCAAAACAAGATATCTTTAAAATGTTCTTTGGTGATATTACATTTGAATGATATCGTCTATCAAAAATGTACAGGTGGCAATCCATCTATTATAATACATGTACATTTTATGTAGTCTCACTAAATAGGGGTTGATCTCACTAAAGTCAGGAGAGATACCGCCTATTCAATTAGGTCAATATCACTTATGAATCAATACTACAAACACATAGTGAAGCAATTCATATATTGGTCATGATAATTCAATTTGGACTTTCATTATGAAAGATTATGAAAGAAGGGGAATATCAGTTCTTTACTTGTGCGCCTTAAAATAGAAAGCATAGTCCATGTTTTAAGGATCTGCTCTGGTGAAAAGTCAAATTTATCTGATGACTAACATTTTTCTAATATCGGTTTTTGGAAATAGGAATATATACCAAAAAATGAAAATGGAAAATAAAAATAATATGGTGGTGTACCTGATTTTGATTTACTGTGAATCTAAAGTAGCTATTGGACGGCAATTGTGATTTTATCGGAATATCACTGTTTTGACCATACACATAACAACACCACCTAAAGCACTATTTTTCTGGTTGTCTGGTGAGTGGAAATATTTGCATAATTGGCAATACCAATGTTTTCTTTCAGAAATAATAATATCACACGATTAATACATTGGTTTTGTTCAGAATAGCAGTATATTTACCCCTACCCTCTAAATTTTGAAGATGAAAATACAATTTTTACAGCTTTTTACAGATTCAACGCTCTGTAGAAAAAGTTTTGATGACTAACATTTTCTAGAATGATGTAGTTCAAAAGAGAAAAGGTTGGTCTTTCTGAAATAAAATTAGGGTATCAGTGCTCAGTGTCCTTGATTTTTTTTCGGTTATAATTTTTTTCATTTTTCAGCATTTCCTGCTAAAACTTTATAATAACTTTAAATACACTAAGATGTAATAAAAAATCTAATTAGTATAAATTTCACTCTTAAATGCTTCATATTTTCATCACATACGTACATTAACCCCGTTTCCCATTGAAAAGACCTGAGCACTCTCCCAGTTAGCATTACAGGATGGACAGAGGAAGTACCCGTACTGACGTGGTCCTGGCATGCTGACCGATATACTGATGTATGATCACGTTACATAATGTCTGGTTCATTTTATTAAATACGATAAAGGCTGATAGTATTCGGTAATTAGCCAGATGTAATTTTCATTTTCATTTTCGTGAAATAATATCATTAGTGTCATCGGGGCAACTGATATCAGAGGTTATAAACAGGTAAACAAATAAATACTATATCTACACGTAATATCACCCCTATCTAAAAGCTTGGCATGTTGTGGTATTATCTGTGCGTAATATGTTATGTTTCGCTGGTTTTTTCGACGCCTTTTATTTTTATTTTTCTTATTGTATTTCATACTTACCTGATGTTGTTACAATGACTATTTTCCTTATTAATATTCATGTAACATTATAACACATTACTTTGGTAAATAATTACATATCCTGACAATATCGATAAAAGTCTTAATGACTCCCAAGATACCAGTGTTTTTGATAATACTTTTATAAAATATAGAACAAATTGTGATGAAAAAAGAACAATTTAGGAAACCGCTTAAAGGGACTAAATCGCTAAAAAATTATGTAATAAAAGGATAAAAAGAATAATAGGACTAAAATTAATTGTAAAAGTTGTGTACTTTGTGTTAATAACAATATTTAAAAGTTTGTATAACAATTTTGTTCAAAATGGAGAAAAACTGAAAATAAATAGGACCGACCTAGTCACTATTTTCATATTATTATGAAGGAAATCTCATCTGTCTAATGGACATATCTACTATCGACTGAAAACACAAATTTATCGACTACAGGTTCCTGATTACTGTGTTAATCTAATAAATGTTGAAACGTATGCAAAAGTTTTGTGAAGAGTTTCTAAGTGTAAATAATCCTATACTGTACAGGTTTTTGTAGCCATAAAGAAGGGTTTTCATTATATTATATGGTTTTATACTTGCTTCTACCATTATTTTATTTTCATTTGTCATGATATTATGTACTATTCCGCTAAACCTGCAAATATTATTAGGCTTTTAAAAAATGGCCTAATATATAGACTTTATAATAAGGAAAAAAATGGCGAAAAACTAATAATATAGGCATGTTTAACGGACTAAGTAAATACGTGTATTTCTTTTATCATTATATCAATATTTGACATTCCGTATACATTGTATATCCTTACACGTAGTTATAATGTCTGTCCGTCTAATGGCCATTCCCTATATATCTCTAGTTATAGTCTTTATCCGTCTAATGGACTTTCCTTATATAGCCCTAGCTATAACATATATCCGTCTAATGGAAATTCCCTATATATCCTTAGTTATAGTGTCTATCCGTTTAATGGACATTCCCTATATATAACTAGTTGTAGTTTCTATCCGTCTAATGGACATCCCCCTTTATGTCACTAGTTATATAACTTTTTTACATCTGATTTACTTTAAAAAATCAGCCTAACTATATATCTAAATTTTATGTGTACTTTTATGTATTCAAAGCAAAAATATACCTTACATATACATTGTAGACCTATGTTATATATATGTTTGCTTAATAATGTACATGTACACCTGTATTCATGTATAATATATACATAATTAACGGGTGAAAATACCTCTCACTTCTTGTCATATTTCCATCAAATACTCTAAAGCTTCATAGAACTATGCTGTTTTACTTGGCAATGCAGATGGGGTCGGGGTTTTAGGGGGTCAGGGGGGGGGGGGGGCAAATGCCTCCCCGTTTCCCAGGACGAGGGCAAACATTTCTTGTTGCCCCCCCCCTCCATTTTTGCCGACTGAAATGTTCTAAAATTGCACATTTGATAGAAAAAAGGGTCCTCCTGCACATTTTCATGAACTAGACTTAAAATGTCAATCAGGGGATTCTACGTACTATTTTAAAAATGTCTCTTAAAAGATTCATCTGTTTATATGACTTAGCAAAACAATTAATTCATAATTATTTTGTGTTAAACAACAATGTACCGATGGTGTGAAGCCGGTATGTTCAGATCGAGTTGCATAGATATGACGGCATTCACAATTACCAATTCTTAAAGCAGGTAACTTTAAATAAAAAAAGTGTTATGTTAAGAACGCTTTAAAATCATTAAAACATATCGTAAAACTCATCACAGCCATTCTAAATCTAATACTTTTACCCGGGGGAGACCCTCGGACCTCCTCAAACACCCAAATCTCGCGCCTTCCAGCGCTCCCGCATTCATCAAAATGCGTCGTAAAATTCTAAATCGTAATGTATTTCCCGGGGGAGACCCCCGGACCCCTCAAACACCAAATTCTCGCGTCTTCGGCGCTCGCAAATTCATCAAAATGCATCGTTAAACTCATCTTAGCCATTCTAAATCGTAATATTTTTTTTCTCGTAGGAGATTGTCGCCCCCCCCCCCCCCCGCCCCAAACACCAAAATATCGCACCTTTGGCGCTAGCATGGCAATTTGGCCAACCCCCCCTCCCCCCTATTACGTTTCTTTCTACGCCACTGAGATACGCTGTAAATGTATCGGCTATTACGCTTAATCAGGCCAATGTAACCGATAAAATACATCTGTATCCATTAGCCGGATGAGATTTTCAGCGACCTCGATTCCGAACTCGAAGATGTTCAATGCCGACAGATACAATTTCTTGTTGTGTTTGGCGATATTTTAACGTTGATAAACATTGCCAATAGTTCAAATTAAATGTTGTAATTTTGAAAACTTTCTAATTTCAGGTATAAGAACGTTTGTAGGAAGTCAAAAACCCTAAGAAATCTATGTAAATCTAATGATTTAGTAACTTTAATTGATTTCTGTAATTTTGTTATGAATTATCGGGTTTTACTGATCTCAAAGTAATTGAACGTGTGTGTACATTTGAAATTTTGTAAATTATTACTTTATTTTAAGTATTTTTATTATGCCAGTAATTTTGAAAACTTTCTAATTTCAGGTATAAGAACGTTTGTAGGAAGTCAAAACCCTAAGAAATCTATGTAAATCTAATGATTTAGTAACTTTAATTGATTTCTGTAATTTTGTTATGAATTATCGGGTTTTACTGATCTCAAAGTAATTGAACGTGTGTGTACATTTGAAATTTTGTAAATTATTACTTTGTTTTAAGTATTTTAATTATGCCAGTACTCCTTAAATATATGGTATACGGAAGCTTGGTATTACCCCATTTGAAAAGATTAATCTCATATTGGTCATGGTTGACTCATTCTAAAAGTAGTCAATTTAATGGAACTTTATACCGACTTCTTTGTTACATTCATCATTTTTGAAAATAAGCCTGTTACATGTGTATGTTTTGTAAAATATTTAACAAGTGCGAGATGAGCTACTTGTGGAATAAACAATTTACTTCTGATTATAATCCTTAAAGGTTAAAACAGGTTATCAAAATACGATTACATGACAAGTATTTACAGAACTGGGAGAGTGATGTGAATAACTCTAAATCTATAAGTTATAGAATATTTGAAAATACGCATCATTTTGAAAAGTTTTAGATATTTAAGATGATAGAGACAGAATAACATTGTGCAAATTTCCTACAACCATCCATAAATTTATTGTTGAAACAGGCCGATAACAACAGATTTTATACTCTGAAAGAAAATGTCAACATTGTAATAGTCAGCAAACTGGCAATGAATTTCATTATATATTAGAATGTAGTACCTTATCCGCCCAAAGAACTATGTATATTGATCAATATGTTTGGCTACGGCCAAATGTTATAACGTTTAATGAACTAATGAACTCTGCTTACATAAAAACATTGAAAAATTGTGTACGTTTATAATGGTTAATTAACAATATTATTTTTTCTCCTTAGCTCATCTTATCCATTTAACAAATGCTGTGTACCATAATCGAATATGTTATAAAAAAAAGAGAAAAAAATGTCCGTCTGTCCCTTTAAACGCACTTCTAAGATTCTGGAAGTAACATTTTGATTGGCCAACTTGAAAGGTCAACAAAACGTGACCCTTGATGGGATATTGTCAAATGATCTATGAATACTTCCACCCGGAAGAAATTATTCTAACTAGTAATAGATTACAACTCTTAGTTCAACAACAGTATTATGAAAACCAAGAAGTCGTACTCTGATATTTCAACCAGATGCGTATGGCATCAATAATAAATAATGGATGAGACAATAACAAAAATCCCGACAGCTTCTACCTGTATTTGATTTGTTTCTAATTAGTAGTATGTCACGTCAACAAGGTTATCTACCTAAAATTGATTATAAAAACACAATATCAGACTTTTGACTGGTATCACAGTAAAAGTCGGTAAAAGCTAAAAATTCGAGGTTTTTCAAATAGTTCAGCATATATCTGCATATCTTAAAATCAAGTATTGTTCCATAACATATAAAATACATTAGATTAAACGTGTATTGAAACATAGTGCTATTTTGATAATCAGGATTTGCCTTATATGTGACGAGTTCAGGATTCGACCAGTTCTGTACACAAATGTTCGAGCGATGAGAAAGAGTTATCTTTTCCCTAGCAACCACGAGATATTCCTGTGAAGTATGGGAGAAAAAACCAATTCTGACCTATCAAGTTGCTTTCCTTCAATATATGGCGCCTGACATTAGGGACATCTAACATGATGTTTTCATTTAAACAAGACTGAGAACAACACGAACGTGCAATAACCAACCGCATTATTGGGAACTCAGCCAGGAGTATTCCTGGAAAATACTACGTACAGTAGTTTTTAGTTTCAATTTCGTTTTTGAGACAGAAAAACAACAGTCGCACTATGGACTATCGATAGCAAATGTTGTATAATAGGAACGCCAGTACTTTTCGTTCATATCAAATTTAAAGAGAGATAAATGCTATCAATGAGGTTTGTCATTGTGTGTGGTTTAGTCACAGTCAACACATTTTTGAACTTACCCTATTGCTCATAGAATTATTTTAGATTTCATTTTATGTTTTAATCAAAATTTAGGTGCAATCTAGAGTGTATAAACGTCTGAAAACTATCTAGATGTGTCCAAACATATGAAGATTGTTGATAATTGTGATGTACCATTTCGCTACCTTTTCGACATTCTTGTTTTATTTTCTTAATCGAAGCCATCTTCAAACATAAATTAAATCGTATGAGAACAAGGGTGTCGTCGAATTCATTATTTTATTGATTAATAAAACATTACATTGATGTCAACATCTGATTGAAAAATGACAATACATATGTTGATTTAATTGTTTCTGGAGATCTACAGATTATTTTTATTTAATTTAAGTCCTGAATTTCAATTAGTAATTAAGACTGTGAAAGAGGAAAGTTGAAAAGCATCGCTATATTAAGATTAATTGCACTAGATTGTTTGATGACATTTTTGTTTTGTTTTTATTTGAGGTTCGTATTGGTAACAACAGCCAGGGCCACGTTGAGAAGGTAGTGGAAGACCAGTTCTGCCATGTTATATTCCTTTATAGGACGTCGTTTTAATATTTAATGTTTTATATCACCAAACAAGATATCTTTAAAATGTTCTTTGGTGATATTACTTTGAATGATATCGTCTATCAAAAATGTACAGGTGGCATCATCTATTATAATACATGTACATTTTATGTAGTCTCACTAAATAGGGGTTGATCTCACTAAAGTCAGGAGAGATACCGCCTATTCAATTAGGCAATATCACTTATGAATCAATACTACAAACACATGGAAGCAATTCATATATTGGTCATGATATTCAATTTGGACTTTCATTATGAAAGATATGAAAGAATGGGAATATCAGTTCTTTACTTGTGCGCCTTAAAATAGAAAGCATAGTCCATGTTTTAAGGATCTGCTCTGGTGAAAAGTCAAATTTATCTGATGACTAACATTTTTCTAATATCGGTTTTTGGAAATAGGAATATATACCAAAAAATGAAAATGGAAAATAAAAATAATATGGTGGTGTACCTGATTTTGATTTACTGTGAATCTAAAGTAGCTATTGGACGGCAATTGTGATTTTATCGGAATATCACTGTTTTGACCATACACATAACAACACCACCTAAAGCACTATTTTTCTGGTTGTCTGGTGAGTGGAAATATTTGCATAATTGGCAATACCAATGTTTTCTTTCAGAAATAATAATATCACACGATTAATACATTGGTTTTGTTCAGAATAGCAGTATATTTACCCCTACCCTCTAAATTTTGAAGATGAAAATACAATTTTTACAGCTTTTTACAGATTCAACGCTCTGTAGAAAAAGTTTTGATGACTAACATTTTCTAGAATGATGTAGTTCAAAAGAGAAAAGGTTGGTCTTTCTGAAATAAAATTAGGGTATCAGTGCTCAGTGTCCTTGATTTTTTTTCGGTTATAAATTTTTTTCATTTTTCAGCATTTCCTGCTAAAACTTTATAATAACTTTAAATACACTAAGATGTAATAAAAAATCTAATTAGTATAAATTTCACTCTTAAATGCTTCATATTTTCATCACATACGTACATTAACCCCGTTTCCCATTGAGAAGACCTGAGCACTCTCCCAGTTAGCATTACAGGATGGACAGAGGAAGTACCCGTACTGACGTGGTCCTGGCATGCTGACCGATATACTGATGTATGATCACGTTACATAATGTCTGGTTCATTTTATTAAATACGATAAAGGCTGATAGTATTCGGTAATTAGCCAGATGTATTTTCATTTTCATTTTCGTGAAATAATATCATTAGTGTCATCGGGGCAACTGATATCAGAGGTTATAAACAGGTAAACAAATAAATACTATATCTACACGTAATATCACCCTATCTAAAAGCTTGGCATGTTGTGGTATTATCTGTGCGTAATATGTTATGTTTCGCTGGTTTTTTTCGACGCCTTTTATTTTTATTTTCTTATTGTATTTCATACTTACCTGATGTTGTTACAATGACTATTTTCCTTATTAATATTCATGTAACATTATAACACATTACTTTGGTAAATAATTACATATCCTGACAATATCGATAAAAGTCTTAATGACTCCCAAGATACCAGTGTTTTTGATAATACTTTTATAAAATATAGAACAAATTGTGATGAAAAAAGAACAATTTAGGAAACCGCTTAAAGGGACTAAATCGCTAAAAAATCATGTAATAAAAGATAAAAAGAATAATAGGACTAAAATTAATTGTAAAAGTTGTGTACTTTGTGTTAATAACAATATTTAAAAGTTTGTATAACAATTTTGTTCAAAATGGAGAAAAACTGAAAATAAATAGGACCGACCTAGTCACTATTTCATATTATTATGAAGGAAATCTCATCTGTCTAATGGACATATCTACTATCGACTGAAAACACAAATTTATCGACTACAGGTTCCTGATTACTGTGTTAATCTAATAAATGTTGAAACGTATGCAAAAGTTTTGTGAAGAGTTTCTAAGTGTAAATAATCCTATACTGTACAGGTTTTTGTAGCCATAAAGAAGGGTTTTCATTATATTATATGGTTTTATACTTGCTTCTACCATTATTTTATTTTCATTTGTCATGATATTATGTACTATTCCGCTAAACCTGCAAATATTATTAGGCTTTTAAAAAAATGGCCTAATATATAGACTTTATAATAAGGAAAAAATGGCGAAAAACTAATAATATAGGCATGTTTAACGGACTAAGTAAATACGTGTATTTCTTTTATCATTATATCAATATTTGACATTCCGTATACATTGTATATCCTTACACGTAGTTATAATGTCTGTCCGTCTAATGGCCATTCCCTATATATCTCTAGTTATAGTCTTTATCCGTCTAATGGACTTTCCTTATATAGCCCTAGCTATAACATATATCCGTCTAATGGAAATTCCCTATATATCCTTAGTTATAGTGTCTATCCGTTTAATGGACATTCCCTATATATACCTAGTTGTAGTCTCTATCCGTCTAATGGACATTCCCCTTTATGTCACTAGTTATATAACTTTTTTACATCTGATTTACTTTAAAAAATCAGCCTAACTATATATCTAAATTTTATGTGTACTTTTATGTATTCAAAGCAAAAATATACCTTACATATACATTGTAGACCTATGTATATATATGTTTGCTTAATAATGTACATGTACACCTGTATTCATGTATAATATATACATAATTAACGGGTGAAAATACCTCTCACTTCTTGTCATATTTCCATCAAATACTCTAAAGCTTCATAGAACTATGCTGTTTTACTTGGCAATGTAGATACAGGGGCGTAGGAAGCGGGTGTGGGAGGTGGGGTCGGGGTTTTAGGGGGTCAGGGGGGGGGGGGGGGGGGGCAAATGCCTCCCCGTTTCCCAGGACGAGGGCAAACATTTCTTGTTGCCCCCCCCCCCTCCATTTTTGCCGACTGAAATGTTCTAAAATTGCACATTTGATAGAAAAAAGGGTCCTCCTGCACATTTTCATGAACTAGACTTAAAATGTCAATCAGGGGATTCTACGTACTATTTTAAAAAATGTCTCTTAAAAGATTCATCTGTTTATATGACTTAGCAAAACAATTAATTCATAATTATTTTGTGTTAAACAACAATGTACCGATGGTGTGAAGCCGGTATGTTCAGATCGAGTTGCATAGATATGACGGCATTCACAATTACCAATTCTTAAAGCAGGTAACTTTAAATAAAAAAAAGTGTTATGTTAAGAACGCTTTAAAATCATTAAAACATATCGTAAAACTCATCACAGCCATTCTAAATCTAATACTTTTACCCGGGGGAGACCCTCGGACCTCCTCAAACACCCAAATCTCGCGCCTTCCAGCGCTCCCGCATTCATCAAAATGCGTCGTAAAATTCTAAATCGTAATGTATTTCCCGGGGGAGACCCCCGGACCCCTCAAACACCAAATTCTCGCGTCTTCGGCGCTCGCAAATTCATCAAAATGCATCGTTAAACTCATCTTAGCCATTCTAAATCGTAATATTTTTTTCTCGTAGGAGATTGTCGCCCCCCCCCGCCCCAAACACCAAAATATCGCACCTTTGGCGCTAGCATGGCAATTTGGCCAACCCCCCCTCCCCCCTATTACGTTTCTTTCTACGCCACTGAGATACGCTGTAAATGTATCGGCTATTACGCTTAATCAGGCCAATGTAACCGATAAAATACATCTGTATCCATTAGCCGGATGAGATTTTCAGCGACCTCGATTCCGAACTCGAAGATGTTCAATGCCGACAGATACAATTTCTTGTTGTGTTTGGCGATATTTTAACGTTGATAAACATTGCCAATAGTTCAAATTAAATGTTGTAATTTTGAAAACTTTCTAATTTCAGGTATAAGAACGTTTGTAGGAAGTCAAAAACCCTAAGAAATCTATGTAAATCTAATGATTTAGTAACTTTAATTGATTTCTGTAATTTTGTTATGAATTATCGGGTTTTACTGATCTCAAAGTAATTGAACGTGTGTGTACATTTGAAATTTTGTAAATTATTACTTTATTTTAAGTATTTTTATTATGCCAGTAATTTTGAAAACTTTCTAATTTTCAGGTATAAGAACGTTTGTAGGAAGTCAAAACCCTAAGAAATCTATGTAAATCTAATGATTTAGTAACTTTAATTGATTTCTGTAATTTTGTTATGAATTATCGGGTTTTACTGATCTCAAAGTAATTGAACGTGTGTGTACATTTGAAATTTTGTAAATTATTACTTTGTTTTAAGTATTTTAATTATGCCAGTACTCCTTAAATATATGGTATACGGAAGCTTGGTATTACCCCATTTGAAAAGATTAATCTCATATTGGTCATGGTTGACTCATTCTAAAAGTAGTCAATTTAATGGAACTTTATACCGACTTCTTTGTTACATTCATCATTTTTGAAAATAAGCCTGTTACATGTGTATGTTTTGTAAAATATTTAACAAGTGCGAGATGAGCTACTTGTGGAATAAACAATTTACTTCTGATTATAATCCTTAAAGGTTAAAACAGGTTATCAAAATACGATTACATGACAAGTATTTACAGAACTGGGAGAGTGATGTGAATAACTCTAAATCTATAAGTTATAGAATATTTGAAAATACGCATCATTTTGAAAAGTTTTAGATATTTAAGATGATAGAGACAGAATAACATTGTGCAAATTTCCTACAACCATCCATAAATTTATTGTTGAAACAGGCCGATAACAACAGATTTTATACTCTGAAAGAAAATGTCAACATTGTAATAGTCAGCAAACTGGCAATGAATTTCATTATATATTAGAATGTAGTACCTTATCCGCCCAAAGAACTATGTATATTGATCAATATGTTTGGCTACGGCCAAATGTTATAACGTTTAATGAACTAATGAACTCTGCTTACATAAAAACATTGAAAAATTGTGTACGTTTATAATGGTTAATTAACAATATTATTTTTTCTCCTTAGCTCATCTTATCCATTTAACAAATGCTGTGTACCATAATCGAATATGTTATAAAAAAAAGAGAAAAAAATGTCCGTCTGTCCCTTTAAACGCACTTCTAAGATTCTGGAAGTAACATTTTGATTGGCCAACTTGAAAGGTCAACAAAACGTGACCCTTGATGGGATATTGTCAAATGATCTATGAATACTTCCACCCGGAAGAAATTATTCTAACTAGTAATAGATTACAACTCTTAGTTCAACAACAGTATTATGAAAACCAAGAAGTCGTACTCTGATATTTCAACCAGATGCGTATGGCATCAATAATAAATAATGGATGAGACAATAACAAAAATCCCGACAGCTTCTACCTGTATTTGATTTGTTTCTAATTAGTAGTATGTCACGTCAACAAGGTTATCTACCTAAAATTGATTATAAAAACACAATATCAGACTTTTGACTGGTATCACAGTAAAAGTCGGTAAAAGCTAAAAATTCGAGGTTTTTCAAATAGTTCAGCATATATCTGCATATCTTAAAATCAAGTATTGTTCCATAACATATAAAATACATTAGATTAAACGTGTATTGAAACATAGTGCTATTTTGATAATCAGGATTTGCCTTATATGTGACGAGTTCAGGATTCGACCAGTTCTGTACACAAATGTTCGAGCGATGAGAAAGAGTTATCTTTTCCCTAGCAACCACGAGATATTCCTGTGAAGTATGGGAGAAAAAACCAATTCTGACCTATCAAGTTGCTTTCCTTCAATATATGGCGCCTGACATTAGGGACATCTAACATGATGTTTTCATTTAAACAAGACTGAGAACAACACGAACGTGCAATAACCAACCGCATTATTGGGAACTCAGCCAGGAGTATTCCTGGAAAATACTACGTACAGTAGTTTTTAGTTTCAATTTCGTTTTTGAGACAGAAAAACAACAGTCGCACTATGGACTATCGATAGCAAATGTTGTATAATAGGAACGCCAGTACTTTTCGTTCATATCAAATTTAAAGAGAGATAAATGCTATCAATGAGGTTTGTCATTGTGTGTGGTTTAGTCACAGTCAACACATTTTTGAACTTACCCTATTGCTCATAGAATTATTTTAGATTTCATTTTATGTTTTAATCAAAATTTAGGTGCAATCTAGAGTGTATAAACGTCTGAAAACTATCTAGATGTGTCCAAACATATGAAGATTGTTGATAATTGTGATGTACCATTTCGCTACCTTTTCGACATTCTTGTTTTATTTTCTTAGTCGAAGCCATCTTCAAACATAAATTAAATCGTATGAGAACAAGGGTGTCGTCGAATTCATTATTTTATTGATTAATAAAACATTACATTGATGTCAACATCTGATTGAAAAATGACAATACATATGTTGATTTAATTGTTTCTGGAGATCTACAGATTATTTTTATTTAATTTAAGTCCTGAATTTCAATTAGTAATTAAGACTGTGAAAGAGGAAAGTTGAAAAGCATCGCTATATTAAGATTAATTGCACTAGATTGTTTGATGACATTTTTGTTTTGTTTTTATTTGAGGTTCGTATTGGTAACAACAGCCAGGGCCACGTTGAGAAGGTAGTGGAAGACCAGTTCTGCCATGTTATATTCCTTTATAGGACGTCGTTTTAATATTTAATGTTTTATATTACCAAACAAGATATCTTTAAAAGTTCTTTGATGATATTACTTTGAATGATATCGTCTATCAAAAATGTACAGGTGGCATCATCTATTATAATACATGTACATTTTATGTAGTCTCACTAAATAGGGGTTGATCTCACTAAAGTCAGGAGAGATACCGCCTATTCAATTAGGCAATATCACTTATGAATCAATACTACAAACACATAGAAGCAATTCATATATTGGTCATGATATTCAATTTGGACTTTCATTATGAAAGATATGAAAGAATGGGAATATCAGTTCTTTACTTGTGCGCCTTAAAATAGAAAGCATAGTCCATGTTTTAAGGATCTGCTCTGGTGAAAAGTCAAATTTATCTGATGACTAACATTTTTCTAATATCGGTTTTTGGAAATAGGAATATATACCAAAAAATGAAAATGGAAAATAAAAATAATATGGTGGTGTACCTGATTTTGATTTACTGTGAATCTAAAGTAGCTATTGGACGGCAATTGTGATTTTATCGGAATATCACTGTTTTGACCATACACATAACAACACCACCTAAAGCACTATTTTTCTGGTTGTCTGGTGAGTGGAAATATTTGCATAATTGGCAATACCAATGTTTTCTTTCAGAAATAATAATATCACACGATTAATACATTGGTTTTGTTCAGAATAGCAGTATATTTACCCCTACCCTCTAAATTTTGAAGATGAAAATACAATTTTTACAGCTTTTTACAGATTCAACGCTCTGTAGAAAAAGTTTTGATGACTAACATTTTCTAGAATGATGTAGTTCAAAAGAGAAAAGGTTGGTCTTTCTGAAATAAAATTAGGGTATCAGTGCTCAGTGTCCTTGATTTTTTTTCGGTTATAAATTTTTTTCATTTTTCAGCATTTCCTGCTAAAACTTTATAATAACTTTAAATACACTAAGATGTAATAAAAAATCTAATTAGTATAAATTTCACTCTTAAATGCTTCATATTTTCATCACATACGTACATTAACCCCGTTTCCCATTGAGAAGACCTGAGCACTCTCCCAGTTAGCATTACAGGATGGACAGAGGAAGTACCCGTACTGACGTGGTCCTGGCATGCTGACCGATATACTGATGTATGATCACGTTACATAATGTCTGGTTCATTTTATTAGATACGATAAAGGCTGATAGTATTCGGCAATTCGCCAGATGTATTTTCATTTTCATTTTCGTGAAATAATACATTAGTGTCATCGGGGCAACTGATATCAGAGGTTATAAACAGGTAAACAAATATAATTACTATATCTACAGTGTAATATCACCCTATATAAATGCTTGGCATGTTGTGGTATTATCTGTGCGTATATTTGTTATGTCTTCGCTGTTTTTTTTCGACGCCTGTTTATTTTTATTCTTCTTATTGTTTTTCATACTTTTTACTGATGTTGTTACAATGAATATTTTTCCTTATTAATATTAATTGCGTATACATTATAACAACATTACTTTGGTAAATAATTACATATCCTGACAATATCGATAAAATGTCTTATGACTCCCAAGATACCAGGTGTTTTTGATAATACTTTTATAAAATATAGAACAAATTGTGATGAAAAACAAGAACAGTTGTAGGAAAACCGCTCTTAAAGGGACTAAATCTGCTAAAAAATCATGTTATAAAAGATTAAAAGAAATAATAGGACGAAGGGGGGGGGGGATGGTTTGGGGGAGGTTGGGGTTGGGGGGGGGGTATGGGGGGTATGTTGGGGTTATTAACAATATTTAAAAAGTTGGTATTCTAAACAAATTTTTGAGTATCAAAATGGAGAAAAAACTGAAAATTAAATAGGACCGACCTCAGTCCACTATTTCACTTATTATTATGAAGGAAATTTGATCTCATCTGTCTGAATGGACATATTCGTACTGATCGACTGAAAATTCGTTCCGCCCTATTTTATCGACTACAGTTGTTTCCTGATTTACTGTGTTAAAAATTTCTAATAAATGTTGCAAACGTAATGCAAAAGTTTATTGTTGAAGAGTTTCTAAGTGTAAATAATCCTATACTGTACAGGTTTTTGTAGCCATAAAGAAGGGTTTTCATTATATTATATGGTTTTTATACTTGCTTCTACCATTATTTTATTTTCAATTTGTCATGATATTATGTACTATTCCGCTAAACCTGCAAATATTATTAGGCTTTTAAAAAAATGGCCTAATATATAGACTTTTTAATAAGGAAAAAAATGGCGAAAAAACTAATAATATAGGCATGTTTAACGGACTAAGTAAATACGTGTATTTCTTTTATCATTATATCAATATTTGACATTCCGTATACATTGTATATCCTTACACGTAGTTTATAATGTCTGTCCGTCTAATGGCCATTCCCTATATATCTCTAGTTATAGTCTTTATCCGTCTAATGGACTTTCCTTATATAGCCCTAGCTATAACATATATCCGTCTAATGGAAATTTCCTATATATCCTTAGTTCTAGTGTCTTTAAATGTTTAAAAAAAATGACATTCCCCTTTATTATACCTAGTTTAAGTTTCTATTCTATCCCACGTTTAATGGGGACAATCCCCACTTTATGTTCACTAGTTTTATAACACTTTTTTAACATTCTGCTGTTTTAGCTTTAAAAATAAATCAGGAGCCCTAACTATATTATCTATATTTCTATGTGGTACTTTATTTGTATTCAAATTGGGGCAAAATATGAACATTAACTTTAATCTTGTAAAACTATGAATATATATTTGTTTGATTGAATAGATGTAAACATGTACACCTGATTTAATGTAAAATAAGATTACATAAGTTATTACGGGTTGAAAATACCTCTCCAGCTTCCTTGTCATGATTGTTCACTCATATAGCTATAAATAAACTTCTTTTGATCATATGCTGTTTTACTTGGCAATGCAGATACAGGGGCGTACGGAGCGGGTGTGGGAGGTGGGGTCGGGGTTTTAGGGGGTCAGGGGGGGGGGCAAATGCCTCCCCGTTTCCCAGGACGAGGGCAAACATTTCTTGTTGCCCCCCCCCCTCCATTTTTGCCGACTGAAATGTTCTAAAATTGCACATTTGATAGAAAAAAGGGTCCTCCTGCACATTTTCATGAACTAGACTTAAAATGTCAATCAGGGGATTCTACGTACTATTTTAAAAAATGTCTCTTAAAAGATTCATCTGTTTATATGACTTAGCAAAACAATTAATTCATAATTTATTTTGTGTTAAAAACAACAATGTACCGATGGTGTGAAGCCGGTATGTTCAGATCGAGTTGCATAGATATGACGGCATTCACATTTTACCAATTCTTCAAAGCAGGTAACGATTTGAAATAAAATAAAAGTGATGAATGTTTTGAAGAACGGCTTTAAAAATCATTAAATACATATCGTAAAAACTAACTTCAGTCAGCAAGTTCCATTATTAAATCTAATACCTTAATAAAAACCTCGGGGGAGACCCTCCGGACCTCCCTCATTCAAAAACCCAAATCTTCGCGCCTTCCAGCGATCACCCAAAATTCATCAATAATGACAGTCGGTAAAAATTCTAGAATATCGTAATGTATTTTAACGGGGGAGGACCCCCGGGACCCACTCAAACAATACCACCCAATTTCTCGCGTCTTTCTTCGCCGGCGCTCGCAAAGTCATCAAGAATTATATGACACTACGTGTAAACTCATCGTTAGCCATAATACCCATTCTAAATCGAATATTATTTTTTTCTCGTTAGGAGATTGTCGCCCCCCCCCCCCCGCCCCCAAACACCAAAATATCGCACCTTTGGCGCTAGCATGGCAATTTGGCCAACCCCCCTCCCCCCTATTACGTTTCTTTCTACGCCACTGAGATACGCTGTAAATGTATCGGCTATTACGCTTAATCAGGCCAATGTTAACCGATAAAATACATCTGTATCCATTAGCCGGATGAGATTTTCAGCGACCTCGATTCCGAACTCGAAGATGTTCAATGCCGACAGATACAATTTCTTGTTGTGTTTGGCGATATTTTAACGTTGATAAACATTGCCAATAGTTCAAATTAAATGTTGTAATTTTGAAAACTTTCTAATTTCAGGGTATAAAGAACGTTTGTAGGAAGTCAAAAACCCTAAGAAATCTATGTAAATCTTAATGATTTAGTAACTTTAATTGATTTCTGTAATTTTGTTATGAAATTATCGGGTTTTACTGATCTCAAAGTAATTGAACGTGTGTGTACATTTGAAATTTTGTAAATTATTACTTTATTTTAAGTATTTTTATTATGCCAGTAATTTTGAAAACTTTCTAATTTCAGGTATAAGAACGTTTGTAGGAAGTCAAAACCCTAAGAAATCTATGTAAATCTAATGATTTAGTAACTTTAATTGATTTCTGTAATTTTGTTATGAATTATCGGGTTTTTTACTGATCTCAAAGTAATTGAACGTGTGTGTACATTTGAAATTTTGTAAATTATTACTTTGTTTTAAGTATTTTACATTTATGGCCATTACTCATCCTTAAAGATTTGGTATACGGAAAGATTGGTTATACCTCCCATTTGAAAAAGAATTTAATACTTTATCTTGGGTAATGGGTTGATCTCAGTTCTAAAAAAGTAGTCAATTTAATGGGAACTTTTATATAACAGACTGTCTTCTGTTAGCATTCATGCATTTTTCGAAAGATTGAAAGGCCTGTTACTTGTGTATGTATTGTAAAAGTCTGTTTAACAAGTGCGGAGATTAGCTTTCTTGTGGAATAAAACAATCTTACCCCACCTTCTGAATATAATCCTCTAATGGTTTTTTAAAATACAGGGTAGCAAATAACATTGACATGAACAAGTATTTACAGAAATGCGGGAGATGTTATGATGAATAACTATTAAAATCCTAGAAGTTTTTAGATTATTTGAAAATACGCAATCAATCTTGGAGAAAGTTTTAGATATTACATGTATGATAGAGACAGAAACTAACATTGTGCAAATTTTCCTACAACCATCCCCTTAATTTTTATGTTGAAAAACAGGGCCGATAATCAACTAGGATTTTATACTATGAAAGAAATATGTCACCAATTGTAATAGTCAGCAAACTGGTGCAATGAATGTTCATTATATATTAGAATGATAGTCACCAAACTCCGCCGCAATGACCTCATAATGTATTATTTGATCTATAATGTTTGAGCTTACGGCCAAATGTTAAAATAACGTTTAATGAGACTAATTGAACTCTATGCTTACATATAAAACGTTGAAAAATTGTGTTCGTTTTTAATGTTTAATTTACAATTAGTATTTTTTCTCCCTTTGTCAACTTATCCTTTTACTAGAATATGCTGTGGTACCCAGATTGATAATTACAATATCCATGCAATTGTTTTAATATGCTTTTGTTATGAACAAAGAGCATTAAAAATGTCCGTCTGTCCCTATGTTAAAAAACGCAATTCTAAGATTCTGGAACTAGTAAACATTTTGATTGCGACCAACTTGACAAGGTCAACAATTACGTGACCCTTGATGGGATATTGTCAAATGATCTATGAATACTTCCACCCGGAAGAAATTATTCTAACTAGTAATAGATTACAACTCTTAGTTCAACAACAGTATTATGAAAACCAAGAAGTCGTACTCTGATATTTCAACCAGATGCGTATGGCATCAATAATAAATAATGGATGAGACAATAACAAAAATCCCGACAGCTTCTACCTGTATTTGATTTGTTTCTAATTAGTGTAGTATGTCACGTCAACAAGGTTATCTACCTAAAATTGATTATAAAAACACAATATCAGACTTTTGACTGGTATCACAGTAAAAGTCGGTAAAAGCTAAAAATTCGAGGTTTTTCAAATAGTTCAGCATATATCTGCATGTTTATCTTAAAATCAAGTATTGTTCCATAACATATAAAATACATTAGATTAAACGTGTATTGAAACATAGTGCTATTTTGATAATCAGGATTTGCCTTATATGTGACGAGTTCAGGATTCGACCAGTTCTGTACACAAATGTTCGAGCGATGAGAAAGAGTTATCTTTTCCCTAGCAACCACGAGATATTCCTGTGAAGTATGGGAGAAAAAAAAACCAATTCTGACCTATCAAGTTGCTTTCCTTCAATATATGGCGCCTGACATTAGGGACATCTAAACATGATGTTTTCATTTAAACAAGACTGAGAACAACACGAACGTGCAAATAACCAACCGCATTATTGGGAACTCAGCCAGGAGTATTCCTGGAAAATACTACGTACAGTAGTTTTTAGTTTCAATTTCGTTTTTGAGACAGAAAAACAACAGTCGCACTATGGACTATCGATAGCAAATGTTGTATAATAGGAACGCCAGTACTTTTCGTTCATATCAAATTTAAAGAGAGATAAATGCTATCAATGAGGTTTGTCATTGTGTGTGGTTTAGTCACAGTCAACACATTTTTGAACTTACCCTATTGCTCATAGAATTATTTTAGATTTCATTTTATGTTTTAATCAAAATTTAGGTGCAATCTAGAGTGTATAAACGTCTGAAAACTATCTAGATGTGTCCAAACATATGAAGATTGTTGATAATTGTGATGTACCATTTCGCTACCTTTTCGACATTCTTGTTTTATTTTCTTAGTCGAAGCCATCTTCAAACATAAATTAAATCGTATGAGAACAAGGGTGTCGTCGAATTCATTATTTTATTGATTAATAGAAAAACATTACATTGATGTCAAACTGATTCTGATTGAATGAAAAATGACAATACATATGTTGAATTAATTGTTTCTGGAGATCTACAGACTTATTTTTATTTAATTTAAGTCCTGAATTTCAATTAGTAATTATAGACTGTGAAAGAGGAAAGTTGAAAAGCATCGCTATATTAAGATTAATTGCACTAGATTGATTTTGATGACATTTTTGTTTTGTTTTTATTTGAGGTTCGTATATGGTAACAACAGCCAGGGCCACGTTGAGAAGGTAGTGGAAGACCAGTTACTGCAAATGTTATATTCCTTTATAGGACGTCGTTTTAATATTTAATGTTTTATATTACCAAACAAGATATCTTTAAAAGTTCTTTGATGATATTACTTTGAATGATATCGTCTATCAAAAATGTACAGGTGGCATCATCTATTATAATACATGTACATTTTATGTAGTCTCACTAAATAGGGGTTGATCTCACTAAAGTCAGGAGAGATACCGCCTATTCAATTAGGCAATATCACTTATGAATCAATACTACAAACACATAGAAGCAATTCATATATTGGTCATGATATTCAATTTGGACTTTCATTATGAAAGATATGAAAGAATGGGAATATCAGTTCTTTACTTGTGCGCCTTAAAATAGAAAGCATAGTCCATGTTTTAAGGATCTGCTCTGGTGAAAAGTCAAATTTATCTGATGACTAACATTTTTCTAATATCGGTTTTTGGAAATAGGAATATATACCAAAAAATGAAAATGGAAAATAAAAATAATATGGTGGTGTACCTGATTTTGATTTACTGTGAATCTAAAGTAGCTATTGGACGGCAATTGTGATTTTATCGGAATATCACTGTTTTGACCATACACATAACAACACCACCTAAAGCACTATTTTTCTGGTTGTCTGGTGAGTGGAAATATTTGCATAATTGGCAATACCAATGTTTTCTTTCAGAAATAATAATATCACACGATTAATACATTGGTTTTGTTCAGAATAGCAGTATATTTACCCCTACCCTCTAAATTTTGAAGATGAAAATACAATTTTTACAGCTTTTTACAGATTCAACGCTCTGTAGAAAAAGTTTTGATGACTAACATTTTCTAGAATGATGTAGTTCAAAAGAGAAAAGGTTGGTCTTTCTGAAATAAAATTAGGGTATCAGTGCTCAGTGTCCTTGATTTTTTTTCGGTTATAAATTTTTTTCATTTTTCAGCATTTCCTGCTAAAACTTTATAATAACTTTAAATACACTAAGATGTAATAAAAAATCTAATTAGTATAAATTTCACTCTTAAATGCTTCATATTTTCATCACATACGTACATTAACCCCGTTTCCCATTGAGAAGACCTGAGCACTCTCCCAGTTAGCATTACAGGATGGACAGAGGAAGTACCCGTACTGACGTGGTCCTGGCATGCTGACCGATATACTGATGTATGATCACGTTACATAATGTCTGGTTCATTTTATTAAATACGATAAAGGCTGATAGTATTCGGTAATTAGCCAGATGTATTTTCATTTTCATTTTCGTGAAATAATATCATTAGTGTCATCGGGGCAACTGATATCAGAGGTTATAAACAGGTAAACAAATAAATACTATATCTACACGTAATATCACCCTATCTAAAAGCTTGGCATGTTGTGGTATTATCTGTGCGTAATATGTTATGTTTCGCTGGTTTTTTTCGACGCCTTTTATTTTTATTTTCTTATTGTATTTCATACTTACCTGATGTTGTTACAATGACTATTTTCCTTATTAATATTCATGTAACATTATAACACATTACTTTGGTAAATAATTACATATCCTGACAATATCGATAAAAAGTCTTAATGACTCCCAAGATACCAGTGTTTTTGATAATACTTTTATAAAATAATATAGAACAAATTGTGATGAAAAAAGAAACAATTTAGGGAAACCGCTTAAAGGGACTAAATCGCTAAAAAATAATGTAATAAAAGATAGAAAAAGAATAATAGGACTAAAATTAATTGTAAAAAGTTGTGTACTTTGTGTTAATAACAATATTTAAAAGGTTTGTATAACAATTTTGTTCAAAATGGAGAAAAACTGAAAATAAATAGGACCGACCTAGTCACTATTTTTCATATGATTAGTATGAAGGAAATCTCATCTGTCTAATGGACATATTCTACTATCGACCTGTAAACACAAATTTTATCGACTACAGGTTCCTGATTACTGTGTTATATCTAATAATGTTGAAACGTATGCAAAAGTTTTGTGAAGAGTTTCTCTTAGTAAATAAATTCCTATACTGGTAACAGGTTTTTGTAGCCATAAAGAAGGTTTCATTATATTATAGTAAAGCGGTTTTATACTGCTTCCTCTAGCCATTATTCTTATGTTCATTTGTCATGATATATTATGTACATATTTCCGCGTAAACAAGAAACTACCCAATTATTTTATATAAGACTTTAAAAAAATGGCCTAAGATATAGACTTTATAATAAGAGAAAAAAATGACAAAAAACTAATAAATATAAGCCATGAGTTTATGCGGACCTAAGTAAGGACGTTTTATTTCTTGTATCATGATATCCATAGTTAATATTCCTGATATACATTAGTATATCCTTACAATTAGGTTATAATGTCTATCCGCTGTCCTAAAATTGGATCATGCATCCCTATAAATCACTAGTTATAGACTCTTGTCCCTACTAATGATCTTCCGTAAATACCCTAGCTATACATATATATCCTTCGAATGTAAAATTCCCTACATATATCCTAGTTATAGGTGTATATCCGTCGAATGACCATTTCCTATATTATACCTATTAGTGAGTCTCTCTAATCCTCAGAATGTGGACATTCCACGATATGACACATATTATATAAAACTTTTTTACATCTGATTTACTTAAAAAAAATCTAGCCTATGTTCTATGATAATCTATAATTTTACTGTGTTACTTATACTGTATTCAAAGTCAAAAATATTCCTTACAATATAACCATTAGACCTTGTACAGTAGAGATTTTAGCTTAGATATAGAGAGATATGACATAGACATCTACTTAGTTATGTAAAATAAAATAACATAATTAACGTGAGTGAAAATACCCTCTCACTTCTTGTCATATTTCCATCAAATAACCTTACAAGCTCTCATAGAACTAAGTAGCTGTTTTACAATATGGCAATTAGCAGATGGGGGGTCGGGGTTTTAGGGGGTCAGGGGGGGGGGGGGGCAAATGCCTCCCCCGTTTCCAGGACGAGGGCAAACATTTCTTGTTGCCCCCCCCACCCATTTTTGCCGCACTGAAATGTTCTAAAATTGCACATTTGATAGAAAAAAGGGTCCTCCTGCACATTTTCATGAACTAGACTTAAAATGTCAATCAGGGGATTCTACGTACTATTTTAAAAAATGTCTCTTAAAAGATTCATCTGTTTATATGACTTAGCAAAACAATTAATTCATAATTATTTTGTGTTAAACAACAATGTACCGATGGTGTGAAGCCGGTATGTTCAGATCGAGTTGCATAGATATGACGGCATTCACAATTACCAATTCTTAAAGCAGGTAACTTTAAATAAAAAAAGTGTTATGTTAAGAACGCTTTAAAATCATTAAAACATATCGTAAAACTCATCACAGCCATTCTAAATCTAATACTTTTACCCGGGGGAGACCCTCGGACCTCCTCAAACACCCAAATCTCGCGCCTTCCAGCGCTCCCGCATTCATCAAAATGCGTCGTAAAATTCTAAATCGTAATGTATTTCCCGGGGGAGACCCCCGGACCCCTCAAACACCAAATTCTCGCGTCTTCGGCGCTCGCAAATTCATCAAAATGCATCGTTAAACTCATCTTAGCCATTCTAAATCCGTAATATTTTTTTCTCGTAGGAGATTGTCGCCCCCCCCCCCCCCCCCCCGCCCCAAACACCAAAATATCGCACCTTTGGCGCTAGCATGGCAATTTGGCCAACCCCCCCTCCCCCCCTATTACGTTTCTTTCTACGCCACTGAGATACGCTGTAAATGTATCGGCTATTACGCTTAATCAGGCCAATGCCAATGTAACCGATAAAATACATCTGTATCCATTAGCCGGATGAGATTTTCAGCGACCTCGATTCCGAACTCGAAGATGTTCAATGCCGACAGATACAATTTCTTGTTGTGTTTGGCGATATTTTAACGTTGATAAACATTGCCAATAGTTCAAATTAAATGTTGTAATTTTGAAAACTTTCTAATTTCAGGTATAAGAACGTTTGTAGGAAGTCAAAAACCCTAAGAAATCTATGTAAATCTAATGATTTAGTAACTTTAATTGATTTCTGTAATTTTGTTATGAATTATCGGGTTTTACTGATCTCAAAGTAATTGAACGTGTGTGTACATTTGAAATTTTGTAAATTATTACTTTATTTTAAGTATTTTTATTATGCCAGTAATTTTGAAAACTTTCTAATTTCAGGTATAAGAACGTTTGTAGGAAGTCAAAACCCTAAGAAATCTATGTAAATCTAATGATTTAGTAACTTTAATTGATTTCTGTAATTTTGTTATGAATTATCGGGTTTTACTGATCTCAAAGTAATTGAACGTGTGTGTACATTTGAAATTTTGTAAATTATTACTTTGTTTTAAGTATTTTAATTATGCCAGTACTCCTTAAATATATGGTATACGGAAGCTTGGTATTACCCCATTTGAAAAGATTAATCTCATATTGGTCATGGTTGACTCATTCTAAAAGTAGTCAATTTAATGGAACTTTATACCGACTTCTTTGTTACATTCATCATTTTTGAAAATAAGCCTGTTACATGTGTATGTTTTGTAAAATATTTAACAAGTGCGAGATGAGCTACTTGTGGAATAAACAATTTACTTCTGATTATAATCCTTAAAGGTTAAAACAGGTTATCAAAATACGATTACATGACAAGTATTTACAGAACTGGGAGAGTGATGTGAATAACTCTAAATCTATAAGTTATAGAATATTTGAAAATACGCATCATTTTGAAAAGTTTTAGATATTTAAGATGATAGAGACAGAATAACATTGTGCAAATTTCCTACAACCATCCATAAATTTATTGTTGAAACAGGCCGATAACAACAGATTTTATACTCTGAAAGAAAATGTCAACATTGTAATAGTCAGCAAACATCAAAATGGCGAAGTTTATTAGTTCCCACACGGGTAACCGGATCTACATTTGTGGCAGAGTTCACTGCGATGAGCCTTATTCGGGTCCACATGATGCTGGTCCCCGACCTGGGACAACAACAGAATGCTGCCTGTTGTCCACAGTTAGGACACTGGAGCGGCTCCACTCTGTAGGGACTACAGGCTATCTTACATTTCTTACAATCCTGTTTAAAGTATTCCTGTTGATGACGATAAAAAAGCATATTTATAAATGTGAACTGCACGTAATGTTCAGGCGAAAACATTTCAACACTAATGGCATATACTGTTGTACAGGTTCCGTATAAATTAAGGTTTTTCTTTCTTTTTATCTGAAATATATATTAGGCAAAAAAATAATAATATGGGCAGATTTAGCGGACTAGTCCTCTCTTTTATGTTCTGCTAATAGCCTATTCCATATTTGTTTGTTTGTATTGTTATAAGGTGTATAAGTCTTTGTTGTACGTATCCAAAAAAATGTAGAAGGAGTCCTATTTCACACATGATATATGTAACCTGGATCTTAATGCAGACATTTGGAAAGACATGTTTTAAGTTAATTTAAACTTTTCCCAACGCCTTGAGGTGTATATATAAAGTATAAATCTCGATACTCCAGAGCTTACTACCACTGTCGTCATATCCACCCCTAAACTAGTTCATATTTAACCTGAATGCAAATGACCAATCACATGGCAGCAGAAACTTCCTTTGCAGATTACAAAGAGGGACTTCCAACTTTAAAGCCACAAGGTCAACCATAATGTACTTTTATTCAATTTTTGATGCACATCAAATGATTAAATTAACTGCCTTCTGTTTGCCTATAATTGGAGAGTGTTTTCTCCTGAACTGTCTTCAGTTTTACTATGAGATAGTTGCCAGGTACTGACCGCTGGTCGGTGGTTTTTCTCTGGGTACTCCGGCTTTCCTCCACCAACAAACCTGGCACGTCCTTACATGACCCTGGCTGTTAATAGGACGTAAAAATAAACAAACAAACAAAACTATGAGATAGTCCATGAATGGATACTAGTATAACGACAGTGAAAGTAACCACTGGAGTGTCGACGCTGTAAAAATGTATCCATGCATGTACAACTACTTTAGTGAAGTCGAACAGACGTAATTTGATAAACTATATGTATAACGGTTGGTAATCAATTACTAAACAATATTAAGATGTGTTTCAAATTTTTTTTTTTAGGAAAAACAAAACAAATTGTGGGAATCACACGCATTGTACCAAGTAACCATGTCATTATTTGGCTTTATAAAAGCATACATATATATCTATTTACATAAAACATGTTTTGTTTGTAATGTTATTTATCAAACAAGGAAGTAAATCGGAAACCATCGGCACTTTTCGTAAACGAGAAACCGCGGAAGTGTTGACAGTTCCCGAAAGCAATACTTCAGTTAAAATAATTTGTGAGAAATACATACTTAGTGTACATGGACATTGTATGATATCAATGAGATGCAAAGAAATTTGTAATATGTACCACATACACGGTATATTGTCTTAAACGTTTGTGCCGTATGTTAGAACAATACTTACATTTGCCCCATTCGATACGGGGAATACCTGTGCACTCTCCCAGTGTCCGTTACAGGACGGACATCGGAAGTAACCATAGTGACGCTGACCTGGCATGACGGCTATGGTCCTAGAGGCTGTCCAGTAATAAATCACATCCAGGAAAATTATTCCTTATCTCGGCTATGATGCAGGAAATATATATATTGGGAACTCAGCCAGGAGTATTCCTGGTAAATACTACGTACAGGGTAATTTTTTAGTTTCAATTTCGTTTTTGAGACAGAAAAACAACAGTCGCACTATGGACTATCGATAGCAAATGTTGTATTATAGGAACGCCAGTACTTTTCGTTCATATCAAATTTAAAGAGAGATAAATGCTATCAATGAGGTTTGTCATTGTGTGTGGTTTAGTCACAGTCAACACATTTTTGAACTTACCCTATTGCTCATAGAATTATTTTAGATTTCATTTTATGTTTTAATCAAAATCTAGGTGCAATCTAGAGTGTATAAACGTTTGAAAACTATCTAGATGTGTCCAAACATATAAAGATTGTTGTTGGTTGTGATGTACCATTTCGCTACCTTTTCGACATTCTTGTTTTATTTTCTTAGTCGAAGCCATCTTCAAACATAAATTAAATCGTATGAGAACAAGGGTGTCGTCGAATTCATTATTTTATTGATTAATAAAACATTACATTGATGTCAACATCTGATTGAAAAATGACAATACATATGTTGATTTAATTGTTTCTGGAGATCTACAGATTATTTTTATTTAATTTAAGTCCTGAATTTCAATTAGTAATTAAGACTGTGAAAGAGGAAAGTTGAAAAGTGTAAGTTTTTGTCTGTTTGACGAAATCAAATGTAGTTTTCTTTTAAACATTTCGACACATCGTATCTACTCAGATGACAAGGCTTGATCAGTGTCCACAAAGAATACCGGCCTTACACTTGTGGCAGTATTCGCTAAGGTGAGCCTTCCTTGGGTTTACATGCTGATCGTTCGACCTGTCAGGACAGCGACAGGATTTTGCCTGTTGTCCACAGTTAGGACACTGGAGCGGCTCCACTCTGTAGGGACTACAGGCAACGTTACATTTCTTACAGTCCTGCTGGTAATACGGTGCCTGTGGGAAACGAAAAGTGCATCGCTATATTAAGATTAATTGCACTAGATTGTTTGATGACATTTTTGTTTTGTTTTTATTTGAGGTTCGTATTGGTAATAACAGCCAGGGCCACGTTGAGAAGGTAGTGGAAGACCAGTTCTGCTATGTTATATTCCATTATACTTTTTACTACGTTTTACTATTTAATGTTTTATATCACCAAACAAGATATCTTTAAAATGTTCTTTGGTGATATTACTTTGAATGATATCGTCTATCAAAAATGTACAGGTGGCATCATCTATTATAATACATGTACATTTTTTATGTAGTTCACTAAATAGAGGTTGATCTCACTAAAGTCAGGAGAGATACCGCCTATTCAATTAGGCAATATCACTTATGAATCAATACTACAAACACATAGAAGTAATTCATATATTGGTCATGATATTCAATTTGGACTTTCATTATGAAAGATATGAAAGAATGGGAATATCAGTTCTTTACTTGTGCGCCTTAAAATAGAAAGCATAGTCCATGTTTTAAGGATCTGCTCTGGTGAAAAGTCAAATTTATCTGATGACTAACATTTTTCTAATATCGGTTTTTGGAAATAGGAATATATACCAAAAAATGAAAATGGAAAATAAAAATAATATGGTGGTGTACCTGATTTTGATTTACTGTGAATCTAAAGTAGCTATTGGACGGCAATTGTGATTTTATCGGAATATCACTGTTTTGACCATACACATAACAACACCACCTAAAGCACTATTTTTCTGGTTGTCTGGTGAGTGGAAATATTTGCATAATTGGCAATACCAATGTTTTCTTTCAGAAATAATAATATCACACGATTAATACATTGGTTTTGTTCAGAATAGCAGTATATTTACCCCTACCCTCTAAATTTTGAAGATGAAAATACAATTTTTACAGCTTTTTACAGATTCAACGCTCTGTAGAAAAAGTTTTGATGACTAACATTTTCTAGAATGATGTAGTTCAAAAGAGAAAAGGTTGGTCTTTCTGAAATAAAATTAGGGTATCAGTGCTCAGTGTCCTTGATTTTTTTTCGGTTATAAATTTTTTCATTTTTCAGCATTTCCTGCTAAAACTTTATAATAACTTTAAATACACTAAGATGTAATAAAAAATCTAATTAGTATAAATTTCACTCTTAAATGCTTCATATTTTCATCACATACGTACATTAACCCCGTTTCCCATTGAAAAGACCTGAGCACTCTCCCAGTTAGCATTACAGGATGGACAGAGGAAGTACCCGTACTGACGTGGTCCTGGCATGCTGACCGATATACTGATGTATGATCACGTTACATAATGTCTGGTTCATTTTATTTAATACGATAAAGGCTGATAGTATTCGGTAATTAGCCAGATGTATTTTTCATTTTCATTTTCGTGAAATAATATCATTAGTGTCATCGGGGCAACTGATATCAGAGGTTATAAACAGGTAAACAAATAAATACTATATCTACATGTAATATCACCCTATCTAAAAGCTTGGCATGTTGTGGTATTATCTGTGCGTAATATGTTATGTTTCGCTGGTTTTTTTCGACGCCTTTTATTTTTATTTTCTTATTGTATTTCATACTTACCTGATGTTGTTACAATGACTATTTTCCTTATTAATATTCATGTAACATTATAACACATTACTTTGGTAAATAATTACATATCCTGACAATATCGATAAAAGTCTTAATGACTCCCAAGATACCAGTGTTTTTGATAATACTTTTATAAAATATAGAACAAATTGTGATGAAAAAAGAACAATTTAGGAAACCGCTTAAAGGGACTAAATCGCTAAAAAATCATGTAATAAAAGATAAAAAGAATAATAGGACTAAAATTAATTGTAAAAGTTGTGTACTTTGTGTTAATAACAATATTTAAAAGTTTGTATAACAATTTTGTTCAAAATGGAGAAAAACTGAAAATAAATAGGACCGACCTAGTCACTATTTCATATTATTATCTTTCGGCGAGTGTAAACAACCCCTATGTGCATGCGCGACGCGTGAACATTCCAAACATCCGATCGAAGGAAATCTCATCTGTCTAATGGACATATCTACTATCGACTGAAAACACAAATTTATCGACTACAGGTTCCTGATTACTGTGTTAATCTAATAAATGTTGAAACGTATGCAAAAGTTTTGTGAAGAGTTTCTAAGTGTAAATAATCCTATACTGTACAGGTTTTTGTAGCCATAAAGAAGGGTTTTCATTATATTATATGGTTTTATACTTGCTTCTACCATTATTTTATTTTCATTTGTCATGATATTATGTACTATTCCGCTAAACCTGCAAATATTATTAGGCTTTTAAAAAATGGCCTAATATATAGACTTTATAATAAGGAAAAAATGGCGAAAAACTAATAAATATAGGCATGTTTAACGGACTAAGTAAATACGTGTATTTCTTTTATCATTATATCAATATTTGACATTCCGTATACATTGTATATCCTTACACGTAGTTATAATGTCTGTCCGTCTAATGGCCATTCCCTATATATCTCTAGTTATAGTCTTTATCCGTCTAATGGACTTTCCTTATATAGCCCTAGCTATAACATATATCCGTCTAATGGAAATTCCCTATATATCCTTAGTTATAGTGTCTATCCGTCTAATGGACATTCCCTATATATACCTAGTTGTAGTCTCTATCCGTCTAATGGACATTCCCCTTTATGTCACTAGTTATATAACTTTTTTTACATCTGATTTACTTTAAAAAATCAGCCTAACTATATATCTAAATTTTATGTGTACTTTTATGTATTCAAAGCAAAAAATATACCTTACATATACATTGTAGACCTATGTATATATATGTTTGCTTAATAATGTACATGTACACCTGTATTCATGTATAATATATACATAATTAACGGGTGAAAATACCTCTCACTTCTTGTCATATTTCCATCAAATACTCTAAAGCTTCATAGAACTATGCTGTTTTACTTGGCAATGTAGATACAGGGGCGTAGGAAGCGGGTGTGTGGGAGGTGGGGTCGGGGTTTTAGGGGGTCAGGGGGGGGGGGCTATTGCCTCCCCGTTTCCCAGGACGAGGGCAAACATTTCTTGTTGCCCCCCCCCCCTCCATTTTTGCCGACTGAAATGTTCTAAAATTGCACATTTGATAGAAAAAAGGGTCCTCCTGCACATTTTCATGAACTAGACTTAAAATGTCAATCAGGGGATTCTACGTACTATTTTAAAAAATGTCTCTTAAAAGATTCATCTGTTTATATGACTTAGCAAAACAATTAATTCATAATTATTTTGTGTTAAACAACAATGTACCGATGGTGTGAAGCCGGTATGTTTAGATCGAGTTGCATAGATATGACGGCATTCACAATTACCAATTCTTAAAGCAGGTAACTTTAAATAAAAAAAGTGTTATGTTAAGAACGCTTTAAAATCATTAAAACATATCATAAAAACTCATCACAGCCATTCTAAATCTAATACTTTTACCCGGGGGAGACCCTCGGACCTCCTCAAACACCCAAATTTCGCGCCTTCCAGCGCTCCCACATTCATCAAAATGCGTCGTAAAATTCTAAATCGTAATGTATTTCCCGGGGGAGACCCCCGGACCCCTCAAACACCAAATTCTCGCGTCTTCGGCGCTCGCAAATTCATCAAAATGCATCGTTAAACTCATCTTAGCCATTCTAAATCGTAATATTTTTTTCTCGTAGGAGATTGTCGCCCCCCCCCCCGCCCCAACACCAAAATATCGCACCTTTGGCGCTAGCATGGCAATTTGGCCAACCCCCCCCCCCCCCCCTATTACGTTTCTTTCTACGCCACTGAGATACGCTGTAAATGTATCGGCTATTACGCATAATCAGGCCAATGTAACCGATAAAATACATCTGTATCCATTAGCCGGATGAGATTTTCAGCGACCTCGATTCCGAACTCGGAGATGTTCAATGCCGACAGATACAATTTCTTGTTGTGTTTGGCGATATTTTAACGTTGATAAACATTGCCAATAGTTCAAATTAAATGTTGTAATTTTGAAAACTTTCTAATTTCAGGTATAAGAACGTTTGTAGGAAGTCAAAAACCCTAAGAAATCTATGTAAATCTAATGATTTAGTAACTTTAATTGATTTCTGTAATTTTGTTATGAATTATCGGGTTTTACTGATCTCAAAGTAATTGAACGTGTGTGTACATTTGAAATTTTGTAAATTATTACTTTATTTTAAGTATTTTTATTATGCCAGTAATTTTGAAAACTTTCTAATTTCAGGTATAAGAACGTTTGTAGGAAGTCAAAACCCTAAGAAATCTATGTAAATCTAATGATTTAGTAACTTTAATTGATTTCTGTAATTTTGTTATGAATTATCGGGTTTTACTGATCTCAAAGTAATTGAACGTGTGTGTACATTTGAAATTTTGTAAATTATTACTTTGTTTTAAGTATTTTAATTATGCCAGTACTCCTTAAATATATGGTATACGGAAGCTTGGTATTACCCCATTTGAAAAGATTAATCTCATATTGGTCATGGTTGACTCATTCTAAAAGTAGTCAATTTAATGGAACTTTATACCGACTTCTTTGTTACATTCATCATTTTTGAAAATAAGCCTGTTACATGTGTATGTTTTGTAAAATATTTAACAAGTGCGAGATGAGCTACTTGTGGAATAAACAATTTACTTCTGATTATAATCCTTAAAGGTTAAAACAGGTTATCAAAATACGATTACATGACAAGTATTTACAGAACTGGGAGAGTGATGTGAATAACTCTAAATCTATAAGTTATAGAATATTTGAAAATACGCATCATTTTGAAAAGTTTTAGATATTTAAGATGATAGAGACAGAATAACATTGTGCAAATTTCCTACAAGCATCCATAAATTTATTGTTGAAACAGGCCGATAACAACAGATTTTATACTCTGAAAGAAAATGTCAACATTGTAATAGTCAGCAAACTGGCAATGAATTTCATTATATATTAGAATGTAGTACCTTATCCGCCCAAAGAACTATGTATATTGATCAATATGTTTGGCTACGGCCAAATGTTATAACGTTTAATGAACTAATGAACTCTGCTTACATAAAAACATTGAAAAATTGTGTACGTTTATAATGGTTAATTAACAATATTATTTTTTCTCCTTAGCTCATCTTATCCATTTAACAAATGCTGTGTACCATAATCGAATATGTTATAAAAAAAAGAGAAAAAAATGTCCGTCTGTCCCTTTAAACGCACTTCTAAGATTCTAGAAGTAACATTTTGATTGGCCAACTTGAAAGGTCACCAAAACGTGACCCTTGATTGGATATTGTCAAATGATCTATGAATACTTCCACCCGGAAGAAATTATTCTTACTAGTAACAGATTACAACTCTTAGTTCAACAACAGTATTATGAAAACCAAGAAGTCGTACTCTGATATTTCAACCAGATGCGTATGGCATCAATCATAAATAATGGATGAGACAATAACAAAAATCCCGACAGCTTCTACCTGTATTTGATTTGTTTCTAATTAGTAGTATGTCACGTCAACAAGGTTATCTACCTAAAAATTGATTATAAAAACACAATATCAGACTTTTGACTGGTATCACAGTAAAAGTCGGTAAAAGCTAAAAATTCGAGGTTTTTCAAATAGTTCAGCATATATCTGCATATCTTAAAATCAAGTATTGTTCCATAACATATAAAATACATTAGATTAAACGTGTATTGAAACATAGTGCTATTTTGATAATCAGGATTTGCCTTATATGTGACGAGTTCAGGATTCGACCAGTTCTGTACACAAATGTTCGAGCGATGAGAAAGAGTTATCTTTTCCCTAGCAACCACGAGATATTCCTGTGAAGTATGGGAGAAAAAACCAATTCTGACCTATCAAGTTGCTTTCCTTCAATATATGGCGCCTGACATTAGGGACATCTAACATGATGTTTTCATTTAAACAAGACTGAGAACAACACGAACGTGCAATAACCAACCGCATTATTGGGAACTCAGCCAGGAGTATTCCTGGAAAATACTACGTACAGTAGTTTTTAGTTTCAATTTCGTTTTTGAGACAGAAAAACAACAGTCGCACTATGGACTATCGATAGCAAATGTTGTATTATAGGAACGCCAGTACTTTTCGTTCATATCAAATTTAAAGAGAGATAAATGCTATCAATGAGGTTTGTCATTGTGTGTGTGGTTTAGTCACAGTCAACACATTTTTGAACTTACCCTATTGCTCATAGAATTATTTTAGATTTCATTTTATGTTTTAATCAAAATCTAGGTGCAATCTAGAGTGTATAAACGTTTGAAAACTATCTAGATGTGTCCAAACATATAAAGATTGTTGTTGGTTGTGATGTACCATTTCGCTACCTTTTCGACATTCTTGTTTTATTTTCTTAATCGAAGCCATCTTCAAACATAAATTAAATCGTATGAGAACAAGGGTGTCGTCGAATTCATTATTTTATTGATTAATAAAACATTACATTGATGTCAACATCTGATTGAAAAATGACAATACATATGTTGATTTAATTGTTTCTGGAGATCTACAGATTATTTTTATTTAATTTAAGTCCTGAATTTCAATTAGTAATTAAGACTGTGAAAGAGGAAAGTTGAAAAGTGTAAGTTTTTGTCTGTTTGACGAAATTACATGTCGTTTTCTTTTTAAACATTTCGACACATCGTATAACGCTTCACCAGTCCGCTTAGTTTCTACTCAGATGACAAGGCTTGATCAGTGTCCACAAAGAATACGGCCTTACACTTGTGGCAGTATTCGCTAAGGTGAGCCTTCCTTGGGTTTACATGCTGATCGTTCGACCTGTCAGGAAAGCGACAGGATTTTGCCTGTTGTCCACAGTTAGGACACTGGAGCGGCTTCACTCTGTAGGGACTACAGGCAACGTTACATTTCTTACAGTCCTGCTGGTAATACGGTGCCTGTGGGAAACGAAAAGTGCATCGCTATATTAAGATTAATTGCACTAGATTGTTTGATGACATTTTTGTTTTGTTTTTATTTGAGGTTCGTATTGGTAACAACAGCCAGGGCCACGTTGAGAAGGTAGTGGAAGACCAGTTCTGCCATGTTATATTCCTTTATAGGACGTCGTTTTAATATTTAATGTTTTATATTACCAAACAAGATATCTTTAAAAGTTCTTTGATGATATTACTTTGAATGATATCGTCTATCAAAAATGTACAGGTGGCATCATCTATTATAATACATGTACATTTTATGTAGTCTCACTAAATAGGGTTTGATCTCACTAAAGTCAGGGGAGATATCGCCTATTCAATTAGGCAATATCACTTATGAATCAATACTACAAACACATGGAAGCAATTCATATATTGGTCATGATATTCAATTTGGCCTTTCATTATGAAAGATATGAAAGAAGGGGAATATCAGCTCTTTACTTGTGCGCCTTAAAATAGAAAGCATAGTCCATGTTTTAAGGATCTGCTCTGGTGAAAAGTCAAACTGATGTATGATCACGTTACATAATGTCTGGTTCATTTTATTAGATACGATAAAGGCTGATAGTATTCGGCAATTCGCCAGATGTATTTTCATTTTCATTTTCGTGAAATAATATCATTAGTGTCATCGGGGCAATTGATATCAGAGGTTATAAACAGGTAAACAAATAAATACTATATCTACATGTAATATTACCCTATCTATGTTATTATGTTTCGCTGGGTCTTTTTCGACGCCTGTTATTTTTGTTTTCTTATTGTATTTCATAATTACCTGATGTTGTTACAATGACTTTTTTCCTTATTAATATTCATGTAACATTATAACAAATTACTTTGGTAAATAATTACATATCCTGACAATATCGATAAAATTCTTAATGACTCCCAGGATATTAGTGTTTTTGATAATACTTTTATAAATTATAGAACAAATTGTGATGAAAAAAGAACATTTTAGGAAACCGCTTAATTGATTTTTGTAAATTTAATGATTTTTTTATATGTAACGGTCGAACCTATAACGATAAAAGTGTTGGCAAACTTACCTGTAAAAACGCTAAAGTGGTTGATTATATATATATATAAATTATATACTATGTTCATCTAAGCTTGTTCGATATATTGATGAGTTTGAAATTGCTGATATTGACTCCTTCTTGTTTGATGCACATTGCCCAATTTCATTATCATTACAACCAATTTGCTGATGCTTTGAATAATACAGTTTTATGTGACAATCCCTCCGGGATTGAAGAAGGAATTAACAAATGGAATGCTGAAAAGACTGCGGATTTCATTAATAGTATTGATGATTCATAACAGTAATGACCCATTGGAACTTAATATTGACGAGTTGGTAGATAGTATAGTTGTTGTAACATATTACTGCATGCGGTCAAAACATTGCTTGGAATTCATGTTGAAAAGTATAATGTAAATTATAAAAAAATTATATAGAGGTCAGTCGATTCCAATAAATATTGGTTTGACTTTAATTATGAAAAGGCTAGAAAACGTATCGACGATGTAAGGGCAGTACAGAAGGCGTCGAAACGAGTATTTCTATGATAAAAATAAAGAATCTGGAAAAGCTTTTTAGAATACAATGAATAAAATAATTAAAACCTACAAATATGATGTTCGCAAAAAGTTCAAAGCTATGAAAACTAAAACTCCAAGAGATTATTGGAAGCTACTGAATGGAAATGGTAAAAGAAAACCTAATAGTATTTTTACAAGAGCTCAACGCTTGAGTTGATGATGATTCTACTGATTTACTTGAAGGTCCTAAAAAAACCTCTGATGTAACCAAGGATAAAGTTGAAAAAGCTCTTACAACTTTGAAAAATAACAAGGCACGATCAGATGACAATATATCTAATGAATATATTAAACATTCTACCTTGAAAATGTCACATCTGTAGGTAAAAAAAAATTAACACTATTTTCAATAGTGGCAAGATTCCTAGTAAATGGCTTAGAGGTAGTATTATCCCAATTTAAAAAAATAAAGGCTCACCTACGGAATCTTAAAGCGAATAGTCGGGCAAAGGAAACCAGTCTTAATGCGTTCTTTGGCCTTCCAAAAGTCCTTGTATACCATAATGATGGTCAAGTTCTGCTTATGGTGTCCAGTTTTGACCATTTAAATTATGGGGAAGCCCCGTGTAAATTTAGCACAGTTCTAAATATAAATTCGCCTAACTCTTTGAAAACGAGGCTGCGTGGATATGTCAACACGATATGTTAAAGGCCCACTACCTTTCCGTAGCAAAATATACAGATTTCTTAAAAACATTAATAACCTCAGAAAATATATACCGATGGCCTAAGATGAGGTTACAACACCAAACATATGCAAGATTTCCTGCGTAATATATGATAACTACCGCGCGGTATTTAGGACGACGGGGGGAAACATAAGACGACCCGCGTTATGAAAATTAACATTTAATTTAATTTAATTTAATTGTTTAGGAGGTGATAATAAGTGTAGTATTAACGTTAAGTTAATAACTTTTGCAACTCTACAAAATTATCAATCTCGTTTTTCTCGTTTTACATTCCCATTTTAAAAATAAAAAACCGTTTCGGAAAGGTAGTGGGCCTTTAAGAGTGAACTGCACTGATAGTCCGTCGGGAAGACGTATTGAGATTCCTATAATATATATTAATTTCTTCGCATACTGAGCGATTCTGATGGGAGATTTTATTTTTCTATTTCATAAGAAATTACACTGGATATATTAACACCATTTTTACCGACTTTAGCCTTTGTTTGTCCGACTATTCGCTTTCAAGCTTTAGACCAATCACAATACGCAATAGTCAGCTGTATGGGGAAAATGTTTGCTAGTATTTTGAATGAAAGACTAATGGAATACTCAGAAGATATAAACTTATGTGAAAACCGGTCAGGGTTTCGTAAAATTTATTCTACCATTGATAATATTCTTGCTCTTCGCTCATTGATTAATCTGTCACAAATAATGATATGTAAATTTTATTGTATATTTGTTGATTTTGAAAAATAATATTAGCACCAAATTACAAATAGATTTGAATATTTATTGAAAAGTATTTATTCTCCTTTATGCTGACGATACCTTGATTATCTCAGTAGTTGAATGTTTTTAATGAATATTGTAAACTTTGGAAATTTTTAAAGCTAACATAGAAAAAAACTAAAGGTATGGTGTTTAATAAAGGACGTAGAAAATAATAGAGTTTGGATGTTTTTTATTAAATGATGAGGGGATAAGAGTGTTGGATAATTTTACTTATTTAGGTACAAGTTTTAATTGTATGTTCCTTAAATGAAGCAAAAATACAACATTTAAAAAGCCCATTGTTGCCATGTACGATGTTATCAAGAAAGTTAGACAACACAAATTACCGGTCAAGTGTATACATGATCAGTTTAACAAAATTGTTCAACCAATTTTATAGTATGGTTGTGAATTATCGGGTTTTACTGATCTCAAAGTAATTGAACGTGTGTGTACATTAGAAATTTTGTAAATTATTACTTTATTTTAAGTATTTTAATTATGCCAGTACTCCTTAATATACATGTATGGTATACGGTCATGGTTGACTCATTCTAAAAGTCGTCAATTTAATGGAACTTTATACCGACTTCTTTGTTACATTCATCATTTTTGAAAATAAGCCTGTTACATATGTATGTTTTGTAAAATATTTTCTTCACAAGTACGAGATGCGCTGCTTGTGGAATAATCAATTTACTTCTGATTATAATCCTTAAAGGTTAAAACAGGTTATCAAAATAAGATTACATGACCAGTATTTACAGAACTGTGAGAGTGATGTGAATAACTCTATATCTAAATCTATAAGTTATAGAATTTTTGAAAATACGCATAATTTTGATTTTTTTTTAGATATTTAAGATGATAGAGACAGAATAACATTGTGCAAATTTCCTACAAGCATCCATAAATTTATTGTTGAAACAGGCCGATAACAACAGATTTTATACTCTGAAAGAAAATGTCAACATTGTAATAGTCAGCAAACTGGCGATGAATTTCATTATATATTAGAATGTAGTACCTTATCCGCCCAAAGAACTATGTATATTGATCAATATGTTTGGCTACGACCAAATGTTATAACGTTTAATGAACTAATGAACTCTGCTTACATAAAAACATTGAAAAATTGTGTACGTTTATAATGGTTAATCAACAATATTATTTTTTCTCCTTAGCTCATCTTATCCATTTAACAAATGCTGTGTACCGTGATCGAATATCAATGATTGTATATAATATGCATTTGTTATGAAAAAGAGAAAAAAAAATGTCCGTCTGTCCCTTTAAACGCACTTCTAAGATTCTGGAAGTAACATTTTGATTGGCCAACTTGAAAGGTCACCAAAACGTGACCCTTGATGGGATATTGTCAAATGATCTATGAGTACTTCCACCAGGAAGAAATTATTCTTACTAGTAACAGATTACAACTCTTAGTTCAACAACAGTATTATGAAAACCAAGAAGTCGTACTCTGATATTTCAACCAGATGCGTATGGCATCAATCATAAATAATGGATGAGACAATTACAAAAATCCCGACAGCTTCTACCTGTATTTGATTTGTTTCTAATTAGTAGTATGTCACGTCAACAAGGTTATCTACCTAAAACTGGTATCACAGTAAAAGTCGGTAAAAGCTAAAAAATTCGAGGTTTTTCAAATAGTTCGGTATATATCTGCATATTACACCCAGTTATTTTTATGTTTATCTTAAAATGAAGTATTGTTCCATAACATATAAAATACATTAGATTAAACGTGTATTGAAACATAGTGCTATTTTGATAATCAGGATTTGCCTTATATGTGACGAGTTCAGGATTCGACCAGTTCTGTACACAAATGTTCGAGCTATGAGAAAGAGTTATCTTTTCCCTAGCAACCACGAGATATTCCTGTGAAGTATGGGAGAAAAAAACAATTCTGACCTATTAAGTTGCTTTCCTTCAATATATGGCGCCTGACATTAGGGACATCTAACATGATGTTTTCATTCGAACAGGAAAAGTGAATGTAGTGTGGATCACATCAACACTTTCTTGGTTATCCAATCTCTTATTTTAACACCCTCGCCTATATCCTTGTGTTATGGCAAAATAAAAATAACTGTGTGATATGCAAAGAAAATAGGGGGTGGTTACTTCAAGTATGAGTTGGGTATCTGTACTATTTCTATGTTCAGAAAGGTGTTCAGATGTCTAGAATTAATGAAGTTTTACTAACAGAAAATGTCATTGTCATGTTGTATTTTTCAGTATATGTTTAGCTATTTTATGTGAAACATGTTGGAAATGACAGACAAACTCCTTGCCATTTGTTGCAACCCCACAGCCTTGTGTTGTTTTGTAACGATTTGCTCTGTCGAGTTATGAGTGAGTGACGACCCTATCAGTGAAGTGTATTCATCCCCATTTTAATAGTATTTAGTTGAATTGCTATACTTGAGAATAACGTAGCTTGATGTCGACGATATCACGTTTTGATAATACATTGCATAATTTCACATTACAGCCGATCAAGCTAACATGTGAATTTTGTTTCATACCGTCAGACTAAAAATGGCTTACGTTATATTCGGTCATTACAATACATAGATAACACTATTGCTATGATTTTGATTATCACTTGTTTCGCGGGTATTAGATTTTGCTGTGTATTGGCGATCAACTGATATTTAACCACGAATCACCTGTAAAGTACGCCCTCTAGGAAATTTACAAAGCGCGGATAATATTTCCCAAGAGAAAGTATCAAAGAAAAAAAACGCGAAATCTTCTGTCACAAAATTAAACAACTACATCGTATAGAGTAAGTTAAGTAGGTAGCCAAAAACATGAGTTGAAATAATCAGAGTATTCTTTGGTTTCTTCCTAACATCACTGGGCCAATGTTGTATCCATAACAACTTCTTGTACAAATTTTTTGCAAACCTTATATTCAGACTAGTTTTGCTAGTCACACTTTCAGGTCGCTCTCGTGTATATCTTTTGCTTGTCAAAGTTCTGTTCTGCCACAGACGTACACAGAGTATGGGATTCGTCTAGTGGTGACTGTTGCCAGCCTAAACTTTGCTAATGTCATTTTCGGTATCCACCAGGCTCATCGGACCCACTCATAACACAAGTAGTAAGGAATATTATGAGTATCCCAAATTACAACTCAGAAATTGTTACTTTGCCTTAACGTAGTCGAAGACCACACGTTGAATTAATGTGTCGGAGAAAAAATAGAGTTTGTGACAGAATTTCAATAAACTTCCAAGAAATGTCGAGTATGTAATGATATAAGAAGTTGTTACGATTTTTTTTAATCGAAGCTTCACATTAGTAATACGAGGCATTGAACACCAGTATTCACTATCTGAATGTAGAAGTAGAGACCACCAACTCATACCGAAAGTGGTCCCCAACATTTTATTCGTTATAACACAAGACGATGATGTGTAGTTTGTTGATGGGTGTATTATATCTTGATTTATTATAATATTTAGGGATTAATTTGAAAGAAAATATAGCACAAAATCCGAGTGTACTCTAAATAATTCGCTAAGCGGTTTATGATGAGAGTACGCTCATAGTTTTGTGTTATATCTCCATGACATAAAAATCTATTCAAATTAATCCTTATAATTCAATTTACTAAAGATAATCTATTAAAAAATTTCGAATTTGTTTTGGGACTCCTTTTTTCTATGAAATCTGACGCCCTTACATCAGCCAATCAGAAGCGACGTTACAATCTTTTTTTTTTCCTTTATAGGCTGATAAAGAAAATCTTTAAGCCAATGAAAATGCTGGCTACAAACAAAATTGAATTACAAAGAAATCATTTTAACGTATGTCACGGCATTATTCTTACAAAGAAATCATTTTAACGTATGTCACGGCATTATTCTTACAAAGAAATTATTTTAACGTATGTCACGGCATTATTCTTACAAAGAAATCATTTTAACGTATGTCACGGCATTATTCTTACAAAGAAATCATTTTAACGTTTGTCACGGCATTATTCTTACAAAGAAATCCTTTTAACGTATGTCACGGCATTATTCTTACAAAGAAATTATTTTAACGTATGTCACGGCATTATTCTTCGTAGAAATCATTTTAACGTATGTCACGGCATTATTCTTACAAAGAAATTATTTTTAACGTATGTCACGGCATTATTCTTACAAAGAATATATGACTCTTTCATATGTACATATGTAGGATAGAACTATTCCACCCGAGGGTACAGAATTTTGGGTCAGAACCGAGGCTTGCCGAGGTTTCTGACCCAAAATTCTGTACCCGAGGGTGGAATAGTTCTATCCTACATAATTTACATATGAAAGAGTTATTTTCTCACATTGCTTGTCGAATTACTTGCACGAAAGGTGAGGCAGCCGTTTTGTGACAAAATCTTAACTTCTTCAATAATCGATCGATTTTAAAAATAAGAACGCCATTCGAAAGAGCTCATCAAAGTTTGGTTTATATTGAAAATATAAACAAGAAATCTTAGGTAAAACGGTTTGAAATGCAAATTAAACAAATGAAATGGTAAATAAATCCGACAAATCAATCGAAATAGAAGAAAAATGACGTCAACTTTGGCTGACATGACGTCATCTCATTGTTTTTTCAATTGTGACGTCACAGCTATGTAAGATAGATTTATCTTACATAGCTGTCTTTCATGGGACAACTCTATCTTACATGGCTAGCTATGTGAGAAATTATTTTAACGTATGTCACGGCATTATTCTTACAAAGAAATCATTTTAACGTATGTCACGGCATTATTCTTACAAAGAAATTATTTTAACGTATGTCACGGCATTATTCTTACAAAGAAATCATTTTAACGTATGTCACGGCATTATTCTTACAAAGAAATCATTTTAACGTATGTCACGGCATTATTCTTACAAAGAAATCATTTTAACGTATGTCACGGCATTATTCTTACAAAGAAATCATCTTAACGTATGTCACGGCATTATTCTTACAAAGAAATCATCTTAACGTATGTCACGGCATTATTCTTACAAAGAAATCATTTTAACGTATATCAGGGCATTATTATTACAAACCTTATTTAAGTATTGAATTTTGCTTTGGTCGATTTCATGAGGTGAAACAAATTGAATTAACTGCAAAAGTAGGTACATTTTCTTGCGCGAAGACCGGTATTTTAAAGATGCCCAAGTTCATGAGCAAATGAAACTGGATTTTAAGTAGTTTCATTGAGTCAGATTTCAGTAAGAATTGAAATATTATATGATACATTACATTGTATACCATAAAATTGTGTAAAATATGTTGTTTTCGCGGTTGCTCCATCCCATAACCACGATTATTTCGACTCTTGGAATTACTTGAAAGCTGTGAACGACGGAAGAATGTTCCCACGAATTGTTTGTTATATAGTAGAGCCTATAGTTTATGGCATAAATAAAATGTAACTTCCATATACTAAGGTACAATACCTTCATAGTTTGATACATTACTCTATTGGTAGTTGAATTTTATATCAGTCAAAGATTCTCACACATTCCAGTAAGTATGATAACTGTAGTAACTATGGTAACTATTTAGTTTTATATATCGACTTATCGTATAGGGAAGAAGTGTTATAAACACGTCATGAACTTCTTTGCATGATAAAATTGCATCTGCCTTTTTTTTTTACTTTGTAACAATGCATGTTGTTAAAGAATAGTTATTCTGCTGAGTCTTCCATTCATACAGCGGCCTTGTCATCAAGAATTAATTCTCAAGTCTTCAATTAATGTGATGATTATTTCGTCATCAATTAATGTGATAATTAAGCCGTTCTCTGCCTTCAGCATTTATCTATGTACAAAGGTAATTTTGGAGATGGTTGATATAGGCTTTGCCTGATGACAAACCCATTTGCATCTTATTTGCAATAAAATTTGTTGAAATGAAAAAAAAGGTTTTTTTTCTAACGAATCGAAGCATTTCATGATGAATATACCTCAGTTCAGTTGACATTCACCCCCTATAAATTCCAACTGAAAGCACCTGAAGCCAGTCACAAGTGTTGTAGCGGCCAATCTGGATGGCCTGCTCGCGTGTTTCCCGGTAGTACTTTACACATTAATCTACCGGAATTATCCCAGTTTATTATTTATACCATTGAATAGTATATTTTGTATTTTGAATTTCAATATATTTAGGAAATCTGTTGATACTATCAAAACATTTTAGAAGACGAATCTTTTTTTCGGATACAGTTGAATATAACTGGTACATCTTTTCTAAACAAAGAATAAACAAAACCAGAATGCCGTCGTCGTTAAAATTATTACAACAATCTTGTGGATATCTACGACAAAGACAAAGTTCCTAGAAAAAAGAAAACTAAGTAAATATGCTTGACAACAAACACATTGCATTGCTTTCATGGGACAAAATACTATCAACAGCGACAAAATTAAATCGGGCATTGCTGGTTTTAAAAGTTCTATGGAATCTCTATAGCAATCAGTTTTATTGCTGACTCCAATTGTTGTTCAATTAAATCAAGCTTTCATCTAAACGTCTTCCATGGTCGGAGTCATAGACTCTTAGAATATAGAAGATTAAGGCAATAATGGATTCTAAAAACGTCGCTCAAAATGTTGTTTTTGTTTTGATTTTACAAAAGAACAAAACTAACTTAAAACGTGTACATGATTTATTATCATTATCATATATACATTTTGTTATATATATTCTAAACAATTGAATTTCTTCATAACAATGTTACATATATACTCATGTATATTGATGTACTGCAATTATACTAATTAAGCAGTGCTTTAGCGATTTTTGTAATTAATCATGATCCAAATGATGATTGCTCAAACAATTTTGAAACTTTACATTTGTAAATTTGTATATTATGTTTTCATCGATAAAGGTATTTTGGTGCGTCAGTTCATCGACGCGATATTCCGTCAAAATTTTGAAATACGCTAATATTAAGCATGCTATATCAAATAATTAAGGATTAACTTGAATAGATTTTTTATGTTATGGAGATATAACACAAAAATCTGAGTGTACTCTAAATAAACCGCGAAGTGGTTTATGATGAGAGTACACTCAGATTTTTGTGTTATATCTCCATAACATAAAAAATCTATTCAAATTAATCCTTATAATTCAATTTACTAAAGATAATCTCTTCAACATTTAAAATTCATTTTGGGACTCTTTTGTCTATGAAATTATTACGCCGTCATCTCAGCCAATCAGAAGCGACGTTACAAACGGCGACGCCATTTTTTCCTTTATGGGCTGATAAAGTAAATTTTTAAGCCAATGAAAATGCTCGTAACAAACAAAAATGAATTATTTTACAGTAACATTCATTCTGACTTGCTTGTTAGTACTAACGTATCCTGTTAACATGCTAATGAGTATAGAACTGAATGATAGTCTGGTTTATACAAAATAAATACGTCTATATATTCACAGGATAACAACTCGTAAATAAATAAAACTTTATAAAACAAATCAACAATTTGGAAATCTTACAGGAAAAGACCACTACTCCATTTCCAGTTATGAGACTTTTCCATTACTCATATACTATGTGGTAAACCATACATGGTAATTATAGATTGGTGACAACGCAATGTCATAGTAATTTTGTGGTGTCCGAAATGTCTTTATATGTGCATGGAATTAATACAATCTCAGGTTATCTATCAAAATTTACATAAAAAACATTGAAGCTTTATATGGAATGTTTGAAATATTAGTGACAACTGTTAGTTTCACGAACATCCACGAACTATAAGGAATTCCTTAACTTAAAATCTACATAGGAAAGCATTACAGAAGTTAGGGAAGGCTCCTTATTGAATTAACATTACTTCTGTAATTCTTTCCTATGTTTGTTTTTTTTTTAAAGACTTTCTTAAAGATAAGTAATGTTCTGAAACTGATCCCAGAATTTTAACAATTTGCACCAAAATTGCTATGAACACTTAAAGGACGGGTCTAAATTGTCATGCGCACAAAACACGACTTGGAGAGACTAGTAATATGTACAACATAACATGGCTTACAACGAGGTACACGACACATTAACACAACAGCACAGCATAACACATTACCAATATGAAATGTACAAAACGACTGTCAATATGGCAAGGCACTCAAACACTTGGCACCAATATTCATGCATCTATTCAAATTTGCATTTCACTAGAATAAAAAAAAAGATCCTTAGACAATCTCACAGCACTTTCCCATTTCTCGCATTCACAACGATGTAATGTTAAGTCCTAAACTATAACAGCATACTGATGATGCAAAATGCAATAGTCGGAAGTAGAATTGTGAGTTTTACGTAACTTCCTGTTATGCGTGCTGCAGTGTTTTTCTCCGTGCCTTCGTAGTCGTAATAGTAAGCGTAGTCCTTTTCTATATCACTCGTTCGCAGATTCATACTCTGTTGATCAATTTTATCGGGGATAATTTCAATGTCCTTGCCCTTGAATGGATCTATCTTCTTTGTGTGGTCTACGAATCCTTCGTTCTCTGTAAAAAATAAACAAAAAGTGAACAGTCAATATGATATTAGAATCACAAAGACAAAGAAAATGGAAAACATCGAGAAAAAATGTTATTCTACGATAATTTACTTCTTTGGTATTTTATTTCGTATGATTTACACCTATGGTAGGCCTAGTGACCTTAAACCAAGCATTTGTTTTAATGGCTGCCATCTGCAGTATATAATCAAAGATTTAAATAGACTAACATAACTAAGTCTCTGATGTAAAAAGCACGAACGGTGACTGAAAGGTCAAAGGCTTGAAGTGAAAAAAGAAATCGCTGTTATGTAAATTGATAATACTACAAAAAACTATGCCATTGACGTCAACGAGAAATCGTCCATACACAACGATACTCTCAGAATCTGACCTATGTTTCCTTATTATAGAGTTATCTGTCGTCGTAGGTAGGTATATTGAATGCGGTTGGAGATATGTATTTTACTGTAGCGTAATATGTGTAACGTCACATTTCTTAGTCAATATGACGTAATTTTCGTTCTCTACCCACCAAAGCTGATAACGCAAAGATGTCATACAACATCGCACCCAATATCTCCCAGAGTTCATTGAGGTCCATGAATTATATTTCCGCAATGAACCCTGGGAGCGATAGTAACGCCGGAAGTATAACTTACCACATCCGGGATAGATCCGGGGGATGCAGTACATGAAGCCATCAAAGCACCGACATAGGTCACAGTCCGACCGGATGAAATGGCCACTCTTTAATTCTCCACAGCTACGGTTCTTGTACTCATACTGGCAGTAACGACCATAAAAATTCCTGTCAGGAGAAAAACAATAAAATCATATTAATTTGATGTGTGTAAAAGGTATAATATGATTGCAATTAATAGATACGTTTGAAATTTGTCACCTTTTGGGTACCGCCACACATTAATTTTCTTTTTGTCTTTGCACGTTACGAAATAAGATTGCAACTTTCACAACTTTCTTGCTATTTGTCAAAAGTCATATTTGGAATGTTGGTATCAAGGTGTAAGTTGATCTTTTCTATATCAAATCGGTATTTCTGTTTTAAGGAATCGTAGGTTAATATAGTATAAAATTTAGTCTTAACCGAGTTAATTTGCACTTTTCCCAAAAGTTGAGTTTCTCAGGGTGGTGCTCTAAGACCATTGGTCTTTTTTTACGTGATTATCAAATAATTCCATTGCCATTTTAAAACATTCATCACTCAAATTTTCTTGATTTGTTCCGCCAGACGTTGTGGCGGAAACCTTGTCCAATGAACAAGACTGTTGGAACAAACACCAAATGTTTTAATTTGAATTTCATAGGTGCAGCATCTGATCTATTCTGTTGTTAATTGATGCGCAAATTCCTGAATATTTATTAGAACCGCAACAACCGCCTATGTATATATATACCCAGAGGTAGATAAAATCTAATCGTCTATGTGATTTACACATGGACCAAGGATGTTATATTAATACCATTTTATACTTACTGAACTTTTGGCGCTTTTATTTATCGGGTTTTCATTGGGCGCTCAAAAAATACCCGAAATATTTTATATAAACATGTATACGGATATCTTCAAATACACACATTCTAACTAGTTTACGGACCAATGGATGGATCATTACTACTTACATAGATAAGAACGACACTTACTTGGGACAGTGACAAAAACTGTTCAATATACACCGACCACCGTTTCTGCAGCAGTTTTTGACTTTCGCGTGTGATGTTTCTGCAACTGTTAAAAAACAAAACATATTCAGTACAAACACAGTGTTCAGTTTACATACATATAGAAAATCAACGTTTTTCAAAAGTAAAACTTCGGTATATATTTGTTAAGTAGTATCTCTGCGCTCTCGTCACTTTTTTCTGGAGTTTTTGGGTGATTGATTTACTTTTTTAATGTGTCGTCCTATTCCGTAGAAATATAGAGAAAAGGAGAAAAACAATCATTTAAGGACATAATGGGCTTTAGTGGTGGGTGAAAGTCCTCGAGGAAAAATCACCGCCTTACGACATGCACATTGTAACTGTCCGACGTGAGCTCCGGCTTCCCGTGAGGGAGAGGCTGAAGAAAATCTTTGATATCATCAAATGTAATGGGTAAAAACATAGACGTCGAACTTACTATCATTATGAGCTGTTCCTGGGGAGGGACTGGGGTGTTAGATTGTCGGACACGCAAACCACTAGGCCAGCGGCTTGGGGTGGGTTGGGTTGGGGGGGTGGGGTGCGGGGAATGGAGGGGGAAGCTTTCCATCGACTTCTAACAATTAGTTTTAAAATACGTGTCTGTAATGTCAGGGACGCGTATCTCCGCGTTTCCCTCTCCGGACAACCGAGGAATGGTTCGGTATTTAGATGATAAGTCCCCGGCCTACTGTTTGATTACCCGTTCCGGATTTACTTTGATGTCCGGGTCGTTAAGTGGATTATGTAGACTCAACAGCTTACGTTAATGTCCGTACTTAACACGAGTGTTTGTAAACTTGGCTTTCACACGCAGATAAAATATATTTATTACCATAATGGTGATTTTTTTTTATTTTGATTGACATTAATTTAAATTTTTTCTCTTGAATGCAGTTTAGACATGACATCATTAATCAACGACATATGTTAATTACAGACATAATGTGTTTTTTAATACACCCTTACATTATTTGAAGATTTGCATTTGCTTAGAATGTGAATTGTAAATCCCTATACAAAAATCAAACACTCATTTAATTACACCCTAATATAGTTTGGATTATGTCGGGAATATATCATATAAGATATTTCACATATTCATTTCGCGATGATCCATGTGGGACTGATTGTAATCTATACATACCGTTTTCGACCAGCGACGGACCTTTCACTATAACGTTGTCTTGTGAATGGGGCGAGTTGACTTCGTTAAGGTGCTTCGCTCGTCCATGTTGTCTTGTTTTCGTAGAAACTCTGTTTTTATGGGTACCTGAAAAAGGATATGTCAAAATATGAAATAAATCGAGATTTGGCCATTCCAGGATTTATTATTTATTTGATAATTGTAAAAAATAAAAGATAGTAAAAGTCAACAAATATTACCAAAGATGCATTATCATAATTCTAAACATTCAGACATTAATTTATAGAAAGTGCTTTTGCCCGTCGTAATGAAAACGTTTCTTTTTTAGACGACAATTAAGTTAAATTTTTGGAGAAAAATCTGCGTTGACTTCAAAACGTTATTTAGGCATTTAAGAATTTAAGATGAATACTGGGCGAAAAAGTCGCAAAAAAGCAACAATTTGATTACAGAAACCCCGTTTATTATAGATAAACGTTGATAAACAATGCAAGACGCCAAGAGTAAAACATTTCCATTTTTATGTTACTAATCGTATTGTTTCAGCTACCGCGTGTATCAACACTTTGGACTGCGTGCATCTTTTACTGCGGTTTTTATACAATCCTAAAACTTTCAGTGTAAAAGTGATGTATATCCATTTATTTCCTTATGATTGTTTGTGTTAATTGTTATATTTTTATAGAAATTCCAAGTTGAGATTAAAACAAGAAAATCCATGTTCAGCTATAAACACCGGGATCAACATCGGTAACGTACATAGTGTATAGAATAACGCGTGTTGTGTTCGAGTGCTGTATACGTACCATACACAACAAGCCTATTACGATAAAAGAACCAACATTAAGATTAGTTAATTGAAGAAAATGGTATTTCATATTGAGGTCGAGATATGCACCCGTACGTTAGTCATTGGCAGGCGGTAATATTAATGTGTTTTGTGTTTACAGAGAGCGGCTGGACAAAGCAAAGACATGGTCGTTATCGCCAACGCTTCAAAATTGGGTGGTGCTCTTATCGGAGTTCTCGCGGACGAGACACGCCAATTGCCTCCAATTGCTTTACTGTCGCAAATTGGAGACAAACTAGACGAAATAGGGACGCTCACACATTCTTTGATAACCCTTGACAGATAGAAGAGTTGTCCCGTTTTACTATCAACCCCACTCCATGTGCACTTACACACCTTTCAAATATCTACGGTATGTTATTAACAATTTAAAGTTTATCTTCGCTTTCAGGATAGCGTTCTCTCAAAACTTCGCAATCGTGTTTTGTATTGTCATGCTGCCTTCATTCTTTAGATAAGTTTGTTCTTCTTTCACATTGGAGACGATATTTTCTACCTAAACCGAATAATCTACGTTAATTATTAAATCTGTATACTTCACTAAAACGCGGAAAATGAAAACAAATATCATTCCGGATATCTACCTGTCAAAATTATTTACAAGGGGATAAAATTAAAGTCGCGGTTGATCCCCTTGTGCTACCAATGGTCTTAAGGACAAACCTCGGACAAAGCCTCTAAGCCGGTAACGAGTGAAACGCGATTTGTTGAACTACTCTACCTAATCACTCAATTGTTGGATTTGAGGACTTGTCAATTAATTACTTTTCTGGGGCCGCTTAAATAGGGAGTTTTGACACCCCAATGCGAGTCAAAACAACTCCACGTGGACATAAATGCATTCTCACGACAGGTTCTCTCCGTTGTTTGTATATATATATTATCTTAAATAAACATATGGTGTTTTCAGAAACCTTAGTTAAGTATGGACTGTTTACTATATAGTGTGAATTTGTATATATTCATTGATATGTACAATAGTTATACGTTTATAAAACCACAAACAATATAATTATATATAAATACACTTACCTGTAATTACGGGTACCACTGAGCTAATTGCTATAACCACCTGGACACACCTGTTATAACAGGAAAGAAAAAAAGAAAAAGAATTAGATACATTTTTCACAAGACATAGAAACGTTTCCATACGACAATATTTCGCTTACACTGAGATATATACGTCCTTGGTTTCCATACGACAATATTTCGCTTACACTTTTCCTTGTCTATATCAAAATATAAAGACATGGTCTATATTTCATTACAATGTCATTGTCTATCAATGTCATTGTCTATATTTTCGTTATAGACAATATATCTGAAATTATATATAAAAGTCAAATATGAAATATATTGAACAGAAAGACGGATGATTTCTAGCTGTTCTTTTCCATAAAATTTTACCATGAATATTATTGAAGTTAATGTATGTTTGCATCTTAAAAACAACAACAATAATAGGTACATAGACCAATGGAATCATTCTACAAGTTTTTCATTTATCAATCAATTAATGGGTTGAATCGTTGAAAGCCAGTTTAGGCTTCTGGTAAAGATACATAGCGGTTAGTGTTTAATGTGGATGGATACATTTCCATTTCATCGCAACTATTAATTAAAGACAAAAATATGAATACATTTGGGATGGGTGATGCTGACGTTAATGTAGATACAGCGCACTAGATACACTGAGGTGGGCGGTGAAAACCGATAGATACATATTACTGAATAAATGTCATGTCATAGAAAAATGGTGTTCTTTCCGATGATATCTAGTTGTATGAAAAAAAAACATAAACTTCTTCTCAAGTCATTGAATTGTCAAATTGGCCCTAATTCAGCATGTCTAACTTTAACTTGCCCTTTCTCTCTATCTGCATCCATCTTTCTCTGCTATCTTTTCTGTCTGTTATTCATCAAAACACCTACCATTATATCAAAGTTAACCAGATAATGTGTTTATCTACATCCCTATCCTTTGTTAGAAGTGTTGATATAAGACTTCACCATTTAACCTACAACATACAGCTGTAACTGTTTTGTTTTATTTGTTTTGTCACAAAGCTACACTTTAATTAAGAGAAAACAGTTTCCTTGAACAAAATTGCATTACATTCTTAAAGTATTCAATTCACATTCCTGTTAATTCAAACATAAAGAAGAATATGTTAAGATATGTTTACTTACATAATCAATGCGTTTTTAAAATCCATGATATTGTGGTATAAATCCAAGAAAATATCTGGCTGTTTGATATTCCGTGTACAGACACTTGGGAATGGTCACTTTTATGATCAAGACATGTGGTCCGTATATAAATAGCTCACCAACAGTCAACAATCAACGCGATTGGCTATTGGAGGGACACGTGCTACCATATACCTGCCATAGCATTTAGCTTACCTACCGACCGACTCTACCTGGCCGAGCACCTGCCTGTCAATCACACACACGAGTACAAGTCGCTAATTAGATGACAAGGGTGATAATAAAGTTGTCGATAATGTGTCACACTTATCAAACAAAGGGATTAGAACTTATGTCATGTAAAAAAATAAAAGAAAAAGTATTTTATAATCAATGCGAGAAGAGCTGATTGCATTATTTACAGATATTTAATTAGAATATCTTTTTAGACATTATGAATAGTTTTACAATACAGTAAATTTTATTTAGGTCACATAGTTTTTGTCTAAATAACAGACCGAAGCCAGGTAGACCAGGTATTTAATACAAATAACATTAGATGTGAGATACTATCGCGACAAACAAATATATATGTGTATTGTAACCAACAGAAAATTAAAATAAATGTGTACAATCACAGGATAAAGGTTTGTATATATTTTATATACATAAAATACTAGAAATCTGTATTTACTTTTAAATGTGCATATGAACTTGTACCCGATTATCTGTGTTGTCGATTCAAATATGTCGATGTTCAGTCAAGAGTAACACGTCAGACTGAACAGAATATTTTGTACATTCCAAGACACAGGATTAATTTTTATTCGAGTCATTTTATGCTATCAAGCAGTCAAATCTGGAATCAGCTTCCTAATGATGCGAGATCATTACCTTCTTTAAGCAATTTTAAAAAGAAAGCAAGTAAGCATTTCTGTGATATGTACTTTTAGAATTAAAAAAAAAATAATCAATGTATACTATATTAGCATGTGTATATATGAGGCTTCGGCCTCTAACCTCATTTCAGTACCGTAAGCATGATCTTTGTACTTACTGTGATAATACTGTTTCTACTTATTGTATGTAATATCATTTATCAGTAAATGTTAACAGATTATACTGTAAGTGTAAATTAAAATTTAATACGAAATGTTACATGTATATCTTAAAAACCATTTAATATCAAGTCATAAACTTAGACTGCTTATAAACAAGCCAAATGTCGTTGGACATAATTTAAGCAAAGCATAAATATGACAAAGCTTACGATGCAATATACACAAGCTGAGGTAAAGACACAATTGACTGTAAACAGACAAATAAAAAAAAACATTTCGAAATCTTTATGCTGCAGCGGACAAACAAATGGCACACTTTATTTAGAAGGCTGTTCCACGCCCGTATGGTCTCGAACGAAAATGAATTCTGACCATACTCACTGTCCTTTTGATTTCTGTTTTCTTGTCGTCCTGAAATTATATGAAGACAATTGTTTGAGTGTTATCAAGTCTTGTTTACAATCTTAAAACACCTCACACGCCATGTCCCGAAACCTCAACATCTAAACATAATTCCCATACAGTTTCAAAATATGTGTAAAGATGAGGTGTAGTCCTGATATACTTTTCATGCTGTTGAAGTGCATGGTCAGGTAGCACACCCATTTACTTAACTATATACACTGGTAAAATTTAAATATTTTGATTAAAAATTGTAAAACGCATGATGTGGGATGAAAACTACAAAGGTATTTTGATTTTATGAGTTATTATATGAACATTTTATATAACATATAGAATATACTAAATGTAAGAAACAATGCTACGTTCCAGTACTGTGAGGCCAAAAAATATTTGTTTAGGGTTACATTGACAAAAAAAAAAGGTCGATAGGTCGGGATGTTTTTAAAAAAATATTTTTTAGTGTCTTTCACTCTAACATAATGGCCGGAACCGGAGTCTGAGATCGAAATCAAGACCTTATTTTTTTTCGTAGAAAAGTGGAAAATAAATAGGGTCGAAGGTAAAAAAAATTAGGGTCAGTCGGGTAACCCTAAACAGACATTTTTTTGGCCTTATCACCGTTTGCACCAGACCTAAATGTTTCAAGTAATATTTGTTATTTAATAACAAGTTATAATCTACATCATTTGTAAGTATCGATTTTTTTGTAACCTCGCTCTCCCAGTAAAACGTGGTTTTGTTGGAGGAGAAATAAGCAGATATTGTTTTCTAGTTCGTTGCGAGTTATACAACCTACGCATCTAATCTTTAACAGATTTGTTTATCACAGAAAATTGGCAGAACTTGCGTTGTCAGATGTGTTGATCAAAAATCTGTGTGTGGGTCTCGGGAGTATAGTTGTGTGTGGGTCCCGGGAGTGTAGTTGTGTGTGGATCCCGGGAGTGTAGTTGTGTGTGGATCCCGGGAGTGCAGTTGTGTGTGGGTCCCGGGAGTGTAGTTGTGTGTGGGTCCCGGGAGTGTGAGTTGTGTGTGTGGATGGGGAGTGTAGTTGTGTGTGGATCCCGGGAGTGCAGTTGTGTGTGGGTCCCGGGAGTGTAGTTGTGTGTGGATCCCGGGAGTGTAGTAGTGTGTGGGTCCCGGGAGTGAAGTTGTGTGTGGGTCTCGGGAGTGTAGTTGTGTGTGGGTCTCGGGAGTGTGAGTTGTGTGTGGATCCCGGAAGTGTAGTTGTGTGTGGATCCCGAGAGTGCAGTTGTGTACGGGTCCCGGGAGTGTAGTTGTGAGTGGGTCTCGGGAGTGTAGTTGTGTGTGGATCCCGGGAGTGCAGTTGTGTGTAGGTCCCGGTAGTGCAGTTGTGTGTGGATCCCGGGAGTGTAGTAGTGTGTGGGTCCCGGGTGTGAAGTTGTGTGTGGGTCCCGGGAGTGCAGATGTGTGTAGGTCCCGGGAGTTTAGTTAGAAATAGAATTTCCGATATCGGGAAATAGAATTCCCCATATCTGAATTAGAATTTCCGGTATAGGAAATTCGGAATAAAAAGTAACTTGGCTTGCCATTGTAATTGAGCTTACAATATTTAACTGTACATAGAGTGGTAATGATAATTTCCCTTCAAAGAAATAATTTGTTATTCCTTAAAGAAAATTGTATTCAATATGTCTCTGTCAACAGATATCATACAAGCTACAGTGTAATTTTTTATATATTCTGCTGTCGGTAAAGTATGTCATTTGCATTGTTACTTTATGGAATGTCGTTTGTCTTACCAATGATATTTAGGATTGAAATCAGAAAACCGATCCTCTGAAACCCCGTGTGTAAACAGGCTGATTACGTAGGTAACCGACTGATGCAATAAACAAACATAGCAAGCACATATAACAACCGACCTTGTCAGAAAAGTCGTATTAAACTATTCTCTATATATATGCGGCATTGGGAATTTTAATACATGTGACCTGAAGCCTAAATTGAAGTTCAACTTGTAGAGGAAAGTAATATCATCGTATTGATTTGAACATTGGTGCCAATATTGCCTATTGTCAGCATAACAGACAGACGATTTCAGCATTTGGCGCTGAAACATAAGTATTATACTATTTCTGAAAAGATCAGTGACGTCTAAAATATTGGAAATTATGCTTGGCGTAAAAACTTTACTTTAGTTCTTCTAGTAGTGGTTCCACAAGGTTCCATTCTCGATCCCCTCTTATTTTTGATACACATAATTGACAACCCACTGAACCACACCTGAATAGATGTAGTTGTAGACGGGTAACACATTAATTTACAAGTTTTATGTTACAATTGTGATTGTTAGTTCCTTATCTTATTTTTTTTCCCTCATTTTCTCTATAGTCCACTAAACCTACCTATATTATTAGGCGTTTAAAAAGTTGCCTTATGTATATTCTATATATGAGGCAAAAATAGATATAAATAAGCCTAATATAGTCAGGTTTAGTGGACTATTTTCTCTAATGATTTACCGGTAGATACTCTAGAATCAGCTGGTTGTCTCTTCATTAATTATATTTAGTTGCAAATATCTTCTTATCGTCTCTAAAAAAATAGCCGTAGTACATGAATCCAAATATGATGTATATTTTGTAGTTGACCTGTCTGAATTTCAATCCAATATATACATGTAGGCCTACTGGTCAGCGACCAATTCTCTCTAAGTACCCATTCTCGCCATTGCATCTGTATACTATTTGTATGATTACACACGAATTCCCAAACAATAAATGTATTTGTGTAAACCTGCATGGTAGACTAGCATCTTCTGTATCAGAAGATGATTTTATTAGGTACTTGGCGAGAACTGGTCGCCTGCAAGTAGTCTCGGTTTGGCTACATCTTTACAGAGAACATCAAAGTTATTTATCACGGGAAATCACAAGAGCTTTCCATCAAGTTACTCCAAATAACTTAAAAGGTGTCTGTTGTGTGTGCAGCGTCTCAAGAAGGTCGGAAACATTTCAATTTTAGAAACATTGTGATAATCATGATATCCGCAACATCTTCCATTAATTCTTTTTTGAAAAAAGGCCGATATATCTAGTACAATATTATAGAGTTAAATGATTATACAAATCTATTTTAACTGTTTTATCATTTTGTCTTTTTAGATCTAGCTGTTATTCCGCGGTCATAACATACAGATATATATACTAAAATTAATTTTAGATTAATTATACTTGAAGAAGAAAAGAAGAACCTTTCGGGACATCATTTTTTCATTTGAATGCACTTTCGGTTTTGAATGTGTAATTTTCGGAAAAAATGGGAAGGGGCGTAAAATTGCTTATTTTCACGTTTTAAAAAATCATATCTAAGCAGCTTGAAAATATGTTTATACTTCATGTGTATAAAAAATCTCTATGTATAATAATGTGTAAGTGTGAGGTCTGTATACGTGTATTTAGGCCCCCCAAAATAATATACATATATATATATATATATATATGTATGTATGTCTTTTTAGGGTTACATTCGCAAAAAAAAAAAAAAAAAAAAAAAAAATTAGGGTCGGAGGTAAAAAATTAGGGTCGGTCGGGTAAAAAACAGACATTTTTTTTTTTTTTTTTTTTTTTTTTTTTTGCCTCATTAAATAAAATTAGTGTAGAACACATAAGCGTCTACTTGTATTAAAATATATCAGAATTTAAGAAACATATATGAAACACATGTTTCTGAACATATGCCAACAGTACAGTTATAGCAAAGGTCATGTAGTAGGCTAGTAGTTGGTATGGTCAACGTACTCGGAGCACCCCAGAGGTTCCGAGTTATTCACCAGTTACCTCCCTTGTTGTAGCTCTCCTCTGTGTTTGGATAATGGCGGCTGTTTAGAACAAGAACTGACACGATGTAACAGAATAACATTGGCATTTGTGAGTAATCTAGCTTTTTATCCGATGTGATTTCCATGAGATTTTGAAAAGCTTATATCATTAAGATCGCATCACATCCTAATGACGCACAAAAATCATGGTTATATCGAATAATAACCTATCGATTTTCACTCCGATTTGCAAGACATTTCGACTTCTTGAATCGAAGTTAAGCTTAACCGACTTCAGCAACGCTATGTTGACTGTGTGACTGTGCGTTCAGTTCCTTTAATTCAGATACTGTTGTATCATTTTCAACATGATATTAATCTATTCCGTATAATTCATCAGTCAGACTATGGTAATGAGTATGAATATAGGTAAAGAAAAGTGAAAAAGTAGGCATAATTGATTCAGTATGACATCAAAGTAAACAGTTTAGGGAAGAGTTGGTCATGTTAATGTTTTGAATTTTATAATCAGTCTAAAATAGAAACAATAGACCCTAAGATAGGTTGATAGGCTAGCACACAGGTGAGGTAGATATACCGTAAGCTGTCTGGCTGTCCAGGTATATACCTAGTGGGCAAAGATTCCTGCACAGTAGCATATTGGCACATCATTAAATCAATAAAATTAAATAGAAAAAATGCTGAAGTGTTCATAAAAATGCTAACGGAAACCATTATATCCAATTAAGTGATAGATAAAATATACAGCACAACACTAGTCTATTTCTGAACCTATATACATATAGCTACACCAGGCTTCTATACAGAACTCAGAGATAGGGAAGGTGATTTGTTACTATGTGACTCTGTCCCCTTAATATAAAATTTGGATGGGACATTTGATTAGACAAAGCACCAAAACAACATTATCTAGGGAAAATACAAATTAAGACAAAAATTAACATTGATCAGCATGTATCATGACATCAATGTTTTATTAGTCACTCATTAGTCAGTGTACTGTTGATTCAGCAAGTAAAAAAATTATGCTAGCAGTTGAATTAAAGTTAACTGATAATTTAACCAGAAACTGCTTCAAAATTTAAAGTCATATTAAACTCTTTTGTTCTTGTTGTAATAAAACAAAACATTGATTATACGTATGTTAGCAGAAATACACAGACATGTAAGTTCACTTCATGTGTCATTGTTTGTCAAATACAAATTCAGAAGCATTAGTAGTATATAGTTCATATACCGACCCAAAGACCAGCGGTAATCTATTTACGGTAGAAGCAAAACAAAATGAACACTTAACAAGTTTTGCTGTTTCTGTCTCCAAATACTGAAGGAATGTTGTAGATCACTACTGTAATGCACTCGGTTGACTTGTCACAAAGAAAGAAATGGTCGAGTGAAAAAGAATTGAAATTATCTCTCATAGATGATTTCGACCAGCAATTAGATTAACATCTAAGTTCTAAGACAGGGAACTCCCCGAACAGTATCAGAAGTTTACGTGATGACGCGACGCTTCTTTAGATGAAAATCGCTTACACTCGAAGGCAGTACATGATATATACCGGTAGTTACATTTACTTATTAAAACGATAAAACAAAACTCGATATTTCATTGCATTAGTGGTTTGTAATACGCGTCATGTAACAGTAAACATCTATATATATACATCGGACAAATAAGCGGGCGGGGAACCAATCAAAAACTACCTTTCATCAGCGTGTTTATAAACTGGAGTCGTCTCAAAAACCATTTGTATCTTACCGATGATCAGTCAAATGTCTATTGGCCGAAAGGGCGCAAAGTATTTTTTGATGAGTCACTTATTCAGCAAATGCACGTGGCCTTCCCTATCACTGCAGAACCAATGCAATTCAAGTGTTAAACCTCCTGGCCTGTTTAGTCATAATTAATTTTTTTTTCTCAGTATAATGTAGTCACTAATTTATAATTGGCTGCAGTTAGACCCTAAATTAAATATTTTTGAAAAATTAACAAAAAACTCAGTTAATTGTAAAAAACAATGATACCACCTCCCCCCCCCCCCCCATTAACTTTTTACTTTAAAAACAATGCAAATTAATCATGGATATACACAAATTAATCTTGGATATACAAATATCCATTTGAATTTGGGAAAATGTGCGGCAAAACTAAGATAGCCTCAAGTACTATAACTTCATAATTAATTTTTGGAAATTTAAGACTTATATTTGGCATTTTCATTGGGAATGGGGCCAATATTCGGTCCAAAATTATCTGGAAAAAGCCCTGATATCAAACACATGAGTATTAAAGTTCTACAATTTATTTTGTGTTGAGGAAATCTGGACATGGTAGACCTTATACTTTTCAGAATGCCCTAAGCTGACAGAGGGAAGATGGATATCAAGCTTGAGGTATTAGCCTCCAGTAGTATTAAACGTAACAAGCCCTGGCCGAAGATAGAATGGATCGGTCAGGTAAGTCTATTCATGACTTTTATGAATGATAATTCAAAGTCTTCTTGTCAAATCACCAACGTTATAATCATTACATGCTTCATGTTGTGACTGAAACTGATCATTGTCATTAATTGTGTACTTATGATCAGACATACTACAACTCCTGAGTTTGAACCACAATGACCCCAAATCTAAAAATAGATTACTTAATCTCAAAACCAGATCTTCAATAGATTAATGATAGCGAAAGCATATTGAAGTCTGGTTTTAATAAGATTGATTATTTATAGAGATGTTTTCATTAGAAATTTTACTGCCGGAGCCTTTCTTCAGTAAATGATATTGATACTAGTGGCAATGCATATATAAAGTCTTCTTTTCCTTTTTTCAGGAGCACGAGAGTTTGTTTATGATAGATAATGAATTCCATAGAATCAGTGTACTGTATGTACCGTCAGGGAAAACCAAGAAGAAAGTGCCAAGACTGACCACTTTAGTGGACAGCACAATATGTGTTGGAACCACAAGGGACGGTGAGTAGGGATGATGTAAGAAATTCTGGGACTTTCATATACACGTTTATATAAGTCCCCGAAAATTTTGAAACCTAAACATGTCGCATAAAATTTTTGTTGGCATAAAAAAATCTTTAAGATTTGCTGATGTTGTAATGATCACTGTCAATATTATTGCTCAAAATATTCTTTCAGGTGACAAAAACAAAATTAAAACATACAAAAGTTTACAATTTTTTAGAAAGTCAGAAAAAATTGAATTAATGTTGAAATATCACAGTTGTTTGAAAATATTATCTATTTGAAAAAAATAATGTTTGTAAATTATGATCTATTCTGAAATATAATCTTTGAGATATATACACTGTATATGTATATGTAGTTAAATCTTAGATCATTAAATGGTTGAAAATTGTATGAAATAAAGCAGCTTAATTGACTCACAGGGGCCTATCTGATTGGTCTGACACATCATGGCGATATTTTCTTCTGGCACAAGGACAGAGACATTCTCAAGACTATACGAGGCCTCGCTGGAATAATTTCCTCAGAGGAACTCCAACAAGGTATACCATTGCAAGTGATGATAAGAGATATTTTAAAAGTGAAATAATTGTAAAAGTATTTTGTTTATTTATTACGCTAAAATCATAAACTAAAGTTCTGCTGTGGATTTTACACAAAGAGAAAATTACAAGATCATTTTCATTTGAAAAAAATGTAAGTGTGTATATAAATATTTATTTGAAAAAATAAGTTATAAACTTACAATTATGTTTATTTTTCATTATACATGAATCATTCTAATCTTTATTTACTTATATGTTTTGCTGACTGTAGCTATAAAGCTATTGCACTTTTGAATAATATACAAAATGTATCGTATAAAGGGAAACTATCTGACATTGACCTTGTTATCCTGATGAATATTCATTTCTCCCACAATTTGTGAGGACAAAAGCAGCTGTACCATATTTAGTCCATTAAACACCCAAAATTAAGAGAAAAAAGGTAAAGGGCACTTACAGTGTCGACTTGGGTGCTTATTTGAGGAAATCTGGTATGTATAATGTATTGTATCAAGACGTGCAGTACTAGCATGAGCTGATGAGCACGTAACCTTTTGACATATCTATATGATTGCATACTGTACTAAGGCTTGTAATGTGAAACTTCCATCTGCAATGCCACATGATTTATGTCATCCTTTTCTTATAGAACCCTGTCGCCTGTTTGCCTCCCATGACTGCCAGTATTTTCTTCTCGCCATTGGAACACAGAACTTCTTTGTGTGGAAGACAGAACAGAGCGAAGATATCTTGGAGTCCAAATTACCAGAAGTCCAAGGGTCTTGGAACAAAGTAGCTATTCCAAACAACATCCACATTCCAGTATCTTCTGAGGAATGTGCGGAATGTGCCATTGACGCTATGTTTTTTACCCATGAGGTAAACCAACAGAGTGTTTTGCTGAACATTTCACCTTTTATTTCTTTAAATACTGTCACCATCCTTTATGTCATATGTTATGTTTGAATTCTGCTATTTATGGAGTTCAAGTTCAGAGTTGCTCGGTGCAGATATTTTTTTACCTTAAACAGGTGCTGTACGTGTGAACTGAAAGAAAATGAGAGAAAAAACCCAAAAACAAAACAAAGAAAAGTTCCAAGGATTCAAATTCAATGACTAATGTGAAATGCATTTTATAGTATTAAATGCAAATTAAATGAATTTTACTAGAATTTTGATATACCTTGGTATGACAAATATTCCAAAATACCTTATACTATAAACCATTTTTCTTTCGTCACTACCTCAATACTAAATTTTGTGATTTCCATTACAAAGCACTTTACATAGATTAAGTTTTTTGAATTTAAAATGAAATGGAAATACCTTTGAGGCTTTCAATATTATTGTTGAAGATATAAATTTTCGCTAAGTTACTGTGATCACAAAATTTGGTTTATAGTATTCATTACAGTATAAAATCTAACAGAGGACACAAAATAAAGAACTGACTCCCATATTTTAGGTAAGTTAGCTTGACACTTGGAGCAGCAAGTCGAACCCATAAAGTCAAAACTAGAAAGGAAAATTAGTTGATGAGGTATAATTGATTTTTACAGAGTCTGGGGAACTGTTGTCAGATGTCTGTAGTATATAACAAAGAACAAGGCCTATGTATCATTTCACTGCTGCTACGCTTTGGTACGACCGCTGAATTCTACTCCAGCAAGTAAGTCTATTGGAGCTCTGGCCTCGATTTCTCGAAACTAAAGTGTAGACTTAGTCAAAACTAAAAATTTTTCTCCTTATGTAACTTATATGAAAATTTGTGACTTAAGTCCGTTTTTGATCGGGGCCTGGACGTGATAAGACATGTATTGGCTGTCTCCATGGATCTCTTCCTCTCTCCTGCACCCAAACCCAGAACATCCTTAAAGGACTATAACTTACTAATATCAAGGATTTATAAGCTCTCGTTATTATCAATTTAGATCTTTACCACAATCTAACAAAACCAAGTTCATTAAGTCAACATGAACTGGTGTCATCGGTCAAAAATATAAAAAGGTTAAAACGATTGAGTGGTAGTCTTGTTTTAGTGCTATTCCTGCTAGAAACTTTACACTGAAGCATGATTACATTATCTTTACTATGCTAATAAAGCAGTTTATGGTATGTTAGTGTTTCTTTATGTATGAATGTTCATTTGTCATGCTATTTGATTTGAACAGGTCGGCACCATTCCAGGTAGAATGGTCTGTAATCCAGTATCCATTTAAACATATCCATCCCTCTTATGAGCCTATCCAGTCAAAGGGGGCCTATGTCAACTGTTACGCTAACAATGGTCAGGTGATGGCAGTAGCAGCCAATCAGAACACACCGGGTCACAGCAGTATGTTGTTCGTGTCTCCACTCACAGACACAGTCATGGTGTCTGAAATGAAAGGATGTGGAGTCAGAGATCGCTACTCTAAGATGGGAAGGTAATCTAATAATACCAACTCTCTTCCACGGCTGCTAAATAGCATGATTTCCATTTAAATACAAGCTTAGGGAGAAAAACTTCCACTTATATGTGGGATAATGTTAGGGTAATGCAGAAATATTTTGACTTTTAGATCTAACGCTATATATGTTTTTGAGTGCTAGTTGTAAAAGCCTCAATGACCATGGATAAAACTTAATTAAATACTGTAATCCTTAACAGCATTGAGACACCTTTTGTAACAGAAATATTGCAATATCTCAAACTATATTTAAAGAAATCATTTCATCATGCTGTTTCAATTACCAAATTTTACAAACGCTTGAATTGAAATGAAAACAGCTTGAATAGTTTGATGCTTCATTGAATGCTAATTTATTTTGTATTTATTTTTCATTTTATGGATACCTCAGTTTGCATGAGTAAAACATTTACTCTGCAGTTTTAATATCCAGACTTTTGAAACATTACCGATAATCCTGTTGTAGTATGTACTGGCTGCGTGAGATGGCCTGGACCTGTGACGACTTGTTTGTAGCCTGTATCATGAACAGTGGTGCTGTGTGCCTTCTCAGTCGACTGGGCGAGCCCATGTACATCAGGACATTTGGACAATCTATAGAATTAGGACCGGCTAATTATCTCCCTCTACACCCATGTCAATATATCAGGTATGGCCATATTTATTGTTTGATTCGATTGGTTGACATCCTCACATCCTCCACAAGGGATTCATACTTGCATTTCTTGTTGTAGTTTTGTCTTTGTTTCATAATATATTTATAAAAAATACAGTGAACTTCACAAATAATGAGACAGAGTGGACCGTCAACTTTCCTCTGTTAAATTTCATTCTTGTTATGGATGATATGGCCAAACAAAAACCAAATATTTAAACTTCATCAAAAAAATACTTCGATATTTTGAAGGTACAAGGTTCAACACCAGACATCTTGCTTGCAATATATTTATGAAGAGTATAGTTAGATTATCAAAAATACCATGATCAGTTATGAGTTTTGAGATATATGCCAATAAAAAGTGACTGTAGAAATAACATATAACTTGCTTTACAGTAAGATAGATGATCCACATTCGTCACCTGTCCACCAGCCAAATATGAATGAAGATCCAATGAGGCAGCGATTCTCGGTTTCGACACATCCAAGTCTTCCCATAATCCTCTTCTCTGACGGTTTCATGGTAACCATCGCCCAGCTACCACCAGATATGACCTGTTTGACCTTGATGAGAGATTTTGTGCTGTCCTCGTCCAAACACTTAAAGGATATGGCTAACCACGACAACCTGGCCCTGACACTGGCTGATGCCTATGGAATGCCGTCTGCTAGAGGTAGGTCATGTTTATCTACATGCTATTGAAGCTCAAATCAAAATACCAATATTAGTGATGATTATAATCCAGACAATTTATGTAAACTACATATGTATCATGTTTGATTTCCGAAATACATTGTACAGAGATTAAAAAATAACATTGTTTCATCCATTATTAGCTCGCCTATTCGAAGAATAGGGGGAGCTAATGTTGTCACCCTGGCGTCGGCGTCAGCGTAGGCGTCCCATTTCACGTTAAAGTTTTTGAGCAAGTTTCTGTTTCGTCAATTGTTTAAGCTTAAGTCATTATAAATGTTTATGATTTTATTTTCCTAATGTGTATGGATGCTGAACTTGATAGTACAACCAATTTGGGGCCCTTTAGGGGGTTTTTGAGTCTGTTAATTTGTCATATTTCCATGTTAAAGTTTTTGAGCAAGTTTCTATTTTGTCTATTGTTTAAGCTTAAGTCATCATAAATGTTTATGATTTTATTTTTCTAATGTGTATGGATGCTGAACGTGATAATACAACCAATTTGGGGCCCTTTAGGTTTTTTTTTGAGTCTGTTGATTTGTTATATTTCCATGTTTAAATAGTAAATACTTGAACATCAACTTCTTCTGAATAGGCGCGCTTTGCTGTTCTCCAACAGCTCTTGTGAAATCATCAATTCAGTGAAATGTGTTTATATTGTATGAAATATCTTCACAGACTTTTAAAGACTTCATTGAAGTAAATAATTGCAAAAAAAAATTTAAAAAATCTTTGAACTTATCTTTTAAATCTTCAAATGTTTGGTATGCAAGCTTAAAACATGTGATACATGGTGTTAAATTACAATGTAAATGTGTTTTATATTTTCAGAAGAGAAATCGGCTAGATCTGCGAGAGACAGACGGAAAATTCAGTTTGAAGTTCCAGATGGAAACTTGAATACAACACAGGAGAGCGAGACCAGCTTCTTAGATGAACAGCAAGACATGTTTCAGGGGCTTACTGCTGGAAAAATTGCATTCGCAGAGACAGAAATACCGGTGATTGATCCAACGGACCTGTCTGGGCTGGACACCCTCAGTACCATGTCCAAACAACTGGACATTGCCGAGAACTGCCTATTCAGTGCCTGGAAACTGACAGTGTCTTACTATGAACCATGGACAGCTGATGCTGAAAGTGTAGCGAAAATTATTTGTAAAAACCTTACTAAGTTGTTTGCAGTGCTCTTAGAATGTCCAGGTGTAGAGAAGGTCTTGATGGAGTATCGTAAAGTTTCTCCATCAGCCCAAAATCCTCGACTTTCCACTCTCATAAACATGTACAGAAAGAGTATGGAACTGCTGCGATTTGATATAATCAACAAACATTTGATGCCAGTCACGCTGCGATTCAGTCACCACACTCTGAACTTGGTGTTAAATAGCAGTGAGCTACAGAAAACAGACCCAAGACTGAAAACACTGTCTGGATGTTACGCTTTGATGAAGTTTACAGAAACCATTCTTAATCGTGTTTATATTTGGGTGCCCAAGGATGTTGCAAGCACCGGCCTTCCTCCAAAGTCAAGAGATGAACAGAAACATACTTACGAACCAGCAATACTAATGAAGTATCAATTGTCGCCTCGCTCTGCTGCCAAGGAGATACAGACAAGGAGCCAATCAAATGACAGCCAGGGAGTGGACCAGCAGTCACAACTACCCAGCCGAAGGTATCTACTACTGCACATGTATAGTCAGAGTCTGTGTTCAGACATAGATTATATTAACAACTAAACTGCATAAGTTTAACCATGGATTATGTAGAATACTTATTTGAATAATTACCATATTTGCCGTAATTAGCACCCCTCTCCATATAATAGCCCATACCCTCTTCTCGAGAAATAGTTGAAGTGATATAAAAACCCTCATCCAATGGATTAAAAGATGTTTATACAACTGTGTGATGCTTATAACATCAGCTTTGTATCCCAGATTACACATATGAATCACGAATTAATAATGCATCTCAAAGAAATGAAGGCATATATTTTACTTTGACAAATTAATGTGCCATGAGTACCGAAAGAGTTAAAAGTATGGGTAACTTTTTAGAGGTTTTTCGTCCACCTTATACATTTTGGTTCATTAATTAGTGTCCTCCTTTGATATGATATTTAAGTGCCCTGGGTGTTATTTATAACTTATTCATGTGCCATATGATACACGATCGTGCGACACTAGTATCTCTAGTGGTGATGGAATGTAACTCTTCGTGGGAATTTTCCTGCTTAGATGATGATAGTGCGGGATATCACCTTTTGATGCCATTCCATCACCAATAAAAACAATAGTTCTGCACAAACGTTATCAGGTATCATGTGGTACGTGAATTAGTCCCATTACGGCAAATACGGTACATGCAAAATCAACATATAGATAGGAAATAAGTTGCAATTCTTTTGATTGTCTTGAAAATTTTATCGACAATCTTTTGATCATTTATAAACAGATATGATGGCCTGATTTTACAATAAAGTTTGAATTCTTAGTGCTTTCCTGAACCATTTCTTAGATTAATATTTTATTGCACTTTTCTTTTTAAATTGTTTTGTATGCCTGTTATTTTTCCAGTAGTCATGTAAATGCAGCCTCCATATTCAGTGAACTTTCCCGAGGGTGATTATCTGTTAAGAGGATTTCCTGTAATAGAAATGTCGAAGTTTTTCCCTTTTTTGTTTTGTTTTGGATAGTGCCTTTGTTCGGTCGCGAGCGACCGTTTTGTTTAGTTTGTGTCCATATGATGTTTTAACTAGATGTGTGTTTACGTCCATCACCCATCTGACCGCACAATAACCCTGTGGTGTGAAGTGAGGACGGGGCATCAATCTCGCATTTGCATATTTCAAAGATATCTGCCCTTGCGGGTAGGTATTGATTTTTACGTCATGTGTTTGTGGGTGTTACATCATATTTTTTGGGGAAGTCGATGTAAATTTTTTGCCAATCAAATCATGATGTCACAATATATATATATATATATATATAGCTATTTATTCGCAAGGACAGATAATTCTAGATCTGTAATATACAGGGAAGGAATACGGCAGATTTGAGATTTTGAAAGTTATATTGTTTAAGAATGATCATGGAAAGAAATTGTTATATGATACCTGGTTGGGTTGTATATTGTGTCAAAAATATCAGAAAGTGCATTTAATTGTACTTAAACAATGTCATTTTCATTATCTCAAATTAAACTGCTATTTTTATCAACTCATCAAAATTGAGTTTTCATGTTTTAACTGCTTTTCAGGTTAGTTTGATTTTGCAGTTAATGCTTTATTGAATTTAATGGCTTGCTGATCAAAATAATGATGTTAAGCTTTTTGATGCAAGGACTTAATCATATAAATGACATCAAAATGAAGAAGTTTCAAATGCAACAAAATTTTATTTTTAATCGATTGAAAAGGGATTGAACAACATGGATAAGTGATGTTGTATATCATCTTAACTAGTAAAATAAAACACATAAAGCATGTCCAAGTAAAATTACTATTCTGAAATGAATTCCATATTACATTTGATATAAAAATTACATCTTTTTTTATATCTCTGATAGTCCTCTACCTTCAATCATAACACTGCAGGCTACTAATTTCTCCCTTGTTGAGTTATACAGTAGGAATCTGTGTATGAGTCGTTGATTTGCTGTGCTATCCTCTACCTTCCTCTTTTGAAGTAATTTCTTTTATGAACTACCCTGGTATTTTCAGTTATTACAAAACTCTACTTGTTGTAAAAAATGAAGCGACCTTATAATGTGAAAGTTTGAATAAGAGATATGATTATTTCACTGTCATTTGGAGACAGAAGGTTACATGTAATTAAACATGATCATGTTCTGTAGTTAAAATATAACATGTACACTCTTCATGACATTTGTATTGGCACCGAGTGACTATCACAGCACATGTTTGTTATCATTTCACTGATAGCACCATACCATTATAACATTCCAGCATATCCCATATTGGTACACATGATAACACACATACACATTCACATATGATTGATTACACATGTACACCACCATGTACCATTGATTATAAACATGTACACTACCATGTACCATTGATTACACATATACACCACCATGAACCATTGATTATATACATACACCACATGTACCATTGATTACACATGTACACAACCATGTACCATTGATTATAAACATGTACACCACCATGTACCATTGATTACACGATGTACACCACCATGTCCATTGATTACACGTGTACACCACCATGTACCATTGATTATAAACATGTACACCACCATGTACCATTGATTAACATACACCACATGTACCATTGATTACACATGTACACCACCATGTAATTGATTACACATGTACACCACATGTACATTGATACACAACACACATGTACCATTGATTACACATGTACACCACATGTACCATGATTACACATGTACACCACCATGTACCATTGATTACACATGTACACCACCATGTACCATTGATTACACATGTACACCACATGTACCATTGATTACACATGTACACCACCATGTACCATTGATTACACATGTACACCACCATGTACCATTGATTACACATGTACACCACCATGTACCATTGATTACACATGTACACCACCATGTACCATTGATTACACATGTACACCACCATGTACCATTGATTACACATGTACACCACCTGTACCATTGATTACACATGTACACCACCATGTACCATTGATTACACATGTACACCACCATGTACCATTGATTACACATGTACACCACCATGTACCATTGATTACACATGTACACCACCATGTACCATTGATTACACATGTACACCACCATGTACCATTGATTACACATGTACACCACCATGTACCATTGATTACACATGTAACCACCATGTACATTGATTAACATGTACACCACCACCATTGTAACCACATGTACCATTGATTTAACATGTACACCACCATGTACCATGATTAAACATGTATCACACCACCATACAATGTACACCACCATGTACCATTGATTACACATGTACACCACCATGTACCATTGATTTGACACATTAACCACCATGTACACCACACATGTACCATAACTGCACCACCATGTACACATGTACACCACCATGTACCATTGATTCACAATGTACACCACCATGTACCATTGTACATGTACACATGTCACACCATGATACATGTACCATGTACCATTGATTAACATGTACACCACCATGTACCATTGATTACACATGTACGTACATGTCACATTACCCACATTGATGTACCATCCTGTACCATTGATTACACATGTGTAACACCACATGTACCATTATACACATGTACCACAGTACATTGATTAACATGTACACCACATGTACCATGTTACATGTACCATTTTAACATTAACATTACATTGTACACACAACACCATGTACCATTGTATACATATAACCACCATGTTACACATTTGATTACACATGTACACCACATGTACCATTGATTACACATGTCACACATGTACATTGATTACCATACACATGTACACCACATGTACCATTTACAGTACACCCATGTACCATTGTAATTCACCAGTACATTGATTACACATGTCACCCATTACCTTGTTCCATGTACACCACCATGTACCATTGATTACACATGTACACCACATGTACCATTGATTACACATGTACACCACATGTACCATTGATTACACATGTACACCCATGTACCATTGATTACTTACACCACCATGTACCATTGATTACACATGTCAACATGTACCATTGATTACACATGTACACCACCATGTACCATTGATTAAACATGTACACCACCATGTACCATTGAAATTACACATGCATTATAACATGTACACCACCATGTACCATTGATTACACATGTACACCACCACATGTACCATTGATTACACATGTACACCACCACCATTGATTACACATGACACCACATGTACCATTGATTACACATGTACACCACCATGTACCATTGATTACACATGTACACCACCATGTACCATTGATTACACATTACACCACCATGTACCATGATTACACATGTACACCACCATGTACCATTGATTACACATGTACACACCACCATGTACCATTGATTATAAACATGTACACCACCATGTACCATTGATTACACGTGTACACCACCATGTACCATTGATTATAAACATGTACACCACCATGTACCATTGATTATAAACATGTACACCACCATGTACCATTGATTACACATGTACACCACCATGTACCATTGATTACACATGTACACCACCATGTACCATTGATTACACATGTACACCACCATGTACCATTGATTACACATGTACACCACCATGTACCATTGATTTACACATGTACACCACCGACCATGTACCATTGATTACACATGTACACCACCATGTACCATTGATTACACGTGTACACCACCATGTACCATTGATTATAAACATGTACACCACCATGTACCATTGATTACACATGTACACCACCATGTACCATTGATTACACATGTACACCACCATGTACCATTGATTACACATGTACACCACCATGTACCATTGATTACACATGTACACCACATTACATGTACCATTGTACACCACCATGTACCATTGATTATAAACATGTACACCACCATGTACCATTGATTACACGTGTACACCACCATGTACCATTGATTATAAACATGTACACCACCATGTACCATTGATTACACGTGTACACCACCATGTACCATTGATTACACATGTACACCACCATGTACCATTGATTACACATGTACACCACCATGTACCATTGATTATAAACATGTACACCACCATGTACCATTGATTATAAACATGTACACCACCATGTACCATTGATTATAAACATGTACACCACCATGTACCATTGATTACACATGTACACCACCATGTACCATTGATTACACATGTACACCACCATGTACCATTGATTACACATGTACACCCATGTACCACATGTCACCACCATGTACCATTGATTATAAACATGTACACCCACCATGTACCATTGATTAAACATGTACACCACCATGTACCATTGATTAACATGTACACCACATGTACCATTGATTACACATGTACACACCATGTACCATTGATTACACATGTACACCACCATGTACCATTGATTACAACATATACACCACCATGTACACATTGATTACACACCATGTACCATTGATTACACATGTACACCACCATGTACCATTGATTACACATGTACACCACCATGTACCATTGATTACACATGTACACCACATGTACCATTGATTACACATGTACACCACCATGTACCATTGATTACACATGTACACCACCATGTACCATTGATTACACATGTACACCACATGTACCATTGATTACACATGTACACCACTATGTACCATTGATTACACATGTACACCACATGTACCATTGATTACACATGTACACCACGATGTACCATTGATTACACATGTACCATATACCTTTGATAGCATTTGTACATCATGATATATATAACTCATATACATACTACATACCATAGGTACCACATGTACGAGAACACACAAGATGAGTTGTATATATGTTGTTTCCATTATTGTAGAGTATCTTTGCCTGTGTCCATACACATGCAAAATATGGAGATGTAAATATTCAGATCATATGAAATGTAAACCATAAATATCATCCATATACTTCATAAATGGCCATAGACTGAAATTGACCATTGATTATATACATACACCACATGTACCATTGATTACACATGTACACAACCATGTACCATTGATTATAAACATGTACACCACCATGTTCCATTGATTATAAACATGTACACATGTACCATGTACCATTGATTACACGTGTACACCACATGTACCATTGATTACACATGAACACTACCATGTATCATTGATTACACATGTACACCACCATTTACTATTGATTACACATGTACATCATGATGTACCATTGATTACACATGTACACCACCATGTACCATTGATTACACATGTACACCACATGTACCATTGATTACACATGTACACCACATGTACCATTGATTACACATGTACACCACGATGTACCATTGATTACACATGTACACCACGATGTACCATTGATTACACATGTAGACCACCATGTACCATTGATTACACGTGTACACCACATGTACCATTGATTACACATGTACACCACCATGTACCATTGATTACACATGTACACCACCATGTACCATTGATTACACATGTACACCACCATGTACCATTGATTACACATGTACACCACCATGTACCATTGATTATAAACATGTACACCACCATGTACCATTGATTATAAACATGTACACCACATGTACCATTGATTACACATGTACACCATGTACCATTGATTACACATGTACACCACATGTACCATTGATTACACATGTACACCACATGTACCATTGATTACACATGTACACCACATGTACCATTGATTACACATGTACACCACCATGTACCATTGATTACACATGTACACCACCATGTACCATTGATTACACATGTACACCACCTTGTACCATTGATTACACATGTACACCACATGTACCATTGATTACACATGTACACCACCATGTACCATTGATTACACATGTACACCACCATGTACCATTGATTACACATGTACACCACCATGTACCATTGATTACACATGTACACCACCATGTACCATTGATTACACATGTACACCACCATGTACCATTGATTACACATGTACACCACCATGTACCATTGATTACACATGTACACCACCATGTACCATTGATTACACATATATACTACCATGTACCATTGATTACACATGTACACCACATATACCATTGATTACACATGTACACCACATGTATCATTGATTACATGTACACCACGATGTACCATTGATTACACATGTACACCACCATGTACCATTGATTACACATGTACACCACCATGTACCATTGATTACACATGTACACCACCATGTACCATTGATTACACATGTACACCACCATGTACCATTGATTACACATGTACACCACCATGTACCATTGATTACACATGTACACCACCCACACATGTACCATTGATTACACATGTACACCACCATGTACCATTGATTACACATGTACACCACCATGTACCATTGATTACCACATGTACACCACATGTACCATTGATTACATATGTACACCACGATGTATCATTGATTACACATGTACACCACTATGTACCATTGATTACACATGTACACCACATGTACCATTGATTACACATGTACACCACGATGTACCATTGATTACACATGTACCATATACCTTTGATAGCATTTGTACATCATGATATATATAACTCATATACATACTACATACCATAGGTACCACATGTACGATGTAACATATCTAAATCTTATCATATTTACATGTATAACCTTAAAATTAAAGACGATATATTTTTTAAACATTTCATTGTTAGTTTCTTTGTGTCATATGTTTGATTCTAGAATCTTTAGTTAATTATAATCGTAAGTGCTACCAGCGAAAGGTATTCAAGGCAATTAAAAAATCTGGAACAGATTTAATCGGTGATTTTGACTTCACTACTCTTGTTGTAGTATATCTAAATTCCCCTGGGGTATATACTATAAGTAGATTGGGGACTCCTACACTGTGTGTGTATAAACTGTAAATGTCAAAGTGCCTTATTTAAAGGTACAAGATCGTCTAATTTAGAATCTCCTTATAGGAGCTATTATAGTTTAGGATTTCACTCTCTATCAGTAATAAGTTATAGAAGCCATTTAGTTCATAACTTAAAAGAATCATATCACAATTGTATCAATATAAGAACTACTGGTAAGTAAGTATTATTGGATTTTGACAGTCTCTTTATGTAGGCTCATGAATCTAATTTCATATTGTTTGTAAGCCATTGTAAACCATTGTCAGTATATTGCAGATGACATATACGTGTCTTGACTAATAACTAGCCTTTACTTTTATCTCAATCTTTTTGTATCTACATATAGTTAGTTTTAATCAAAGACTGATTAGTGAAACCAGTGAAACTTCCACCATTACTTAACTTTTATATACACTGATTCTTATTTGATTTGTTGCTTAACATACCAAAGGTATATGATATAATTCTGTGTCAGCGATGCTATAGTTAGCGCAGCACTATACGGTACAGATAGGAAACCTCCTATAAAATATTGGCAAGTCTCTGCTAATGTACAGGTTGTGTGCCCTCCTATAAAATATTGATGAGCCCCTGTTATTGTACAGGTTGTGTGCCAGCTGGAAGTTACTACACAAGTCTATGGTACAGCACCACACTCAGCTCCAGGGTACAGCTGGTCAACAGAAACAGGCAGAACAGCTTGGGGGGCTCATCTTCACCATTCAACAGACCATCCAGGAAATCGGAGGGGAGGTCCAGAAACCCCCTACCCCAAGGATCAATCAGGGTAGGTCTAGAAACCCTCTACCCCCAGGATCAATTGGGGTAAATTTGACTCCCTCCCTTACAGTAAATCAATCAGGACTTAAAGTTGTATTGCTGCTAATTTCACTGTAACGATATGTAACTTAAACATTTGATATTTAAACATTGACATGTAACTTGATGATTTAGCTCCCCAAAAGCATATGTCGGCCTATAAGAGAGCCGAAATCTAGGAATCATATATTCCTGGTTTTGAATAAAGCGCCTTCAATCACCGCCATGTTCAGTGACTTCGGGTTTTGTCGGATTCCGAATCGTATCACGTGACTGACGTTCGACACGACCTGCACGTGGTGAGCCAGGTAACTAGCGTAAGCACACATGTGTTTGTTTACTTTTTCCTTCTGGCTTATATGAGCAAATCATGCTGGTATATGTCCACAAATTAATTTTTGAAACATCCAATTTACACATTACCGTAAAATATTGTGTATATCAAATATTGTAATGTGCGAGCATTATTTTCTTTGTAGATAGAGTCTGATGAGGTCGACCACATGTTTTGTTTATGAAAAATTGTTGATATTTTCTCTTGGTTTCACAACTCTCGTTTTACTTCGAGATTGTCGCGACGATGTTCGGAAGAGTTCGGAATGATTCGGCATCTTTCCAGCCTATTTTTCACGTGTACACGTTAATAAGATTTTTTACTTTTATAATTAAAGATACTTCCAGTGCTGCAACTTTATAAAAAATGGTAAAATTAGAAAGTTTAAAACTCAGGCAGACGGAGAAAAATATGTATAACACTTAAACTGTTTTCACTATGACAAAAAGAGCGAAAGTTATAGACCATACAACTTTAAGTTTAGACCTAGCTCATAAAAAATGACACAACTATTTGTAATGTTAACTTTAATATAAAAATGACACAAGTGGTTGTAATGTTAACTTTAATAAAGAAATGACACAAGTTTTTGTAATGATAAATTTGGCTAAGTTTAAACTGCAGGCTAATTTAAATTTGGACTTATGTCTGTTTTATTATGTGGGGACCATGCAGTGTTATTTCAATAGTTGTACTGAAAGTCAAATAGGGTAAGTTCATTCTTTGAATTCTCATGGTTCCGACAGTCTGAATTCAGTGTCTCTCAATCTTCGTGCAAAAGAACATTAGTTTATATTGTCATACTTAACTTGTAAGAATGAAATATATTTTGATAAAATTCTTTATAACCTTGTAAATGTGAGCTGTAATTTTGTTCCAGGAGATAGACTCAGTATGGATGGAGAACACACTATGGCTATAGATTCCTGGATAGCCCAGCTCTCACAAATGTCAGGTAAGTCGTATAGAATGTCAATAATTCTCATGTGGTTTATCAGTTCCATAATGCACTGTAAATGTGTATGTTCAATATCTTTATCAAATGAAAAAGGCAGGTATGCAACTACTAAAAAGAATATTCTGAATTAATTAGTATCAAAATATCGATAATGGGGGGTAATGAGTTTAAAGATAAATTAAAGATATAAAATATAAAATACAGAGATTTGATATGGATATGAACTGTTCCTCATATTTTCAAAGGAAGTATTGTCATATCATGATGATGACATAATTTAAATATCAGACTTATAGATAGAAGTTACTCTTGATTATTATGATCATTACTGAATTACAAGAATTGGTCTATAAAAAGAAGTGAATCCTGAATATCATACTATTCCTCATAGTTGAATGAGAGCCCCTTGCAAGGGGACAGCTATGTACGAATGCTGAATCCAGACCCCAACCCTGACAGTCATTTATGCTTATCATGTCTGGGGGACAAAAAAAATTTGCATAAAAAAAATGTTCTCCATAGTTACTTCCCTTCGTAAACTGTTCTTTGAATGGGAAATTGTTATGATAATACTGTTCCATAGTTACTTAGTTATATAAATTGATTCTTTGAATGGGAGATAGCTACTAAGATATTATTTATCCCTAAAGACCACCCTGACGATGTCCAGCAGATGAGCAGACTCCTACATTCCGTCCTCTATACCTACATCATTAAGGGACAGCTAGCCAGAGGTCTGGACTTTGTGGACAGTCTGGTAATCCAGGCCAAAGTGAGCACCGCTGTGTCCGAGCAGGATGACCCGTCTCTTATGATGACCATTGTAACCCATTCTCTCAAGAAATCTTTGGTAAGTAATCTAACATCATTTAGCATACTAATTAATAAAATCATGTAATAGATAGCCAATGGAATCATGGAGCCTTTATAAGCAGTAGTGCCCTCATGGCCTTGTGACCTTTAATTGTTTTTAGTGGTGAGACACAAAACAGAAGTTTTGAGTGTGGCAAGATCTTTTTAATATTCTTTATTATCATGTCATGGTCAGCTGTTTTTCAAATGAGTACAATGACAACATAGGATATTCCAATTTCTTTGTAACATCTTACTTTAACAGGATGGAAACCAGATGGTACCCTGTATACGTAATCGCTGCATCAGACAGTTGGTACAGACGCTGGCCAGATTCATGGCCGCCTACTTCAGCAATCAGACCATCTACGTATTCCCTCCACACAACCCTCAGTCCCTGCCTGTGATGCACATGGGGCCCGTACAACTCAGTAAGTATAGTGGTCACTGTTTATACTGACCACACACCCTCATTCCCTGCCTGTGATGCACATGGCGCCCGTACAACTCAGTAAGTATAGTGGTCACTGTCTATACTGACCACACACCCTCAGTCCCTGCCTGTGATGCACATGGCGCCCGTACAACTCAGTAAGTATAGTGGTCACTGTCTATACTGACCACACACCCTCAGTCCCTGCCTGTGATGCACATGGGGCCCGTACAACTCAGTAAGTATAGTGGTCACTGTCTATACTGACCACACACCCTCAGTCCCTGCCTGTGATGCACATGGGGCCCATACAACTCAGTAAGTGTCAAATTTGCCTTGCTTGGTAACTGTTCCTTGTGGGCTGCACATTCAAGCCCATATTTTGATGGAAAATTGCTGTACACCTAAACCTTGCTGCCATTTCCCAAGAAGTTGAAAGTTGGCAATTTAAGATATCCAAGTTGAAAAGATTATATTACTGCTAGTAGATAACTTCACATTAGTAAAGTATTTAGTAAAATCTATTATCAATATCTATGAAAATACAAAACTTTGTACAAGATTTTCCATTGTCTTATCAGGTAACAGAATTATTCCTAAGTACCATGAGGATATCACTAACCTTGTACGCCAGGAGGGATTGAGTCAGACCTGGACGACAGAGCGAGTCGTCGAGTACCTCCTACTTAGTGGACTCGTGTGCGAAGCGGTCTGGTTTGCAGACAAAATGGGGGACTGGAAGGCAGCATTCCTGCTCTCTGTTGCATGTACTACTCACAACTTTGTGGCTCCAAGATTGTACAAAAAGTAAGATGATTGATTATAGAATTGTAAATACTAGATGTAATATCATATAGAACTTGGCTTTATTGTAACTTTAGCCATCTTGATCTGTTTTGTGTTGAACTTTAATCCAAAAGTTCCATGCTCAATTTGTAGCGGAAACAGTGAGGGAGTTCGTAAGCTAATTTACGACATTTTGATTGTGTCACTGTAAGCTCATAATACTAGCTGCCGTAGTTTAACCAAACAGATATACATTGTTATAATAGCCTAAATATAACTGTAGAAGAAAGTGTGGGTCTGATACCAGAAACTATAGAAGAAAGTGTGGATCTGATACCAGAAACTATAGAAGACAGTGTGGATCTGATACCAGAAACTATAGAAGAAAGTGTGGATCTGATACCAGAAACTAGGCTATAGAAGACAGTGTGGATCTAATACCAGAAACTATAGAAGAAAGTGTGGATCTGATACCAGAAACTATAGAAGAAAGTGTGGATCTGATACCAGAAACTAGGCTATAGAAGACAGTGTGGATCTAATACCAGAAACTATAGAAGAAAGTGTGGATCTGATACCAGAAACTATAGAAGAAAGTGTGGATCTGATACCAGAAACAAGGCTATAGAAGACAGTGTGGATCTAATACCAGAAACTATAGAAGAAAGTGTGGATCTGATACCAGAAACTATAGCAGAAAGTGTGGATCTGATACCAGAAACTATAGAAGACAGTGTGGATCTGATACCAGAAACTATAGAAGAAAGTGTGGATATGATACCAGAAACTATAGAAGAAAGTGTGGATCTGATACCAGAAACTATAGAAGACAGTGTGGATCTGATACCAGAAACTATAGAAGACAGTGTGGATCTGATACCAGAAACTAGGCTATAGAAGACAGTGTGGATCTGATACCAGAAACTATAGAAGAAAGTGTGGATCTGATACCAGAAACTATAGAAGACAGTGTGGATCTGATACCAGAAACTATAGAAGACAGTGTGGATCTGATACCAGAAACTAGGCTATAGAAGACAGTGTGGATCTAATACCAGAAACTATAGAAGAAAGTGTGGATCTGGTACCAGAAACTATAGAAGAAAGTGTGGATCTGATACCAGAAACTATAGAAGACAGTGTGGATCTGATACCAGAAACTATAGAAGAAAGTGTGGATCTGATACCAGAAACTATAGAAGAAAGTGTGGATCTGATACCAGAAAACTATAGAAGACAGTGTGGATCTGATACCAGAAACTATAGAAGAAAGTGTGAATCTGATACCAGAAACTATAGAAGAAAGTGTGGATCTGATACCAGAAACTATAGAAGAAAGTGTGGATCTGATACCAGAAACTAGGCTATAGAAGACAGTGTGGATCAGATCTGTAGAAGATTGTGTACATTTATTAGACAATTACATTTCCTTCGTTACATTCTCATCAAATGTGTATAGATTAAATAAAATAAATCCTTAAGATCCAGAAATGTTTGAATGTGTAAAGATAATGTTTACAAAATAAAATTCTGTCAGGTATATCATGGATGCCTATATTTATGATTCCCAGGAAGAAGAGGCCCCTGATGCTTCCAGAAGAGCTCAGCCCCACAGCCATACTACAGGGCAAGCTAGAGGCTCTGATCCATCTCGACAAACGAAAGACTGGAGCCATCGTCAAACAGGAGGACAAACGAGGTACAACTACAAGCACTCTTTTTAATGGTTTAAATCATGATTTATTCATACATTTTAAGGTAGATGTTGACCTTAAGGGCGGTAAATCTGTCTAAAGTATGGACATTTTTCAGTGATTCATTTTGCAACAGGTATTTATTAGCCTGTTATCCAGTGAATTTAGCCATGATGTTTTTCCTTGAGGGCAGTTAACCCTGAATTATTATCCAGTGAATTTAGCCATGTGATGTTTTTCCTTGAGGGCAGTAAACCCTGAACTATTACATAACATTTTGATATAAAGATCATGATATGAAGATTTAGAAGTGAAATGTAATAAGTATATCTTGATCTCTGGACTTGTGTCTTGCTGACATTTCTTGTTTAATATCTTAAAAGAACTTGATTTAAGATACAAGCTAACTTATATGACTTACTAAGTATCTGTGTTGTCCTTGCAGACTTTATTCCCATTGATAACGAGACCAACCTGGTCCAGCTGACACGGACCATCGAGGATATACTGACCGCCGGGATCATCAGTAATGTGGAGACTGTACCATGGCTGTTGTCCAGCCTCGTGGACAGACTCAAACATGTGGTGTCCAACTTCTCCCCTATAGTGCCTAAAGATTTCTACCTGCCTGCGCCACCTGTGTATTGTCCACAACCCTCCGAGGTTGACAAGGTAACAATAAGATTTGAAATGACAGATCCATACACCAATTAAGGTTCAGTGTTATAATAAGAATGTTCAGTAACTAAATTTCCACTGGAGAGTATGGATGCCTTTTCCTATGTAAATATTATGCTCAATAAATCCTGTTTGGATTGATATAAATCTGTACCCTTATCAGGAACATTATTCAGACTTTATCCAGTACTAGTTTAAAAGGTGGCTGATATTCTGCCACTAGTCCTTTGGGCCATGTGTTCATGTCTACATGGAGTGGTGTCTGTGTGAGTTGAATGTCCAAGGTTTTTCTGGACCAATAAACAATAAACCCTAACATATTTCTTAAATGACCATGGTTCTGACTTTTGAACACCATGTAAAACTAGAAAGAAAAAAATCTGACGATTCTTATAAACATTCTTATAAACATTTGTGAACAGGAGACGGGAGGTTCCCATGAAGCCCAGCGAGAGAGAAGACTGAGATATCAAATCTCGTCCTTGGTACAACTAATCCTGGTGATTATGGAGGCGTCCCATGTTTCTCTCCCGTCGGCTCGCTGGTACATACAGGAACTGACCAAGGCTCAGGCTAAAGCCCAGCAGTTCAAGGTGAGATATCTATACACATTAGCATACAGATATATTAGATAAGACCTAATTAGCATTTCAAAGCTGATTATCTCGAAGTTTGAAATCTTAATTAACAAATTAAAAGCATATTCATAGTTTGCAGGGTAATAAAAAGTAAAACAAACCTGAAATCCCTATTTTACATGTGTGTCAGACTACATTTGTTTACCGTATTTCGAAAGTTATGATGGTAAATTGGCAGTGAAATGACAAAAAACGGTTTCTGATTGGTTCTAATGGCATTGTATGGTAATCAATGGAGTCATCTGAACATAATGTCTTACTGATCATTTTCTGATCTTAATAAGTGTAGTGTATAATTAAGATCCTGTATTTATCTAGATTGTGTTGAAGATTTCAAAAAAGTTGTGTTGGATTTGTAGGCAACAACAGAGGGGCCGTGCCTAGAACTACCGGAGGTTTTAGAGAAGTACAAACAAAAGAAGTCTTGGTTTAATAAGATGCAGAAGGAGAGATCCGTACGACAGGTCGTTAACAGTTTCCGTGATTTCTGTACCATTCTATGGATGCTTCATGCTCGTGACAGACTTTCTAAACTACTGAGACAGCGCGAGGAACGCATGAACGATGTCAAGTATGAGGATTATATGAGAGTAAGTTTCAGAAGTTATGAAATTGTGTTTTGTTTGAAATTTAATTTATGGTGCTAATGCTTTAGGCTATTGTGGAACATACTTTTGCATGGGCAGTGGTGAAGCTTGATTCCTACCTTATTGTAATTGTTGTTTACTTATGGATGTGCCTCTGTTGGAATTATGCTATACTTCTGATTTAGTGAAGGATATTGTCATACAATCAAAGTTATTTAGTTTCTTAAAAAATATTGTGTTTTTAAGTTGAAAACCAATATTGGTTATATCAATACACATTTTCCATTGATATGAAGCTTTAAATTGCAGAGAAATATTTCAAGATACTTGCAATTTGAAAAAGGTTTGTTCTAAACTTTAAACAAATGTGAAAAAATGTGTTTGATTGTATTTTACAGCATTTAATATAGCTCTTTATTTGGTTTTAGGAAAGCTGGGAATCCAAGGAGGGAGAGAGTTGGGTAAAAGAGTGTTTTACTAACCTACAGTGGGCAGTCCACATGGCCACATTCAGTAGATTCCTACCAGACGAGGGATGTGTGTACAAAATCATGCTCTCCCTTCTCTTGGAGCTTCCTCCAAACGAAGACACAGCCGACATACTGGCCGAGTTCTTTTATGATCAGGACAATTTGGATGCAGAAGTTCAGGAGAAACTTGACAAGTTGCTTGCTGTTTGGCAAGGTGTATTTATAGAGCCTGAGGATGATGGGAAGTCGGCCAGACCCGACACTTCCATCGATAACAATGATGATGAGAATGAAGGAAGGAAGTCGGTTACCTTCCTACAAGTGTCACCTAGAGGGAAAATTCTATCTGTGTATTTCTTCAAGCAGTGTGAAGTTGTTATGAAAGTGATGAAGAAGAAATCCAAAATCTTTGGTCGATTTGAAGAATTTGTTTATGACAAGTCTGGTAAAATTAACAAGACTGACAGCTTGAAAGGCAATGGCCATAAAAGTAAAAATGGATTCCACATAGGATGTAGGCCATTTGAAACGAAGACGTCCTATCTGGAGTTTTTAGACAATTTCTTTGACATCTCCTTTACAAAGATCTTAGACACTGACAATGACCAACATAAGTGTTTGCCCTTGTTAATGCCATTCTCAGAGGAAATTAGCGCCAGGCAATTTCATGATATGGATGAGAAGTCGGGAACGACAATGCGTGGTCGTCAGTGTCTGGTTCCCATGACAACCCCTCACAGAGCAGTCAAACGTGCACAGAGTGAGTCAGTGCTACAGTATAAGGGGTCAAAGGTCAATCCAGGTTTCTACAGAAGTGTTAGTGCAATGGAGCCTAATGCAGGGGCAGATAATTCCTCAGGACCTCCAAGTAGCAGACGACAGTCCTCGCCACAGGGTCGAGGAAACATGACTGACTTGGCATCCAAATTTGCACAGTCTGAAGATGCCCTGTACAAGGACACTGCTGCAAAAGACGACTCCAGAGTATTACTAGACGTGGATTTCGGAGCCAAGTATCATCACTTACAGAATCTTCTAGACTGGCTCTCGCACTGGGGAAATAAAAATCATTCTCTTGGCCTTCACTGGAAGAGGGAGAAGGATCTGGACTTCCGTCCGACAATGAAGATTAATGTTCCTCCTACACTAGTTATATTGGGTCTCTGGTTGGTTGAAAACAAGTATACTCCTTCCAAAAAAACTGCCAAGGCAGGTCGTAGTTCTGAGGGTCAGAATCTGTCGGTCATCGAAGAGGACACGGTCAGGACCAACAGATCAGAAGTAGAGGCAGCATTGATCCAGCAAACACATGTCAAACAGGTAGAGGCACCTACAGGGTCAACAAGGTCATGGAAGGGCAAAGGTCAAAAGTCACCTGTCAGACAGGATCTTGGCATGTCTTCCAGTATGAGAAGTTTCTCATCGCACCACACAGAGAACGAGTATGATTTGGAAACAGAGGAGGTGCACACAGCATACGAGAGAGTTTTAGATGGGTGAGTCCATTATGAACTTGCTTCCTTTTAGAACAAACTGTATATCCTATATACTTTCATTTGTAATGTATCTTTGATAGAAAATTGGAAAAAAATCTATTTAATATGGTAAAGCATGCAGAATTCCTTTCCTGGAGGATACAGTTGATTTGTTGGAAAGTCCATTAACTGACGGTCTGCATACAATGTGCTGTTTGTGTGAGTGTCTGCATGTTTTGGGAGGCTGTGGTATTGTCATGTTGTGCTTGATTAAGATAAAAGATTCATTGATGTGCTTTTCAGTGACACTAAAGAAGAAAGCAGTTCCCTTGAAGTGAGCTCGTTGGGTACAGACGAATATGAACCAGAAATGCGTCAGACTTTGTCTATGATCCGAGGGTGAGAAGTTATTCATAATTTAAATTTTTTATCCATATTTATCCATATTTAAAATCATGCTGATAGATGCACCTGTGTAGTACTTGATGAAAGTCGAAGAATACCGAAGTATTAAACACACAGAATCATGATATAGCTTAACCTCAATGTCTTTCTTCATTCCTAATCTACCTTTACCTTTGTTTACATATTTGAGTGTATTATATAAAGCAAAATTTTCTTCACTACAAGTCTACAATTAGATGTGTGAATTAAATTACTTTTTCATGACTTTGATGTGAAATGTTTTAAACATTACAGAACTGACCCCCAGAGGTCGCGTCGGTCCCTCAGACACACCAGTCCTGACCATAACTTATCCTACCTGAACCGAATCCACAACTTCCAGTCTCCAGACAGATATAATCCACGCTCCCCCAACACCAGTACACCTAAATCTCAACGCTCCATGCGCCATACTGGGTCGCCACGGACAAGGTCATCTAAAGGTCATCACCATGGAGAGTTGGGCGGCGATATTGCTTCACAGTTACAGGGCATTGTGAGGTCAGAACTATGGCGGATAATGGAGGTAAGAATTAATCAGTACTGTAAGATTTTAGGAATAGACTGTTGATGTAAAATAGTAAACCAATAATTGAGGCATATGAATTTGAAATACAGTTTCCATAGTTATTGTAATTTGAAACATACATCTGTTAAATGTTTTCAATGTAAAAGAACTAATGGAATGTACATGTACTTAGTGTATTAAAACATGAATACTGGTGATAAAGAAAAAAATTCATGAATTAAGATTTGATTTTAAATCAATGGAGGATTTCAGATTTGTTTACATGGGATAGGTCAGGTATACCTCATTGATAATCTGTCTATATGTAGGTACAACACACAAACATGCTGGCTATGATGGGTGCTCTAGATGACCAAGATTATTCTCAGTCCCCACCCCCTCGGAGATACCCTCGTAGACCTCAATCCCAGTCCCCACCCCGTAAGCGCACAACAGAAAACCGAGCGACAAGCCCTCTGAGACAGTCCAGGGGTAACAGTCTTGACCGTAGTACCATGAGGATAGAAGAGCTTGACCATACGGGAAGGCCAAGTTCAGGAAAGAAGGGGTCTGTTAGAGGTGCCCTGACAGAACTAAGGGATTTACAAGGCACCACTGGTCAGTCTCGAGCCAGGTCGGGGAGCAGGTCACCTAAAAGGAAAGAAACCCTTGACCGATCTACCAGAGAGAGAAAAATGGAAGTTAAAGAAAACATTAATGTACAGCACTCCCAACAACAGAGCAGTGAACCTATCCATTTCATACCAAAGTTTTTACGGATTCCAGCGGAAAGGGATCTACATGATGAACAGGTACGACTTCCAAGGATTCCGTCTCAAGCCTGGAAGGAAAAAGACGATGAGTATGCAGAAAAACCACCGGAGAACATCAATATCCCTCTCCTTAATGTGTACGGAGCACATGCTCCATCTCGATTGTTCCCTGGAGTTAATCGATTTCCTGGTGAACAGCTTCCCCCATATGGACCCCCACCTCAATATGAAGGCTACATTGACCAACAGAACACTGACCAGTCCATAGGTATTCCGCTGTTAAAGATGCCAAATGAAACTAAACCCTTCCTGGGGCCCCGTCCAGAGCCTACCTTTGGACGGCTATTGGCTCCTCATCTGATTTTGGGCAGTGAACAAGAGAGGCACCAACAGGAGATGGCCAAACAGAAACATGCACGAGAATTCCACAGACAACAGGTAAATCTCATTCATTATGTATTGTAGGTAAAAGTTATGTTGTTGCTTAATCAATGATTCATACAAAGTACATGTACCATGGTATTTTGCTACTAGAGTGAAGCCAAGGGAGCTCTGATTAAACAGAATGCACTTGAGTTGGCCACATAATGCTTGATTATTACAACCAAAATACTTGTTGCATTAACAATGTGAAAAAAAATGCCAATTGTGCAAGAATGAATGTGCTTTGTTCAATTTCTGTGAAAATATTAAGATATTTCAATAAAAATATCTTAAATGCATACATTGCAGAAATGTAGTTTTCATGTATTATTTGAGCCAAAATGTTTAGTATTGACTGAACTTCTTTATTCTAGGTTGAAAATTTAGAAGAGTTAGAGAAACAGAGATTTGGTGAAAATCTTCTTCACATAAATCTGAAGCATCAGGAGCTGAAAGAACGAAAGGAAGAGGAAGCTACAGTGAGGAAGAAAAAACAGAAAACTAGAATTGTACGGTCCGAATCTCCTACAGAATCTGAATATATTGTAAGTTGAATATATATATATTTAAATACTGAATAATGATGTGATAGCTGTTAGCTATATAGGTTTACCATGTTTAGACCTCCCAGTCTCCACCTATAGGTTATGTTTTCAAGTTCTATTTGAGGCAGTGTCTAGGTTTGAACATAATACAGTAAAACATTGTTATAACAAACTTCTGGGGCCAACGAAATCACCTTGTTATAATCATAGTTTGTTATACACATATTATAAACATATCATAGAAACTTTGATGGGATGCAACACGTACTAATCATAATCATGAATTCATTTTTAGCATGTTCGTTATAGACATGTTTTACTGTTGATCATTTCCAATACCTATCCATAAATTACAAACTAATTAGAAATAAAATTAGAAAAAATTTGAAACACAATTTGGAAAGATTTGGTTTGTCCTGTTATCGACCAGGGTCATTTGGTTAATTTTTGTTTTAATTTGGATTTATTATGATGACAATTGTTTTTGCAAATTTATCAGACCCCAAGGAAGGCAGTGACCCCTAGATCCACCACCCCAAGGTCAGTCACACCGAGGAAGTCTGTAACACCAAGGAAGTCTGTAACACCAAGGACTCCCTGCGATGGGAGCACGGAGGCTGAGGACGAGGTAGAGGAGAGTACAGATTTGGCCGAGACTGGTGAGGATATAGATGAAACCTTAGAGGAAGAAGAGGAGTCTGAAAAAGTTCACGACGGCTATGCTATTCAACCAGGTTAGTTTTCAATTTAGAACATTATAAAGTACATGTATTTATTATATGCAAAGATATTATAGAACTCCATGGTCATTGGTACTTCAGTATGTTAGTATTGACCGATCTCCAGGCAGTATATAGGCAATGAAAACTGACTTGCACATGCATGTGTTTCTATTCAATATCTGAGCAAACATTGTAGCATACACAATGCAAAATGGAAAGTCACTAGTGATTTGTCAATTTCATCAGAGGATATAGACTACCTGGTAGGTAATATTTAAACAGTCAAACCTTGTTATCTTAAGTTGGCAGAACCATGATAAAACTTTGTGTATTCAAGTTTATTTGCTACCTACTAGAATAAAAAGTGAAAAGCCTAGATGGCGAATCTTTCAAATCATACATGGTATTCAAATGCAACAAGTTTGAGTTAATAACGTTTAATGTTCGTATTATTAAATCCTGATATTAAAGTTGGTCAGCAAACTATTTACAGAAAGTAAACTAGGTTATTCTATTTAATATGTGTTAAGGTCAGTAGCCTTACATAAATACTGGAGCATAGTATGATTATAGTTATCAGATAATCTGTCAGCGAATTATGCTTCCAAAGAACTATGTCACCTGCCATTTTTACTTGAAATTCATTTTCTTCTGTGGTAAGGAAAATTCATTCACCTTATAGTTTAAATGTCTAATTCCATCATGTGATGATCACGTGATTTCTGGCATCCAGGGTCCTTTGACAATTACCTTGACCTTGATGAGAAATTGGGTCCTGAGGCTGACACTAATGCCAGGATACAGTACAGAACTGCCATGATCCTTAAAAAGCAGCGACAAAAACGTAAAAAGGTCAGTTAGATTGTAACCTTGTAATACTCACAAACATAAATTACTCACAAAGCTCCAAAATGTTGATTTTTAAAACAAAAACTTGGAAACTAAATGAATAATACCTCTTCAGTGAAAACCATTGCTGAGCCAGTGAAGGTAATTGTGTGTTATTTTATTTTATCAGGTTGACTTCTCGACCAACACCACAGAGTATGCTGACATGGGTACAGATGCTGACGAAGCATTTGAGAGTGTCAGGACAGCCGAGGCCGCTACATCTATCACCAAGGATACAGGTATCATAATAAGATATCAAATTAATGTGTTTTTTTTAAATATGATAATCAAGAATTGCAAAATGCCTAAAGATGATGTTATGGAAATGTCTATGAAAGAAAATGACTATTACTTAAAAATCAAATGTTTCTGTCCTCTGTATGAAGATCATTTGGACTCTATAAATTCTGTTATTTAGATCAGTTCATTGTGAATTTATTGGGGTATCTGATTCTTAGACAGTAAAATACCTTGTAAGATAAAATAAGAATTTGATATGAAATAAAACTTGAGTGTTTTACTAAACCAGGTGTTGACCCGATCCAGGAAGCGATAGTAGAGTACAACAGGGCGCGACAGGGTACAGCCCTTCCTCCAGACATCTATATGGGGCTGCGATTCGGTGACGGAGAGAACCAGCCAATGTCAGACGTAGCGCCTGATGGCAAGCAGGTACAATAACAGCATTCAGTCTTCTATTTCATCTTTACATTAATTTTTGTTGTGATATTTTGTAGAAAATTTTTAAACAATAATCAAGAAGTAGACATCAACTTTGTGACTGAGAAATATAATCCAAATCTTTGTAATTTCCCCTGCAGGCTAAGCCTAAAGGTCGTTCCTACCTCAATGTGGTAGACCTGGATGCAGCTGCTGTCCTCAAAGATCTCCGAGCCATCAGGGATGAGGAAAAGGTTCAGGAAGATTTAAGTTTACGTCCAACCTCAGAAACTCTGTCTGCCAGAGGTCGTCGGCAAGATCAGGATTTTGGAAATCTCGAATCATCTCTGAGAGAAGCTTTGGAGCCACGGGCACCAGTACGACCCTTCAAACAGGACGCGGTCACAGTTAGCATGTTTCAGCAGCATGGTAGACCCACTGGAGAAAGGTAAGACTGGATTATAAAATGTGACAACGTTAATCCTCTCTCTATATCCCTCTTGTGATTGTGGTGAAGGTCTGCTTTCAAAATTCACCCATATGTGTTTATATTTACACTTGTATTACATTGTCACCTGATGAACCGGTTCAAGCCCATAGTTTATTTTTTTCAATATTACACGACATGATGATTTTGCCAGAATCCCTGATAAGGCCTATCTGTCCTATATTGACCAGTTCTTCAGATAATGAATCATGGAATACATGGCATATCATTGAAAAGTGTAAAAGAGTTTATCAGGAAATTTCAATAAGGGAATCTGGAAGACAGGAAAATAAATCTTATCCTACCAGGTAAGATGAGCGTGGCCTTATTGAGAAAAGGCAAATAAGATTTTGAGGTCTTAGTACAATCTGTTGACTCCATGTTGATGACTGCTGGTAGCTTCACCACCCTTCCAAGCTTAAGCAGTGAGGTATTCTTGCTATACGCAACAAGCAGTAATATAATTATCTCAAGGTGAATTTGCTTTGTTGCAGCTACAGCAAATAAAAAACATTCCTTAAGTATAAAGATTTTACTGTTGGTTATTGGCTGTTTCAGGGTGTCTGTGGCAGTCATGCCGCGCGACAGTGTGGTGGATACGCGAGCTGGAATAATACAGCGTCTGCGTGACATGAACAGTCAGGCACTGGCCATCGACCAGATGTCCACGAAAATCGAAAGGGATTTCCAGACAACGCACATGGTTAGTAGACTGTTCATGGTGTTTATAAAATGGGGGTTAGCTGGAGACATGTTTGTCTATTGATGACTTAGTTTTAAAGCCTCTACAGATATAACAGTTAACTGATAATCAGTGTTAAGATATCTGTATTCATACTGTGTTATGTTTGTAGATGCTGGATACCTTAGATAATTTGGTGGAGGCTGAAGAGCCCCAGGACAGGGACAGAAGTCTATCTCCCACCGGTAAAGCTAGTGCTAGGTCAGAAAAGGCCAGTTCCCGGAGTCGCAGTCCGGGACCTAAAGTATCTCATCGGTCACCAGAGCCAACAGCCCGATCTTCTAGTCATAGTCCAGGGCCTAAAATGTCATACAGGTCACCAGAGACAACAGCTCGCTCGGCAAGGTCAACAGCTCTCACAGAAAGGAGTCGACGAGGACAGAGGTATATATACAAACATACAGGTTTTTAATGTTATATCAAAAAAAAAAAATTGGGAATGTTTACATTCATTGATGATTAATAATGTGACTGAAGACTAAACTGGATAATACTTCATTTATTTTTCTGTACTAATACAGTGGACCGCACGAAAATGTCAGGGAAGGGATTTCTGTAACATAATTTATACTCACTAGTCCGGAAATTCGGATTCCGAATCCGGAACTCCATTTTGGGAACGAAATGTAATTTTCGTTAATAAATTCCCGCATTAATCAGGACAATTTTTTGTCGCCACGTGCCGAGAAAATCCAAGGCCAGCTACAGTCGTGTTAAATACACACTGCCAAATGACACTAGTGTGTGTTGTCATAACGACTGCTGCCAGGTCATAGCCATGGGTGTTTACCTGAACACCTTTCACACAGGTACATGCAGTTATGTAACAGTTCATTGGTTTTCTATAGGAGATCAAACTTCAGTGTTGTAATTGAGATACACAATACATTTTTAGCCACAGGCTTTTAAACATGTTTGGGTACGGTTACGTATGCTGTCGATACCTTACTGGTTTCGCATGCAGAATATATGGCTCTGAGTTTCGGATACAATAACGTGAGATAATACTCACAAAATTAATAAGTATTTTAATTGTATGTGAATCTATTCGAATTTATCGTCTATAGTATAAGATATAAAGGTGTTACATTAACGAATAACAGAAAGGAGAAACCAGCAGCTAAATTCAAAACACAATTTAATTATATATACAATATTATACAGAGATGGTTTACAATATCTAAAGTAATTGGTGGTGGTACAAGACTAGTACGATGATTTAAAGTGTTACTTATCTGTATGCGAATGTCCTGGTATAATCCTTGATCCTTCCAGGTTTCAAATTAACAATAATCACAAATCCACAAGGAAATTGAATGTCCACCGATGATTTGTAAAGTTCCAGGCAATATGAATAAATCCACACAAAGTGTTGTAATAATCCACAGATAAAGTCACAATAGCTCTCCCAATAGAATCTTATATGACGCTGTACAATTCTTGATATGTCTTATTACAGGTCTCATTACAGTTCTGATTAGCTTTGGACAGTTGGAGTATATATAACTAAACCCTAATTCAAGAATATTGGAGAACCTTCTACTTCCAGAAATATCTAACTAAAAACAGTAAACAAATAAACACACAGAACTTTCTGGAAATAGATCATTCTAGATCTCTACTTATAATCAACATGTTTACAAACATATTTGTTTATACGATGATGATATTCTAGAAAGTTCTATAACCTAAATTAATTATGTGAACTTTATAGGATGTATTGATAAAAAAAACTATAGGAGTTATCTCCCTTATCTCATAACTACATGTATTTAGTGTCATACATAACACACCCCTCCTTAAAGAAAAGAAAGTTTTCTTGAAAAGGAAACTTTCTTGACATATTAAGTCATATTTAAATCCTTGATAAAGCATCAGCCAGAATATTGTCTTTCCCTTTGATATGTTTGATGTCAAGATTGTACTCTTGCAAAGTCAAACTCCACCTGAGAATTCTTTGATTTTTGTTTTTTCATTTTCCCAATGAATGTCAAAGGGTTGTGGTTGGTGAAGACCAACACAGGCACAACTGTAGTGCAGAGATATACATCAAATTGGTTCAAGGCCAAAATCAACGCTAAACATTCTTTCTCAATGGTGGAATAATTTCTCTGGTGTTTGTCAAACTTTTTCGAGAAATAACAAATTGGATGGTCAATTTTTTCAGTACCTTCTTGCATCATCAAAACAGCACCAACACCTACATCGCTGGCGTCAACAAACAGTTTTAAACAGTTTATTAAAATCTGGAGGAGTCAGAACGGTGAGTTTGATAGTATGGCTTTCAATTTCTCAAAGGCAGACTTACATTCGTCTGACCAGACAAATTTGACATTTTTCTTTAACAAACAGTAAGTGGAGCTGCTATAACAGAGAAATTTTGACAAAATTTTCTGTAGTATCCAGCCATACCAAGAAATCTCATCAGCTCTCTCTTGCCTCCAGGAGTTGGAAAATCTATAATTGATTCTACTTTGGCCTGAACAGGTTTAACCTGCCCCTGTCCTACAACATGGCCTAAAAATTCAACAGTTGCATGACAAAATTCGCATTTCAATAAGTTTACAGTCAATTTCATGGTAGTGAGTCTTTCGAAGAATTCACAAATCCCGCGTAGATGGTCTTCCCACGTGTCGTGGTAGTTGATGACGTCATCGATGTATCCATCACAGCCTTCCAGGTCTGATATCACGCTGTTAAGAAGACGTTGAAATGTTGCCGGGGCATTCTTCATACCAAACGGCATAACTTTGTACTGGTACAAACCTTGTGAGGTTACAAATGCCGACACTTCTTTAGCTCTTTCTGTTAATGGCACCTGCCAATATCCTTTCAACAGGTCAAACTTGCTTACGTACTTGGCTTTGCCAACTTTGTCAATACACGAGTCAATCCTTGGAATTGGATAAGAGTCTGTTTTACTGACAGAGTTTACTTTTCTGAAGTCAGTACAGAACCGGTATGTCTTGTCTGGCTTTGGTACCAGAACACATGGAGAGCTCCATTCACTTTTGCTTGGTTCAATAATATCATTGTCCAGCATGTATTGAATTTCTTTCTTTAAGTGTTCTTCTTTCAAAGGATTGACACGGTAAGGATGTTGCTTGACAGGTGGCGCATCGCCTACATCCACGTCGTGATAGATAGCATCTGTTTTGCCTGGTGTATCCAGAAACAAATGTTTATACTCAAGTATCAAATCTTTAAGTTCATTGCGTTCCTTTTCCGATAGATGACATAGTTTCTTGTCCAAGTTCGCGAGCACATCTGAATTCCTTAACTTAACACCACAGTCTAAACCTACATCTTGTACACCACCATCTAAGTCTAATTTACAAATATCAGCTGTACTTTCACTTTGTGATGGTACAGAGGCCAAAGTAGCAATAGGTTGAGAGGTCTTGCTCTCTTCTCTATCTACATATTTCTTAAGCATATTAACATGACATAATTGAGTTTTCTTGCGCCTCCCTGGAGTTTGTACAATGTAGTTAACATCATCGACCTTTTTCTCAACAACATAAGGTCCAAAATATCTAGCTTGCAAAGGCTGACTCGGTATTGGTAATAAAGCCAAAATTTTGTCACCTGGATCAAAACTTCTTGCACGGGCATCTTTATCATACCATGTTTTCATTTTGGTTTGAGTAAGGGCCAAATTTTCTTTTGCCAATTCACATGCCCTTGTCAACCTTTGCTTAAAGTTACACACATAATCTAAGAGATTCACTTTAGAATCTTCGTCCAAAATTTTGTCATTCAAAATTTTCAAAGGACCACGTACAGTGTGTCCAAACACAAGTTCAAAGGGACTGAAGCCAAGAGATTCTTGTACAGATTCTCTAACGCTAAACAACAACATGTGTATACCTTTGTCCCAGTCTCTTTTGTTTTCAAAACAATAAGATCTCATCATATTCTTCAATGTCTGATGAAAACGTTCTAAAGCACCCTGAGACTCTGGATGATAAGCACTAGACTTATACTGCTTGATCTGGAGCTGGTACATGACTTGTTGAAAAATACCAGACATGAAATTCGAACCTTGGTCCGATTGGACAGCTTTTGGAAGACCAACCAATGTAAAGAATTTAACCAAAGCCTTGACTATGTTAGGGGCTTTAATATTCCTGAGTGGAATGGCTTCAGGAAAGCGTGTGGAAGCACACATAATAGTTAAAAGATACTCATTCCCAGACTTAGTTTTGGGTAGAGGACCTACACAGTCTATAATGACTCTACTAAATGGTTCCTCAAATGCTGGAATGGGGTGCAAAGGTGCAACAGGGATTTTCTGATTAGGTTTCCCTACCACCTGACAAGTATGACAAGACCTACAAAAATCAGCCACATCCCGTTTCAACTTGGGCCAAAAGAAGTGATCTAAGATCCTGTTATAAGTCTTGGTCACACCTAGATGCCCTGCCATAGGTACGTCATGAGACAAACTTAGAATATCTTGCCTATACCTCGGTGGGACAACTATTTGATTGACAACCTTCCAGTCTTCCTCGGGAGACACATCAGGGGGGCGCCACTTGCGCATCAACACACCTGACTGACGGAAGTAACAAACCGGGACTTTCTCAGCCTCTTCCTCACTCAAAGCCCGATTACACAATAAGGAGATTTCAGGATCTTTCTCCTGTTCTACTATAAGCTCCTCTCTAGACAAAGATGATTTACTCATCATGTCAGACAAAGAAGTACCCTTGTTAGGAACAACTCTATCACTATCAAAGTCTACAGGATTGCTTAAAAGATCACACTTGCTCCCGACATCCTCTATATCATGAGCCAAGAAAGTGTCACCTAACCCTGGACTATAATGATCCTCAACTACTGCAACATCAGAAACCTTCTTACCCATTGAACGAGTTACAGCACAAGAAGGGAAAATACCAGGAAATTCCTGTTGAATAGTCTCAGCATCACCTGTTTTATCTGGAATACTGGACACTAAGGGATCTACCCTAACTTTCTCTCCAGCCAAGTCATTGCCTAAAATGAGCGACACGCCCTCTATCGGAAGTTCCGGTCTAACACCAATGGTGACAGGCCCAGTAACCAAGTCTGACTTTAAATAAACACAATGGAGAGGCACATTAACAAAACCTAACTCTACACCTTGAAGCAAAACGCTACTACCAGATGAGGTCTCCTCAGACAAAGGCACTACACCATCTAATATTAAAGAATGAGAAGCCCCAGTATCTCTCAAAATCTTCACAGGTTTCAAGTTGGTGATATCACTAGTAAGTGAAACAAAACCTTCAGAAATGAAGGGAGAGTACTTCTCCAAGACACTATCAGACTCTGAGCTCTTAATCTCAACAGACACTTTAGAATCTTCCACAATATTACTAAGTTTCTGACTAGGCTTTGACATAGCTAACACAGAAGGAACTGACTGTTTACGCCTTTGCTCCTTACGCTGGAGGGAATAACATTCAGACATAACATGCCCTACTTTCTTGCAGTAATTACAAACAGGATCAGAAGGAGACCCCACACCTGCCCTATGATCTGTTTTAGAATCAGACTTAGTCTTGTCACCTAATTTAGGTTTGTCGTTGGAAGGGCCACTAAAGGTTGGGTTCCTAGGCTGACCAAATTTACTAGTACCTGTGGTACTGTTTTTGTCTTGAGAACTGTTTTTAACAAATGAGCCTTTGTGGGTGAGAGCGTAATCATCAGCCATTGTAGCTGCTTCACTCAGTGTTTCAACTTTTCTCTCATCTAAGTGAGTTTTTATGTTTATGTGGACACAACGTTTAAACTCCTCTATCAACAATAATTGCCTCAATTTACCAAAATCGTCATCAATTTCTTTAGAATCACACCACCTATTAAATAATTGTTCTTTTTCTCTGGCAAATTCTACATGAGTTTGTTCATCTCTCTTTCTCGAGTTTCGAAATTTCTGGCGGTAAGCCTCAGGAACTAACTCATAAGCTTTCAAAATAGCTTTCTTGACTACTTGGTAATTTGAAATCTCATCTACAGACAAAGAAGAATAAATGTCTCTAGCTTTACCAATCAAGACACTCTGAAGAAGCATTGTAAGCTTATCTTCAGGCCATTTCATACTGTCAGCTATTTTCTCAAAATGCAGAAAATACTTGTCAACTTCTTTCTCTTGAAAAGGAGGAACTAACCTAATATTTCTACTGACATCAAAACCTTTGTTTCCTTGTAAACCCCTAAAAGTTAGATTACTTGAACTGTCTTGAGAAGCTAGCTCTAATTCTTTCATTCTAAGTTCTGTTTCAGCTTGAATTTTCTGCTTCTCTAGTTCTAACATCTGATCTCTCTCGATCTCTTTTTCTTTTAATTCTCTTTCAATTTCTTTTGCTCTTAACTCTCTTTCTTTGTCTTTTTCTTTTTCTCTTAACTCCATCTCTTTCATTTCCTTCTCTATTTCCATTTGTCTTAGTTTCATTTCATGTTCAAGTTCCATTTGTCTAATTTGAATTTCTGAACTGACTGTTTCCTCTATACTATCTAATGCACTAGAGTCAAATTTGCCATTGTCAACAAAATATCTTATAATTACATTCCTAATTTCAGCTTTCCTCAAATTAGTTTTGATAGTAAGGCCTAAATGTTTACCCAATAACAGTAAATCCTTCTTACCAACTTGCAAAAGAACTTCCAGGGATGGCGCTTTAACAAACTGTTCTACCTGCATAGAAGTCATGTTTATCTAGCTGTTGGTTTCAAATGTAAACTCCAAGTTTGTACACAAATTTTGCAAATTTCTTAATTAATTTTTCCAAGTTAGATTTCACAAATAAAATATCGATCTCGGACAAGAGCCCCCAATTTCTGTTACACTAACGAATAACAGAAAGGAGAAACCAGCAGCTAAATTCAAAACACAATTTAATTATATATACAATATTATACAGAGATGGTTTACAATATCTAAAGTAATTGGTGGTGGTACAAGACTAGTACGATGATTTAAAGTGTTACTTATCTGTATGCGAATGTCCTGGTATAATCCTTGATCCTTCCAGGTTTCAAATTAACAATAATCACAAATCCACAAGGAAATTGAATGTCCACCGATGATTTGTAAAGTTCCAGGCAATATGAATAAATCCACACAAAGTGTTGTAATAATCCACAGATAAAGTCACAATAGCTCTCCCAATAGAATCTTATATGACGCTGTACAATTCTTGATATGTCTTATTACAGGTCTCATTACAGTTCTGATTAGCTTTGGACAGTTGGAGTATATATAACTAAACCCTAATTCAAGAATATTGGAGAACCTTCTACTTCCAGAAATATCTAACTAAAAACAGTAAACAAATAAACACACAGAACTTTCTGGAAATAGATCATTCTTGATCTCTACTTATAATCAACATGTTTACAAACATATTTGTTTATACGATGATGATATTCTAGAAAGTTCTATAACCTAAATTAATTATGTGAACTTTATAGGATGTATTGATAAAAAAAACTATAGGAGTTATCTCCCTTATCTCATAACTACATGTATTTAGTGTCATACATAACAAAGGCTACGGCACATGTCATTTACACGTGTGTGACAATGTGCAAGAAGGTAGACATGAACGGGCGTGTGGTTGTTACACATGTCTGTAAGTCAGAAAGCAAACACACAATATACAAAATAACAATTATATTAGTTCTTAAAATGTTCACAATTATTTGTAATCTTAGTTTTTTTATGCAAAGAACGTAGGTGATATTGATCCTTGATTAGGCATTTTGAAACATAATTTGCCGTACGACAGATCAAGAGTGGGATACGTGGCTATATGCACACATAGTATACAATTAACGATGACTTTCGGTTTTGTATTTTGAAAAAGAAATACGTTTATTTAATATTGTTAACGTAATAATATAAAAAAACACCTATAAAACATAACAAACGAAGTATTTATTATAATACACGTATATTACATAAAAGCCCATCATCGATTATAAGGTAAAGGGAAGTAACTCGTACGTGACAATTTAATTGACTAAGAACACGTAATTCGGCAGTCCGGAAAACTCGTAATATGGACGGTTTAGACTGGGAACGAAGGTGTCCGGATTATCGAGGGTCCACTGTATATTATTTTTAATGAGTGACCTGAGAAAAACATAGGGACTTTATAATAAGTGACTGTAATAGCGCACCATAATTTTAAGATTGTTGCAATCTGATTAAAATACAGATTCTTATTATCACTACGTTTGATAAGAGGATCTGAGAAAATCCCATTAAGGGTCATGTTCAGGTGACCTTTGGAAATGGCCAATCAAATTGCTACTTGCAAAATTTTGACAGTGGATTTCAGGGACGAAATAGTTTGAAAAAACTGTCAGAATTATATTAGTTTACGTAGTCATCTCGCCCAAAGAGCACAATAAAGCTTATGGTATATGTATATTGGGACGAAATATAGTTTTCAATGGATGTGACAAGGTGTAGAAAATGTATCTTATATGAAGACCACGTGGTATAAAGGTTATCTGGACGTGACCCCCTATGGGATATTGTCAGATCCTTTATATAACAAAGTGGTTATAAGGATCTATATTTTAATCAGATTGAGATTTTTGTTGAGTGAGATTTCATAAATATTTCAATTTATAAAAATAAGTAACTGTTCATTTGAATGCAAAGTTGATTTGTTTATTTTGGAGTGTTTTGCAAGTAAATGGAAACCATAATCACCTTATAATTGTATCAGTTTTAGGACTAGGATTCATTAGAACTTTAATTTGTGACTTTAGTAAAACACAAAATCATATTGTGCATGAAAAAGCCATTAGACATAAATAAACCAATTTAGTTAAAATGTTGTAATATTTCTATCTATTCTTAGTCCTGATCTGGTTGGGGTGTCGGGTCTGTCCGGAATCAGTGACATCATCGGAGATATGGTCCAACGTGGAGAGATTGACCTGGAGGATGCAGGTTACACTCCAAAGGAGGCCCAGGAATTTGCTAGGAGAGTCAAAATGAGGTCAGCATTTATTCTGTATTTGTATACAATGTAGTTATCTTCTCTTACTGGTAGGTGCTGATTGTGTTGATCGATATGTGGAGTTAATACAAGACCACTGTAGTTTAGGATCATTGGGTCCTCAGCCTCCTGTCTCTGTATACCCATAGGGGATCATTTGGAATGGGTCAGCTAAGTTAAGGTTCAATCTCAACAGATCCAAGAAAAAGTCAAAGATTGATCTTTCATGAATCTATCTGTACTGTTATAGTGCAAGGAGTGGGCAGTCTCCTGACCGGGATCTCCTACAGAAAAGTCTTGAGATACTGGAGAAAATGGGTGACAAGGGGAAGGTAGGGAAGGAGGAAGATGATGAAGAGAGGAAGGAAGAAATCTGCTGTGTTAGTATTTCTCCTAGTCTGTTGATTTATGTGGCATCAACAAAGATGAGGCGATACCAAAACTCCAAAGTTTTAATATTGTATTTGTTTGGAGCCTTTACAAACAGTATAAACTATTGTGATCAGACACTGGCAGGATGACAAGATGCACGTGGAACTTGCTAGCGAACATGGTTGCGCTGTAAACAACCTTTACTTGCACGATTGGTATATCAGTGTGTATAAAAAAAGGACTAAATGCGTATTATCTATAATTACTGTACAAAATGTATCAATATAGAACATATATAAAATGATATGGGTCAAGGAAAGTATATATCAACAGTTTTCTTTAACACTTGTTCCTTATAGACTTATGTATGTAGGAATAACGAATTACTTAAAGTCGTTAAATTATAGGTCTCAAAAAGACAGTCTAACTGTATGGACTTATAGATTCTACTTTCGGTCTAAGTGATTTGAACTGGGATATCTCAACCTTGTCACATTCTGTATCACGTAATAGTCAACATACGGCGCCGCAGGTACGCAGCATGTATTTATGACGCCATGTGAGCTTACTTACACACACCCCTGTGTATAAAAAAAATATTGTTGAATTTTCGAGGTCGATCTGCCACCTTTGCTTAGACATAAGGGCAGATCTCGCCTCGAAAATATGAAAATATTTGACTGCAAGGTGTTTTTTACTGAAAAGAACTTGTATGTGCTACTTTTCCAGTATGCTACGGCCCTTTGAAGGATGACCCACTAATTTCATTTGGCAATGCGACTTGACAGCTCTCATTGCCAACAGATTGCCTACTCCAATGCAACAGATTTTTTCTCTTGCCTCTTCTAGATAGCCACAGCAACAGCTTATCCCAGCTACCAGACAACAGCTACTCAAAAAAAGCAACAAATATGCTGCCTTTTAAATTTAGATTCATTTAGCTTGGTTAAATCGGGAGAACTTCTATGGTATTCATTAAATTGCTTTTCTATACTTAGAGTATAGTTTCAACAGCCCACGACACATTATGGAACTACAAACAATAATGTCACCATATTCCAAAGATCAACAAATGGAAGAACCTCATGAAAATAAATATATAAAGATTGCTATGAACGTCTACAATTGAAAAAAAATGTAGGTGAGGACACATAATTTGCAAATCAGTCTGGTAGCGATCGCTAGTGGCAAAAGTATGTCGTTATTATCATTCTCGACAGTACCAACATTTGAATGGACAGGCTTCTAGAAGTGTTTATTTATGTAAAATCATAACACGGTGATTGGGTAACAAGATTTAGGCTAAATGGCCACGATTTTACTACCGTAATTATTAATATTATAGTAAATAATTGTCCCTGCCGAGGGATTTTCGGTATGTGGGGACAAAAAAAGTATTTTTTTTCTAATTGTATTAGTTTGATGATATCTATACATCCGGAAAATTTATTTAATATTGTTGTATTGTTCATACTTGATGAGAAAATTGGCACATCGTATTAGTTATGAAAGCAGAAATGACAATGTCCTTCGTGTTTTTTATCTTTAATGGGTACTTCAAATACACGACGTAAGAGTAAGATACAAAAGTTGTTTTGTTTTTAACCATCTCGGTGTACTTATATTTTTTCTTGAATAGTCATTTTGTATTACATGATGCAAATTAGTGTAGTGTTAGTGAAAGGTCGGTTTAAAAGTGGTAATTAAATAAATGAGTTCGTATTGTGTTTCTACATGTCATTACGATAGTGAACCACTGAATTTCAGGTAACCCGCAAGTCTCACTCAACAGACGCAATTAATTGTTAACTACGTATGCACGCATCAAGCCTGATTTATTAATAAAAAACGTATCTGTTATAAAGGTGTCAATACTCTACCGCAGATTATAAACATTGCTAAGTAGAAATTCGTGCCAAACACGCAAACGTGGTGACAGTGTAAGCTCACCTGGTTCATAGGAATAGTTTGAGTTACGCTGGTGGATAGTTCTTTTATAAAGAAATTGTGGTGTTTAAATATCGCATTTCGCAGTTTTCTGTGTAATGTAATTACTTAAAACAACAGATGGAGGGATAAGATACTCTAGAATGGGTTCTTGTTGTAACGATATCAATTTTATTATAGGTCATCCTATTTCATTAACGTCGCCGTCCATAGGAATATTTAAGCTTTCCACCTGTGGACACGGAGTTTTTGGTTACAGATAGTGACATCATGAAATTATATGTGCTAAAAATTTTAGAAAGGATAGGACCTTGCTGTTCCTTTTCTTTGTTCAGAGCACTTTAATAGTGTAAATGTGGTAAGGCGTTTATTGATAATTGATAATTTGAAATAAGGACATGTGATTTTCTTTACCAATGTAAATCAAGAGACGTCATATGTATTGAATCATTGCCATTTGCTAACAAGATCGGACCTGCTCATATTTATACTATTCTAATGATGTAAACTTGCAACTGGTCATGAGAGATGCAATTTTTTTCCATTTCCTTAATTATGCGTAATCAAAAATACTTGCATTCTCAATGTATTACACACACTAATGTATGAAAAATTATTTAAGGCAGGGCATTCATTAGAAGATACTCACATCTATGGCATGAAAATTCATTTGGAAAAGTGCTTTTATGCGTGGTTGTTCATGTTCAAGCACATTTGGGTTCTAGCTCGTTCATGACAGAGGATTACAAATGGTTGTGTTGTCTGATTTGTAAGAAAACGACTGTCTTTTTGTATTTGGAGACTCCTTGATGGGAGAAGCATCCGTGAAAACTATCGTTAAAGTTTCTTCTTTCGTTTTGCTGATCTTTGCCTCAATGAATTGCCTGATGGTTGTCGACAAACAACCTGGATGTAGCGTCACTCCATTATGAAGAAGCTGTATCCTTGGATTAGAACTTAGGCTCTCTGTGCCTACTTTTCTCTTTATATTACTGGATGATGAGAAAAATTACACCATAAAACAAGACTTGGAATGAAAGCGCTATCAATTTACCTGAACTGCTCGTCATCCCCTCTTGGACAACAGAGTCTTATTGTGTGTCTACTTACGTAAATAATTGGTTCTCTGTGCCGAGCTGTATAACCGAGATTTGAAGAGAAAAATAATAATTAAAAAATACATTTTAAACCATTCAGAACCAGGCCAGTTTCTAGATTGGTTTGTCACTACCCAGCTTTAGGCTATGGGTGAGTGTTTACAAAAATCGTTACTTATCATATACTATATTGGCTACAAAAATCTAGGTATACCTCTGCAACTATGTAAGTAGTGATTTAACTGTATTATGACATATTGAAATTTGTCAAAAACATATATTGCCATATGCAGATACAGTGTATGGATCTCTGTATATGTAGGTGCTTACCTTGTGCAAAATACCCGGTAAATGACAAAATAGTAGTGTGAATTCCTGCTAACATCCATATGATCGACGTTTTATTTTATTACAACGCAACAAAATTGAATATCACTTTAAATTTGAAGTAGTTTGTTGTTATATAATTAGCAGTTGACAAGATTCATTTTTGGTATTATTTTCTAATGCGATGACATCAAATTTAATATTAATGCATAGAGTCAATTTACCAGATTGTCAATATGTATATAAACATCACAAAGCATGTGTGTGTGTAATACACATGTGAATACAGAATTTCTTTAGATAAATAGAAGAATTGTAATGCTAGATTTATTTAAGACAATTGATATCTGGGATTTCGAAATTGGCGGTGATGAACTTAAAACATCGATTAAACAGTCACTACATATATAACTTCATGGATTCAGAGAATTTATAATAACACTTACCAAAATAAACAATAACCTGTGCACTGTAATATATCATACATGGTAAATTTACACTTGCTCAATATTACAGAATTTGGTTTAAAGTAAGTTTTGCTAACAGTAAAAAAACATTGTATTTTATCAATGTGTATCAGGTATAGGAGACAAATTAATTATGATGCTAATATATTAAAGATGCTTCACCGCTGACAAATGGTATTTTTTCACAATCAAAAACGGGAGCAGACAATTTAGTATTTTTCTTCAGTTACAAAAGTTACTTACTTTACACCATTACCGCCGTTGAAAAGTTTGAGCTCCAATTTCACAATTTTCCAATTTATGGAATGAAGTACTGAGTGCGCTTGACCCAAAGGAAAAAATTAATTATTTTATATTGTTTTTGTGTTAATAAGACTTATGAATACACGATTAAGGTTAACTAATTATTGTTCAAATGATGAATATCATTTATACTCTGTCGGCGGTGGAGCATCTTTAACTCAAAGTACTTGTATACATGAGTCCAATTTCTTCCTTTTGTCATTGTTAGATGATTTCTGTAACTTTTATTATAACAAATTAAGAATATTGATATATATGTTAAATTTTATAATTACAGGACTCATTGGCTAGTCATCTGAAGCAGATTCATAATTGTTGAAGACTGGAGATTATCAGGATTACTTTGGAAGCAGTGAAATGATTCTAAGGATGACTACCAGGCATATATTAAACTAGCTGCGACAACATACATGTAGCTCTGGACAACAAGCATATGGATTGGTGCTTCTCATTTGCATTGTTTCGTAATGCCAATTAAAACACAAAAAATACAAAAAAGTTAAATCCAGTATATTTGCAACTTTTGCAAAGAGTTGTCACCATTTGACATACTGCCGATTGTTATCAATCTGTGGAGAGATAGAAGGTGTTTTAAACTTTTAACTTTACAGACTGATTCACATGTTAGTCTTTCTGTTTTGTTGTAAAATTCATACAAACAAAAAGAGTTTTCTTGGCTTGAATGAAACACACTATATATGTTCTGACAGACGGTCATTATCAGAACTACAATTCTGTCCCATTGACTGTAATGTTGCAAAACATCAAGTGATGACAATTAGCGAGTGTCGAGTAACTTTGTATTTAGATATATATAGAAATATCCAACATTTATAATATAAACTGATAATTTATTTACCTATCATCACGCCTGAATTATCATTGCTACAATGTATATTTCAATGATTCACATCTGTGACACGGCCATATAAGTACATTGTATATGGAATGACATTCATTTATTTGCTAAAACAGAAACATATTAAACAGTTTTACTTGTTGACTTTGTGCAGTGTGTTCACCAAAATGACACAAATTTTAATGCTTCTGGTGACATAGCCCATTGGTTGTTCCCATTAGTTGATGCCTCTATCAAATGTTTTTACAACTGTTTCTGATCTTTACCAATACATGTATAAACAGTTGTAAGTAATGTGACATTAACAACAAGTTGCCAATAATGTGTGATTACATGTACGTTAATTTCATATTCTTAACATAATTAAATGGGGAAAAAACCTTTAAAACATAAACAAAAAAAGTATTCATTTTAGTACATAAAACATAAAAACCGATCGGCAGTCCGGAAAATTTGTAATCTGGGCGGTTTAGGCTGGGAACGAAGGTGTCCAGATTATCGAGGGTCCAATGTACATGTCAATGTATACAAATAACACACTGATTTTGAGAATGGTTGTTTTAATATGCTGTTAAGAATTCTCAGTGTCCATTTTATGCATTATATAGAGACAGTATCATACTGAATCTGACTTTGATATGACTTTTCTTCAATATTGCAGCAAAGTATCAAGAACTGCTCTTTACTTACTAATATGCCTGAATACATTGTGTGTATCACAGAAGAGAAGTAGAAAAAATAATGTATTGTGATGTTATTTCATGTTTGTATTAAAGTATTTTTGAATAAACATAATTCAAATCAATTCAGTTTTGATTTTGATGCAGTAACCAATTCTTTAAATGAACATTTGACCCTTAGTTTTTGTCATTTCATTTCTTCTCTTGAAAATTATCTAATTAATTGCCTTTTGCCCTTTCCTCCTGTAATATAGATCTGTACCACATAGTTCATCGGAAAAAAAATACTTGTATATTATATGCATTGCACATAGTTCTTTATAAATGAGGTCTGTAAACAACATTTGCAGCATAAGCCATGAACTTTTGTAAAAATGCCATCAAGGGATATCCATGTGTCAGATTATACTTTCTTCTTAATGGAGTCTTAATGTTTCCCTTGTTGTCATTTTACTGCAGATTGTTATTAGCTGTAGGTTTCCATGGCCTTGTCCTCAAGATCAATTATCAAATAATCATAACTACAATTTTTTTCTTTATTTTGTTATTTAGACAATTATATTCAAACATTAGAGAAAAGGTCACATGACACTGATTGTAAATATTTGTTGAAACTGTTGAATTCAAGATAGGTTCAAAGTTCAAATCTAAAAGAAATTTTCTAGCATTTTCTTAAAATCTTCTCATAATTTTTAGATTCATCTTTTGATATGAGGAGGAATGGTTGTCTGCAATCTCAACAATTTATCCAAAATTAATTAAATGAATACTTGGAAGATAAATAACCCAACTTGATAATGACATGGGACTTGCAAGAAAATACACACCCTAAAATGTTACTAATGACATATTTGCCTTCTTTGAACTAAAATTTTGTTACATCAATGCTTTTTCAGTTTAGTACTTACAGTACTTTGATTAAATTTTGGGTTTATAGTGTTTACTTTTTATTCCCACAAAATTGATTTATATATATTCCAAATTCATCGGCAGATTTGACATTAATTTATGTGTTTGTTCTAGGGCCCTGCCAATGAGTTGAAAAAGGACAGGAAAATCACAGGGAAAGAAAACATGGACCGGCGCATGGAAGAGGCCCAGAGCCTTATAGCAGATATCATTACTGACAAACCTAAACTTCCAAAGCAAGTCCCAGGTAGAGAAACAAGTCCCAAACGAAGTCGACTAGCCCAGGCCAGAATGGATTACAGTCCACAACGTAAGCCTATGTCTGCCACCCAACCAAGGCAACCGGTCAGTCCCAAACGACAGCCTGTCCAACATTCTCCGGACCGTAGGGAGACCAGTCCAAAGAGACAGACAGTTACCATAGCAACAGACTTGCCTACAGAGTACAGACCAGGGGTAACACAGAGTAGTCGGCGTATAGCGTACGATGATCTGCCGGCCAATCCTGTAAAGAGGCAGGGGATTATGAAGCCTACCAGGGACTACAGTCCTCCAGAGGCTACACGAGTTCCTCCGGGAGTTCCTAAGCTGCAGCTGATAGACTCCGGGGAAATCCTACATAAAACCATGGAAACCACTGGAGGTTAGTTTGGTAGAACAGTGATTATCACTTATTGTATATTGTTAGAGTGTGATAATAGTGACTATATGCCACTCATTTTCACGACCTACTTCGAATCGGTAGGGGCATATAGTGTTACCCATATCTGTTTATTCTATCCCACTACCAGAACAGATGATATTTGACTTATAAAACATGAGGTTCATGATGGTTGAGTGGTAATGTATTCTACCATTATACCATAACCCTCCACCTCTGTGTTGAGAGTTCAAAATACACTTAGTGGCAGTTGCTAGGTATTGACTAAAGGTGGGTTATTTTTCTGTAGGTATTGTACTCCAGCTTTCTTCCACATCCTTATATGACCTGGCAAATAATAGGGCATTTATAAACAAAATACCGGTAAATCATATTCTAAAAATGTTCAATGTGCTTTTTATAATTACTTTTATAGCATTTATAAATCTTAATAAACAAGGTAGGTCCTTGACCTTCTCACTAGGCATGGTTATAACCATTTGTCTCCTGCGATTTTAGGTGAGATATCGGCCTATGCTAAAGCAGTTGAGGAAATGGAGGTGACGAAGAGCGATGACATGTTTATGTCGGAGCGTTTTGTACCATCCCCAGAGCCACAACAGCGTAAATACAAACCCAAGCCTTACCACCAGATGGTGAGAGTCCAGAGACCCGAGATGACCAGGAAGTACCGCGAGTCTAAGGCTGCACCTGTTGTCACAGAGGCAGACATCAGAGATTACCACGACGACGACCTCACCACATCCAGGTCGTGGACAACATCAAAGGAAATGACTCTCGAGGAGAAACAGAAAATCTATGGTAAGGCAATTTAGGGTGATCTCTTATATTCATACCATCACTTGTCTTTTTAGGATTTTTCATAAATTTTGATTGTAGCTTTTCTTGTTGCCAAATTGGGTATAGCATTCATTAACAATAAAAAATGGCAACTCTTCGTTATACATTTACATCTATGTTAAGCTGTACCTGTATAATTTGAGGCCAACTCTTCACCAATAAAGTATTCCTGTACGAAAAATTTTATCTGGATGTGAAATGAAAAGATGATTATTTCAGAATAAAGTATTAGCCTGCATTGCATATGTATGACTAATTTGACACTAGGTTTGATAAGTATTGTGCTCGAGTCTATTGAAACTTTGGTGTCATGTTGTAGGATCTAAGAGGCTGCCTGCTCCCAGTAGAATCCCTGTGGCGTCCCCGAGGACGGTGAAGACTTATACAGAGCGACTACAGGAAATGAAGTCCAAACAACCGGCTTTCACTCAGCCAATCATGCCTCGCTCTCACAGACCTGGAGGAGGGTCAGGTATGTAACCATAGTAACAGACACAATTTGTCATTGATACATTGTACATGGAAATTAATTTGCATCATATTGAGATTGTTTTGATGAAATATTTGGTACAGACTGTATGTAGTACATGTATAATAAAAATTCTGATTTGTTTACTGGTCACCAAATCACATAATAAACAACAATATTTCTTACAACTTGGATTAAAAAATGTTAGTTAATATATAATATGCATCATATGATTGTAATCATAAGTCCCTACCATGAAATAGGTGGAGGGGGGTTACAGTGTCACCTATATCTGTTATGTGTGCGGATTTCATGTGGCGGTGGATACAATTACATTGTATATCTAACATACATTTCTTGTTTATAATGTCAAAAATTTCTGCTGTTGGTATTTCAGTGCGGAGTTCCCAGGTCACCAGTGTATCCAGAAGGAAGACTGGACCCCCACACAAACCACTCAACTATGTGGAACGTCTACAGAAACTTAGTGAGGGCACTCACAAACCGAGAGGTATAAAGGACTTACTGTAGTTTTGAAATTCATTATATTCCTTACAAAGTGAAATTTAATCTTTATCTCAATATTACAAAATTAATATAGATTCAAATCACTTACAAAAGTGTAGCTACACAATATATGTATGTGCCTTAAATTACATTATAAATTATCAAAATAGAAATATTAAAAAAATTGTGATGTAAGTGCTATACATCTATAGTTATATAGGATAGAATGTAATGTTTCTTGTATTTTCAGCTGCCACTGGGCGGGTGAAGACAGCCACTTTTATGAGGTCACACAAGCCTATCCATAAACCAAAGACATATGCTGAACAACTACAGTCTCTACAGCCTAAACCAGGTTAGTTATTTATAGGTAGAATAAATTTATTGTAACCCTGATATGTTATACTTATATATACATTTTGGCAAAACTTTTATAAATTATTCAAGATTTTACTTGAATTGTTATATCCTGGGAAAATCTTTAAAAACTAGATGATTATGTTACTCCATCTATACTGGCTGCATCTCCATTGAGATATCTAACCAATAACTCAAGATGACACTCCTATGAAAGTATTAATCAGTTAGATATCATATTAAATTTCTTATCTGAAATTTTAGTGACATTTCTAGAATATTAAATCCATTTCACTAAGACACACAATTCAGTTATTGTTTTGGGTTGTAACATTTCCAAATTTTGTATCAAAAGAGTTATCTAGTAATGGTTTTACTCTGATTACAGTGAAGAAGATCTCACCAGCGAGAGGTCAGACCCGAATGCGGCCCTACGCTGACCCGTACAGAGCAGAGGAGGGAGACTCTATTCTCAGTGATTGGTCGATGGATGATGATGTCAAACGCTTACTTTACGAGGATGATGCTAGCTCAGCTGTAAGTATTTACAAGACTAGAACCAAATGTATTTTGCTGTGAAATCCAGTGTTTTGTCATATTTGGTACAGTTTTGTTTCTGTACATCAGCCAGAAGATTGCTCATTATGTAATCAAATGTCAAGTTACTCAAAGATTAGATAAGCTTTGAACTTTTTGAGAAAAAAAACTGTTCTTGAATATTTGATGTTTAATTTGTATGGTTACTAAATTATCTCGTCTATTCTTCTTCAGATGCCTGGTCGCTCTATTGATCATCCGATGTCCAGAATGTCCGGTATGGAATATCCGATGTCGGAAGGTGTCTCGGACTACTATGATGTGATTATGGACAGTAATGAGTATGTGGAATCTGTAGACATTGATGAAATTAACAAGATTGCCTACGCTGCATCTGTAAGCTCTGGAAGTGTGATGAGTGTCATTGATTGGGATGCCATTGATAATCTCATCTCAGACGTGAAGTAAAGTTCTGAAGAAGTGGAGAGACACTGCTGTGATGTTTTTAAGTTCTCATTGTGTTTTCCAAAAATGGAATCTCAAATAACAAATATTGACAGCCGTCCTACTTTAAACATACCAAGGTCAACATGAAGATCTACAGCATTATCATTAAAGAAGCTTCTGTCTCTTGTGGTTTTAATATCACATTCAGATATCAGAAGTAAATACTGGAATGGTTATCAACTTTGCTAGTATGGCCTTTAAAGACTGATCTCAGAAGCCTATAACCAGGTCATATGCCTCGAGCTTCATATGAGGCACTGACATTTATCTATCTGTGATATAATATTTATAGATCTTCGATACTGTGTACCAACATATTTTTGTAAAAGCTCAATTTTGCCTTTTCAGTGATGTCAAACAGAAAAAAAAAATTGGTTTTAGAATATTAAACTTAGTCTACATTATAACTCTTATAGGATTGTGGTTTTAAATGTGCTTTAGTGTATATGAACGAGAATGAGTGTATGGTGTATGTGTGAATATTGGTGTATAAGTTGTACAGGTTTCCAAAGTTTACTGATGAAATTCTTATTATAGTTTTATGTAAATTGTATAATTACACAACATCTGAAAAAAATCCAAAGTTACTTTTCCAGAAAGCCATGATGGTTCAGATTCTGTTTGTTGAGGATACGTACTGTAACTTGTACTGTAACTTGTACAGTACTTACGAACCTTACCTGTACAACTGTTACGATATTGATGAAAGATCACACAACACATCTATTAGGCAGTACATTCCATCCTGGTTATGTTGTTTTATTTAACCGCTCTGTCCTTGTTAGTACTTTTGATTGTCTCAATCATGTTAGAAACAAGTTTTACATGTTACGCAAGAGCATTTGAATTAATTTCAATTAATTTGTATTTATGAAATTTTATAGATTTTATACATGTATTTATCTGATATTAAATAGAATCTAATAAATTATTATTTTGTTGTTTTAGTCATTTATTAATTTGAGAAAAATGGAACTGAAGAAGAAACAAGTCAGCACTAGTAACTGTTTTAGTATGATCAAGTGATGGACAGCTAGAGGTAGAGTAGGGAGGGGGGGGGGTATGTTGATCAAGGATGTATACATATGTAACAGGAGAGGAGAAAATGTAGCGGCCAGACTGGGATTCGAACCCGGGACCCTCCGAATACTAGCCGAGTGCTCTACCGACTGAGCTACCTGGTCACCGATGATCGACGACCCAGTCCAATCCCGCTACACTCCTCCCTCCTTTCTCAAAGTCTTCGCCCTCGAAGACACACACGAGACCCTTCCAAACACCACCACTGTGGGTTATTTAGTTGGGCGCCAATTTTGTAACAGGAGAGGAGAAAATGTAGCGGCCAGACTGGGATTCGAACCCGGGACCCTCCGAATACTAGCCGAGTGCTCTACCGACTGAGCTACCTGGTCACCGATGATCGACCCAGTCCAATCCCGCTACACATATGTATATGTCTCTGATCACTCCAATTAAGGATGCTTGTTGTCGAAACAATCTACATTGCTCACTCAAACAGAATGGAAAAAAAGAAATAAATAAAAAAAAAAGAAGAAAAAAACTAGAATAGTTTCCTCCTCTAATAATTCATATTAGATTAAAATCTTAGTAATAGATGGATCGAGTAATAAATCTAAATAGAGTACAATCTTTATTTTTATTAGAATTTTATTTGGAAAAATTTGGAAAAATAAGTTGCACACCATATCAGAAAATTCACGGTTTTCGGGTTAAGGTACAAGGCTTGAGGCCTGTTATCATTATAAAACACTTGGGCTAAATCCCATTATCAGGGATGACTTTTCATTATAGTGTTGTATCAATATTCTTTGCAGTAACCCTAAAATACTCATGTCACTATATTTAAAGAGGTAGTGTAATGCCTTCTTCTTGGTTTTATGGTCCTTTAATTCTCCCAGGAGTGCAAACAAATTGAATAACGCGCTATTTATTTATTTATTTATTTTTCAAAAAATACGTACTGCTATACAGTACAGTAAGAAATGCTACAGCAAAAAAACCAAACAACAGTATAGCACAAAATAGAAACAACATCATCAAAACAAGCAGAAATATAATGAAATAAACATAAGAATTATAAAGGAAATAATGATGATCTTCTATCTAGATATTCAAATAGTAAACTGTTTTGCCATGAAAGGAACATTTACTGGTTGTTTTCCGGATTATCCGGAATTTGTATCTCTCCGTATTCAATTTTACGTCACCGAACCCACTTCCGTACACAAAAACAACATGGCGCTGCCGAGTGGAAGCTCGCCGTTCGCCAGTCGTATTTTGTCGGCCCTCTTCTATGGCGTTGCTTCATTTCTGATTATTGTATGCAACAAAGTGGTTCTAACCACATACAAGTAAGTACATTTAGAATAAATCCTTTACATGTAGTTTCATTTAAACTCTGGCAAATATATCTGACATTGTTGTTCAAATATCGCTGGCAATATCCGACGAAATGTCTCGGGACATTTTTTTGAGGGCGGGCACTACACCTATAAACAGTCCGGATAACAGTGACAGATGCATGCAGTTTCATCTCGTAAAATATGTAGATGAAAACATTATGATATGTGTATTTTAATTTAAGGCATATCGACTACGGTTCCCAATGTATTTAAATATCCCATGTTTTCCGACATTGCATCTGCTATTAGCATTTTTAGACAGCCGGATATTATTAAGGAAAATATCGGTGCATGTTTGTAATATATCTGCATATGTATACCGAGAAGTACTTCACTTCTAAGCTAAAGTCCTTCCAGAATTGCAGAGTGCGCAGTGAAAAAATTTAGTCAGGTTTATCAGACAGTGGCTTTACAGCATGAACATGGAGCCGCTAAGCGAAGCTATACAGAAAGAAGAAAACAAAACAGAGGAGTACATTTACAGAGTTCGGTGTCCACCCTTGGATAGTAAAATTGTGCGTCTTTACAAGAGTGATGTCTCGGTGGGAGGATTAATTTTATGAATTCAGACCAATATATATATGTACTTTGTCTAATGCATATTTCAAATGCAAATACATTTTCCATACAGTTGAATTGAACTGAGAACAGAGGAGTGAGTCTTAAAGATGCTCCATCGCCGACAGGGCATAAATGATAGTCATCATTTGAACAATAATTGGTGTTAGATCGTGTATAGATATGTCTAACTAACACAAAAAATTATTTAAATGATTTATTTTACTTTTGGTGCATGCACAATCAGTACTTCATTCCATATAGGTGCCACAGAATTTTTTCGGGAAATTCAAATTACGTATATATTACTATATATTTAAATTGCAATTTGATTTAAAGTTACATCTTTGCTGTGAGTCAAACAGGGCAAGAAATATCCCAGGTCCGATGGGCTGAGACCAGTAAAATATGCTCCCGGGCAAGTAAAATTGATGTAAACTTGCCCGGTTTTTGTTTTGGGTAGAATTAGACTTAAATTGTTAAATTTGGGTAATTGGTTTTCAAAATAAGTTTCTTGCCCTGTCAAGTTATAGTGATTAAGTTGGTTTTTGTGTAGCTAACACACATCATTACCTCCTGGTGCAAACTTACTCCAACAATGTTATAGGTATAGCACGACAATACATTACGTCATGTCTAACCTCTAACTTCCAATAGGCCAATTTTATCCGATAAGGTTACATATTCAAATTTGGGATTGTGACAATATAAAACGTTTAAATAACGTCGAAATTGTCATCGATGTCAAGTGCGGCTATGCCTACATCTTTTTCATAAATAAACAAATGTTTTGACAAAATCAGTCATAAATTCCATCTAAAACAAATATTTACAACTTTCATGACCCAGGCAAAACTTCATGGCAATAGTGATCTGACCGGTAAATAGAATTTAGAAAAAACAAACTGCAAAGTCACTGAAACGCATTTACATGTGTTCTGTCCGCTTGGATTCACATTCTGTGTTTTGTAGAGCCTAAAGGCTCAAGGTAATAAAAGAATTGAATTGAATTGTAGTAACCAAGCAGCCATATTTAAAACTAGGTCAGAATGTTACTGAAAGGATGCATCACACCTAATCTGTTTAAATACTATTTTATATTGATAGTATATTATTGTATTTGTCCGTCTGCTTTCATCTGATAATAGAAGCTGTATGAAAGAAGTAAATGAGAGTCGAAAGTCAGCAAAATAACGTCCGATAAAAAAGAGCTGACCAGTCGACTCTCATGTTATGGGAGTAGTGCATACTCTGAGCTAATGATAGTTTCACACAGTATGACTTTCAGTAGGCACTGATTCGTCTGATGATGATGACCGGCCCCAACCTGCAGAGGAGGGAGAATCAGAATATATGTATTACCCAACAAGAGAACGCATATTGACAGGGATGATCATATAAAAGAGGGACGGTTCACAGAAAAATGAAGTTGCGTTAGAGGTTGATGTAGATCCATCTTAAAGAACCCAAAACACATGCCAAAGACAGTATGCTGCTCTGTTGAATCAAAATCTGAAAAAAAAAATCTAAGAATACCTCTGGTATTCAACCCACATAGTCACACAAATCCAACACATTTTACTGATATAAACCTCTTACTATTGGTATCTTGAACTTAAATGAATTAATACAAACAAACAAAATGGTGAGGCTATTTAAGTGTTTTCCTAGTTTAGATCTTTAGGTCATCTGACCCGAAGGTCGTCATGTTTCGTCCATCGTTGTGCGCAGTCCGCCGTCCGCCGTGCGTTAACTTTTCACATTTTGAACTACTTCTCAAGTTCTACCAGTGCAATTTGGTTGAAACTTGCATGAAATGATCCTGACATGGTCCCGACAAAGTGTTGTTATTTTTCGTGTCGATCCGAAATTTAAGATGGCCTCTTTAAAACACATTTTGAACTTCTTTTCATGTTCTACTGGTGCGATTTGGCTGAAACTTGCATGAAATGATCCTGACATGGTCCCTACAAAGAGTTGTTATTTTTATGGTCGATCCGAAATCCAAGATGGCTGCCACAGCCGCCATTTTGAAAACACATTTTGAACTTCTCAAGTTCTACCGGTGCGATTTGGCTGAAACTTGCATGATATGATTCTGATATGGTCCCGACAAAGTGTTGTTATTTTTCGGGTCAATCTGAAATCGAAGATGGCTGCCATGGCACTATATCTAATTAATTTCCTACATGTTAAGGCCCTTTGACCTCTTGTTTGAAATTGAATTTGTTGAAAGAAATTGAAAATGATCCTGATATTGTTCTGACAAAGTGACACAATATAAAATTAATTTTACTATTGCCAAGGTAGTCAGATGACCGTTAAGGCCCTTTGGGCCTCTTGTTGGTAACCAAATAGTTCAGATTGGTTGATTTGACTAAACATGTTTTTAACAGCTAAGGTCATTTAAGCAATGTGTTGTATGTGAATGTTTTTGGAGGCTGCTGTATATTTGTGTTGTGTCTCTTTGAAAGTGGGACTCGTGCCCTTTTTTTTGCCAATTTACCAAACAACATATACACCACCTAATCCTGGCATGATCTTAAATTGGCTGATGGAACGTAATGTTTTTTAGTAATCTTGCATATCTTCACAAAACATAAGCCCGCATTATTGCACAATAGATATCATCATAGATATGATTTTTGGCTTTATTCCCACTTTGTAAAATTATTGATATTGCGTACCACATTGTTTTGTAATGGTGCTTCTCTTTTTATCAATTTTTTAGCAGCTTTGAAAATTCTGTTGCATTGATCATGATAATAACACTTTTTATATCAAATCTTTGGATTCTGTATAAACATTCTCTTTTTATTACTGTACATTTATTAGTTTTAATGATTTTCTATTTCAGATTTCCATCATTCCAATTTTTGGCTCTTGGGCAGGTAAGAAAATTTAAGGTGTAGCATGAAAAAAGTGTTATACTCCCTATCTTGAAATGAGGGGGCATATACATGTAATAGTGTCCTGTACATGTTCTGTCACTTTTAGCTTTCTGTCATGTTTATATATTGTACAATTGCATCATATTCCAATTTCAACCGTAAAAGGGGCATACCTGTATTTTTTTTAACTATATATGGTAAGGTAATACATTTGTGTGTATATATATATATATATATATGGTAATATTTCTTTTGCTGATACATCTTTAAACATCTTCACAGACATTTTGCTATCATCATACTGCTGACGTCTTTTGTAATTCTAATAGATCAGGGTTTATGCTATATAATTTAGTTTATAAAAAAATTGGCATTATTTACAGATGGTAACAGGATGTACCGTACTGTTGTTTGCCAGGCAGACTGGCATGGTTCAGTTTCCAGGGCCTTCTTTAGATGTAGTGAAAAAGGTATGTGTATCAAAACTTTTAGTTCACACCATATATTATCAGACTAACTCTTGGATATCATATTGCCGTCATACTAAATACCGCGCGGTAGCTATAGTTGACTATCACTGCGCCAGACGGCAAAACAGCGAAATGTCTTTCCACTGTTATCATATATTACGCAGGAAATTGTGCATATGTTTGGTGTTGTAACCTCAGCTTAGGTCATCGGTATATATTTCCATTCTACTTTCAGTTTCCCGTTTAATCTATGTTAAATCAGATGGGCAATATCTGGCTATGAACTCCAATCTGGTCAAGCGTATGAATGTCTAACGTTTCCGCCGCGTCACTGACAATGTATTCAATGTATACTTACGCCTGAACATAACGGTCAAATAATTTCAAAAGTGGTTTTAAAGTTGTGTAGTCTATGAAATCTAATAGTATTATCGTGTTGACAAAATCACTTGTTCAAAAAAAACGTCATCGCATAATTTTCATTTGTTCGCTTGTTTCAAACCGTTTTGTGTTGAACTATATTCAGAAGTTGATGCTATTGCTGTTCCGTCTATTGAACTTGGCGACGTCAACACTAGCGCAAGCGGGAAATTTAAAGGATATACGTGTGTAGTTTTGAATTCGAAGGATCGTAATGGAAATATAAGTAATAAACTGTTACCAGATTGGACATACAGTTGATATGAAGCCCATCCGTCCGAAAGATAAATATTCATGGCGCCCTAACGGGCGCCATTCTATTTATCTTCCTTCCGGATGGGCTTCATATGATTATCAACTGTATGTCCAATCTGGTAACAGTTTATTGCTTAAATATTTTCTGGTGTTATTAATGTTTTTAAGAAATATTTATGGTTTGCTCTGGAAAAGTATTGGGCCTTTATAGTGCATACATGATGATAGTTTACCTGAAAAATTAGGTTTTTTACCTGCTTGAACAAAAGAAATATGTAAATATCCCTATACAGATTATATAAGAAAATGCATCAAAAAGTTCAGTTCTACATGGTTGAATTTGAATTTAATTCTTGTATGACATATGTGTGACACTGTGCACAGAAGAATCCTATTAGTGTTCTATATTCTTACACTGATGATGTTTTTATTTCTTCAGATATGGCCTCTTCCTGTAATCTATATTGGTAATTTAGTGTTTGGATTGGGAGGAACAAAAAAATTAAAGTAAGTAAATTTTACTTTCATATAAAGTCATATAAAATATATTCCTCAAATGATTATTTTTAAAAATGTTAAATGATTATTTCATAGCTTTATATTATTTGTCATGTATTTTAATTTTGAATTCTTTTTTTTTACAGTTTACCAATGTTCACCATTCTAAGAAGATTTTCTATCCTCTTCACAATGATAGCTGAATATTATGTACTGGGGTAAGTCCAGGGATCCAGCAACCTTGTTTCATCAATCAGTTATGACAGTTGTTAGCTCACCTGATCAGAAGGACCAAAGTGGGCTTATGCGATACCGTGATGTCCAACGCCGTCCATCCGTCTGTCAACAATCAACTTCTTTTCCATAATCGCTGGTCGGAATTCAACAAAATGTGACTGGTAGCATCCTTATGGGTTACTGGCTAAAAATTGTACAAATGATGGGGCTGACCCCCTGTGGTCTGTTAGGTGGGGTCAAAATTGGTCAATTTGGCTATTTCCATATAAACGACTTCTTCTCTGCAACTAAGCATGGGATAGCACACATAATGCAATGGTAGCATCCTTATAGGGTGGGTATTCAAAATTGTACAAATGATGGCTGACCCCCTAGGGGCCTAAGGGGCGGGGTCACAAGGGATCAATTTGGCTGTTACCATATTAACGACGTCTTCCCTGCAACAAAGCATGGGATAGCACTCATAATGCAATGATAACATCCTTATAGGCCTAGGCGCGGGGCCAAAAGGGTAAATTAAGCTACTATTTTCATATAAATTACTTCATCTCTGAAACTAGGTTTGGGTAATATATTTGTATGGTATCTATAACATCATTATATGGTTGGGATTCAAAATTAAACAAATAGTGTGGTCAATTTTGCTAATTTTTCTAATTGCAAGAGTCTTTGTGATACATGTACATGTATATGTTTTATGTTACAGTATTTGAATGCCCATAATAGTTTCAGGGCATAATGGATGAACTATAAAGTGATGAATATACAGTGATATTCTCTGGAATTTTCTCATAAATTGTTTTGTAGTTGGCTATATTAATCTAAATTAATTCCTGTAGATTATATTTAAAAAAAAGTCCAGTCTGGTGTGATCTGAAATATCAGAAAATGAACTTTTTGATCATTAACTGGAAGGTTTCCTCTTATTAGTCAAGATATTTCCTCTTTTTACTGAAGGTACGATCAATTACATCCCTGCTTTAGTGTGACCTTTATATAATGTTCCCAACAGATTTCTGTATTATACATGTTTTTTCAGGGTGAAGGCTCCCAGAATGGTCCAGTTTACTGTGTTCCTTATGATATTTGGTGCTTTAGTAGCTGCTAGGTGAGTAATGTACATATCGTAATTGTGTATCTCCATTTAAATCCTATTGACTTGATATTACACAATTGTGGATCTAGGTTTCTCCATTCTACATCAATTTGCACAACAACTTAGAAAACACATATAAGGCTTGCATCTACTGAATTTCAGGAAAACTTCAACAAATCACAGTTAAATTGGCCTTTTTATATAAGAAAAACCTACCACTTTTATTGACTCTATGGCGTAATAGAAGGAATGACTACTAGTGTAAGCTTTTTGTTGAATGTGGCAATTTACAGTTACATATATACCTGGTATTGGTATGTGTGTCAATTAAGCCCTTTACCTTTTACAGTGATGACCTTGCCTTTGACCTCTGGGGGTACATCTTTATACTCCTGAACGACTTTTTCACAGCAGCCAATGGGGTGTACACAAAGAAGAAACTGGATGCAAAGGTACACACTAACTACAGATGTAGATCACCACCTCTAAATATAAAACACGTAGAATTAAATGGTATCTACAATATGTCCCAATTATGAAACATGACCAAACATAATTTAACTTTGCAAAGCGAAACTTGTAGAGTTTCACATTCGATGAAAAATTACCATCATTAATGTCATTAAATTAAAATCTTACTTGAATGCTTATATACATGTCATCAACACAAATTTTAAAGAACTAAACATACAAAAATGTTAATTGTATCACAGTTTTCAATATTGTTTTGTAAAAGTAACATTTAAACAATATTTTTACATTTGAGATGTGTCCCCAGGTTTAGGATTGCATAGTTATTTAGTTTTTTGTCTGATTTGTTAAATGCAGGAAATAAAAAAGATATTAGTTTGAAATCTGGAGAGGGAGTGATTTATCTAGTTATATTGTTCCTGCTATTTCCCGTTCTCAAAACGATAGGAATTAACTGCAGCCAGAGACAAAGATAGTAGCTACATGAGATCTGTGCCACAGTATAACTTCCCTTTACCTGTGGATAACTTAGAGGTAAAAGGAATTGTATACAATTAAGATGATATTTAAGGTGTACAGTACATGTTTTTGATTATATCTGTTTGCAGGAGCTAGGGAAGTATGGTCTGCTTTTCTATAATGCTCTGTTTATGTTGCTTCCTGTCGGAATCATTGCCTATATGAATGGAGAGTTTGAAAAGGTATGTAAGGCTTGCTGTGATAGGCATGGAAATGCTTGCTGTTATAGGCTTTGATGTGAATGTTTCTTGATAAATTGAACTTTTAACTTCTGTGAACAATATCAGTTCAATGTAACATCTGTCTTTCCATTTAATTCACTTGACATAATATTTACTGTCAGTTAAGTTAATGATTGTGTTCAGTCAAAAATATATAATATGGTATAATTCTATAAGCTTAGTCTTCAGCCCATTTACAATAAAAAAGAAACAAAAAGATAAATGTTGATACCTTTTATCATTTCAGGCACAAAATTTTGGTAGTTGGAATAACCGTTGGTTTGTGATGCAGTTTTTCTTGTCCTGTGTTATGGGGTTTGTGCTGAATTATGCTGTTGTATTGTGTACCCTACATAATTCTGCATTAACCACGACCATAGTCGGTGTCATAAAGGTAAGTGGTGATGTTAAAAGAAACATTAACTTATACACCCCTAAATATTCATAATGAACTCTCCCAGCCTTTGAATCAGAAGAGTTTAAATGTGTCTTCAGGGGTGAGTAACTTATAAAGTTTGCTGGACATTTACAACACAGTCAAACCTGTCTATTAAGACCACCCATGTAACAATAAAAATCATCTCTATAGAGAAGTTGTCTTTATACACAGGTTAAATTGTGTTAAAATTGGTCATAAGGGATACCCCCCCTCCCCCTCCTGAAAAGGTATGAAACAGGTGATCTTTATACAGAGGTGGTCACTACGAAATGTTTATAGCATTCATCATTGACAAATCTGGCTTTACTCATTTACTGATAGTTCAAAGAACAAAAATTGTACCAATCTGATTAAAACTATATATTTATAGTTCAAAGAACAAAATCGTACCAATCTGATTAAAACTGTATAATTATGGAATTTCACGGACATTTTTGAATTGCATATTAATTTATGTATTTTTATTTTTGTTTACAGAATCTTCTGGTAACTTACATAGGCATGTTTCTAGGAGGGGATTACATATTCAGCATCATCAACTTCACAGGACTCAATATCAGGTAATTATACAGGGCTGCTGCTGTATCATATATAGATGGGGGAAGTTTTAATGATTGAAGATTAGATTGACATTTATAATAATACATTATTAATAGTAAAAGAAAGAATTCATTGAACATATAGCATTTCCTTCTTTATGGCTGGAAATTATTTTGAAATATGGTTCTTATTGGTTAAAGTGTTTGACATCTAACATTCTACCACTAGTTCCCCCTCCCCTTTCTTTTCAATTGATTTTCTCCTTTAGTTGTATGAATAAAATGATCCATTATAGTTAGCTAAATAAACAACCCCTAAACAATGTATGTATCCTGCTGTGTCTGATTTATTGCAGTGTCGCGGGGAGTCTGGTTTACTCTTACGTCACTTTCAAAAAGCCACAAGAAAAAAGTCCCCTACCTACAACAGATAAGCAGAAGTCTAAAGCAGATATGGTATGACCTTACCGACTAAGACACCGAGTAACACAGGCCGCTGTCAGACATGATATACATCAGATAGAATTTGGATATAGTTATACAATGTTATTAGGGTCCATAAAGACAGTACTTCATGTAGAAATGATATCCATAAATTTGCCAAGCACATGTAAAATTTTCTTTTTTTTAAATTTACATTTCAAAAAATGGCTGTACAATACATGCAGTCTCAGAAGCTTTGCCAGTCTGATGCATTAGCATCCCTTTGTTGATAAAACAATTTTTAAATGAACTAAGAAAGTAAAATGTTTATTTTTATGCAAAGTTATGGTATGAATTATAATTGTAGTACTTGTATGTACACGTATACCGGTATATTTTTTTGAAGTGTTAGCATTGTTATTTAACCAGAAAATCTAGTCGCTTTCTGTATATGATCTGAGAATCTTCCAAGTCATTGGTGCTTATATTTATATAGTTGATGGATGGTGTTCAGATGATCTGTGATATTATCGTATGTTGGTATATTTTTGATGATAAAAAAAATTGCGGTTGATATTAATATCTACATTGTTTTGTTAAACTTAAATCAATTATTTTTTTCTTTGTTTTCATAAAAAATTTGCCTTTCTGATTTGTCAGTTCTTTTTTTTCCATATCACTGTGGGGAAAAAAATCTAATAATGGCATGAAAACACAATTTTTCTTATCATTACAATGAAGACATTAATGTTGTGTATTTATTTGAAAATAATCCCTTGAAAATCGAAAAATGGAATCATACACCAAAACATGTTCTAAAATTCATTGGGTTTTGAAATAAATTTTGTTTGCAAACTTTTTGAGAATCTGCTACACAGATTGACAAAATTTGCATACAAATTACATGTAGTACACAGCAGAATTCGTTTGGCTTTACTCATTATACAATGTACTTAAAATGAGTAACAATGATAAATATTATTACAGACAGAAAATGAAAGTGCAGGTAAGTCGCTTGTTACAATGTAGCATGTTAATTTGTTAACAGCTTTCAAAGTTCAATCAATCTCTCAGAAGAGCCTACACTGCTGCATGTTCCTGTTAATCTGTTTCACTTTTTTATAGAGTTATTTCCCTTTTTGTTATCTCCCTTTGTAACTTTACAACTTAAATCAAAATGAAATGTATTATGTAGGTCATTCGCACAGTTACAAATCTATAGTAATACTTACAAATAATATTTTTTTACATAGCACATTTATATGTATTTCAGAATTAAAAGTACCTGGTAATAGAAATTTGGTTTCGTGTGATCGGAAATCCCTGCTCAGTTGGAACAACCGCATTAATCTATCAGTTTCAGTTTGTCGTTCTTCCCTGTTGATGCTCCATCATTTATGCCTGTTTTACCACTAGTTATCTCCCCCTTTTTACACATGGGATAATCTTTTAAACAGTTATTTCAAGCTTATGTTTTTACCATATTAGCATTGGAAACAATAATTTCCAATTTTAACACTGAAAGTTATCCATTATTTTACACACTGACTAACATAAATTATTGATACTTTTTGTTACCTCTCCTTTTGAATACAATATCAATTATTCATTATCTCCCATTTTGATTCATTCAACAATGCCTTGTTTTCTTTCCTTTTAAATAATTGTCAACACTTTGTTAACTCCCCTTATAAATAATTGTCAATACTTTTTTATCTCCCCTTTTAAATAATTGCCAATACTTTATCTCCCCTTTGTATAGCCGTTAATGCTATCTACAATTGTAGACACTATATATATAACATCACGCACTAATAATGGCTGTTGACAGCATGTTCCTATGCAGTCTATGTTGAGGTTGTTTAAGTCATCTTTTATATTAATGGTACATTATTGATATAAAGTTTTAATTTATCTACTGAAATATTTTGGGTTCCTTGTCGATGTTTTGTATATAACTGGATGCGAATATTCTATTAGATACATGTGCAACTAACACCATTACAAGCCATGAACTTGGGTATTTGGGTTAAGGTATATCCTTCATCAGGGCAAAGATTTATAAGTGAGAAGGATTTGTCATTGTCTCCTTTACACTATTAAACACAAAGTGAGATGCCTAGAACTGGGAATATTGTTCTCAACAAATACTTGTCTAATTGAGTCAAAAGAAACACCAATGTAAAGCTTAATAAATTTCACGATGTCTAGTCCTTGGTTTAAGGACGAAAGATTTAGAAGAAATGTCTTAAATTTTCATTTAAAAAAAATGTGGCTCATGAAATTACGGCCCGCTTCAGAAAGTAAGACGGTAAGCCTGGCACCCACTAGGTACATCAAAGGTTGTGCTGGCGGATATCAAAGGAAAATCAGTCATCACCCAATGTCATGGTCAGTTCACAAACACAAAAGTGATGTATTTGTCCAAAACCCCAAGTGACAAATCCTTCTCACTTATAAATCTTTGACCAGGGCCATTAACTCTATGATGGGTTAAAATATCCACATACCACAATTCTTCCATCTCTGGACCACAAGTTTGAATCCCATCTGTGGCAGTTGCCAGGTTGGTGGTTTTTCTCTGGGTACTCTGGCATTCCTCCACCTCCTAAACCTGTCACTTTCTAAGTGACCCTGGCTGTTAATAGAACATTAAACCACACAAACAAGTCCTTATTGTAGTTGATGCAGTATTTGACATAAAAGAATGATGGATAATTTTGGTTGAAGCAGGATATAAGTTAATGTTTCCCTAACTATTACCAGTGAATGGTAGTACAAGTATTTAGTGTTTGTAGTATCCTTATATATGTGTCTCTGGTTTAAGATTGCAGTAGTTATGTTGCTTCCTGTAAATGTGTTGCATGAGCTGTGCTCCTTATATATACATGTATACAGAATCTAAAGGGTTATAATATATCTCATTGTTAAATAACTCTGATGTTCTTGTCATTCAATATGTCAACGGACTCTTTTATAGATAAAAATCTTTTCAATATACTTTGGATATCAACATCAACACATTGTATAATAACATTTAATATTAACAATATTTAATGATAAGTTTCTAGTACAGGATAACATACCCGTAGAACTCTATGTTTTATGATAATACTTATTGTTTCTATAAGAGAAATTTTCTCAATAATGTGAAATCTTTTATTTTCAGCCAATGGATAACAGTGATAAAAGTACCCAAAATGTTCTAGGAATATCAATATGGTCATAGTTGTTGTGAATGAACTGTAATAACAAAAATTGCTTGATTCAGTCAAAATATTTTTGTAATCAAGTTTTCTTGATAATTGATAAATTATATCATATGTTATATTGTGTGAGTGACAAGATGGATATTGCATTGTTAAGTTTTAGTGGCCGGTTTCGATAAAATGTCTTTAATATTGAGTGGGATTTCCTTGTAATATATTCAACCTGATAAGTGCCCAGAGCACTTAAAATTGAAATATATAAGAGGGTGCTTAATGGAACCAAATTTGGACTAGCCTTTCATTAAATTATTGCACAAAACAGCCATCAATCAATTTGCAATAAATATCAATAAAGAAACATACAATTTTCATATTTCCAGTCTTTTAATTTGAAATAAGTGAAATTAAGGCCTAAAGTAGGGGGGGGGGGGGGAACTTATAGAGATGGTGCGCTTATTGGGTCGAATATGGTAAGTAAAGTTATAGCCATTTTCATATCGTTATTTTTTAAGAATATTCAATATTCATCTTTGGATGAGAGTGTTATATTTCTAATACGCTATGGGTACCGAAGAAATCTTTTCTCTTTGGTAGAAAATGAATATGATTGTAAAACCTGAATTTTGGTACTGAGACATTTATCTTCAGCTAATACATTGTTAGAACCTCCTGTTTATTTTACCACCATAAGTCTGGTATATACATCATGTCTATTATGTCAGGGTTTGTGTTAGAACAATGGAACATTGGTATTCCATCTCTGCTGTGATATATACTATACTATAAAGACGCATAATATTTCATAACTGTTTTTTCAAATCTCATTTAGCAAGAATGTATCGTAAAAACTCTTTCGATTTTGTTATAAGTACGTCTTGTATAATCATCAATTTTCTCTAAAAAAAAATTGTTTTCCCTGCCAAAATGTTGTTTATTTCATTTTGCCAGCTTCTTGTAAATTGCATAATTGGTAGTAGTTATCCCTATCAAAATAGATTTTAGATTTGTCAAAATTGTGTTTTTAAAATTTTCAACTAAATAGCAAGAGCAAGGGGGCTGTAACCTATCCTTGAATGACCATAATTTAAAAACAGAATTTACACTTACAGTGTATAATAAAAGTTAATTGGTCACTACATTTAATGCTGCGCTGTACATTCTGGCATTACTGGTTTATATATGTACTCCAGATTTTACTATTTTTTCAAATTCGTGGACCATTCTTTGTCAAACATTAATACTGATTATCTTTGTTTATTCTAAATGCTAATATAGAAACAAATACATGTATTTAACAGTTGATATTAATGAAGAAAAGAACAAACTTGCCACTTTTGAATTGTTGGAGCAATCATAAACTCAAATTAGTCCCACAATTAATTAAGTTCCTTAATGTTAACCATTTATGTGTGTTTGTACTCAGCTTGACTTATAACCCCATACAGGATATTTACATGAACTTTGTTTTATGTATAATACGCCATGTGTCTTGCCATTTTATATGATAAGAGCACTTTATAAAAGTGCAATTTTAAAGCTGACAATGAAAGTTTAAAGGCATGCATTCCAGAGTTTTTAAAAAAAGAATAAGTACACTTGTATTTCAAGAATGTTTATGAGACATATCCCCTGTCGATGACAGCCATTTTTTTTCTGGCTTCGGAAACAATTTTTGAAAAAAATGTCATTTACATACATGTGTATGTATATATATTTTTTAAATCTCAAATTCATGCTTTTTAACGTGCATTGTCAGCTTCATATCAATTTACCATATTGCGATAATGTATTTCTTCAACAAAGATTATACAGAACCTAAAGGATGTAAGTTGGTAATTCAAAGTCCAAACTTCCATGACCTTTTTTAAGGCAATCTTGTTTTGTTATCCGCTATAAATTTCTTAAAATTGATTACATTTATTCTTACCTGATATTTGAAATACTGGAATCACTGTTAAGTTAAATCATAATCCCACCGACTTTGAGTCAAAAAAGGTTCAACTTCTTGTTTAAGAAATAAAGATTATTACAAAACTATTTATATGGAAATGAATCAAGAAATTTGAATTGACAACCATGTGTTATAGCTGTGGCTGAACTGGGCAGAGCTACACAAATGTAATGGATGATTTATCTTACCAGTGGTGTAGTCTGCTTGATGGTCATGGGTCTGGTTGCTAATGCTTGTCTCCAAGGAATTCATTATTAAATCCATCTCAAAGTTTCAAAATGCCACTGTCAAGTGATTCAGCCATGATCTGTGTGTGTTTGATTCCAGTGAATGGGATCCTAAAGATTCTAAGAAATGTCTTCCATTGAATGATTCTTTACTGAATTTCAAACAATTATTTTTTCAATTTAAGCATTCCAATCTTTTAACTTGTGTATTCCTTCTTTGCATGTTACAAATTTACCTTCCTTGCAGATAGATATCCATTGTGACGTCATTATTTTACCTTCCTTGCTGGTAGATATCCATTGTGACATCATTATTTTACCTTCCTTGCTGGTAGATATCCATTGTGACGTCATTATTTTACCTTCCTTGCTGGTAGATATCCATTGTGACGTCATTATTTTACCTTCCTTGCTGGTAGATATCCATTGTGACGTCATTATTTTACCTTCCTTGCTGGTAGATATCCATTGTGACGTCATAGATATCCATTGTGACGTCATTATTTTACCTTCCTTGCTGGTAGATATCCATTGTGACGTCATTATTTTACCTTCCTTGCTGGTAGATATCCATTGTGACGTCATTATTTTACCTTCCTTGCTGGTTACCATTGTGACGTCATTTTACCTCCTTGCTGGTAGATATCCATTGTGACGTCATTATTTTACCTTCCTTGCTGGTAGATATCCATTGTGACGTCATTATTTTACCTTCCTTGCTGGTAGATATCCATTGTGACGTCATTATTTTACCTTCCTTGCTGGTAGATATCCATTGTGACGTCATTATTTTACCTTCCTTGCTGGTAGATATCCATTGTGACGTCATTATTTTACCTTCCTTGCTGGTAGATATCCATTGTGACGTCATTATTTTACCTTCCTTGCTGTAGTATCCATGCTTGACCATTATTTTACCTTCCTTGCTGGTAGATATCCATTGTGACGTCATTATTTTACCTTCCTTGCTGGTAGATATCCATTGTGACGTCATTATTTTACCTTCCTTGCTGGTAGATATCCATTGTGACGTCATTATTTTACCTTCATTGCTGGTAGATATCCATTGTGACGTCATTATTTTACCTTCCTTGCTGGTAGATATCCATTGTGACGTCATTATTTTACCTTCCTTGCTGGTAGATATCCATTGTGACGTCATTATTTTACCTTCCTTGCTGGTAGATATCCATTGTGACGTCATTATTTTACCTTCCTTGCTGGTAGATATCCATTGTGACGTCATTATTTTACCTTCCTTGCTGGTAGATATCCATTATGATGTCATTATTAAGTGAAATTCACTTAATTTTCACTTAAAAGTAAATACTGTATGTTTAGCTCGAGAAACACATGACATCACAATCAATACCTACCCTTAAGGACAAATAACTCTAATATGCGAAAACAGAATAAGGAATAGGTCTGTGTGGCTTGTAGAGAGTGTTACATACATTTTTTAGGTCACTGTTACTTACTTGGCCCAGTTCGTAGAGCCATTGGTCATCATACCAGAGACCCTGGTTGGATTCCCGGTCCCAGTTCTTCTAAAAGTGTTACATTACGTAATCAAGTATTTTTTATGAATACCAAGTAACATTGAACGATCAGTATTTAAACTCTTGTTTCTGAAATCCAGTAAAGTAAGTATTAAGTAAGTTCTGAAATGTTATATAATAAGTCCCAGTCATATTATGAAAAGTTGATGAACCATTTTGTCATAGCTAGTGATTTCACTCAGTGAACAATTAACCTTGCACTAGTTTTGATATTCACAATGTACACATGTGACTATATATATATGCATATGTGTGAATTCAAGTATACCCAAGTATGCATTGATGGTTTGTGTTAAAAATCAGTCTTTCTCAAACATCTGTTTTTGTCTCTTCATTTTGTTATAGATATGTTTAGTTTTAGTGATGTGAAAATCTGTTGTCAACAGTCCATTTCAATTTCTGATTTTATGTATCCTTTTTGCAACTTGTCATTATTTGTTTCATTGTTTGTTGAAGGAACTTGTGTTATGGTTACAATGGTTGTGTACTTTATATATACCACATCAGTTATACTTTGTAAAGTAACACTGGAATATTGTTGCTCTGAAAGACTGATCCAAGTATATAGTAGGCATAGAGGGGTAATAACAATGCATTGTGCCATACAAAATTATTTTACTGTTCCACATTGTCTGTTAGTGATCATGTATGTCTTAAAATCAAAAGTTCAATCAGATGTGTTCTGTATACCCAATAAGAGATTTGTTATGACAAATAGACTCTGTTAAATAGATAAGGATAACCCACGTGAAACTTATTGGCTGGTGAACAGAAGGCTCGACGAGTGCTGATCAGTTATAATTGGCTGGTGAACAGAAGGCTCGAAGAGTGCTGATCAGTCATAATTGGCTGGTGAACAGAAGGCTCGACGAGTGCTGATCAGTTATAATTGGCTGGTGAACAGAAGGCTTGACGAGTGGTGATCAGTCATAATCTTTCATTAGTATTTAGAAATCCTCATCTACTTGACTGAATACAAATTCGTCATAAATGAATGTTAATAAATGTGTAAATCATCTGTGGTTTCATAATGTTATTTAATTTATATATGATTTAATGTTTATACTGAACATTATATTATATTTTATATTTCCCTCTTATAATTTTAAGCATGCAGGTTTTTTACCTGCCTGCTTAAAATTGTATGAGGAAATAGACTTTTGAGGATCAACTATATTTTAATACAATAAACATGAAAATGATGAACATGTGTTGTTATGTTTACTGATCTTTTAGCCAGTCTTTGTTTGTAGCCGCACAATATTAATAATATCTTGGATGACTTTGAAAATCAGAATTATTCGACTAACTTATGGAGTTATTTTAGCAATAGCCCTTTTAGAAAATAACCTTGTATTTGAATTAATTCACTACTCTTAATGAAACAGTGTTGTAGCCAAACAATTTGCATTTAAATTACAATAGTAATATTTGGCTTGATGATGACATTTAAATGTTCATTTAGCTCCATGAAACATTTTCACAAATATATTTCATATGTCATAATCAGGTGACTTTTAAGGCCATAATAAAGGTGACTGTTAAGGCCATTATAAATGAATACAAAGTCAAAGGTAAGAAAAAAAGTAATTTTATTTTGAATACATATTCACGTTTTCACAAGGTGCGTATTTCGCATATGTAAAAATAAATGCGAGTAAAACTAATCCGTTCAGTAAATTGGCAGTTGCATACAGAAGGAACAAACATAATAACCCGATGGTAAATACATGATACATGTAACCTAAAGGAACATATCGGTACATACATACCTTAGGGAAAATACATAATAACCCTAAGGTACATACATAATAACCCTTAGTAACATTCATGATAACCCTAAGGTACATACATAATAACCCTAAGGTACACACAAAATAACCCTAAGGTACATACATAATAACCCTAAGGTACATACATATAACCTAAGGTAATACATAATAACCCTAAGGTACATACATAATAACCCTAAGGTACATACAAATAACCCTAAGGTACATACATATAACCTAAGTAAAATAACCCTAAGGTACATACATAATAACCCTAAGGTACATACATAATAACCCTAAGGTACATACATAATAACCCTAAGGTACATACATAATAACCCTAAGGTACATACATAATAACCCTAAGGTACATAATAATAACCCTAAGGTACAACATAACCTAGTACATACATATAACCCTAAGGTACATACATAATAACCCTAAGGAACATACATAATAACCTAAGGTACATACATAATAACCTAAGGACATACTAACCCTAAGGTAATACATAATAACCCTAAGGTACATACATAATAACCCTAAGGTACATACATAATAACCCTAAGGTACATACATAATAACCCTAAGGTACATACATAATAACCCTAAGGTACATACATAATAACCCTAAGGTACATACATAATAACCCTAAGGTACATACATAATAACCCTAAGGTACATACATGATAACCCTAAGGTACATACATAATAACCCTAAGGACATACATAATATCCATAAGGAACATACAATAACCCTAAGGTACATACATAATAACCCTAAGGTACATACATAATATCCATAAGGAACATACATGATAACCCTAAGGTACATACATAATAACCCTAAGGTACATACATGACCTAAGGGACATACATAATAACCCTAAGGTACATACATAATAACCCTAAGGAACATACATGATAACCCTAAGGTACATACATAATAACCCTAAGGTACATACATAATAACCATAAGGTACATACATGACCTTAGGGAACATACATAATAACCCTAAGGTACATACATAATAACCCTAAGGTACATACATAATAACCCTAAGGTACATACATAATAACCCTAAGGTACATACATAATAACCCTAAGGTACATACATAATAACCCTAAGGTACATACATAATAACCCTAAGGTACATACATAATAACCCTAAGGTACATACATAATAACCCTAAGGTACATACATAATAACCCTAAGGTACATACATAATACCTAAGGAACATACATAATAACCCTAAGGAACATACATAATATCCATAGGAACTACTAATAACCTAAGGTACATACATCCTAAGGAAAATACATATAACCCTAAGGACATACATAATACATACATAATAACCCTAAGGTACATACATAATAACCCTAAGGAACATACATAATACCTAAGGACATACATAATAACCCTAAGGAACATACATAACCCTAAGGACATACATATACCATAAGGTACATACATAATAACCCTAGGGTACATACATAATAACCCTAAGGAACATACATAATATCCATAAGGAACACATACATAATAACCCTAAGGAACTACATAATATCCCTAAGGATACATAATATCCTAAGGTACTACATAATACCCTAATGAACATACATGATAACCCTTAGAAAATAACATGATAACCTTTTAGGGAACACACATAATAGGTGTTATGATCAGATGAAAAAATGAAATACTTTTTACCCATTCATCAAGGACATCCGAGGTCATTAGGTCAACATAACATTGGATTACCATTGAACGTACCAGTGATATCATTATTTGGTACAAGGCTTCATAAATTAAAGAACCCCACCCCCCATTAAAAAACGATTACATATACCTAAGTAAACCTTTGATGAGTTTAATTACACACTAAAGAATGAAACAATAACCACTAAAATACTTTTACCCCACTGTGAGTATAAAATACTTTTACCCCACTGTGAGTATAAAATACTTTTACCCCACTGTGAGTATAAAATACTTTTACCCCACTGTGAGTATAAAATACTTTTACCCCACTGTGAGTATAAAACACTTTTACCCCACTGTGAGTATAAAACACTTTTACCCCACTGTGAGTATAGTGTGAAAATAGTAGCCTTGTTAAAAAATTAGCTATCTTTGTTCACAGAGCTAATGAAGTTAGAAATTCAATATTATTTGATAATTGATATATTTAATGTGTGCATCCTTTCGCTGATTTCTTTTTGATTTATATATATATAGTGTAATCCTTTTTCCAGAAAAGTCTGTTTACCATTGTCATGTCTGTATTTGTTTTGCATAAAGGCTTTTTCGCCTATTTGCTAAATGAAATGAAGATTATTATTATAAAACACTTTTACCCCTGTGTGAGTATAAAACACTTTCACTCAGAAGCTTAAGTACGCGGTTAATGGGATGGAGTATCATTTGTGTTGTAAAAGAACTCTGACTAGTTTATTCTCTTTTGATTCTTATGCAATAAATTACAACCATTTACACTTCAAGCCTTTAAAGGAACCACAATATACTTAACTGTAACTCTCAAATGAAGGAAATACACCATGTTTCACGAATAATTTCACATACCAACTCGTGTTTGATTATCATATAAAATAGTATCAAGAAAATAATGTTATGATGTAAACAGCAGATTGAGGTTAAGACTATATAAGGTGACGTAGTAAAACTATAATTGATAATCTCATCAGTTGTAATGAACACTAGGATATCTCCATCACAAACATTTCCAAACAAATAAAGTCATGATCAGCGATACAATATCATCCAGCATTGTTCAAAAATAGGATCACTCTAACATGCTGATTTGATCCAATATTTCTGACCGATATTATCAAATATCAAATCTGTGTAACCAGGAACATAGAATAGACTTGACAAATCAGAACTGGCTAGATCTGACCAATCAGCAATAAACTTACCAAATCAATTGGTACTAAATAAATCTGACCAATCGTAGCTAGTTTAATCTGATCAATCGTAGCTAGTTTAATCTGACCAATCATTGTACCTATGTATTTAGCTCAGTACATTTTGTAATTTTGCAATGAATTTTCCAAACCACAGTTATATAATGAGGTAATTAATTCTGAGTACAAATTCAGAAATTTTTTTGAGTAAATACCAACCTCAATCATTGCTGGTACACAGAGTATTTTGGATATACTATAAAGATGTTCTCATTCACAGCATCAAATTTATTCATGATCCTCCATTTCTATAAAAGCCCTGTAACTTTATTACCAATACAATAGATATTGACTTGGATCCTGTGGGTCCTTATCGCTCGCCTTCTACCTTCATGGTGATCTTAGTGCTTGCTACGGTCCTTATATCAGATCCCCTGGCCTCTTTTTCACAAGGAAAACGTTTCAAACTTATAGCCTCAATCATTTTGAGCATACTCGATAGTTTCTAATTCAATCACTACTTAGATTAATGTTAGACTATTCAAGTCCTTAATTTGATCAAGCTTTAATACAGCTCAAGGACGTTTTGCCTGAACAAGATGTTTAGCCTTTACCTAAGCATGCTTAGGCCCAAGAGTATGTTCCTAACCCACCTGATTTTTAAGATGATTTAAATCAAAAGACATTTGATGCTAGGTTATTGAGACCCACGACAGACACAACACCACAACATAATTAAGTTCACTTGCCCTTCATGCAGGTAAGATATATTATACTACTATCACCCTGTAGAACATGGACCATTGACAATAAAACAATGGTTACCATTACTGTAATACATTTACATACAATCAACCAACAGATGTTTGAAATAAAATATAAAACATCCATTTCAAAAAAAAAAAAAAAAAGAGGGGGGGGGGTTAAAATGATGAGTGCTTGCTAACTAGTGCTTATCTATAAGAAAACTGATAATGAAGCATCAATATGATGTTCTTATATTAAAAGTGACAACCACAGCTGAATAATTCCTTTAACACACAACACTTCATTTATAACTTCATTGTAAGATTAATTAAACATGAAAGCTCATTTGCACATAAAATACTCTTCGCAGATCATCTCCAATCCGGTACAATGTTAAAATATATAGCTATATTTTCGACAAGTATTTTTCAAATTTTCAAACAATACAATATTAATACGGTATTCGTTGCCATAAAATAGCGGCAAGCTTGGGCATAGGTAGTGATAATGGGGTCAGGTATATTTGGCATACATTTTAGTCTTATCATTTTCAGAGTTATTTTCCTTTGAGCAGAAATCCATTATTACTATTCACCATTATTTCTTTACAGGAGTCGGAAGACAGCAGAAACATCTTCCCTCAAGGGCAGATAACTCTGTTTAACAAGACTTGATAACAATGGATAAGATATATACATTATATTACTAGCAAAAGCTTTCCGTAATTAACAATCAATATCTAAAACACTAATTCTGACCTGCTGCCTGTGTAGAAACACTATAGTTACCGGTATAATGTCATTAACCAGTAAATCATGTGACCCCTGTCCTGCTGATCAAGGTCAAATTTATAGAAACACTATAGTTACCGGTATAATGTCATTAACCAGTAAATCATGTGACCCCTGTCCTGCTGATCAAGGTCAAATTTATAGAAACACTATAGTTACCGGTATAATGTCATTAACCAGTAAATCATGTGACCCCTGTCCTGCTGATCAAGGTCAAATTTATAGAAACACTATAGTTACCGGTATAATGTCATTAACCAGTAAATCATGTGACCCCTGTCCTGCTGATCAAGGTCAAATTTATAGAAACACTATAGTTACCGGTATAATGTCACTAACCAGTAAATCATGTGACCCCTGTCCTGCTGATCAAGGTCAAATTTATAGAAACACTATAGTTACCGGTATAATGTCACTAACCAGTAAATCATGATTTTTGTTTAATAATAGTGGTTCTACTTCATAAATAATATTGCACATCATCAATTTTCAAAAAAAAAAAAAAAAATTAATTAAAAAAAACCCCATTTAAATTCTTAAAATCAGCATTCTTTTTAATCTCTGATCAAATTTTAAAACATTTTTGCCGAATGTCTTTTCACAAAGATTTCTATGATTATCAAAATAAACTTCTTTTAAAAGAGCTTTTGTGGCAATCTAATACAAAACCTTGAGCGATCAGACTTTGGTTGTATAGTTACTATGTACCTCTTCAATTAACAGGAGAGGTTTGCTTGTTAGGAAGCATACTAAGATAAAGGGCAAGTCATTTTAAAACAAATAACTTGTGTAATACACAACCTGTATCAGCACGTTTAAATCTTGCTTAAAAATATACTAGACATATATATACATGTTTTCATTTTGCCCAAACACCAAAAATGACTTTAGCAAGGCAGCACTAAAAATAAATCACCGAGCATCACAATAAACAAGAGGCTAAGCAAGCACCAATGTGTGGGTATGATACCTAAGTGATACAAAAATACGTAAATCTAAATGTAATATTACTAGTAGATATTCAATGTCTGAACTTCATCGTAGGTCTGTAATATTACTAGTAGATATTCAATGTCTGAACTTCATCGTAGGTCTGTAATATTACTAGTAGATATTCAATGTCTGAACTTCATCGTAGGTCTGTAATATTACTAGTAGATATTCAATGTCTGAACTTCATCGTAGGCCTGTAACTTAGTAGCGCTTCCTACCAGCAAGTTACTAACAATAAAGGTATGTAGTATTTATCAGAATTCAGCATGAACTTGCCAAGGATACAAAGAAGGTAGTGAAAGTATGGAATTGAGTTTGACTATCGGGTATATATCTAAAATATTGATGAAATATCATAAAAAAATTTGCCCTTTCGATGTTTGAGTATTTTACCAGTGGTTTTGAAGAACTTTTATGAGTCAATTCCGAGTTCTAAAAAGATTTTGAATCTCAAAAGATCATTTTATTCCTGATAAATCTGAGCATCAGCATCTGCTTTGCTATAGCTGGTGCCATTGTAACTGATAATTACATACTAGTGGTGCTATTGTTGTCATAGATACATTGTTTTACTTATACAATGTATCATATATTTCTCATGTGTGGTAAGGATTTATGCAGCTATTGGAATAAATATAACAAAGAAAGATAATTTCAATAATTTCCCTTAAAGCAGACAATTTTGTCTACATTCATTTAAGATATATAATGCATACTACAATTATAATACACATATGTATATTTCATGGCTGAATGCTGTCTAATACATGTGTTTTGCAAGAAATGATTTACAACATTTAAATTGAAGTACAATGTAAGTTAGAATTAGTACATGTATATGTAAAGTAAGCAAATGTCATGGCTTCATCATATCAAAATTGTCAAAATTAATAAATATATCATAATAAACTCTTTTTCTACTGGATTAAATCTGTGTGAGCGAATATAATGTCGTTTCTGTGTATAATAAATTGGTAGCCTCATTTTCTTAAAAAGAAAGAAAAAAGAAAAAAAAGTTTTTTTCAAATTAGAATTAACATTCTCTTAAACAATCAAAGATTTTGTACATAATGAAATATATGTTTTTGTTTTTTGTTTAGTTTTTTTGTAAATTAAAGTTACTATTAATTATTCTGGAATTGATGTCTTTAGATGAAACAAAAGATGTACCGTGGTATGTGCCAAGCCTGTCTATGACACAGATCCTAATGACAAGAGCTCTTATGATACAGATCTGAGAGGAGATTGGTGATGAGCTTATTCATGATTCAGATCTCCAAGGAGCCCTAGAGATGATACGGATCTTTATAACAACAAAGACCTGGGGAGATAGGTATCTTACCTTGACACTCATCTCAACTATAATCGTCTCATTAAAGACTCTACTCAACAGTCAAATAAAACTGATCAGAAATTATACAGAAATAATAGGATGATACCTTTGATCAATAATAAAGGTATTTGTTACAAAAATGTCTGAAAGCAAGGTTAACAGGAACTGAACCTAAAAGGAGTGACAATACATGAATCATATAATGGCAAAATCAAAATACTTTTTCTTCATACACAATATGTCCTTCTTACCAAAATGATCAAACACAAAATAATGTTTCTAACAAACTGCTAACATGTGCAGGGATTTTTAATTATTGATTAAAATTTCACTTCTGCATGAAAGTTTATTGACAAAGGCCAAGAATTTAGTTTAATTGAATCCAATGTTGACCCATTTTAGGACCTTCAATTCAATGAAGACTTGAAAAGAGAACATTTGAGTCGAATACGAGTCGAATACAATTACTATATCAATATTAAGTGATTCTTATATATATCATAGAGAGATAATTCATATAATTATATATGACTTAAACACAAACCTTCATTACAGATAAAAAAATACTTACAAGAGTATATTTAAAATAATTACATGTACATGTATTCTGTATTTGCATATTACAGAGTTATCTGCCCTTGTGGTCACAAAATAATGACATCACAGTAGATACCTACCCGCAAGGGAGCTTACTCTGTATTATGCAAAGACGGAATACATGCACCCAGCAGTCAAAAGGGAGGTAACTTTACTACAACATCCAATCAAGATATATTTTTCATGACAAATCAACAAAATTTGTTTCCTCTTCAGGCAGCATTTGCAACAGGAATTACATCTCTGTTAGATATATTTCAGCAATTCCCTAGAATGCATGAGATAACACATGAATATCATGACATTTTACATTATTTGTATAAAATTTGAGCAAGGGTTATATATCAATATATTTGGATAATCTGGAAATATATTCAATGAACCTTTACAGTAAAACATTGGTATACAGTTCCCATTTTGCATTATATTAAGGTTTAACAAACAAGGGCATTACATTAAGGTTTTCCAGGGAAGACGTTACATCAATGTATCCAGGCAAGGACGTTACATCAAGGTATCCAGGCAAGGACGTTACATCAAGGTATCCAGGCAAGGACGTTACATCAAGGTATCCAGGCAAGGACGTTACATCAAGGTATCCAGGCAAGGACGTTACATCAAGGTATCCAGGCAAGGACGTTACATCAAGGTATCCAGGCAAGGACGTTACATCAAGGTATCCAGGCAAGGACCGTTACATCAAGGTATCCAGGCAAGGACGTTACATCAAGGTATCCAGGCAAGGGCGTTACATCAAGGTATCCAGGCAAGGACGTTACATCAAGGTATCCAGGCAAGGACTTACATCAAGGTATCCAGGCAAGGACGTTACATCAAGGTATCCAGGCAAGGACGTTACATCAAGGTATCCAGGCAAGAACCTTACATCAAGGTTTAACAGGCAAAAGACGTTAGATAAGGTTTCCAGGCAAGGACGTTACATCAAGGTATCCTTGATTCATCAGAATTACATTCAAATTCAAATAGTAGTCAGGCATATAAAACATCAAGGTTACATACAGACCCAGGGCATCATACCAATGTTTTACTGTAAGGTCCTTATAAGGAGGTTTCAATGCATGGCATGTTTTATGGCCCAAGCAAGGCCATTCGAACCTGAACATGTCTTCAAACCAGTGGCAAAAATTTTACAAAAATTATTTTACAATACCTACTGCTCAATGTAATTTGTGTTTCTTCCTGCGAAATGATATTAGCACGGAATATCATCTTTTAGCATCATTCCATCACCAATGGAAACAATAGTCATGCACAAATACATGTGGTACGTGAATTACATTATGTAGTTCCATTTTACAGCTGAATTTTTAATTATTCCATAACAGTATTTTCCCCTCGTTAGAAACCTATGGCACCACATATATATGCTACAGTCTTGGAACTGATAACAAGTCTATCAAAAATAAGATAAAAATTTAAAATGTTTGCTTCCATCACCAAAACCTCATTGATATTTCATACAACCAATTAGACAGGCATTATAATATATAAATAATATATATACATAAGGGCTTTTATGTAGTGTTTAGACTAGTTCAAATTAAAATCATCGCAAACCAACTTATTTTCACAGCAATTTTCAAATTTTCATATCAAACTTTTTTACAGCAATAAGTTCTATCCTATATAACTCATCCTCAATATTCCAGGGGTTACTATCACTGACATTATATCCACCCCTGGACTATGGCAAGTGAAGTGAAGGTAACAGAACAAACAGGTAATGTAGCCCTTTGATGTATATCAAAAGAATCCAATAAGGGTACACTGTGGTGAAGTGAGTGACTTTGAAATCAGACTTTGCTGTCTCTGTAATCTTAAAGGAAGTTTCTTCAGGCTTGTGATTGGTCAGTTAATTTTGTTTTCTCCTGAACTGCCTCCAGTTTTAATATGAAATAGTCCTGGGGTGGATATGTAACCTTTGGAGTATTGAGGATGATTAACTCTTTTGATTTTTTTTAAAGGTTTTTTATTATCTCCAAAATATGCAAATTAGATTGCATATGAAAATAGGCTGGTTTACTGCACCTCCTTCTAAAACAAAGAAGGATGCAGAATCTCATAGTGTTACCTCAGAATTGTGAAACCACAATTGGGTTCTCTGAGTATCTAACTTACATGGGTTTAATGTAAAGCTTTTATGAGTTCAACAAATTCAAATTAACTGGAGACTTCGAGTCATACAAGCTCCAAGAATAGTTGAAATAAATAAATATAGCCTCCCTTTAAAACAAGAGAGGATAGAAGGGAACCCTGTAACACAAAACATGTCATGTTAATTAAGCAGTAAATCGCCCATATAATATAATTAACAAAAAATATTGAACTTTGGGTCAGAAAAATTAAAATGTAAACAGTGTGGTAAAATATTTATAGAGAATCAACAAAGGGTGGGGCGTACACCGTGACAGTGAAAAATAAAAAGTTTCACCAAAAAATTGAAACGGTACATGTCATATTAAAAATTGGTAGTAGATCAGTATTGGTTTATCCCAATATTCTGCTATGACCATTTGAATTTTCGATGAACTTGCTGAAAGAACAAATCATTAGCAGATCTGTAATAACTGCGTAGTTTAAGCAGAACCTCTGGCTCAACAGAGGGGTGCTTGCGTCCTTTACTCTTTGACAAACACTTTGTCCTTTTACCAAGTTCGTCGTCAAGTTTCAGACAATAGAAACCTTTCGTTCGATTGAAGGTGAAGGTGTCTTTTGATATTTTATGCTCCAAACCAAGAAATGTTTCCACTTTGTAGATTTCCCGAAATGGATTTTTAATCAGGCCATCTCCATCCACAATATGAAATTGGTCCAAATTAAAGTGCTTTAGCCACCTGTTCATAAAAATATAATATAATGAGCGTTTCACAGGTTTGAAAGTTTCATTCACCTCGTCTGTATCAGGGTCAATCACCTTTTCCTCGAATGTTGGAAAATGATCTCTCTTCGATGCAAGTTGTACATAACTAGATATGAGTCGCTGGACAGGTTCTCTAACTACTATTATCAGTTTTATAGAACTGTTCATTTTAGCAACTCTCTCAGGTACTTTTAAGGTATGAAAATATGCTGGTGTCTTTTCTATAGTCAACTGATGCTTGAAAGAGTAAGGCATTTGCCTGCGATAGAAGTTCAACCCTTGACTGTAGTTGACATTATCATCAAAGAAATGTACCTCATACCCAGCCACTGCGATATCGGGGTGAAGCTGGAGATACTGCAGTACTGCCCGCGTACCAGCTTTCCTCACCCCTATGATGATGCAGTGAGGAAGAACCTGTCGCGCCAGAGGACTGTGAGTTGTAACGTCATTGTGCACCAGTATGGAGTCCGTCGGTGTAAGGCACACCTTTCCTTGCAGGTCCCACCCTCCATTCAAGCAGGAAAGTGTCACAAACAGAATTGCGAGTGCTGCTACAACTACGAAGGTGAGAACTCTGAAGCGTGAGACACGAAGACAGCAGGAGGTAGTGTTTGGGGAGGCGGAGGGCGGTAAATCATCCTGGGGTAGAGGCTTATAGTAGACAGTCATCACCTTCTTCTCAGGTGCCACCTCCTGTAAACAAACAACAAAATTTTACCAGGGTTACAACATGGCACACGACATACCTTAATATATCTTAGTCACTGTAGGATATTTCTTATCCAAATTACATGGTACTTCATACCTTCTCTCTCTACAGGACATTGGCTATAGAAGTTACACGAGTGAAAAAAATGACGCTAATTACACAAATGACTTTTTACTGTGAAACCTGACCTGATCTTGTCGGTGTATGAGGGGAAAAAACCCCTATCACCACAAAGATTCAGTGTTTACGCTTTCAATGAGGCGCCATCAGCGAAGTATCAGCGAAGAAGGATATTTGCTGTGTGAGTGCATGTGCTGGTATTTTGTAGAAGTTGAAATCAATTTGAACATAATAATTAAGACATTTGTTATAATTTTTATTGTTTGTTTTATTGATACTTGCTGTTTAAGTGCTATCTTAAATGCATGATCTTTCACTGCTATCAAAGTTTGCCTAGGCTAGTAAGAGATGTTTCTGTAGTCTGTCATAGATTAAAACAACTATATACAAGTTATCTCCCTTTAATTAGGTTTTATATCTGATATCTTCAATTATACATAAGTGATTTTTCTAAAACATTATGCATTTAGAACATTCCATAATGTTAGCTTTGCGTATTTTGACATCATCTACATAACACCAATTCAATCTTGTAATGACAGGGTTCTGGAATTTTCATGTTCATTAGAATTGTAAAATGTAATGAATTTAAATATATTCCATCTTTGCTGAATGCAAACGAGAGCACTGTAATATAAGTTTGAAGGTTGACAGAACTATTCATTTATAAAGTTAATGTCCTTGGTTCGCATTTCTGGAAGTCATTGTAGTACTTTTTATGAACATACCGGTATTGTCTTGTTTCATAGTCCGTAAGGACGTTTTTATCTGCGTCATTATTCTGAACATACAAGTAGCTTTATAGGGTTATTGTTTTGAATTTTTACACTAATACAAAATTTATAACAGCAAACATTCAAGATTTCATTTTGTACAATTTTTATTGGTTCCCCCCCCCCCCCCCAAAGACCCAATCAAATCATAAATAAACTGTGTTTATTTGAGCCTATCGCATCAATCTATATACTTTTAAACAGCGATGTTCAGTGTGCTTATGTAGAGTCGCTTTGTTTTATTTCTGAGGCTTTGTAACAATGCCCCCTGCTAGATATAATGATAGTCCATGAAAGTTATTATCTTACAGACATAATTACCATCCATACGTAAGTTTCAGATAGGTTATTAGAAAGAAGTATAGAATTCCTGTAGAATGGGTTCTACCTAGCTCTGTATAAATACCACACAGCAAAATAAACTGTAATTTGGCCGTCACTATATTGTTTTAAAATGTTTTATATGGAAAGTGAAAATAATACTCCACAGGGGTCCAATTTAAAACAAGTTTTTATGACTTTTTCTAACTAATAATACCTGGTAAAATTTGTTAGAAAACTCCACAGGAGTCCAATTTAAACCAATTTTAATGACTTTCTTAATAAAAATACCTGGTAAAAACTGAAGATAACAATTAGTTTTTTAAGTGCAAAAAGCTAATTTTTAATAACAATATACAGTACAATATATGAATGTATTTTGGTGAAATATGGTATAAAACAAAGATTTGTTTGAAAAATATACTTACAAAGGTAACAGGCCCTCTCAACAATGCTTTTATCATTATACCTGAAGTTGTAGTCTTATCTTTCTTAGCAAGTGAATGCTTAAAACTAATTACCAGACACAAATCATCTACCTTATTGATAATCGGAATTTAAATTAGTGAAAAGGACCTCTCTGTGTTTTTAATTATCCTTAATAAAATAAAAGTCACATGACTAAAATTTTATAAGCATATTAAATTGTTTGGATTTAAAGAAAGAAAATAATAAGAAATATGTACCCCCTAGCTTCTCAAACAGATATTTGAGAGTCCTACAATAAATTATTAGTAATCATGATGATTGTCGTGCAATATAGCCTGCTTTATTTGTTTGTCAAACCAATAGGTCTCACATTGCATTAGATCAAAATGACGAGTAACTAATGTGGTCTAACATAATAATAGAGAATGATAATACTGCAGGGGAAAACTGCATTAAAACTGGTTTATTCTGAGTGAATAAGATATCTGGACACATTTCTGTTAGGCCCTCATCTTTGGGTTGAGGGTTCAAGCATACATTTTTCAAGGTACTGACTGAATGTTAGTGGTTTTTTCCCTTGGGTTAATGACTTAAATGAACATGACTTTTGATAGGTGATAAAACCAAAGGAACCCCAATAAATTTTGTTCAGGGAATTACCAAGGTATATGTGTATGATTTATATATATAAGGCCAGAGTCGCTAGATGATTTTAGTATTGTCTCCATGTGATAGTGAAACTTGTCCCTACTGTATAGTGCTATCACACCGAACCGTACATACCACCAGCAGGACCTCATAACTGTTGTTGTTCAGAAAAACTCTTACAGCAGATGTTACCCTCTGGTGTATACAGCTTTAACATAAGTTTATATTCATGATTTTCAATAACAAGGGAAACATTGATAAAACTGAATATATAATATGTAATTCCTACAAACACTGCAACATTTTCTGCCGACATAAAAATCATCTGATAAGTCCCGCAGTCTAAAACAGCAGTGTTCCTGTACTGATATGTAACCATGACAACAGAAATGACATTTCTCTAAAATGAATAATGGACTACATACTGATTCTCTGTATACGCCATTTTTTTATCTATCTTTGGTTATTATTCTGCGTGGTAACTCAGATAGGCAGCTTACACTAGTATTGTTCTTAGCAAACAAAGACAAGTCTAGAATAATTTCTCCAGGAACTTTTCACATAATAAACAATCTGTATGTAGCCATTCCTCTCACTCCCAGACTCATTTATGTAAATCTTCACCTCATTTACATTTTAATTTGAATGTTCTCTCCAGCAACCTTGTCAGATTTGCTTTGTGTTTAATCTTAGAGTGTGTATATAAGCTGACATCACAGGTTTAGCACCAGATATGTGTTTATACAAGATGTTGGATGGAATTCCAAAGGCAGTACTTTTCTTATTTTTGTGTACATAAATTTTTGCTTATAGCCAGATTTTACTAAGAGACAAGTGCATTGATGAATATAAACACAAAAATTATCTGCTATATAAAAATAATAATGAAATGAATAGAAAAAAGCTGTACTGTTGTACTTACTCTGTGGAAAATGTTAGAACAAGATTATCACAAAAATATTTACAAGAAATTATTCGTACATTTACTCAGATCTTTCCACATGAATCTAATAATGGGTTCTTTTTCCTAACTGCGAATCAAACTCAAAAGAATTGAATATGATTGATTCTGACAGTACGTGACATAAAATAAGATTTTCAAAACATCTAAATCAGGATCAGTCTAATGACTTATCTTTTATAATGACTTCTTGTCCAGCATTGTTGATATCCTTTTGATAAAATGATAAATGCTATTGACGAAAATTTGTGCACCCCAAATTAAAAAAAAAAAAAAAGAAAGATAAGTTTAGAGTAAGTGTAAGAGCAGAGAAGATAGTATAGAGGATTAGTGAGGTGAGTTTTAGAAGTGTAGCCTTAAGCTGGTATTGTTAATGGATACGTCCCCTGGGAGTCTGACATGGCCCATCAATCTAACCTAGCAAGGACCTTTATCCTGATTCAGCTGTGGACGGATTGGTATGGAAAGGGCAAACTTTTCAATACCAACAGATAATACCAAAAGGATGGGCTCAATGTGTCTCTTCTACATAGGCCAAAGTACAGCCATACTTAACACATTCCTCCCATAAATCTGTTGTTTGTTTTCCAACCGTTTTCCATGCTACGATCAATGGACCAAGAGTGAATAAACTTCTTAGGTCTGCATGGATATTGATTTTGATCATAGTTTCCAATTCTATCCTCCAAACCAAATATAGATTTATATAAAAGTATAAATGTAGATGGTGGCTATTTAAAAACATATGAGAGGTCTTTCATGTTGCAGAAGTTTGTGACTTGTTGTACAATGGGAATAATTCACTTACCACATGATACCTGATAAAGTGTGTGCGGGACTATCGTTTCTATTGGTGATGGAATGACGTCTAAAGATGATATCCCACGCTAACGTCATTTCAGTTGGAAGATTATAAATAGTTCCATCACCACTGGAGATGCTAGTCCCGCACAAACGTTATCGGGTATCCCGTGATACATGAATAATAATATAAGTCCCATTTGTAGTAGCTGGTGGCTACGTAAAAACATATGAGAGGTCTTTCATGATACAGAAAATTGTCTCTTGTTTGTACTTATAACCATGACTATGCCGCATACTGGTGACCTTGAACTTTTACATAAAATAGATCCAATCACCTCTAATTATGGATAAAACAAGATACGTTGGATTAATTAACCTCAGCTTATTCGAGTCTGAACCTTAAATTTACCTTCCGTTTAATCACTTTTTAATTTGAAACATTCTAATTTTATTACATATTTTTCTTGATACTTGTGCTCTTGTTTTGTCATTTTTTCAAATTATCTCCCCTTTTTGATAATGATTTATGACATATTCCTATTTCAGTGTAACAGAAGTTGTTTACTTGGTGTTACCTGACAGTGTGATGCTACAGATCCTACTGTTAATGTCATCATGAGATGATTACAATATGTAAATCGCCACGTTACCTGCGGACAGGTGTGACAATCGTTAAGATTGGTGTACCGTGTGACCCATCAAGGTGTAAGATTATGAAGAGTCCTAAAGAAGGCCCTGTGTTTTTACAGATAATAACAACACGTATGCTGATTTCAGTAGTTTATTTCAATTGAATGACATCCGCATGATGGACGTTGTACATTTCATATACATTTAAAACAATGAACACATTCAATAATATAGCACTTAATCAGCAGTAACTCCAGCACTCTCTCACCACCAAATAAAAGTACAGCTTCTCTTCACAGAAGAGATTAACATAAATTTACAATTAGGGCAACAAATTCATTATTCCAGTAATTAATTAAACTAATGATTTGATAAATAAATAAACTCTCATTGACCATAATTTACCTATCACAATTCCCTAACCAAGTATATTCTATTCTGGCTTTATTGCAGGGTAATTTTCACTAATAGACCAATCCCAGCTTTCCATAAAACTTCTTAAAGACATGTAGAGATACTTTAGCACATTTGCTAAGTTAGCTGTTAAGCAAATGGTACTCTATAACATGTTTCTGTGTACACTAACACAAATAGCTTCCATCCTATGTTGAAACATACATAAACATTCTCTAATTAGATGAGATTTCAGTCACAAAAATAACACTAATTACTTCTCTGAGTCATCAAAAACAAAATCTACAGCAAGAACAGAATAAAATTGTCCATTATTGACAAAAAATGTAATAACAATTTTTAGAGACAGATACCATAGTCTTTTAAATGTAAGAAAATGGAAAAAAAAAAGAAAAGAAAATCAAGGTCATGACCTTGCAAATGAATGCTGTCAAGGTTGCAATGATAACAAATTTTTACAGAAAACATGGCTTCACCTGTCACCAAATGATCAGTTATTTGGGTTTACATACATATGCATCTAAGTTAGAGGACATATCTAATCAATTGTGATTTTGTATTACAGCGTTTCACATTAAAAGTAAATTATAGAATATTGTATATGTGGGATCTGTTAGTACCCATCTATCACTTCTCTGGTGATAACACTCCCTAATGTAATCCACACATCAGCAGTATCTCTACTTTTTCTGTTTTATTTTTGTGGAGGTGAAGATGGATTATAAACTTGATGCATCAGACTTGTTGATTGTTGAGTAAAAGTATTTCCTTTATCGTGAAATCTGAATCATTGCTAAAAACAACGTAGGAGATGAAAATACACCAATATCTATGTAATAATCACGAAGGCTATGATTAATCTGTAAATGCATCTGCATAAAAAACCATCTGTTCCTTCGGGATATAATAAGACAGACAAAAACCTCATAAATCTCCTCGCGAATCTTAATGTCAGTTTTAATTTGAAATATCTGTCTCCTATCTGTCAAATCTTAGCCAGTGACGTCTGCCAATATTCATTCTACGGTACATTATTATGTAAAAAATTAAATTCACAGTTATAGAGTGTGGTTGAGACATTTCTGCTATGGCTATGCAAACATTAATTTCAAAATGCACTTAAACTTGAAATAAAAAACTTGCAAACACTTATTCAGTCTCGACTCGATCACAAACATCATCCATATAACAGTACCTCATGTTTACTTAACACAAACAAAGAAGATGGAGGCTTTGTTATGTAGGAGAACATTGAATTGTAATTATTTTCCAAAATAACAAACCACAAAACCTGATGCACTAGTGGAAACAAAATACCTCAAAGAAAGATTGTGGTAGAAATAACGGCCAAGGAAAATGTAGAAAACAGACAGTGTTGTTTGTGAGTAAAATCAACCTACTTCTCTCCTTGTAGTAGTAGAAGCGGAAGGGAGCAGTGAGTGTGTGTTCCACTTACTCTACAAGTAAATTATACTATTCTACAAGTGTTAGCTAAATCTCAAAATTTTCCAATATAATTTTTTTCCCTTGATCAACTAAATTTTTCTATCGAGATTATCATTATTTCTTTGGATGTTGGAATATCAACTTATAATTTTTGTTTCATTTTATTGTGAGAGCAGTATCAGTAAATAACAAATTATCAAGATCTGTTGTAAAAAAATCTAGACATCTTAGTAACCATAACATTAAATGTTACACTCGAAAACCAAAAGTGTTTTACAAGATGGCTGAGTTAACAGCTGCTTGGTAACAACAGCTGTAACAAGGTTCTAGTCAGTAGCAAATCTAAACTTGCCCAAACCGTGACATTGGTATGACTTTAATGAACACTTCTCCTTCAGTATTCAGACAGAGCATGACAAGACAAGCTCAAGTTTGGACAGTGATGTCAACAAAAACAAACATGGCTGTCTGTAGTGGCAGAGGAGCTGAAGGATTCAGTATTATACTGAAAAGATCCACAGATATCTTATTTTCAGTGATTGTGACCTTGACTCAGCATCACAGAAACTCTTGTTCTTCATGATTGTGTATTGTGTGAAGCTGATAAATATCACCATTATAGTAGTCTGTGATTTTGAGTACCTAGTTGTATAACAGTGCGAGGACAAAATTGATAGCCGTTTTCATAGAGAAACAAATATCAACAACTTATTGTTATTGACAAATGTTTTATGCACTAATGGACTAGTATCTTGTGTCTGCTGACCCTCCCGTTTATCTTCATGTCTACAGTAGTCTGAATAAAACATATCTACTATTTAGACATGCTTTCAAAAACCTGTTATAATAAATTTGAAATGAGAAGCCTTGTAAAATATCATGCCTCCACATGGGAGAGCCTTTTTAGCAACGAGTGAAGACTAGCACCGGGGACAGCCTTGATCATATAGTATAAGTCTGTCATGTGGATATTGAGGTTTATTGTCAAAGATTATAAGGTCAGCCATGAGGTTTTTTCCTGTAAAGCACTGCGGGTGTTTATTGATAATATGATACCCTGAAATATAGCCTAAGCTTTTAGTTCAAACCCATCAGTCAAAATAACAGCATAATTTTCATTTTTGCTCAAAATATCAATTTCTTAGCTTTCCTGGAAATTATTGCTGATCAATTTCACAAAGTAAAGTTTGTTTTCCAAAGTGTCAGCACTAACATCTCTATGTAAACAACACCTGTACACGCTTGCTAATGCAATTAACAAAACACAATGATAGCGGTAGACCTCGTAATGTTTACTAAAACGTAGTGAACTCCACCGATTGATGGGTGATCGTTACGATTTTGTCCCTGTGCAGGTATTTTTCTTCTATATGCGACCTTTATTTTCTATCAAACAGATAAACTGGGGAACCCAATACGCCTGACAAATGACTTTTTACCAGACTATTATAGTGTACAGATAAGAAATAATACCGTAAAACTAATCTCGACCAATAATAGCCAATAAGTTAATGCTATTAAAAATATCACAGAAATGTAATGGAGTTATTCCTATAGATAATGGGAGCCGTAACAATAAACCCAGACAATGGTAGAACACAGATCCTATCTACCAGGGCCGTGCTCGGTTACACATCCAACCCTGCAGCTTCCGAAGTAGGAATCACCATCATGGAAAATATCGGCTGCATCAGGACACATGTAGTCTTATGACAGATAAAGCAAGAATAATTGGCCAATATTTCAAAATAATTTCATGAATAAAACCGTAAATAAATCAAATATTTATCTTATTCACCAGTGAATCTAATTAACCTATTCAGAACTATGCACTTAAAATGTTCAAAATGCATTGCAATGCAATTCAGTCATTGATTTATTGACCTTAATTTAGATGGAGTTATGTCCCTTGACTTGAGGAGGAGTGAACCAACCATCATAAAGAAATGTAGAACTCGCCAAATCCCACCTAATAACAACACCTTAGTGTGTAGTCCTTCATTTTTGTCATTGGTTAGTCATTTACAGTTGATTATATTTTACAGAAAATTACATCCCTTGGGGTCAAAATTACTTTGACATTATCCAACTATTAATTTACAAGCTCATTAACGAGGAGTCATTGTCCAACGTTTTGGTCACAAAATTCCTTGTCGTCACATTGACACATTGACATCCACTGACTGATTGTATGTCCCTGTTATCAATTCATTTTTTTACTAGTGATTTAAAATCAACTATGACAATCTGTAACCAAAATTTTGACAGTCTTGCATCCCTGTTATGATAAATATCCCCAAATTTCCCTCACAAGGATTAAGCCTGTTAACGACTATGATTATCGACACTCAGATACTTCAACTGTCCTCTCCTGGAAGTATCCCGATTCCCATTTGTCTACTAAGAAGACGAATTAGGAAATGTCAGAAATGAAAGTTCTGTAAGGGTTTCTCCCTGCTAATATAATCCTCAAGTGACTGTCTTAATGCTAATTATTCTGTCTTTGGTCTTATTAACATTACTGACAATTGTTTATGTAAAATTGACTTTTTTCTCTCCATATACCTGTCCACCATTAAAAAGATCATTTTCAAATGAAATTTTAAAGAAATATGAAACCAACACTGAACATTTTCTTATTTTTCTAACAACATTGCTTCTAAATAAAGCAAGGTGCTAGGTTCATTTTTCTAAACACAAAATCTGAAGTGTATCTCAGTCACAAAGAATGTGATAATGTCTGCTGCTTTACATACAAAACTAACTGTAACGTGTGATTTACATTGTTTCTCTGTAGTTTGAAATTTAAAATTTTGGATTCAATAAGTATAACATTTTTGGAATATTCCTGCACAAATAACTGGTGCACAAATTATCTGATGTTTTATTTGCAGTTGGGTATAAGATTTAGTTTATGAACTTTTGTTTACAAACGGCAATAAACGTTTTAGAATCTTACTAATATTTTATCAATATATGTTAACTGTACCCTGGGGATACCAACATTATATTTACTCTTCACACTGCCAAAGATCTCAAGGCTGGCTTGATGTATTGATAACAGCTGCCATTATTTATACAAATGGATTATACATTTCACCAACAGCAAAAAAATTGACAGCAAATTTTCTTTTCCCAAATAAAAACTCAGTTGCACACCTTAAGATGTTGACTGAACTAGCACAGGTTTCAGATTTATCAGTGGTAACATAGGCTCCTTATCACAGTCGACAGTATAAATTTTACCACAAAATTCTCATTATTTACAAAAACAGGACAAGAACTTGTCCATTTGTAATATGTCAAAGGGCCATTTTACATCAAGTCTTATCATTGTTTCTTTTCTGTCTCTAAAATGGAATCATTTTTTTAATTCCTTTCAAAAGTAATCTAAGTTAAAAATGGTAATTTATTTAAGAGATAACACCTTAAGAGAATTAATTTCTTCACGAGATCAAATTCTCTTAATGAATTAAAATTTTTGTATGAAAAAAGATTATATCTAATTACACATGAGATAGTGATATTAATGATGATGGATTGTCTATTATGTGAATATTAATATTCTGCCTTCTGAACAATTCTATATAAAAAGGACTGGGATAGAGTTTTAAACACCTTTTCAAAACAGACAATTTGCAGACTAACTATGAGAAGATGGTATTAAATGCCACATCAATCGTAGAATCATTTATAAAATATTTCTCTGTGAGAGAAGAACAGGATATAAGATGACATTTGTGAGATATTAAGCATTACAAGATTTTGACATAGAGTAACCTTGAAGTGCAAACACTTTTTCTGAAGCAGCTCTATCTAGAATACATACAGGTCTATGTCTATAGAATTATGATGAACTCAGCGAAAATACCACCAATACTGCATAAGATGTTTTTAAAACAAGCATAGCTAGATGGCATTTCAACACTCTGTTCCAATGATCACAGCAAAATTGTAGATATTTTCAGTAAGTTACTGGGTTACCATCAACATGACTCTGCCTATCGCTAGGTTTTATCACATCAATATAAAGCCATATACCAATTTATTATTCTCTCAAATGGTCATAGCAACAATCTCTCTCCCATGACAGCTGCACACTCATGCAGGCACCACTCAAATGATGACAGTAACCAATATTGTATACTTAGTATGTTTATAATCCTATCCTCATAATGCAAGTGATCATTTTTCAAGAGCAGTTAAAAGTCAAACAAATTGATTGGTATCTTTAAAGCAATCAGTAGCTAATTTTCGGACAAATACACTATTCATGAAACATGTGTGTAAATGCACCAATCAGATTTACATTATTTTTGTCATTGAAACTTGTGGCCTATCTATAGTGTAAACCGTCATTAAAGTATTAATCTTTGTACCCAAAGATGCTGAGTCACAAACTGAACGCCAGTTACTATTTTAAACATGTGGTCAGCATATAAACATGTATACATTTTCTTACCACAATGCGATTACCATTCAGAAGAAGTATGAGTTCATTTACCCCTTTGATTATGTGATGAACTATTCCTAGGTGTTTTAAAATAAGAAGAGTTCAAATCTGTCTCCAGGGGTGATCAAAAGTTAATACAAATATCATAAGAAGTTTACAGTCTCTGCAGCTGAATGAAAACAACTATGACTCTGACCGAGATAATCTTCACATGTGAAGCATCAGCTTAATGTCTTAGAAGTTGTATCATATGAAATAATCAAGAACCTCCCTTGTGTGCATAGATTTAGGTCTGTCTGTATGCGTGTACATCACAGACACGGGTCACACTGTCACACACACATACAAAACACACTTTACACACATACTTCACACACACACTTTACATACACACAACACACAGATGACTTGTATGAAAAATAATTTGTCTTGGGAATGAAAAATAAATAAGTTTTATGAAATTGAAAGATTATTTCAGCAAAACTTGGCACATTTTTAAGAGAATAATATATGAATTTTAGCTGCCATATTTGAAGGTTCACACCAATGCATTCCTCAATCCCAGTTGAATGTTCTGTTGATCATTTGGAACAACATCTGATTGTGTGGTTTGAAGAATGCCCGTAACTTGTCCACGGCCACAGGGTCAGTGAAGGGGTGTCGTCTCCCCTTTGTAGCACCTAAACACTTTTCGTGTCCCAACCTCATGCAATAAAATCCACGTGTAGAGTTATAGTAAAAATGCTCTCGAGTAATTTTATGTGGTAATCCCAGAAATTCCTCGACGAGAGCAATCTCTTCCCATGGTCGATGTATAAGGTTATCGCCGTCCACAATGTGGAACTGGTCAGGTCTAAACACCTTCAGCCACCGCTCAAAATGTTGGTGGTATATACTAATACGTACTGCCTTATAGCGAGTGTTCACCTCCCCAGTGGTAGGCTCAATCGCTAGCTTCTCTAACTTGTCATGAACCTTCCCTTTCGCTTTTTTGTTGTAATACACTTGCGTATAGTCTGATATCACTCTCACTGTCGGATTTCTAAGTAACACTATAAGTTTTATTGAATTATTCATGCTTGATATTCGTTCAGGAACTTTTTCTGTGATGAAATAGCGAGGACTTTTCTCGATGGTGACTTGATCCTCAAAGGAATAAGGCATTTGATCTCTGTACCAGTCAATACCAAGGTTGAAGTTGGTGTCATCGTCAAAGTAGTGGACCTCGTGGTCAGCAGGTCGAATCTGAGGATGGAGACCTAGAAACTCTAGCATCGCACGGGTACCACACTTACGCACACCAAATATAATAGATTGAGGAAGTCTCTTGTCTGTTCCTGGTGGGTGCGGCTTTTCTGCGCCCCATTCTTCTTCTTCCAAAAGTTTTCGGGCCCCAGCGACAGACAGCTCTTCGTTGGGAGAGAATCTGTTGGCTGACATTGTCCGCCATACTATACTGTTACTATAGGCACTGAAACATAGCACTACTCCTATCACACACATTAACATCCACAGTTGTCTGCCCTTGCCCTTCATTATCACGCATACTGTATGGGCCGGACCACAAAGATGAGACTTTGAACGTTCTCTCGACGTCACATTAGCAGCAAAGATGGTCGGACAATCCATGTAGATCCTCGGAGTTTGGGACTCCAGCAGAGAATACCTGGTAGACATTCCAACTCACAGAAGCCATCTAAAATGGAAAACAAATATGTTCAGTTAGTAGGTCAGAAAAAAAAAGAAATTACATACAATATAGATGTCAGATTAGATAGCTTATCTAAGTAAATTAATAGGTTTTAGATGACATAAATGTCATTCTATCAGCCTATAAAAAACCACAAATTACACTAGCATTATGTCAACTGATAACATTTCAGAAAATTGAGTATAACAAACAAAATATCATATTGTTGCAAATATCCCAGCTCACCCATCGAATGGACCCGAGACATATGTTTAAGTGCTTATATACTTCAGGAGGATTATGAACTTTTTCAAAATTGTTTTCTACAACATGCTGTCAGTGTCTTTATAAGGTCGTGACCGAGCTGTGTCAGGGCGGGCTCTCCGAGGTACATATTCATGTCAATAAGCACTTAACTTCAACACTGGCTATAAAACACTAGACTTCTCAGATGACATTCAAATACTTTAACTCAATCATTAGTATTCATTTGTCAAGTTACATTCCCTGCTCATCATGTAAGACCACTGAGGGACAAGTATTCATATGATGACCACAACGGGGCAAGATTTCATCAAGGATTGAATCAGTAGGATAAAATAGCACTCATAAAGGGGAAAACACCATCCATGACACCAGAGTACTTTATAAACAACATCAGCAGAACAAATAATTCATCAATTGAAGACAAGATTCCATCACTGCAACAGCAGGGTAGAGTCATGTCAGTAAATGTAATTTAATTACGATAATTATTTCATCTGTAAAAAATTTCATCAAATGACAACTTCATCTCAACAAGATTTCATCAATTAATTCATCATTCAGGCAAGGTTTCATCAAAAACATCATATCTTGATAATTATTATCATATTAGGAAAACAGGAAAACATTCCATCAAAATGAACAGCAGGTAAATAATATCACACAAATGACTTCATCAGGAATCAAGTCATTCAACAACCATACACCGATATAGATATTGATTATTGTATGAAGTGCAGCAGATGTAACCACTGAATACATATCTTTGTAGTTTATAGACAACAGTAACTTACTGAGAAAGTCAAACACAGCGATCATTTATAATGTCTTGTACCGCAGACATTTTAGTAACACCGACAGATTACATCACCCAGACGAGGAAATCAGCCATATTTCTGCCGACTTGTGCGTCTATAGATAGCGATTAGGAAATGAGACTTGATCATTTGTATGTTTAGATCTTGTAACTTTTCCTAAGTCAACACTTGACTCGAGTACTCTGCCATGAAACTGTACTGGGTCTTATCAAACACATGTGGGTGGACTCCCTTCACAAATATCATTATAAACCTTCCCTCGCTAATTAAAGATTTGAAGATTTCACAAATTACCCTATAAAACATAGGATACAAATATGCTTCATTTGGTTAAAATGACAGTGCAAAATGTTTCCTCTTATATATATGATTAATCACTTTAATTTTCCAGTTATATTTAAATCTAAAGGTGGAATAAAGTAGTTTACTGTTAGTAAATATCATAATTAACAAAAAAAAAATATAACAATTTTCTTTAATTATAAAATTGGTTATTACATTAGACAGGAACCTATATAATTCAGACCGGTAACCTACAGGACTCTGTATCGACTCTAGATCTCAATCTCAGTAATGACAAAATTTTATTTAATGCTGTGCCACCCGATCTTATTAAGTAAAAACTTAATTAGGCTCCCGTTTCTCGTACCTTGACACATACGATTTAAAGAGGCCGCCACAATACCTGTCAGTTAGCATTTAGTTATCCGTTATACAAACTCATTAGCAGTGCCAGGTAACCTGATGGCGGGTGTATTCGTCTAATGGACAGGTAAAAGATTAGCTGTTGGACGCTGAATAGTATACAAAGTTTGTGTGCCGATACGATGACGAGTAAATACAGGTCGACCGCTTGACATGCAGATAATCACCTCTAATAATCCTATACCCACAAAATCTCAAGTACTGTCAATCAAATTTAAATAACACAGGAACAAGAATCTCAAAATCTAAATTAATCTCGTGAAATTCTAAACATATCAAACAGTTCTGGTATGTTACTAATGTTAGAGACGATTTGTATTTCTGTAATGGCTGATACCAAGTGTATTGCTTAAAATAAAAATTTAATAAAGTTTTATGTAACTCATATAAATTCAAATAAAATCCATTCTAATGAAATTTAATGAATACTGATTCAAATGATTAAAAATAGGAAATTAAAAGTATTACTAGTTTAAATCTTAATCCATTCATCAGTCTATGAAATAAGATACAATCAAGTTCAACATTCAAAATTTATTCTGGTTAATTTCAAAAGCTACTGTACCTAAACAATTACACAGTTATGAACCCAGTAATGTTTGGGAAAAAATATTTCACATTAGGAGAATATAACATTTAGTGCAGATGAATCATCGTGATAAAATACAATCTGTTTAGACCATCCTTCTATCCACAGAAAACTCTGAAGAAAACTTCTATCCACAGAAAAATCTGAACTGTGATATTCCTCTATACAGACGTGTACGTAAGAACTGGTCCAATTGACTATGGCAGTCTGTGGAGGCTGAAGAACTCTCCTGTATTGGAGATAACAATACATGGTTGGTACCCTTGGTACCCTCAGGGCACTATCATTAGTTTTTAGGTAAAGGTTACGGAACTCACAGTCATTGGATAAATATGACCTAAAAACACAAGCTCAGTATCCTAACACCCATATCTGGGCCATGATATGAAATATGTGTCATTTGTTTAATAAAACAGGCGAGGAAAGTACAAACCACTTGTCGGTAACATTTGGTGCAAACTATTCCAACTAATTTTCCTCATAGTTCTGGCTGATTTTACATTCAGGAAGTGTCAACTGCACATCACAAGTGTGATGTCTTCCTCATCAGACGAAAACTGACTGAATAAAACTCTGTCAAAGCATCAAATTATACTCCATGTACATGGCTAATTCTGTCAGAGCATCGCCTCATAAATCACCAACCTAAACAAGCTACTGAGAGCACTCACTCTTATACCTGCTGTTTATATATTTTATACTGCCTTAAAATGCATTACTACATAATCGTTTGGTTAGTTCACACTTTTATTGCTGATTTCTTGATTTCCTGTCACAAACTTGTGTGAGTGTAAATATTGTCAACCTTTTGTGAAGTGGGTTATAGCCCTAATAATTTGGGTTTTATCAATGGGACTACAACCTGCTGCTAAACTTGATGAGTAATAAAACACAACTTTTACCTGCCTTTACTATAATTATCTTTCCTCTATATAACTACATGTACCAAATACCAATGTTAAAAAATAATTTCATCAATGCAACTTTTACCTGCCTTTACTACAATTATATTTCATAAATACAGCTTTATGTACTACCAATATTAAAAATTATTATTTTCTCAATGCAAATTTATCTATCCATAGAGTTGTTATGTTTTATCAATGCGACTACTGTACCTGGCTTTGTAAAAACATATTTTCTCTTTGAGCAAACTACTTCACAATACGAGTTCTACCTGGCTTACCTTGTAAAGCCTGCCGTAGCAGTTTGTGCTCCCTGTTATACAGATATATATTTCCTCCTAACGTAACAATAACCTCCGACCAATATCCCCACACTGACTGAAGGAAATCGAGAGCGGTGTCTATATACACACCACACTGACTGTTAAAGGGACTGCCCTTTTCCACCTATAATCCTAGCTTCGATTACCTGGACTAAAAACCAGGTGTATTAAAACCTTGAATGTGTGGAGATTACAGAGCGTTAGAACCAAAATGTCAGTGAGTTGTGACATGATCTCTCTTCTTCACTGATTAGTGACAGACAGGTTTTTATGGATAATCTGCTTAATCTATCTCAGTTATCATGTTAATCTCTCCCGTAAATCCATGATCCACGCTCTAATTTTTACTTCTACTTATAGACTTGCCCATTTGGATTTCTAATGTCAATGGATTAATAGATTCCTAATCTAGTCTTTCTATTCTAAAAGTCAGGGATTAATAAATTCCACAGGATAATTCCACCGCATACTGAATACTGGCTAAATTCGGAGTTATGTAGAGATCAGGGGTAATACAATTACTCAGGTATTTCACGCCACACACCTGGCTATAAATCCCTATTCACAAAATACTGAAATCATTGGTAAACCCATTTTTTATCTCCAGAATTCATATTTGTCTTAATTTGTTAAACATTTATACATATAATGCTTTAAATGCATGGAATCGTGAGCTTAAATGTCTACCTTTGACATCAGAATTCCAATGCGTATTTCATTTCCACATAATATATAAATTGTAGAATATGTCAAACTACCAGTTTATCAGCTGCCTGAGCCAAGATATAGTCCGACGTTGAACTGAATTATAACAGAAAATTATGAATCTGATCTTAAAGAATAGTTAGCTGTTAATGTGATAGTACAAAAAGTCTTGAAAATTGTAATCTGATCTTCAAAAAAAGTTTAACATCAGTCTTTTAGACTACTAACAGAGCTATGACCTTCACCTAATGGTTTGAACATTACAATGACGTGACCTTGATATTACAATACAGTGGCAGTGCTTTGACCGTCACATTGCGACTATTATAAAGTTACAATGATATTCAAAGAACAGCCAGAGTTGTGACCCTGACCTTTGTTACAGTGATATGACCTTGCATGTCCTTACAGTAATTACAGAGCTATGACCTTGACCTTACAATTACAGACCTATAAACCTTGACATTATAAAACAGTCACAGAGCTGTGTCCTTGACCTAGCTTAAGGAACAATTAATGGGCAGTTTTTGTAGAGTTGTTAACATCATATGGCCATGACCTTACAGTAGTTACAGACCTATGACCTTGACCTTATAGAACAATTATTGAAGTGTTCCTGTAGAGTTGTTAACATTCTGATCACAATTAACCTGCCAAAAGCAAACACTCGAAATAAAAATGGAGCTGTTTTATAACATCGTCAAGTACACTAATTTATAGAATTGTCGACACAGGAAGTGTCCTTGCCATTCTTTGCCTGGGTTGTTGAGAAGACTAGGTTGTTTGGGCCTTAAACATGCTGTACCCTGTTAAGCCAGGCCAGGTGTTAGGTTGGACAACAGATCAAGGACCATTAACACAGCCAGGTCAACAATATACAAAAACAGCAAACAATTGTCCTGACAAGTGGCCTGTAATCCCTAACATTGGACATTACTGACCAACATTGGACACAGCTGACCAAGGAACTGATTATATCACAGTGGTCACTATGACTTTAAAGACTTAAGTCTTACCAATAACTACTCTACTAAGGGCTTTATCTCAAGATTTCTGAAATGTTGTTTTGCTATTTAAAAGCTTGTAAAATAAACTAACTGACATGTTTGAATATGTAAATCATTTGTATGCCAACAAAAATATCGAGACACATTATAATTTAGTGATATGTTGGAATCAATATAAACATTGTAGAGAGGGTATTAGTACTGCAGGAATCCTTCCCTATCTAACTTCTGGTACTGCTGTATCAGCAGATTTAAACTCCCTGGCACCAAGGGAAAACAAGTGAATATTAGCAGGGCCAAAACGTATGTTTTTAGAGCTATGTAGAAAACTTGCATATATCTTAACAGATCCCAACAATAGAATTCTTAACAGATCCCAACAATGTAGAATTCAGAAAGTGGGTTTTCCCCCCTTTTTTTTTTCTTAAACAAGTCAGACGCGTAAACAAAACAAATAGGTTATTATACACATGTACTTTTATGTTGTCATGGATACATTATCAATCAAACTGGATACAGCATTTGTAACCCATTCATCCCTTAAAACATGTTTGAACTCCCCCAATTCTATGGTCTGGAACAGTTCATTATGATATTATAGGTGTGATTATGCTAACAAAATATTCATTTTTTTTCTGCAGGACTTTAACGATGTAGTATATCCACTGGGTATTATACATATATGATTAATTATTTTGTTCCTCTCCAGTAAGAGATACAAGAAAAAACATACCCACTTGTCCAAACCAATAGTATAACAATATATCATCTGGGCCCAGAATCACTTATCTCATGTAGTGCTTTCCTATGAAGAATTTTAAGTTAAGAAATTCCTTTGTGCAACTGGGCCCTGGACATTAGCTTCTCTGATTGACCTCAGAACAGAATTATCTTAAACGAGCTAGAATATAAAAATTAAAACATTGAAATGTATCCTCTATTTATAAATACTATATATCATATACCTGCCCTCAAAGACTGTCAAATATATAATGGGTACCAAGTTCAAGGTCGATATTTGACTGTTGCTAGGCACTGACCTTATAAATTTGGTGTTTTTCTAGCGGTACTCCGACTTTTCCTTACCACTAAATCATGCATTGTCCACGAGTGACAGAACCTAATCCAAAGTGTATATGAAACACACATTAAGCATGTTGTAACCCAAACCTAATGTAGTTATTAAAGCATGAATACTAGTTAATGTGTCTTTGATCCAGAAATCTGTTAAAGCTTAAATGAAATATCAAAATATGATCACTTTCACTTATATACTGTACATTACTGAAACATTAAGCAGATCGTTGGATACCGAATTCGTAGCGAGCAATATCACTTAAGCCGAACATAGTAGGCTCCAAACATAGTAGGCTCCGATCGTCTCTAACCAATCGTTAATTACCACTTACAGCATCACAGCTCGAGTTAACTGTGTCATCATGCGACCAAACACGAGCGTTGTCCTTGTAACCCATAATACTAACCATAATTGAAATATTTATAGTTTCCCGCAAGACACCATTCATCCAAACGATGATTATGCATGCAATAATTTTCTCACGAATAGTAATTACATGCACTGACATCCCTACCGTAATTTTGATAGAGATTTAGCATACAGACCAGTCCCCACAATTTCTCTTCCTTCATTTTACCAATACATTTGAAATGAATAATTAATTGCACAGTCTCTGGACACAGAAAATCCAGTAAATCACAAACAGAAATCTTTCAATTTGTATGGCACTAAACTATGTGAAATGTCGATAAATCTTCATGTAAAAATGACTGAGACAGAAATGGTACCGTACAGCTCACTAACATCACGCCACGAAGAAATGTCATCAAAGCCTACTTTGTAATATTTCTGATAATTTCTTAAGACAGTATTTACCTTATGGAGACTAAATATATAAATGTGCTGGCAACATTTAGAACATTAAACATTTATCATTATATTGTTAAAGCCGACATGTACATGGTCAATGTTTTGAGACATATCTAAGTATTCTTAAGCATTGAACGTCTTTTAGTTGGCATTCATAGCCAATATGAATGTCAACTGAACAGAGGCAAATTCCTTGAAGCGCGCTAGCGCTTCATGTTGAATTTGCCTCTTTTCAGTCAGCATTCATATTGGCTACGAGTGCCAACTGAAAGACGTTCAATGCTTATATTTACATTTGGTGCAATTTTATGATGAAATCCCACGGAAATTTGCATCTATAATGAAATAATCATTCGTTATCGTCATGGATGGGTCAGCCATTTGAACAGCCATCTTCCGTGATTGCTGGCACGACAATATTGTGACGTCACAATGATAAAAATGTCATTATAGGCGCTTGAAGTTCATTGTCTATATGACTGCCAACTGCGCTTGGTAAGGTTACATAGTTAAACTGCAGTGAAAATGTAGATATATTGAAATGACTTTGTAAGTGAATGTTCGGTTTAAAGTTTTAAAAGGAGAGAGAGACCACCAGAAAACAAGTCTGATGCCATATAGGGCTCAAGTATTTTATATAAAATGATGAAATTACTAGGCAGAAATTTCACTATTAATTCTGTTGAACCTAGAACTCCGACATTAAACGAAGCAAAACCACCATTTATCCAGTAGATGGTGTTATTCATTTATCGCTTTAAATTTTGTAAACATAAAAGTTTACCGCATTTTTATGCTGTATTAGATGGACACAGATGAGGCATGAAAAAATCTGCCACAAAAATGTCCAACAACCCATGCAGTGTGACACCAGACACTACACTACAAAGTATGATGACGTAAGTTATCGAAATTAAAAATGAATAAACAAGAACACTTAATGACTTGATTGGTTTTGTCGTTGGATTTTTAATTACACCTAGATTCTTGATGTGAGACTTATCGATGTGCTTCCAATCCCAATAGTCCTTATAAATAAATGTTGACACCACTAATAGTGTTTGACTGTAGTGTTGTTCACCTAATCTATAATTTGTATTTAACAATCCATTTCTGTCCGCGTCACAAGAAAATGTTCTGTAAATCAATTCTCCAGACCGGGTACATTTCATAGTTACTTAGCTAGCCCTAAATCCTTTTGGATATCAACCTACTGCTTAGAGGAAACTGATCATTGCAAGAATTGTTAAAAGTGGACAATTACAATTGTTTTGTTTCAATTCATCCAAGATAATCGATATAGACTGACCAACAGTCTGTAGAATATCAAAAATATCAGAAAATATTGATTATATATTATAAATTCAGTCTCTACGTCAACTACAAATAATCTAGTGTTACGCCTCAGCAGGGAAATTAAAGTCCAATACATTCAAAATAAATGCAGATTTACATACAGGAAACGAGCACAAAAGTACCAAGCTATCGACACACTACTAATACCAAATCAAATTCAATTTAAAGATCTATCAATAAAAATACAAGTAGATTTGTATACACTTACAGTGAGGCCCACAAGGCTGTTAAACTACTCAATGGTTCTGCTCTCTCTCAATACACCAGTGTAGTCAATTCCCACGCCCAGAATCTCTCATTGTGCCCTATACCATTGGACCAGCCCTTTATCACTGGACGCCACCGCCCTATACTACTGGACATCAGCGTCCAACTAGCCTCTACCTTCTACAATAAGTTTTCTTCATTTGTAAGGCCTATTCGCTGTTCCACCATCTAAACAATGCAAATACTTCACAGATTCATGGAGCCCTAACAGATTTAACCAATGTCATGCAAAACTGACTCCAATTTGGTGGCAATTTATATCTATATAGAGTATTAATTTGACTGAACTGCTGCGACCTTTGACCCATACAGAAGGTAATTTGGAAACTATAAATAACAAGCTCTCTCTTGTTCTCTAGTATAATCTAGTTTTTGTATTTTCACACTCATTGTCATGCATGCCAAGTATTCATTGTGCTCCACTACCCAACGATAATAGACTAATAGACAAGTCAAGCTTTTCTTAAATTGGTCAATAATTTCTCAGACTAGCTTTTTTTAGACGATAACTTTTTATTGTTGGGCACAAAGTTCTGAATTTTTTTTTCTTTGTGGCGAAATGTTTTAATTGTTTACAATGAAAGCAATATCATACAAACAATGGCATGATGTATTGGACAATAGCATTCCTGGCCAGTCACGGAACAAACATAAATACGTTTATCTCCTGGCCAGTCACGGAACAAACATAAATATGTTTATCTTCTCATCTACGGAGAATTGAGTCATGGCACAATTTTACACTTTCGCATCAGCTACTTTCTATGTTGAAAACAAACTTTCCAAGGTTGCATATTCATAAACAAAAAGCAATTACCTCTGCAAGTAATAGAGTTCAAAATGGAGAGAAAGAGTTCATGAAAATTGATATACTATTATCATCGTAACAAAATATGAACACATTGTCAACACTTGGCATGCAATATCCTTATCTAAATAAAATTACTTTTCAAGGTTGTCTGCAAATAAGACACAAGGCAATTATAATTCTAAAGAAAAAGGGCCTGAATCTCACTAATAATGCCAACCCAACGCTGACACGGTGTAAATCAAATAAATAGAAATTGTTTTAGAAATAAACAAATAACAAACAGAGTAATACAGTGAACAAGTGTATAAGTAAATACCTATTGTTTGACTGTATCCACTATAAGGCAGGCAGCTGTACCTGGGCAATGATGCATTCTGATAGATTCTTTGGATAAAACATTTGCTTTTCAATTAATCTTTTGTGATATTTCCTTTCCAGCGATATTCATTACTTTTCAGCGCTATTAAAGCTATGTCAAGTTTTTGGGGCCAAAACGTTAAAAACCTTGAGACCGTTAAATCAAAATGTCAGTTAACACTCCAGAATTCGTAAAAATTGAACCAATTAGATATATCAGAGATATAGCCTTTTGAAATAAACCAGTTTTTGTGCACCATAACAATGTATCTGCACAGTAAATTTCAATCCATCACTATATAAAAGTGATTATGTAGTTCATCACACAAATAATTCATGTAACAATTCTGACAATTTACTTATAACATTACATTATATTTGGTATAAAGAAGAAAAACATGATATACGATAAGTGTGGAAAAACTTAATGGAGGGAAAAAAAGACAGAATCACACCACTTAATTCTTTTTTGCAACTGAGCTCCAAAATAAGACATAAATCATGTCAAACCTTTAAAAAAAGATCTAAAAAATATACATTTTACAATATCTGAACTCAAATAAATCATATCTAAAATCTCACTTAGATATCAATGCAAAGGCTACTGGTCCTTGCCATTTCCAAATGTATACTATAAATCTGATACCAAAGCCCATGGCTAGAGATGGTCAGGTGGCATCTAGAGCTATAAGGCCCAAAAAAGCAACAGCTCTGCCAGAAGTGGAACTTCCTGTAAGTCATGTGACTAACCCCAGATCCTAAAGCGGTACCTGTCATCCCCAGAGTGAAATAGAGCCTCTTTGTTATGACCAGGGGCTCTATTATACTCAACTGAATCTAGATCTGGCTAAACGCCTACCTACCACAAATAAACGTATTCCAATTCCACTTCTTCTGATTTGATTATGGCAAGTACGGAAAACTCCAAATTACATTTCCTTTTCCAAGAATTGTTTGATTAACTGTGCTTGTTATCCGGAAGCTTTCGAAAATATCCATGGGTACTGGTCCTCAAACTCTCAGTCATTATCCACTTTTCCAAAACAGTACAATATAGATATGCTATAATTATAATTCCGGCTCTGAAGTATATATTTTCAACAGACCAGGAGTGTTGCGCGTTGCCTCGTGGAGGACTAACTGGTTCTCTGCTGTGACGGCCTATACTGCTATAGTAGTTACATCTCTTACTACATCAATGGCCCTGTTCACACTTACAAAGGCCCCCACTCAGTTTCATTCATAGTCTGTTATAATGCCTTCAAAAAGACTTTCCGACAAGGTCGTTTTTATATAATCTCCGATATCGGATATCAATTTGACAGGAAATTTATAACAATGTGAAAGTTTGCAACATGAATTAATTGCCACAACAGGCCAATCACTTAACAGTATGACAACTTATATAGGAACAACAGCGCTCAGACCTGAAACCCTCTTATACATAACAATATTGACACGCAACCTTGAGTAGCTATTTCATACCTATAGGTCCGTGTTAAATGTGCTTTTGATTAGAAATATGAATATTGATCTTGTGACAGTAGTGTATATTAATTTCCATTAAAGCATTTAATTTTAGTTTTTACTCAAAACATAACCTTTAATTAAAACGACAATCATGCTAATGTCACAATAACTAATGTATATTGATGTAAAAAAGGGGCGGAGAGTAGAATACAGGCCTTCGGAACTCACAAGCTGTTCCCATAGGAGAAGTTATTCCACAGCTTGAGATATTCTACAATTTATGTTCTCTTTGATTTTTTTCATTATACCTTACTTTTGATTGTAAGAAAATTGAAATTCTGTTCAAATAAACAAAGTACCTGCTGTATGCATCGATAAACAGTTTCAAAGCAATTGAATATGAATAATGACTAATTTGGCTTGAAAGCATTGGCTACTTGCAACATCTTGCGGGACAAATGATGGGTGAATTGTTTACAATGTCGAGCTCTGAATTGAGATGATATTGAGTATATAAATGAAGAGAAACGTCAATAATTCAGTCTAGTTGCTATAATTCTGTGATGGAAATGTGAGATGAATCAGAGAAGGGCTATTGGATACTGCAGTTGGATAAATGCATGGACACAAACAAACAAATCAGCGCTGATTTGTTAGCTTCCTTTACAGGAAATGTTTGTAACAAATTTTAAATTCATACCTTTTAGGGCTGTGAAGTGTTTCTGACAGGTACCAGGCCATGTTACTCAGAGTGATTGTTATCTATATTAATGGTTTAGATTAAGACTGATGTTGACACACCACTTCTCACTGCTGAGATTGGTGATGTATCTAAACATTAAGCTGACAAGTTTCTAATCCACAGGTGTACCACTTGATCAATACCACAAGTATTAAAGGTCCTACCATTAGCCTGTTACATGTACTTTGAGGGAGCTAACATGAGACTTTGAGCAGTTCAATGCACACAAACTACCCCCCTCCTTCTCCCTTCCTGTGTATTCTCCCAGTCCACACCACTTGTAACAAAGATGAAATCCATTTAATTGATAATGAATTCTTAAGGGACAGATGTTTTTTTTATAATACTTCTTTTGAATTTTTCTGATAATTTAATTTTGACTATTTTGATTACAATGGAAATTTTAGGATGATTTACCAATGATTGAAAACCATGTGCACCATTACACTTAACACTATAAAAAATATAGTTGCCTCATGTTGCTAACAATGCCAAATTCATGTATTCTAAATTTCCTCAGTCTCACTGAAAATTTGGTATAAAGTTTGTTTACTGATGAAGAGTTCAGTTAGCCTAGCTGTTGCATGTTCACTTTAAACTTTGTGGTGTTAAAACTCTGCTTAAGAATTCAGATTTTCTTCGTGAAGTAATCCGCAAACAGATGTTACACTGGTGCTTTTATTTGTATACAAAGAGAAACGCTGTACATGTGTGAATTTAAAAACTTCACCGATGTTGCCATAGGTTATCTGCTAAATTTCTCTGTTTTCTGTTTAGACGAAGGTTATCGCCAGCTTTTTTCTGTTTACAGCTGTATCAAGGTTATCACCTGCTTTTTTCTGTATCTCTCTTTGCTGATATCCAGAACAAAAAAAGTTCAAAAGCGTCATTAGCATTGATCCTTGCATCTTAAAGCCTTAACTATAGTAGATCTTTCACATATTCTGTGCCTAGAAAAAACTTCTCAATCTGTCTTTTGTTAACTTATCACATAGCCAACCCCAAAGCTGTACTCACGAGTGCATGCAAACACAACAATGATGAAATGTTGTGTTAAAGCACTCTTGAAGGGCAATTAAAGCACTAGAACTTTTAATGAACAACCTCATTCCTGATCTGTCACGTCATCACAGAGGTCAAGTTTACATCATACTAAAGTGGCACGTCATCACAGAGGTCAAGTTTACATCATACTAAACAGACATTCTACAAAATCATTTAATCGTTTTTGGAAATTAAGGTACGGTAACCAAGTTGAACCTGGCTACCAATTTGAACAACTCATTAAATATTCTCTCCATAATGTTAACAAGCTCTAGTAAAACATGAGACATTCATTTGTTGATTCCTTAAGTACTTCAATAATAAAGATGATTTTAAACTATTTAAAATGCTACCATTGACCCGGACAAAGATCACTAGATGGTCGTCAGAAATATCCAAGTTTTAAACTCTCTTTGATGAAGCAGTTATTCAAGGTCATCTACATGACTTGGGTTACATGACTGTTTTTTTCCTTGTATTTTTTTTTTTTCAAACTTAACCATATAATTAAAGAAGACATCAAAGCCCATTGTAAAGGAGAAGAGGTGTTAATTACAGGTAGAAAGTGTCCAAGAGATAGTGAAAAAATGATTGTATGCCAGTCAGAATCTTTATGGGAGTTTGAGACTGATAAGTGTCCAGTAATTATGTATTTAACTCACCGTCAATCACCCCTGTATTTCCATATTGAACTGTTCCAGTCCTTGAAGTAGAGGAATTCAATTTTGTCTTAAGGGAAGATCAAGTCACCAAAAGTTGTCAAATAGATAGAAGACCTTGTGATAGGTAAGGAAAGTAGAAAGAAACACCATGTTGCTATGGATACAGAACCCCTATAGTGATATTTATCAACTACAATCTTACCCCCGATACCACCCGAACATAAACCCCTAAAAATCTTACTAACGAAATACATCCTCTGTCTAGACTAAATAGCTCAATTTAGTTTCAAGCTTGTAATTAACAATGCATGACTAAATTTTATGGAAACATGAAAATTCTCCGCTATATAATAATCATCATTAAGATTTACAACCACAAAAAGTTTGGTTTAGACAACATTACCTCAAGGCAAATGTATCTATTAGAGGCTATGCTTGTCTGGTATAATTTTTGATAAAGACTTCGGTGGCGAAGTTGTTAAGGTGTCTAACATGTTACCACTGTATAACACTATGTATGCTCCATCTTATTTCTGGTAGAGGGATGCGTGTGCTACACTCCATAACTATAGATACATTGTTTTGATTTCAATTAAAAGTCATGGGCACTGCAATCAGCTTTATTGTACAATATTTTATGGTCTAGAAGTACTTACCTTACCCAGACAAGAACGATCGCGATCACGAGATTCCATTAATGACCTTTATACATACATTAGTGTAATGATCACACAATGGTATGATAGTTATATCATTTCACCCTTTGGGCCCAGATAGATTCTCCATTACATTGAATATCAGACTGTATTTACCATAAGCTACCATGTCATTTCTCTTATTTCTGCTGTGATCACAGAAGAACGGACAAGTTGGTCTACAGGTTGGACAGTGGTACCCTTTAACGTCAGCCACACTGGTGATAGGTATACTGAACTGTAACCCTAAATGTCGGCCAGATCAGCTCTGATAAAGAACTTCTATCAGAAGTGATGTAATGATGTAGTGACATTTAATCTCCTGGACCTGCACTAACAGGGTTTATCATCACTGTGTACTAACAATTTCAAGAAACTTAAGAAAACTTGCGTTGTCTGTATGATGTAAATTTGAATAGGAAAAGTTATTATTATGACAAATAAACAGTAAAATGGAGATTGGTAGCCATGTTGTAATTAACAAGAGTAAGTTAAGAAAGATTTACATGGTTTAAAAAGCACACAACATTCAACTTCTAGTCTGGCTCTTAATCTTAAGGCTACTGTCGACTAAGTGGTCAAGCTGTCAAATATTCTACAAGTAATCCAATGTGGCTACATGGCTAAGGATTCCAACATTCAACAACTAGTTCTCCATCTCTGGACGAAGGTGCCCAATTGGTTTAGGCGTTAATTAATCATATTCTTGCCCTTCACCTCTGGGTTGTGAGTTTGCGTCCCACATAGAATAGTGTACACTACATTTGGCCAGGAGTTGATGGCTTATTTCCTACATGATCTCTAAATTTTTCTTCCATCCCCGGTATCTGACATATCCTCTAACAGGATCATGATTGTTAATGAAACACAACATCCACACTAAGAGTACACAAACAGTTAAATATCTAAAATAGATTGATTCCCGCCAGGTAAAGCCCAGGTAAATTAGGACCATACATTCTGATGTAAACAACGGTGCATCAAAACACAACATAAACATGTACTCCAGTTATAACAGACAGCAAACAGTGATAAGCATGTTGTCCTGTACACAGACCAACCAATTGGCCTCTGACAGGAGGCCAATGGAGATAGCATGACTCCTGTCAGTGTTACAAACCATCAAAAAGCTTGATGGCATATCCACTGGGAATGTTGGGTTCTTTATACAATCCTGCTCAATCCTGGTCTCTGGTAAGATTGAAATTTCAGCCTCCCTGAATAACACTCAACTTAGTACAATTGATATTTCAGCTTCCCAAAATAACTTTCAAACTTAGTACACATGTACTGAAACACTTTTTCTAATACAACAGAATCTTAGTATGTTTGTACTTTACACCTTTTCTGAGCATTAGCTTCCCAAAATAACTTTCAAACTTAGTACACATGTACTGAAACACTTTTTCTAATACAACAGAATCTTAGTATGTTTGTACTTTACACCTTTTCTGAGCATTTGAACCTGGGGCTCTACCTTACACCAACCAAAACACTTGACCATAAGTATTGTACCATACAAATGGTGCAGTATTCAAATATTGAAAAAATGTACTGAAATGAGATTTCAATGACTATGAGGAGAAACATTCAATAACAAGAGCCATATCCTGTGTGATCTTCTTCAGGTAAACATCACTCATTGACTTAAGTTTTTAGGTCATCTGACCCGAAGGGTCAGGATGACCTATAGTCATCATGTTTCGTCCGTCGTCGTGCGCCGTCCGCCGTGCGCCGTGCGCCGTCCGCCGTGCGCCGTGCGCCGTCCGCCGTGCGTTAACTTTTCACATTTTGAACTTCTTCTCAAGTTTGACCAGTGGGATTGAGCTGAAACTTACCTGAAATGATCCTGAGATGGTCCCGACAAAGTGTTGTTATTTTTCGGGTCGATCCGAAATCCAAGATGGCCGCCACAGGCGCCATCTTGAAAACACATTTTAAACTTCTTCTCAAGTTCTACCAGTGCGATTTGGCTGAAACTTGCATGAAATGATCCTGACATGGTCCCGACAAAGTGTTGTTATTTTTCGGGTCGATCCGAAATCCAAGATGGCCGCCACAGGCGCCATCTTGAAAACACATTTTGAACTTCTTCTCAAGTTCTATCGGTGCGATTTGGCTGAAACTTGCATGAAATGATCCTGACATGGTCCCGACAAAGTATTGTTATCTTTCGGGTTGATCCAAAATCCAAGATGGCCTCCACAACCGCCATCTTGAAAACACATTTTAAACTTCTTCTCAAGTTCTACCGGTGCGATTTGGCTGAAACTTGCATGAAATGATCCTGACATGGTCCCGACAAAGTGTTGTTATTTTTCGGGTCGATCTGAAATCCAAGATGGCCGCCACAGCCGCCATCTTGAAAACACATTTTGAACTTCTTCTCAAGTTCTACCAGTGCGATTTGGCTGAAACTTGCATGAAATGATCCTGACATGGTCCCGACAAAGTGTTGTTATTTTTCGGGTCGATCTGAAATCCAAGATGGCAGCCACACGCGCCATCTTGAAAACACATTTTGAACTTCTTCTCAAGTTCTACCGGTGCAATTTCGCTGAAACTTGCATGAAATGATCCTGACATGGTCCAGACAAAGTGTTGTTATTTTTCGGGTCAATCCGAAATCCAAGATGGCCGTCACAGCCGCCATCTTGAAAACACTTTTTGAACTTATTCTCAAGTTCCGAAGGGATTTGGCTGAAACTTGCATGAAATGATCCTGACATGGTCCCGACAAAGTGTTGTTATTTTTCGGGTCGATCCGAAATCCAAGATGGCCGCCACAGCCGCCATCTTGAAAACACATTTTGAACTTCTTCTCAAGTTCTACCGGTGCGATTTGGCTGAAACTTGCATGAAATGATCCTGACATGGTCCCGACAAAGTGTTGTTATTTTTCAGGTCGATCCGAAATCCAAGATGGCCGCCACACAGCCGCCATCTTGAAAACACATTTTAAACTTCTTCTCAAGTTCTACCGGTGCGATTTGGCTGAAACTTGCATGAAATGATCCTGACATGGTCCCGACAAAGTGTTGTTATTTTTCGGGTCGATCCGAAATCCAAGATGGCCGCCATCTTGAAAACACATTTTGAACTTCTTCTCAAGTTCTACCGGTGCGATTTGGCTGAAACTTGCATGAAATGATCCTGACATGGTCCCGACAAAGTGTTGTTATTTTTCGGGTCGATCCGAAATCCAAGATGGCCGCCACAGGCGCCATCTTGAAAACACATTTTAAACTTCTTCTCAAGTTCTACCGGTGCGATTTGGCTGAAACTTGCATGAAATGATCCTGACATGGTCCCGACAAAGTGTTGTTATTTTTCGGGTCGATCTGAAATCCAAGATGGCCGCCACAGCCGCCATCTTGAAAACACATTTTGAACTTCTTCTCAAGTTCTATCGGTGCGATTTGGCTGAAACTTGCATGAAATGATCCTGACATGGTCCCGACAAAGTATTGTTATTTTTCGGGTTGATCCGAAATCCAAGATGGCCGCCACAACCGCCATCTTGAAAACACATTTTAAACTTCTTCTCAAGTTCTACCAGTGCGATTTGGCTGAAACTTGCATGAAATGATCCTGACATGGTCCCGACAAAGTGTTGTTATTTTTCGGGTCGATCCGAAATCCAAGATGGCCGCCACAGCCGCCATCTTGAAAACACATTTTGAACTTCTTCTCAAGTTCTACCGGTGCGATTTGGCTGAAACTTGCATGAAATGATCCTGACATGGTCCCGACAAAGTGTTGTTATTTTTCGGGTCGATCCGAAATCCAAGATGGCCGCCACAGCCGCCATCTTGAAAACACATTTTAAACTTCTTCTCAAGTTCTACCGGTGCGATTTGGCTGAAACTTGCATGAAATGATCCTGACATGGTCCCGACAAAGTGTTGTTATTTTTCGGGTCGATCCGAAATCCAAGATGGCCGCCATCTTGAAAACACATTTTGAACTTCTCAAGTTCTACCAGTGCGATTTGGCTGAAACTTGCATGAAATGATCCTGACATGGTCCCGACAAAGTGTTGTTATTTTTCGGGTCGATCTGAAATCCAAGATGGCAGCCACACGCGCCATCTTGAAAACACATTTTGAACTTCTTCTCAAGTTCTACCGGTGCGATTTGGCTGAAACTTGCATGAAATGATCCTGACATGGTCCCGACAAAGTGTTGTTATTTTTCGGGTCGATCCGAAATCCAAGATGGCCGTCACAGCCGCCATCTTGAAAACACATTTTGAACTTCTTCTCAAGTTCTACCGGTGCGATTTGGCTGAAACTTGCATGAAATGATCCTGACATGGTCCCGACAAAGTGTTGTTATTTTTCGGGTCGATCCGAAATCCAAGATGGCCGCCACAGCCGCCATCTTGAAAACACATTTTGAACTTCTTCTCAAGTTCTACCGGTGCGATTTGGCTGAAACTTGCATGAAATGATCCTGACATGGTCCCGACAAAGTATTGTTATCTTTCGGGTTGATCCAAAATCCAAGATGGCCGCCACAACCGCCATCTTGAAAACACATTTTAAACTTCTTCTCAAGTTCTACCGGTGCGATTTGGCTGAAACTTGCATGAAATGATCCTGACATGGTCCCGACAAAGTGTTGTTATTTTTCGGGTCGATCCGAAATCCAAGATGGCCGCCACAGCCGCCATCTTGAAAACACATTTTGAACTTCTTCTCAAGTTCTACCAGTGCGATTTGGCTGAAACTTGCATGAAATGATCCTGACATGGTCCCGACAAAGTGTTGTTATTTTTCTGGTCGATCTGAAATCCAAGATGGCAGCCACAACCGCCATCTTGAAAACACATTTTGAACTTCTTCTCAAGTTCTACCGGTGCAATTTCGCTGAAACTTGCATGAAATGATCCTGACATGGTCCAGACAAAGTGTTGTTATTTTTCGGGTCAATCCGAAATCCAAGATGGCCGTCACAGCCGCCATCTTGAAAACACTTTTTGAACTTATTCTCAAGTTCCGAAGGGATTTGGCTGAAACTTGCATGAAATGATCCTGACATGGTCCCGACAAAGTGTTGTTATTTTTCGGGTCGATCCGAAATCCAAGATGGCCGCCACAGCCGCCATCTTGAAAACACATTTTGAACTTATTCTCAAGTTCTACCGGTGCGATTTGGCTGAAACTTGCATGAAATGATCCTGACATGGTCCCGACAAAGTGTTGTTATTTTTCGGGTCGATCCGAAATCCAAGATGGCCGCCACAGCCGCCATCTTGAAAACACATTTTAAACTTATTCTCAAGTTCTACCGGTGCGATTTGGCTGAAACTTGCATGAAATGATCCTGACATGGTCCCGACAAAGTGTTGTTATTTTTCGGGTCGATCCGAAATCCAAGATGGCCGCCACAGCCGCCATCTTGAAAACACATTTTGAACTTCTTCTCAAGTTCTACCGGTGCGATTTGGCTGAAACTTGCATGAAATGATCCTGACATGGTCCCGACAAAGTGTTGTTATTTTTCGGGTCGATCCGAAATCCAAGATGGCCGCCACAGGCGCCATCTTGAAAACACATTTTAAACTTCTTCTCAAGTTCTACCGGTGCGATTTGGCTGAAACTTGCATGAAATGATCCTGACATGGTCCCGACAAAGTGTTGTTATTTTTCGGGTCGATCCGAAATCCAAGATGCCCGCCACAGCCGCCATTTTGAAAACACATTTTGAACTTCTTCTCAAGTTCTACCGGTGCGATTTCGCTGAAACTTGCATGAAATGATCCTGACATGGTCCCGACAAAGTGTTGTTATTTTTCGGGTCGATCCGAAATCCAAGATGGCCGCCACAGCCGCCATCTTGAAAACACATTTTAAACTTCTTCTCAAGTTCTACCGGTGCGATTTGGCTGAAACTTGCATGAAATGATCCTGACATGGTCCCGACAAAGTGTTGTTATTTTTCGGGTCGATCCGAAATCCAAGATGGCCGCCACAGGCGCCATCTTGAAAACACATTTTGAACTTCTTCTCAAGTTCTACCGGTGCGATTTGGCTGAAACTTGCATGAAATGATCCTGACATGGTCCCGACAAAGTATTGTTATCTTTCGGGTTGATCCAAAATCCAAGATGGCCGCCACAACCGCCATCTTGAAAACACATTTTAAACTTCTTCTCAAGTTCTACCGGTGCGATTTGGCTGAAACTTGCATGAAATGATCCTGACATGGTCCCGACAAAGTGTTGTTATTTTTCGGGTCGATCCGAAATCCAAGATGGCCGCCACAGCCGCCATCTTGAAAACACATTTTGAACTTCTTCTCAAGTTCTACCGGTGCGATTTGGCTGAAACTTGCATGAAATGATCCTGACATGGTCCCGACAAAGTGTTGTTATTTTTCGGGTCGATCCGAAATCCAAGATGGCCGCCACAGCCGCCATCTTGAAAACACATTTTAAACTTCTTCTCAAGTTCTACCGGTGCGATTTGGCTGAAACTTGCATGAAATGATCCTGACATGGTCCCGACAAAGTGTTGTTATTTTTCGGGTCGATCCGAAATCCAAGATGGCCGCCATCTTGAAAACACATTTTGAACTTCTCAAGTTCTACCAGTGCGATTTGGCTGAAACTTGCATGAAATGATCCTGACATGGTCCCGACAAAGTGTTGTTATTTTTCGGGTCGATCTGAAATCCAAGATGGCAGCCACACGCGCCATCTTGAAAACACATTTTGAACTTCTTCTCAAGTTCTACCGGTGCAATTTCGCTGAAACTTGCATGAAATGATCCTGACATGGTCCAGACAAAGTGTTGTTATTTTTCGGGTCAATCCGAAATCCAAGATGGCCGTCACAGCCGCCATCTTGAAAACACTTTTTGAACTTATTCTCAAGTTCCGAAGGGATTTGGCTGAAACTTGCATGAAATGATCCTGACATGGTCCAGACAAAGTATTGTTACATCTCTGGTTGATCCCAAATCGAAGATGACTACCATGACACTATGTCTAATTAATTTCCTATATTTAAAGGCCCTTGGGCCTCTTGTTTGAAATAAAATTTGTTGAAAGAAATTGAAAATGATCCTGACATGATCCTGACAAAGTGACACCATATAATAATGAATTTTACTATTGTCAAGGTAGTCAGGTGACCGTTAAGGCCCTTTGGGCCTCTTGTTTTTAAAGCAATCGGGAAATAATTATTTTGTGAAAAAAATAAAAACTGTGCAGGAGACTGAAAAGAAGTTAAGTTTAAAGGTGTTTCTATGACAACAATGGCCACCTCACTACACTTTTTATTTACAACTTGGTCTCAATGTGTAAACAGTCCAACTGCATGATTGAGAAACAAAGAACTGGATAGAATAACAGGCCCTTTGGGCCTCAGAAATTGGGATCAGAAGAACAGGCCAGTAAATTGTGTGTAATGGTCCCCAAGGCTGTAGTAATCATGTTCTGTTACCTATATGGTTGTAGATAATTACCTACTAAAGCAGGCTGTGTACTCCAAGGAACCAGTATAGTCACTGGCCTATAGTCACTGGCCTGTAAGATTGAGACAGTCGATGGTACAGTTGATGCTGATTGCTAACATTGCAGGCCAACTAAATAATGGTAATTATTATCTTTCTCAATATGGTATCTGGCATGACCTCTAACCCTTAATATCACCCTCAACAAGTTCCAGTTCAGATCCATGTGGCGAAGTTGCAAGGTATTGGACAAAGGTCTGTGGTGTTCTCGGGGTGCTATATGGAGTTTCTCAACATGGTACACACTTACATGACCATAGCTTAATTATTATAGAAAGCAAACCTCTGACAAAAGTTATGTTTCAATTCGGGAAAATCTTTGGAGTTGAATAGAAAAGAGATTTTTAAGAGAGGTCAGTTTTGTGCTGTCAAACCATACTTAAAGAATTATGAAGGATTTTATACCTGAAATTTCATCATGGACTGTTCAAGCCTTATAGACTTAGTAATATCACAACCTTGCTCACCTTTAATACTTCCTAAGTAGCTAGCATCCCAGGTACCCAGCACCTCAGGTACCCAGCACCCGAGGTACCCAAAGTGTCTGAGGAAGCTGTAGTGGAGCAATCGAAGGGAGCCAGCTCTTTTAATCTTAGACAAGGTTGTGTAACCGTTGACAACATAATTACATAACAAGGAGGTAGACACTAATTTCATGACCTAGATTCTCAACCCTTTCCCCCCTGTAGAGCTAAAACATCCTATCTGTATTTTTTAACAAAAACTGCTCTTCCATTTTTTTCAGTCTCAAGAGGAAGTCAATTAGTATAATAGGAAAGTTGGTTTTAATGAGCTAGACAAAATTGAATTGTGCCCTGCAGTGGCATGAACAGACTGGTAAAAAAAACCGGCTAATTCAAAAACTTCGTTAAATAATCTAAATAAATCTACATTATCAAGCTCTTTCTTGAACTTACAAAGATTAAGTTTCACAAAATTGATCCAGAATTTATGCTACACCACTGGAAAATTTAATCTCAGTTTAACAAGATTAAGAAGTCTGCCAGAGATAATAGCCCCCATATTTATAAGGCTGGTCCTGGCTTTGCCCCATATATAGCCACAACTTCCTTAGACTTGTAAAAGATAGACTTGACTTTGAGACAATGGGTCATTACCATTGGGTAACATAAACAGAAAATAGCAATGCATTCAGATTGTAGGCCCCAAAATAATCTCCTTTGGTATCATATTTTGTTCAGGTTTGAGGAGCGATTTGGATTGTGTTTACAAAAATTCATCACAGACAACACAAAACTAGAGATAATTTTGTAGCAGGGTTGAATTTCTGTTTACTCAAATACAACATGAATTTGGTACTGTCAAATGCATTCAAAAATATTGTTAAAAACTTGTTTACTACAAGTTACTGTGGAAGCCACCAACATTACAAGAAATGGCCATTACCAAAATTTTCAATATACTTGTATATCTAAAGTGAAGAGGTCTACGCTATATGATACAGGTTATGTTGAGAGTCGAGAATTATAATGATCTATGTCAATCAGCACTTCTCTAATTATTTGTAACAGGAGAGGAGAAAATGTAGTGGCCAGACCGGGATTCGAACCCGGGACCCTCAGAATACTAGCCAAGTGCTCTATCGACTGAGCTACCTGGTCACCAATGATCGACTCAGTCCAATTCTGCTACACTTCCTCCCTCCTTTCTCGAAGTCTTCACCCTTGAAGTCATATGAGACCCTTCCAAACAACACCACCGTGGGTTATTTAGTTGGGCGCCAAAATAAGAATCCCTCCACAGAGTAGTTGGACTTTTCATTATGACATAAAGTATTTCTAGATTACAAATGTCAAAGTCATAAGTATACGTGTTATGGCTATGAAACGGAATAAGGATACTTTCTGGTAAACATGCCATGAACTTATAGACTGCATAAAAAGACAAATTTGATCTATAATATAGTCCCGATACAGTTATTTCAAAAAGCATTTCCAGCACACCATTAAGACACAATAATAATAGTGAATATGTTAGGAAAAGTTTGTATGTCACAAATATGGGATTAAGTTGACAAAAATAATAAGCAGTTCTCTGGGACTACTAAAAGGCATATCAAGTAAAACACATTTCAGCAACTATGACATACATACTAAACTTGTTTGGAATTTCTTTTTATATAATTCTTCCCAAAACAGGTATTTGGACTCTTCTGATTCTTTGATTGGAAGAGTCCATTATGAAACTGTAGGGGTGGATTTGTTAACCTATCATTAAGGGGACGTTGTACACCTGATGGAGGGACGGCCACTACAGGTGTTGAATACCTAACCCCTATTATTATCCGACATACAACCACATCCCCACAAACGGCTCCATCCCTGTAATACCATATCTTCACATATCAATCATGTTATAAATGGCCACAAAGCTTTATTTCTCCTGTTCAGATTTAGTATGTTTCATTTTCAATTTGTACAGCCTGGATCAATGGTAGTAATATTTTTCATAGTGCTTGACCTCTGGTGTAAAAACGCCAGACTTTTAATCATAAACACATAATTTCTATTTTCAATGAAAGATTTAGGTTTGATTGCACCCATGAAAATAATAAAATCAGCTACAAGTTTTAATAAAAATTGTACAGTAGCCTTGCACAGCTTGGTAATAACAGCTTGAAATGATATATTACATGATATATACATATATATATATATATGACGAGTAAACACCAATTAAAATTCCTTTCAAGTGTATCTAGCGTTGTTTTAAACCAACCTATGTTAAATAAAGTAAACCATTTATTGTGTAGGTGTTTGTCTGTGGCATTGTTACATTGGTAGGAAAAGCTAATGAGAATGCTTTAAACGAGACGTACACATAATGTAAAGAATCAGGGTAGGAATATCTGTGATTTGTGATGTCCCATACAGCACAGCTATTAACAATAGCCTTGGAAGATTTCTACAATACCCAGCATTACAGAATTACAGAGTCTCTATAGCGCAATCATATAAACCTTTGTAGGGCTTAGCTTTTCCTGGAGAAACAGCACCATAAATAACCCACAATCTCATACTGCCAATTGTTCTCCGGCAATTGTTCTTCATCTATGATCGTGACACTCTCTAAACAAAGCCCTAATTAGGAGAAAAAGATTGAAATGTCACAAGGAAATTGAATCTAAGGGTTAGAAAGGTTTAAATCAGATTATATTTGCTTCCGCTCTATGGTTTTTCTTTTAATTTTCTTTACCGCTCGAGAGTTGAAATAATAATTACATTCAATTTTGGTACCGAACAATAACTAAATGGCATATAGCACAAACATAGGAAATTATGGAGCACTTTCATAAACCTTATTAAACTTAAGATTTATTTACCAGAACACCAATATATGATACCATGCTTCTGAAAATAGACACCTGCATGTCCACATTTGTAAGAGTGTATCCAATATTTAACAATTATGGACTTGTTAGTTGAATTAAGTTGAGGTTAATATGCTATTATATTATTCTGGTAAGATAAAATGATAACAACTATAAACAGGTTAACTACAAGAGGGCAACATTGGACAATTCTGATGTAATAAACACAAAAATGCATAATGAAGTTCATACAGATATTTTGAGAAGTAACATTTTAAGTAGTCTTACAAAATCCTAATTTTTAGCATTAAACATCATGATCTACTGACACACTAGAACATGTCAGTCGTGAAATACTGGCCATAGGTTGAAATGTCAAAAATAGACCATCATGTGACCATATTAACATATCCAATATGCATATATTGAAGAAAGAGGATACAGATAGAAGATTATCGTGGAAGTGGTGTGTCAAAGTTTAGCAGAGAGTTTGGAGGTTCATGGTCAGATTGTTAGCTATGAAATGATCAGTCGGTGGGTCCTATACAATAGTTTATATTAGAGCTGGCACAGAATTTCTACAAGTACAATAAGCCAACATCTCCAATCGTTAATCTAATTGGTTAATTATACACAACGCATTTGTATGCTGCAGCAGCTGGGGACAGCATTCTGTTGGTGATTTACATAACTGTCTACAAAGCTTTGGGATATCTTTCTCTGAATAAGATATATAAATGAACATTAAGAAAGCATTTCCCTGGTAAAATGTACAGGTGTGCCTTGTTAGTGGAGAGGAAATGGGATCCTTAACGAAGTACACACCTGTATATATAGAGGAGAAAGGTAAATCTATCTGAGAATAAACAACCAGTTGTATATGAAGGTAGCCCTCCAGATGTCTCTGTATACCACTGGTTTGTTATTTCAGTGGTAGAGGTGATGTTTGAATTTGGGATGCAATTAGATCTCTTACATCTCTACCACGGTCACAAGTTAAAGATTAACACTGTCATAACAGAGATTAATTAAATCAGGAAAGCATTAAGTGCAGCTTCATTGTGTAAACATATCTTATTCATGGTCACAAAGGACATGGGGAAGTGTTTAGATGTTGACCAATTCATTGAATTCAGATATTGCAGAACAAAGTTTATTATAAATAATTTTGCAACGCATCCAGAACTCAGACAAACTGAAGGAAATGCAAGTTTGTGTCCAGAAATCGCCAAATAAAAGCTGGCTAGTTTTAGTGTTTACAAGTCATGTGAGGGGCAATGCACTAAACACTTACTGGATATGTGCTTAATAATACAACATTAGAAGAAGTGGAAGAAGAAAAGGACCTTGGGGTCATATTTGATAAAGAGCTTACATTTGACAAACACATTAGCGAAAAAGTACAAAAAGCAACTTCAATTTTCGGTATGATCAGAAGAACATTTAAGTTCCTAGATTCTAAACTATTTATTCCACTTTACAAATCTTTGGTAAGAACCCATCTGGAATATGCAAGTGTTGTCTGGAGACCATATAAAATGAAACACATTGAACAGTTGGAAGGAGTACAAAGAAAGGCGACTAAACAACTACTGGGAATGGATAACCTATCTTATCCTGAGAGGCTTAAGAAGTTAAAACTCCCAACCCTGAGTTACAGACGTGTACGAGGTGACATGATAGAAACCTACAAGGCAGTTACAGGGAAATACGACAAAGGAGCAACCCAGTTCATAAGGATGTGGTCCGACACATCGGAGAGGTCTAGCACTAGGACAAACTCGCTGAAAATATTCCCCCAGCATACTAAAACATTGATCAGGAAGAACTCATTCTCCGTTAGGATTGCTTCAATATGGAACAACCTACCAGACCATGTCGTTACATCTAAGACATTGGACACCTTCAAAAACAGATTGGACAATCACTGGAACGAACAGGAAATCAAATACAATAACTATAAAGAGAATATCAGCTAGGAAGTGACTATAATCATAATATGTAACTAAAAATATTACGAGTCCAGCAAAGAGGATCTATAAGGAGCCTGTGCTGGAAAACATCATTAAGAATCATTAAGAAGAATGTGAGGATCATTATCAGATCAATTACAATAGACAAAACCTCAGTCATAAAGGGCAATAACTCTGTCATCAATTATCAGATCAATTACAAAGGGCAATAACTCTGTCACCAATTATCAAATCAATCACAAAGGGCAATAACTCTGATGAAAATTACCAGATCAATATGTCTGCTACACATAAACAAGACAGCATTTCAGAAGAATAAGAGAATGAACAAGGAGTTGTTTCAACGTTATGAGTTGATAATGGACAGTACAATACTATCATATATACCAGTGTGGATACTCCATAACATCCACACAAAGCTTCAGTCTTACATACTGACATTATAGGCCATCCATAAGACATTCTGATTCATTTTAATGGCAACCAAATTATTTTTGAAAGTTTAAATCCTGGTGGTCTTGAAATCATATTTAGTGCATCAAACGTATGAAAATGTCTTTTTATCTAAAAACTGATTTAAAATATCTACCTTTCTATGATAAATTTAAAAGACAGATGTGTGTTCTCTGTAGATTACATAGAAACATAAATACCATCTGATCCTATAAACATAACAGTACGCTAAACCCATTCTTGAAATAGAATACATATAAATAGAGATTTTTTTCTGTGTAAAAGGAAGATGAGATTTTACATTAGTGGTTCTCAGCTGCCTTAATGTAACAGACAGACCACCATGGAGGACAGAGGGCAATGGAGGGGTGACCTTGACCCTAAAACAGCAGGACAGGTGAAATAAGAGCTGTATACCATGAATCACAACCATCTCTGTATACTTATATTTTATGAATGGAGGATGTTGAGTAGTGAAGCATCCAGTGTTTTTATCTGTATAACTGTTACACATACAGATATCACACAACACTATACTGAAAAGATCAACAGGATTAATGTCACACAAAAATGGCACGCCATTCTTGTTCTTTGGAAAACAATACCATCGTGTCAGGAACTCAATACAACTCCCCCAGGAAAAATATACAGTTCCTGTACTGGCCATCAGACCTAAATAGGAACGCAATGCCAAATATCACGAGTTCTGAGGTGTCCACAGCAATATACAGATTTCTACCTATATAGCTACAATTTATTTCTCCCCTTTAGCAAATTCACCCCTGAAAATTTATTATGAAATGTTCCAGCCTCTGAATCAGCAGAGTTCATATGTGTCTTCAGGGGTGAATAGGGTAATTGTGGAACCAATGACACCACCTTGAAGTTTAACTTTGAAAGCGTGAATAAGACACTTTTTCACTTCTACTATCTGAATTGGTCCAGACAGTAATGACATACTCATATTGTGCTGTACTATACCATCTAAAAGTTGTTCATGTATACAACAAGGATATGATGTAATCACTAGAAGTACAAAACAGCGGGCCTGTACTTTTATTATGAAGTAGATTTACGATATATGACCCAACACAGTATGTTTACAAAGATTAAGGTGAATTCAAATTGAATAACCTTTGTTTTTTTTATCTAATAAAAAAGAACTATTACTGAATTATCAACTTAATGGAAAGTTAAACTACTGTTGTGAATCTATACTGCCCGGATCTGGAGTGAAGCAATCTTCAGCCTAGAATAAAAACCACATGCTCCTCAATACAATTTAATGACACTGTAAAGCCTGGCTGTGTCTCTATATATACTGTATATATAACCAACAGTTGGTCTCGTTTGCCTGAACAGGCCTTTACATCAAATCTAACTTGTCAATAATAACATGGAGTAAGCAATTTCAAGGAAAAACCTCCAATAAGTCTTTCCTCTGAAAACCATTTCCTAGATTATTCAACATTAACTGGCAAGGTCTGCAAGGTTCTCAAGCGATTAATGTCAACCAAAAGTGAGTCGTTCTGGACATCCTCAGGATAAACTTGGCAATCGAGAACCGAATTAGTCCGCAAAGCTTTCACAATCGTTAACCCAGAAATCACTTACTGAGGGAATGCTTCATTATCTTTTCATGACTATAAAATTAATCAATTGTTTCTACAACATTCACAGCACATTTGTTTTATTTACAAATCAAATTTAGTTATACTACCTGACTAGAATCAATAATATTTCTATTACATGGGTGAAATGTTTCACTACCTGTAACTAACCAATATATTGTCAGGGTGATAAACTTACACACTGCAGACCTCATTCAACACTAATGTTTTACAACTTAAAACTCAGTGACAGAAATAAAACTTTAGAATGTCAATCAACGACAAAATAAAAGAATGAATATTTTCCAATTTTACAGCCATCCGTCCATCATTAACTTTTTATATAAAACCTCTGATCTTGTAGAGTTCTGTATTTATAGTTACCACCAATCATACTTTATTTTGCCCCTTAGCATCACTTATTTGTCCTTGACAAACAAAATGGCTGGTGTTCAGATGCTAAAAATATACTGTGTGTCTTTTATGCACCTCATTGCCATTTCCTTTGAATAAATGATAGTTTTAGACTTTTGGATCAATAAATTCTGTAAAAATTTAGTTTTATATTTAAACACCCAAGGCCATACAAACATGATTCCAACAATACTGGAAACTTAAACGATTCTTTAGTTGTCATAAGAACGACCTCGTGTGAAAGGTCAACAAAAGTGTTTGTCCTTGCTTCAGACAGACATATAATACACCAATCCACTGGAATCATGGCCCACATTGAATAAAGAGTTGCCCTAATGCAAGGTGAACAACTGTCCCTATAAAGATCCCTCCAAATGATTGATAGGGCTTTCACTATTTTAGAAATATCTTACAGATCTGAGAAGCAGACGTCCTTCTCTTCTTGTCAAAATCATCTTCACTGATTCACTCAAAGCCAATGTCCTTCAAGCCTTATCCAAATCGTCTTCTCTGATTAGACTCAAAATCCTTCAGATGTTTTTCATATAGTGTTCATATTAACTTCTTCGACCAGCTAAACGTAGTGACATCAACCTTCTATTGTATAAATTGCTCTGCCACACCTGAAGGCATTCAAGAGATATTCGATATTCCACAAGGTCAATGAGCCCAAACTATGTCGGAGACCATCGTCAACTCATTGATTGGTCATTTCACACCTTGAGACCTGGATTACCTGGCGAATGACCAGTGTCCAAAAACCTGATAACGGTATCAGTGGTACTATCTATGTAATCCTCGCATCAAACAGGATGGAGGGTGCCCTTGATAACGTAAAATCCTTGCCACTTATCCTCTTGGTTACCTGGGTCTGTGCTGTTCCACTATCTCTGTATATTAGGTCTATACACCATTCTCTAATTCCATATTCCCACTTGTATTTACCCCTCAAATCTAGGCAGATTACCAGCTTTACATAGGCATTTGATGTATTACAATGACACAAATCAAATACACTACATCTATCACAAATATCTTTCATATTCAATATTAAATGTAGATACTGTCTATCAAAATCCTGTTTCACCATCTGTATGTATAAAATTGGCTTACAGTCCTTTGTTCAAATGGTATTTCATTTCTTTAGGGAACAGATGTTCCATATTTTCCTTACCAAAGAATTATTCCCCAGTGGAAATGAGAAGATAAGTGTTTTCTCCCTATATGACTATTTTACCTCAGAAGTTATGTTTTCTCCCTTAATGACTATTTTAACCTCAGAAGTTATTTCTATTATGTCCGAATCCCCTTTTAAACACAAATTGAAATTAATTTCAAAGCTGACTTTGGTTTGATTGGTTTAACATCCTATTCAGTATTATTTAAATATGTGCAAGGTTTAGAAGGTGGAGGAAGACAGAGTACCCAGAGAAAAAACAACCAACCTGCAGTCAATACCTTGTATCTTACTCACATGGGATTTGAACTCGATCCACAAAGGGTTACAACTAACACTTAACAAAAATTCAATCAAATCACCTGAGCCAGTTATAAGAATTAGTTTTTTTTAAGAAATCTTAAAGGGACATGAACCTAAATAAACCATGTAAATTTGAGTAAAATGCATATTTTAGACGTGTCAGATACCTTACTAAGTAATATATATCAGTTATTGTGCAAATGTGTCAAATAGAATAATTATAATGGAAATTCCATCTTTATGTATTTTCAACCGGCCAGGTTGAATTTTGTAACGATAGTATAGTAGTGTTGAACTTTAGTGACCTCCCACAATGCACTGCACATGTAAACAAAATGGTGGGTCAAAAATTCCGATAGAAAAAGTGTACGTCAAGAGTCAGTAACGTGCGCGATTAGGAAAGTAGGTAAATATAAATGGATCACTGAAATGCAAGAGACGGGAGCAACTCCCCCTTTATACTTGCGTGATGTGCATATGTGAAATAAGTCAGGCACCTCCCTTCGCAGTGCCCTGTCGAAGGAAAAGTCTCGTTTGACTTTTGACTTATCATTCTTACGCTAAATACAAATTGTTTTATACAAATATGGCTTAAACTTCATTTGCCAACCATTGTAAATTAGAAAATAATCTTAAAATGTGGAAAATTTCGCTAAAAATATATTGCAAAATTGAAAAATATTCGATTTTATTTTTAGAATTTCCAAAATATATTATTCAAATAACCAGAGGTCATGTAAAAGTCTATGCAAATACATGGAGTTGAAAAACAAAGATAAAGAAGGAAAAAATCGGGGCAGCAGAATTTTATGCAAATAACCGAAATATTCAAATAACAGTTATTCGATTATGTGGAGTCCTCTGTATATGCTGTTGATATATATTCTTTATGATAAACAGTCTATGATGACTACTGATAATGAATTAATAATGTTTGTGTAAATACATGATAATAGTTATGAAGGTAAACATCAGACATAGCTGTATACTGCTGGGGTCGCTCCAACTACTGCTCTAACAAGTACCAGGGGTATACAAGATTCCCTTGTACTAATTAACCCCTGCTGAAATTCTACAAATATTTATAAAATATCTCAACCATAAAGTCACAGCATTACGTCCCAATGGGCTAGTTGTTAGTCTGTACATGCAGTGTGGCAATATTTCCACTCAATGGATATTTAGATTAACAAACGATAACATTTGTAAAAATTACTTTCATATACTAACCAGGTATAATGAACAAGTCTCCATACACAGAAGAGTCACAAAGTAAAACTTTATACTAACCCACTCTAATGAACAGGTCTCCACAAACTGCTGTAGTCACTGAATCTGTCTGTGTCCAATACCACAAACCAACATGCCAGTTACTGTATCAGTCCTTGTCCAATACCACAAACTAACATGTGCCAGGCCTGAGAAATTCATTAGAAATGAGAGCTGCCAGTCATTCTAGCACCCAGTCTCTGTTTGATGGGGCCCTACAGTACTGTACTTATAACAGTGCATGTCTGACCATACCCCACTTACATCCCACCAATAACATCTGGTCCTACCTTGTTCTCTGTATCCCACAAAATCCTGGAGATGTTTTACCATCAATTCAAACCTTATCACTGTCCTCAAAATGAAATATTTCACAAGCAAATTAAAACCTTTTGATAAACTCTATAGCTAAAGCTTACTAGGCTTGTAATTTCATATACAGTTCTAAATCTGTTGCTTTCCACAAATTATTTATTGTTTAAAAATCTAAAGTTTTTTTTTTCTCTGTTCTCAGGATATAATTTTGTTGTCATTAATAAGAAGCACAATTTATCTAACCTATCCTTTAATTTCCTTCACCTAGGAGTATAACCTGGTGTTCGTCTCAAGCAAATCCCATTACCAGATGTTGTTACCGATGAGTTCTGATTTTGATTTAGGCTGTGAAATCTCGACATCCATGAAATAAAACACTTAATTAGAGTAAATAAAAACACCTATTGCTCGATGTTGTTCAAAGTCATCTTTCATTGACATACCTTAAAGAGGTAAAAGAATAAAAATATGTCCTCTATTGACTGTATGGATTTTTCAACGATTTTTGTGATGATCAATAGTCAGTCTTTGAAGCATATACAACCATGGACACATTTTTCAATTGGTAGTTAAGTGGTTGCCTAGGTCAGATCAGAAATCAAAAGGTCATTTAACTCGGATTTATTTCTAATTAGAAACAATGGGCCAGCCTGTTTTTTTAGATAAGTGTTCACAAACATCATTTTTTTTATAAGCAATCATGTGGTCACTGCAGACATCAAGCTTAGTTGGTGTTCAGAGAAGTCACTGCATGTAGACAGGTTCATAGATGGTCACTACTGACCGGTGTTATATAATGGTCACTATAGACAGGTGTTATAAAGGGGTTAGTTCCCGTACAAAACTTCAAAGGAACGTCTTCTTGAATGATATAAGAAACATATTGAACTTGTTTGAACATCTAGCTCCCTTTAATTGTGTTAGTACATAAAACTGATCAGAAGGAAAGATCTGGAGTGATATTTCATATCTTACACCAAATATGAATACATCTAACACAGCTGTTCACATAACAAGGAGTCACCACCTTTCTCTGAAATTGCCATCATTGCAAATTACTTTCGACTTCAAATAATTATATTATCAAACAATGTTTGAACTTTCTCTGACCTAAGGGGTTATACAAATATGAAGTATTCAACTTCTGAGTAGAAAGCCCACCTGTACAGGTGTATTAATCTCGATAAAAAAGCAACGTTACTTCACGCGGTGGGAACAGGCCAACACGCAGCTCACAATCTGTTATTGCAACATTCATAAGATAAAAATGAAAAAAAAATACAAATTTTCATATGGATTTATTATACTAAAATAAGATGCATTCATTTGGTTTATTCCTAATTTTAATTGTAAATTTAATCTATTTTAATTGATTCATTAATAATGATGTTAAATAATTCAGCTGTATTTCCTTGTTTTGTTATATCTATACCTTCACAGTAAGCATAGTAGAACTAAAGCCCTGACCTGATGGTGAAACGATCAGCCGTCTTCTACAAATAACATTCAAATAATGTGTACAATCATGAGTCTAAAATGATTTTGTGACTTTTTGAGCCAGAGGTTACCAAGAGCAAATATGTTGTAAGTTTGTGAAAATTTGCTATAGCTACCTGTAGGTCAGCTTCTTGGCTATGGATAAAAACAGAGTGTTGATGAGAAATCTGAACTTATTTCTCTCCTGAAATTGCAATAGTATAGATTTTATTGCCTATGTATGTGATACTTCAGGCTTTGTATATCTCCACTTACAGCCATATAACAGGTAGTCAGTGGAATCAGAGAGGATCAGCAGACGGCTGTTCTGTAGTGTACAAAAGACTGCTTACAATACCCACTACACAGAGATTACTTTTCTGTCCATACAATACAACTTTTAGTGATAGGTCACCATATTAAAATTATCAATAAAATGAGCTTTCAGTATTTTTTATTTTCTTTTTATATCTGATTCTAGAATAAGTTTGCAGTTTTTAATAAAAGAAATTGTCTTGAACACTTGGAGATTCATTGTCATTATAATGACAACTCAAAAAGATGATATGCTAGAGTGATTGTCAGGAAAATGTTTTTCTTCTTCTCTCAAACTGCATGTTTTGAAGTAATTCCTGTCTTTAAATTGTTGCACTGTTTACTTAAGTTAGCATCAGAACTGTTCCTTGTGTGTGATTCATTCATTAACATATTCCAGACACACCAATTTTACAGGGAGCCAATTGTACAATAATGAAAATTACTTTGTAATTTGGTGCCGATTAATCAGTCACCGTTCTAATTCAATAACACATTGTAAACATGTTATGACGATAACAATTCTTTAATGACATAATTCAAAATATTTGGAAACTGACTTCAGATTAATTCAGTCCAAATCTAATAAAATAATAATGACATGTTTTCTTTCAAATCAGTCTGCCTGGAAATTAATCATACCAAAACAAATATCTGAAATAAAACTGACAATTTAAGAATTTCCTGAAATGCTCTATTATTTGTCTCTTTTAGCCAAAATAACATCTTTTATGATGATTTTTTTTCTTATGCCCAATACATTATCCAATGATAATGATAAAGCTTTGATCAATGACAAACTATTAGCACTTTAATTGGTATTTGATTTTCTAGTTAAGATAATGATGTAATATCTGCAAATAACAATGTCCAAATACAACTAGCATTTTATTGTTCTACTAGCAAGCCATAGAACATGTTATCATACCCAGTACGCATGATAACAAGTTATTTTTCCAAGCATGCCCTAGAACATTTTTATTGTTCCAAGCTACCTGCATGAAACATGTTACTGTTCCCATCATACCCTAGAACATTTTTATTGTTCCCAGAATGCCTTAGAACAAATTTATGTTTCCAGCATGCCCTAGAACATTTTTAATGTTCCCAGCATGCCCTAGAACATTTTTAATGTTCCCAGCATGCCCTAGAAAATTTCTAATGTTCCCAACATATACCCTAGATTATTTTATTGTTCTCTATATGTTCTAGAATATTTCATTGTACCCAGCATGCCCTAGAACATGTTACTGTTCCCAGCATACCCTAGAACAGTTTTATTGTTCCCAGCATGCCCTAGAACACTTTTAATTTTTGCAGCATGCCTTAGAACATGTTATCATTCCCAGCATGGCGTAGAACATTTTATTGTTCCCAGCATGCCTTAGAACATTTTTATTATTCCCTGCATGCCTAAGAACATTCTATCATACCCAGCATATTCTTTGGTATTGGTAGCGTCCATCATTATGGACTCTTGGATAGTCCTAAAAGACCTTTGAAAAATAATGTTCCATTCACATACAGTCCACTTCCCATCCATTAAACTCTAAAACTAACATATTGTTTGATAAGATAACCATGCATTAATTTTGAAATCAACTAACATGATAATTAGTCTTCCAATTACTAAAGTACTGTCAGTTTCATAAACAGAAACAGTATTTTACAAACAAACATGCAAGCAGATGCTATATAACATTGATAAATTGTGGGTTACATAAACAAATATATTTAGATAATGAAGTTATTCTTAACAATTAGCTGAGAAAGAATTGTAGGATGCTCCCTAAACATGTTTACTGTTCGTTAAATAGAATGAGAAATGGTTTGGTAACAATTGTGATGAAACACTGCAGTCATGTTTTCACATCTATTCTGCATACTTGAATGCTATCGTTACTGAGCAGACCGTTTCACTGGCCGCAGAAGGCAGACAAACTAGAAACAGACTTATAAATGGTCTCTTCATGTCCTCCATATTAATATCCTAAAGCATTTCAATGACAGTGAGATATTAGTGGTGTGACACCTTGACCAAGCATTCAAGCTTCTAAGTGAATCAGATATATTGTTTCTCACTTCCTGTAGACTGGAGAGTTACCATAAAGTTTTCTGGCTTTACTGTTCTTTCTCCATTGATGTGAAAGAGAAAGCTAATCAAATGCTTAAATTAGTCATCTAGGAAAACTAAAAATGTTTTATTGAGAAATATAATTATGGGGAAGACATACAATATGCCTGGAAATATAATAATGTTCTTATGGACCATAACAGACATTGTGTTAGACGAATGTGATTGTGTCGCCACCAACGTGTTGCCCAATAATGAAGCCTGGACATTATGCCCACAGCTATCGCTTTTTGTACAAATCTGACGATAATATATGCAATAACCTAACAAAGTGCAATCTTCTTGCTGCCGTTGGCAATTCTCACAACTTTCACATAATTTCTATTACAGTACAGACACAACAAGTTTTTCATGGATGAAAAACTATGTAATTCCATTGTTTTATACAGCTGTAACACAATATCAAGTTAGCCATAATTTACTTTCCAACTCGCACTATATCCTAATGAAATTTCCTGCTTCCAAATATTCATCCATAATACATATTTGCTGGAAAGAAATTGAATTTTCGAGAATCAATGTTTCATTAATAGAAGTGGAATTTGTCTGTGGATTGATGCCAGCAGGGATATAATTATATCCCCTTAGTTTATAAACAAAAATAATAACACAGTGAAGCAGGGCTCTGTGATACCGTATAGCAGGTTAATCTCTGTAGATCAAATATTTTTATTAAAATAACTTTGCTGTTAATAGAAGGTAAACAAAATAAACCAAATTCACCCTTAAAAAATTCTCAATTTTCTTTTCAAACATGGAAATTCAATTCTAATCATTTATGATTTTATCTTTCTATAACAGTACATGATTTCTTATTTCAGGGATAGCATTTCCAGCCATGTTCATGTATATTTCTCCCATACCTGACAGGGATATCCCGCGCTTGCTAGGGAAAAGATAACTCTGTTCTTTAGCAGGGGGAAAAGACAGCTCACACGTGCTAGACATCGATGTTTATATCAACTGAATTTTCACCATTTCTTGTTAAAGTATGGGAGAAAAAGAATCACACATGGGCCTATCAGGTGGACAGGGATATCTCAACACTCATGAAAGATTTTGACCATCAACCCTTTGCAGGCCTCGTGTTGACCAGCCAAAATCATTCACTCGGGTTTAGATATCCCTGTCCACCTGACAGGCCCATGTAAGATTTTTTATTAGTCTCATGAAATTGTAAAAAAGTATCACAGTCAAGAAAATGATGTGAATTTATATTATAAGCTAGAAATTTTCAGCTACAGAACAATTTGTTAAAAAACTAGTCTAATCCTGACCCTGGTGTATTTCAGCATAATTTTATGTCATTTTCTAATTTACTTATAGCAATTACCGGGGTAAAACCTGTATAATCTGGAAACTTGGCTATACTGACCAAGTGTGTTGGTATACTGCGGTGACATCCAATTCAGAAAAGTTACACTGTATTATTTTTAAAATAGAATATTGAAGAGAATTGTGTAAAAACAACCTGCTCTGTTGCTTGTTGAATATAGATTAAACGACAAATTTCCCTTCCAGCTGAAAATCTAATTACAACTGGGATGATATAGGTATTGTTTCTGCTTAATGTTGCATGTAAATTTAAAGACAAATTTGTTTCCAACCGAAAATGTTGAAATGTAATTAGGATAAGGATGTGTGTGTGTATATAAACTAGAGCCCGTATGTTTACACCCTTATTACCTATAATTTAACACACAGGATCTAATAAGGAGCTTACACTAGCTATATATTACACATCTCCACTACTTCCTGGTCCAGAGCCCACCATCACAACTCCCCGAGAATACCTGTAGAATATGATTGGACTTGACAGGTCTCTTGATGCCCAAGTTGATAAGCCATCACCTGACTATTTATAGGGTTCAATGAAAACTCTAAAATTGACATTTGATTGAGAGGAAGTGGTTTTGTGGAGGTTTGGATACATAAACAGTCACAAGGATTAAGTGATTTCGCTGATATACACCCCATCAATTGGTCGTGTTTTGTGTCCCTATAAAACGCTTAGCGATCAATTGCCCTAGCACTGCTGACCTAACCGCCACTTAAACAACAATGTAGCGTCTTCACTTTCCCCCAAACCTCTCTGCTGTACGATTTACGAGAACAGGTGTGTATCATTTCAACAGACAAAGGCGCCATTTATATCTATTTCAGTCCAGAATGCTTTAATTAAATCGAAGAAAAAATCAACGTCAATTTATCCCACTAGAACGTCTTTTGTGAATATAATGGGGATACTTACCAAATATAGGCTAGGAGATGAGGTTAATTGGGATTTGACCAGCATGGCTATAAAAAAGGTAGAGATATATAACTATGTCTACCGTTTCCCGTTCGATAGAATCGACCACTATCCAAATAAGAAAAGAAACTTCCCTATCTCATGTGACAGAATTGGCCAGTTACAATGAAAATTTTGATTTCAACCTAAAAATGAAATCAGAATGGATATGGTGGGATAGGACCTGGTTGACAAAGTATCAGGGGGTTGGGGGTTGGGGGTGGGGGGGGGGCAATCACCCCCCCATTTCATGGCAATTAGGGCATCAAAAGACTTTAAAACCTTACTGTTTGGCACATATAAATTTAATTACCTATACCCAATAAGGATTTCCTCTCAGAGAAACATCAGGTAAGATTCAAATATTTTACTTTCTGGTTCCCACAAGGCTCAGTTTTAGCATATACCATGTAAATGCTAGTAAATCACCTGCAAAAAATAAAGAATTTTTTAATTTAACAACAGGTGATATGTGAGCACTGACCCTGACCTAATAACTTAATGCCGCTGATTTCATGTTTTTAATTCCATCAACAGTTAAGACCACACAAGTAAAACTACCATAGAGGTGCATTAGAGCAATATTGCTCAAAAGTGCAAGATTTATTTTTTCTTCAATAAATTTACATTTTTTTATTTAAACATTGAGGCTCTAGATCTTCAGAAGTGTATACTTCAGTTGTAAGAGTAGAAAATGTGTATGGTTGGCTGTGCTGTTAAATCCACCAATATTGCCAAAGTAAACAAATTTAAATTGAATGATTTTCTAATTACAGAAACATAATTAAAATGTCCTGACAAATAAAATAGGTAAAGTTTACTATGAATGCAATGATTATTGAACTGTGCAGTGACAGCATGATTCTGGGGACGTATAAATATACTGACATCAACTTTATTAAAACCTTAATCTAAATTGACACAGACCTGATTTTAAACCGTGTAAAAGGTGACATTTTATGCAATCATCTCCAACAAAAAGTTGAATGAGATTTTAATTAAGTCTATGAAGGTGACGAGTATTTACGGATGATTTTTTTTTTACGGCAGCCGAGTCACGAGAGCCGCTGACTGTACCTGTGATTATCACATCCAATCAGTCAATTAGGTGACAGGTCGTGGCGACACAGGAAGTTCTACCTCGGTTTTCACATCTCTACCATCCAGATCTGCTCTAAAGAAAATTACCTTATCATTAGGACCACAGCATTTCACACGCAAATCTGAATCAGTGAAATCTGCGCATCTGTCAATCTGAACAAATATTCCCGTTTTTACAGTCCCTGATAATTTCATCAGATCTTATCGTCACTTCAGTGTCAGGCAAGTCTATATAACACAGGTAGTACAGAAGGAGCAAGATCACCACCTAACAGTGATGTAAAGGTATTCAACAAAGCACTTTAACTGGTCAAATGGTATATGACCTTGATCGCAAGGACAATGGTCAAATGTAATATAACCTTGACCTCAAGAACAATGGTCAATGTGGCTGCAGATGATGGCCAATGTGACTGAATAGTTAGTTTTCAAAGAAAAGTTGAAATGGCATTAATCAAAGTTCAACAGGTCATGACCTTGACCTTCCATTCAAACGTCATCAACCTGATTTGAACTATGGCATACTGAGTAGTTTTAAAGGATTTTATTAGGTTTTTACTACATGATTAGTAAATACTTCAACAAAATAAACATGTATTCCTTAAATAACGATAAGAGCAACGCTGCAGTATTAATTAAATTCACAGCTTTCCAGTTTAATAAGGGGAGATTATTGGTTTTAAATAGACATGACAAAAGGTCAATCACTATCTCAGACTATGCCTATATTAAATTTTCTTAATATTCCAGTACTTAATTTTTAATCGCGTGGAGACCACGCCTAACTGTAGATGGGATTTCTGTCTGGCCTAACGAGATACCATCAAAAACAATTACATAATATAGAGAAAAAAAACAGGACCAGAATCTTGACAGATGAATATGGAATATGGAGGTGTTGTCAGCTTGACTTCCTCTGTATTTCATCAGTAACTAGATTCTATCAGACACCTTCCAAGTACCCCCCACTCACAAACTCTAGCCTCCCATTCCAACATCCACTTTAAAATGGTGACACATATTGGTGAATGCCAAACTGAGTTTCCTGTTATTGTTAAGTGAAGCACACTATAGATAAGGATGCTCTAAGCCCATGGATCAGTTCTCATTTCACGCCCCAGCCTACACTGATCTCCGACAGGGAGATGGACACCATGCTGGGATGGATCCGCTGTATAATCTTGTAATTATGGATCATTATCTACACTAATTGAGAGACAAAAAATTACCCAATTACATCTCCATGTCCTCGACCTCCTCTATTCACAATATACATGGTACCCCAACATTCCACTCACTTCCTCCTCTACACACCCGCCATGTATAATTACAACATTAAGAAATATTCAGATACATAAAATGTTCTGTACGTTTCAAGATTTACACATACAGTGATCACTTTATTACCATGACAACGGAATGTTTTATAAGAAATAATCTAGGAAGGAATCCAACACTGTTTTTCAAGGGACTGCAGTTGCACCTCCAAGTCGTGAATATGGCTTTTACTGATGATCAGGCTGTGATTTAATTTACTCCTGGTGCTCTGGTTTTCTTGGTTTTTCGTGGCCATCCCTAAATCCCAAGGTTTTAAGATGTCATAAAACTCAATCTCTTAGACTTTCCTTTGTAATGCCTTCACCAAAATCCATTCAGATACATATATTGTATATTTTCTATTATGACTTCTTTAAACAAGCTACTTATTTTACGACCAAATTGTTAATAAGAAATCCAGCATGTATATTTAAAAATATGTTAATTTCAATTCCAATGTTGTTTTTCAGCAGAAAGATAGAAGTGTAATATATGGCTGTAATAGAAACTCAGTTTTTACTTTTCTAAATAAATATGAATCTGTCCTGTCATGATTAAGGCAGCTCACACTGGTTTTATGTGGTAATAACACAGACTACTGAGCTTGATCAATTAGACGGTGTGGAATCGAGTCTCTTCATCTGAGAGCTTACAAGACAACCCCACAGAAGGATATCTATAAATATATAAGTAAATCTCCTTAATTCATGGATTATAATGAAAACCTCTATCACCAGGAATCCTAAATGGCAACTGTTAAATACATAAAGCCATTACACGGTCCCAAGCAATAAATCAGCAATATATAGCCATTATTGCATGGTGAAAAAAACAAGGTTTAAACAAGGTTTTAAAGTCACACAAGGGAAGTTATCATTGCCATCAAGGGAGATAAATCTACTGGATAAACATGTTTGAAAACATCAATATAATGTAATTAAAGATACTGCAGTTGTGCAATAAAATATACAATAAGATGTTACACTTCTAATTCAAAGGAAATAATTGTAACAGTAAGTGTTGGATGAGACAGGAAGCGGGACATCTAAAGATATTGTGTGTGTGTTACAACACCAATGAGATTCAACCTTTACTACAGTTAGATTTACTGTCAACAGACAGAGGCTATCCCCACTTCATACATAAATGTAATGACAATCAAAGTACTGAAAGTACTAAATGGCTCGGTCTCGATATTATGAGGAATATATTTCTAAGGTCAATACTACTGTAGTTTTGTACAATAAGAAATAAATTTGGCTGGTGTTCCTTCCAGTTTGGACTTTTGAGGATTCCTTGGACACCAAGGTGTAAAATAAGAGACACATACTAAAATCTTGGAAGCCCATTCTAATATTTCCTATGATGTTATATGTCAAATGATTTTATAACACCTTTAGCATTTTCCTTGTTAATTTGATGTTAATGAAAATATCCATTCTTAATGACTATTGTCATCAAGTTCCTGGGACCACAGTATCAGTTAACAAGTATTGTTTTGCAGCAGAGAAAGACAAGGGGCATACTTTTCTATGCCAAAATGTCTTAAATATGGAATATATCTGTCCTCTAGAAGACTTATCAATATCACCATGTGATTTTTGAATAAATTGGTCAATTGGTATACTTTTAACAAGTTTTGTAATTACTCTTTTGTAAAACAGCAAGTTGATTGATATACATTGTATCCGAACTTCAATTAAAACCGGATAACTTGTTAGCTCACCATAGACCATGAAATTGTTTGTACACTTTCTTAACTTCAGGATCGTTTTACAAAATTACAAATGAATTTTCTACAACATTTTTTATTTTCAAATCCCCATACCTCTGATGAGTAAAATAAAACTGTCATTACAAGTGAATCAAATATTTTCAGTTTAAGATGAACAGGAAGAGATACATTCCTTTATTTCTTATAAACAACAAACACCGATTTAATTGTTTGTTCAGCAGGTTTTTCCCCTTTCTTTAAAAACGCTACCACTAACATTATTGTCTGTACCTAGATATGTAAACAATTCTTATAAATCTAATTCTGTATTCCATAACATCAACTGTGTGTTGTGGTACCGATTTACGTCTTGAGAATATCACAATTTTTATCTTTCTGATATTAAGTTCTAATTTCCATGTTATGCAATATTGTTAAAATTCATGTAACACTTGTTGTAGACCATCAGATATTTCTGATATCATAACAGTGTTATTGGCAAATAGTATGATAAAAAGTTTGGGATACATTCCAATATCATATACCGTAAAAACTGGTTTAATTTTGCGCAGGTAATTTTTAGGGCTGAGAATGCTTAAAAAATCTACTATCAGTATATTTTGTGCATCAACAAAATGGGGAAAACAATGTCCAGGGAGTCCCAAAACCGATGTATGAAGGTGACAATTTCAATGCAAAATATTCCCCATAAATGCTTGACAACTTGCACAAAAAGTGTTGTATTTAGAAGAAATAACATATGAAAACCGCATTGTGTTTGTTTTCTTTTATTGGTCACCGTAACCTGAAACTGAAATATCTAGCAGATGTCCAAAACATTGGCGGTCTGGTCCGCCGTACTCCGTGCACATGTCAATGTTTTGAGATATTACACATGAGTAGTAATCAGGAATATTTGAAAAGAGTAGAAATATATTTACTTAAATTGGCACAATAAGTAATTAGTGTGTTTGAGATCATTAACAATCAACAGCAACCAGCTAGCGGATACGTAGTTTAGCTTGCAACAATCACAGTGTGCATAATTTGTCAAGATTTGTAAGACAAAATATTCTTTTCCACCAGGTAAGATTCTAAGTCGTAAAGGTAGATTGAAAAAAGGAAGGGAGATAAAATAACCAGATAAATATTTGTTGCGGGATCAGACTGGGTTGATTATCGGCGATCAGGTAGCTCAGTCGGAAGAACTACATTTTCTTCTCTCCTGTTACAAAATTGGCACCCAACTAAATAACCAACGGTTGTGGTGTTTGAAAGGGTCTCGTATGTATTCAAAAAAAGAGGGAGGAGTGTAGCGGGACTGGACTGGGTCGATTATCGATGACCAGGTAGTTCAGTCGGTAGAGCACTCAGCTAATGTTCGGAGAGTCCCGGGATCGAATCCCGGTCTTGCCGCTACATTTTCTCCTCTCCTGTTACATATGGTACCATGCATGTAGATATTCAAGGTAAATCAATAATGTTCGCTGATCTTGCAGAATTGCCATACAGTGTTATAATGAATGCAGTAAATGTATGTTTCATTGGTGTGATTGATTTAAAGGCAGTTCATGTGGTGACCGAAAAAAAAGGTAAAATCAATACTTTCAGAGTGATCAGGGAACATTGATAGTCAAGGCGGGGAAAACATAAGACGACGTGTGTGATACAAATAATGTTTAATTGATTTTCATTAAATTGTCTCGAAGGTGATGATTAGTGTGTTATGAACGATAAGCTTAATATGTTTTTGACAAAAAGTATTAACAGCTAATGTCATATTGTGTTTTAAATTTAAATAATCCTTTATTTATTCATTTCATTTCAAGCATGTACATGTCATAGAATATTAACAAATATCAGGTATATGCTTAAATCATATTACAGTTAAATTCACAATAAGGAATTTGAAGATGATGATAGTAATTATTTTCGGATTGAAAATCATTACAATATTAAGCTTCCACAGTTGAAAATTACTTCTTTTTGTTCACACAATTCTTCTCCTAGACTGTTTCCAGTTGAAATGATACATGCATGCTGACATTCTGTAAAACATAAGGAAACAATAAATGTATTAACAGAGTAATTACTGAAAAGGCTAATATCATATAATTAAACATTTTAATCATAAATAGCAATACCAGCATAGAGGAAATATCATTGAAGTTTAATTCCCGCTGTTCTTCAGTCCTCCTGTTCTTACATGTAAGAGTTTTTGTCCTTCATAAATTGATTGTAATATACAGTCTATTGCCGTTGTTATATAATGTGCACAAAGAAGTATAAATACACACGTATGCATGGGTACAGTGGTAAATTAATAAGTTATACAGAAAATGATGGTGCGTAAAGTCTATTTTGTTGAGTAAAAAGTTAAAAAACTAACATTGTTCACACCCTAAGATGTAATCGCACTAAAAAACAGTGATCATGTGGGCATTTGAAAGACTGTGTCAGGTGGTAGAGATTAGTTCCGCTCGAGTGATCACACAATGCAAGTGAGAGTCGGGAATATGTTTATGTAAGTTTTAATTGCTAATCTGTGATGCTTGTTGGTAAAATATAACTCAGGATAATTGCTAAACAATTAACAGTTTTCTCTACATTTGTTACAGATTGAAACAGCTTTTTAAGTGCCGTTTTACGGAAGAATTATGAAGAAGAAATCGGCATTTTCGTCGATCTAGTACTAGTAGTCCAAAAAATATCACTTCGAGTTATATGAACATTCCCACATATGATTTATGTCATTCGGCCAAAAATTTATACTTCGTATTACCTAGTTTAATGAATATGCTGTATGTATATGATCAGAACGTCAAGCTCCTGTGGTGAAAATAACTAAAATGTTTTAAAAGTATGGTTTAGTGGTAATCTCTGAACGTGCTTTAGTATATAGATATAATCTGATATTTATACATGTGCTTATAAAATTATCGATAATAATGGATGTGGTAAATATTCATACCTTATTAACTGCCGTTAGTTTTAAGATTACGCCACCTTGGACATTTACAAAATGTTCACCGTCTGTCACGTGCTATTTTATCGGTAGTCCAAGTTTGTCCAAAATTTTGTTAGAGTTGTCTTTCTTCCATTGTGGATTTACACGTACATGTGGCATAACGCAGCCGTGATAAACAAATCTCCATATCGTCCTGAAATATATTTGCTCCCGAACTAATATGATTCAAAGTGCAAAAGTCATTATTGTAACAATTTTAATGTTTGAGGTGAAATATAGATTTCATTTTTTCCGTTGCGGGATAATTGTCACAAGTAGGGACTAAACGCGTGGGGCGAAGCGAAACATTTTCGGGACGAAACGTCTTCATGTATTGAAAACAACATTTTCGGGACGAAAAGTCTAGATACATTCAATTCAAGCGAAGATTTTCCAACCTAAGATCATTTGGATAATGTATATGTTAAGGATATGAAAGCAGTAATCTACTATTCCTATTTCAACATTACAGATACGCTTATTTCAGTAACTTTCATATTCAAAATTTGCTATTTAAAATTCCCGGTAAAATCAAAGTTGTTGAATACACTGCCGCTAGGAGCGCTAGTATCTGCGAGCAAGTTCTTAGCCAATCATATTGAGGAAATTGACTAAGAGAATTTTGCAACCACGATCACAATGGCGAGGTGACCCTCGCCAAAAAAACAGAAAGTCACATAACCTTGAATTACAAGATTACACTTTAAAACCGTTTAATTTCTTGTGAATTAACACAAAAGATAAATAAACCTGATGAGATTGGGAGGATATGAAGGGGCAGACCACCCTGCCTGGTGACTTCAGTCACAACATTTAAACCTGACATTATGTGATTGTAACGGGACACGGTACAGATGTGCACCATCAAAGGAAAGAGAAATGTGGAGTATTGTAATGGCCTGGCAGGATCTCTGCTGCAGCTGTCTGCTTTATAACCATTTATTTATCTAAACCAAGAGTTCCTTTGTATTTCACAATGCAAATGTAAATGGAAGACATTAATAATCTTAAAACTATAACAGAATTCTGACAGCGTGAGGATAGGTTTCTTCTAAATTTTCAGATTTGTGCGCAGACAAATACTTATTACAGGGTAACACTTGTTGGGTATTCCATTTGGCGTTATTGTGCAGGATCGTTAAATTAATGTGAAAATCAACACCATGCAACTATCTATAACATTTACCAATTATAAATAAACACATAAAGAAATGATGAAAATTTACCCTTGTGAATATTTCTAGAACTGTAGATCTTAAAATTTCTTTGTTCCAGAACACTTTAGAACAACTTTCAAAGTCTCCCTCAGACTGTAAACCAAATTTCTTTGCTATCTAAGTAAATTTACAAAAGTTACTCTCCTTAAATTAATATCTCCAGCACTTAAATTAATACAAATTTCCATTCATTCTTTTTTTTTAATTCTGCAAATGTTAATCTTCATGAAATTGTTTTGAAATTGAAATCACAAATTTTAAGTAGCAGTGAAAGAAAACCAGTTTACAGTACCAGGATTGTCAGACACCTTAGCCATTTGACAACAAAGGCCTCGAGTTGGAAAGTTATAGTAGCAGGTCAGATACCTTAGCCATTTAACCACAAATTAAAGGCCTCCAGTTGAAAAGTTTCATTAGCAGGTCAGATACCTTAACCATTTGACCATAATGACCTTGAAGTGGAGATATGTGTTGGAACATGGGACATCTTAACCACTGGGCCACATTGACATTGAGATGTAAGCTATTGGTAGAATGTTGGCTGAAATGGTTTATACCCAGTCATGTAACTCCTGTTTCCACACATATGTACTTTTAAATGCTGAACTCTCTGATTTATACTGATAACAATTTTCCACACTTGTTTTGATTAAATAGAGAATTACTGCCGTTTGATACAAGCGTGTATTGTGACATTGATGATTTTGTTGTCTCGGTACACAATGACACCCATGTCTATCATCTCGTGCCACAGGTCCCTAACTCTGACAAACCACCACTAACATCAACTCCCGACTGGAGATGAAGCTCTATAAACACTGGTTTAAATCATGACATGATTTATATTACCACCCTTCTGACTTTGAAGATTAATTGAAAACTTACACAGCTTCCTAAAATAATCAGTCATTTTTGACAGTTGAAACATTCTAATATTTCGCTAGTTTCAACACCAGATTTCCTACTGACAAACTTTCCCTGTTTCTATCCCACAAATCGGTCTCTTCATTCAGCTCAAGTTATCATCATTACATCAATTACATACAGTGAGATTTCCGAGATTTCAGCCAGGAATCAGGCAGGTTAAACCCACCTCTGCCCCTCCTCACTCCCCAGGGCTCTAACCACCGCCCCCTCAACCTCTACCCTTGGGTAAGTATAAGAAGAACAGCAAACAAAGGATATATATAATGCATTATCCATGATCAATCCTAACAGCCTTTTGTTAACATTTCATTTTATCCTTATACAGTCGAAGCTCGTTATCTTGAAATTCAACGAACCAACGAAAATAATTTGAATTATCCCGAATTATTCGACTCAAACGTAATGTCAATAGGTATATTTGTATGATCAGAACGTGGTTTTTAACGGTCCTTATCTTATGACTATTACATTCGGGTACATGCCTATTACAGTCCTATATTGTCGTGATTTACCAACTTATAAGGTTTGTATTAAATCATTTTGGTTAGAAGTTTTCCAGATGTTTTTGGATTTTATTCAAAACATAAAAAAAAATCTTGAATTACAATAATATGATTGTCACGATAAAAGGCATGCACCATGATTTCCCGTAGGTGGTATACTGACTTCAGTGGTTCATACAACAAACTTATATGTTATAGGCCTGAGTATACCGATGGCGATATGTACAGGTAAACCAATCATGCGTTACGACAAACCACGGGTGAATTTCAATTGTTTGTATACATTGTCTATGTACGTAATTGAAATTTAAAATTTGAAAATTTTGACTGAAATTATATTCGAGATAGCGATTTCTTTTTTCGCTGAATATCCATTCTAGGGACCAGGAATTAACTTTGACTCAACTGGAGTTTCGAATCATCTAAATTCGAGTCATCCGATCTTAAAATACATATACAAAAAAGGAAACAAAACAGGCCATCAAAGTTAATTCGACTCAACCAGAATTTTGAGTCAAGCGGTTTTGAGATAACGAGTTTAGACTGTAGTTTTTCTCTGCAAATATGATAAACTAACCTAAAGAGCATGAAAGAAAATTGTGTACCTTTTAGGGTCTGTAAAGTGTGAAACTTCAGTTTGCCATGAACAAATCTTCCTGCATGTCTTCATGTTATGTTACCTGCACTAACGAGGATTTGAAATTGTTGCACCTGTACAAATACATAATACCCTAACCAAAACATAGACAGACTAAAGGGTCATACAACAAAAACCTGACACCAGGTCTGACAGCCAAAACCAGATAACACAACACTTTGAAAAACATTTTTTATCCACCTGACTTCTTTGTCATTCGATCAATCATTTTCCAATCGCATGCAGTATCTGATTTCAGGGTCTCAATCAGTCCCAATAAACACAGATTGTGTCAGAATCGCCTTTATAGCCGTACACTTGTAGTTAAAACACACTATGAGCAACTGTAGTGACCCAATGACTTATGACTGATTTTAGTTAATGAAACCTGTTATTGACCGGCTGCTCCAACGCTGCCATTTAAATATATTTGATGAGAAATTAATGTACTTTGGGTATGCTATAGCCAAAGTCACTCGAAGTCACTCGAATGTGATCTTTACATGCAAGGAGTTGACAGAGGCCGACCCACACAGGATCGGAGGCCAGCGGTGTATGTGAGGGGACCAAGTGCTGATCATTACTGATTGTTTCTGTCAGGGAGAAAACGTAACCTCTGTTAACCTTTTAACCTTACAGGTAGCTAATGAAAGTTTGTCACACCTGTTCATATATATAAACACTATTCACACGAATACATGTGTGCCTTGTCCAGATTAACAGCAAAACTCACGACCTTTCACTTTGGATCATTTGGTAACATTGTCAAAATTGCATCACAGTCAAGACCTTTTCAGTTTCTTCTTCCAATCAACCTCTGAAAGACTGAATTCTATTCTTAATGGAGTCATGCTACAGAACCTGTAGTAAAGTTTTTATTACCAAATTGGTGACAATTATGTTTGACAAAAATTTTGACTACCATCTACAATTGAAGCTTGCTATCTCAGATAATTTTTCACATTTTTATAACTGCCATATACCCAGCAATCTTTACAAGTATTTCAAGATTTCTGTTTTAAACAAGAAAGTCTTATTTCAACATTCAAAACAATAGGGTCATAATTTTTACCAATTTGAAACTACTTCATAGATCACCAACAATTCTACCTGGTATATAAATTCAGTAGACTTTGGTCAAGCCGACATTGAGGTAATGATGATTTAAATAAGTTTAGATTGATATACTGTATTCGACCCAATAAGCGCCCATGTTCCTATAAGCGCCCCTCCCCCTTTTTGAGGCCTCAATTTCAATTGCCCAGGAACAAATAAGGACCAAAATTACATAAAACGGTATAGATTTGCAATAATTTTGACTTATTAGCACCTTTTCATTTTTATCAATTTTTAAGTACCCTGGGCGCTTATTGGGTCCAATACGGTATGATGTGTATTACCCATGAAATGAAGCAGCTCTGTTTGGTAAAACAACAGTTGGTTTAGATCACATGAACAACATAACAGAACACAGTAACACTAAAAGAGGGATAGCTTCGAAACAATCCTCGTGGTATGGATAGCTGTGAAACAATCCTGGTGGTATCAGATTTTAATGACTGTCACACATGATTTGAAAACTTTTTATATCTCCGACATTATCATGCAATTCCAGCCTTGTATCGTTTCTTTCATCTACAGAATTAATTAGCTGATCCATTAACCATAATTTGATTTGTTTTCTGACTAGCCACCCACGACAAGGCAGTGGTTCCTTAAGGACCACACAGAGACAAGAAAAAAATGGCCATGTCACCTTGAAGTTGGTAATGAATTTGGTGCCATTACAGACTTACATGGCATGAAATTTAATATCATTGTTATAAATTTATACCATTGGATACACAAAAACTGTCAGATTTATTTGATTTAATTGGTAACCAAAGTTCATATTTGTTTAGGTAACCATATTTCATATTTAGGTAGATTAAGATAACCAAGATGAAGGTATCGTTGAATCTTATCTGAAACTGTTATAACTTCAATTTTAGTTTTTTTTGTTGGTCCCAATAATATTCTTGTACACTTACAAACTCTGAAAACTTTCCCAAAAGATCTGCAGCTACACAAATTCACACAGTTTGCAAGCAAATGTTTTTTTCATATTCTGACAAATTAGAAAATAGTGATATCAATGATAAAATGCTAGTAGTGTAACCAAAGCCAATCACAGTGAAGTGTAAGACAATTCAGATGGTGCTAAAGTATACTTCTGTGTGTCGTCAACACACAGATAATGTCCATTGTATAGGCGATGTTGTTAATATTCCACAACAGATAGGGCTAGGTCTGCTCACATCAGAGAAACAATTACCAGACTGGGACTGGCCACTCACTATAGGTATCTATCATATCTAATAAAGACTACCAGGAGTACATGCTATGGTAATTTGTATCTATTTGGCACCAAGGCTTACTATCTGAGGATGGCTGTTAGTCTGTCCTGATGTCCTACTGTTATCCTGACCATACCCTCTCTAGTCCTCTGGGAAAATCACTCACTCGCCTAGGTCACCAAACCATTCCAGTAAAGTCTACTAAATCTTCAATAAACAGCTGCTTCAATTCCTTTCTTCCTATTACAATGCTCTGTCCATATTTTGCTGTAAACCTCTACCTTGCAATCGCATCTATCACCCCATTTCACAATGAACAACAATTCCACTTAACTGCAAATCTTTTCATTTTACTGCAAAGCTATTCAAATTTCATTTAAAACCTATTGATTAAAATCTTGAAATCTGAAAATTTATTGTATTATGCAGGTACTGCATATTTCTTCTTCTTTTCTACCAATCCCCTGTATTAATTACTTTATCCATATTTTCACCCAAAAGCTCCCTAATTTTACCATCAACTTTTCTTGTTTCATCCTTATAATAGTTCTGTTTTCTTTCCCACTAAGCACCTTTATTGACCAGAACTTAAATAGTATCTATTAAAGAAATGTAAAAGTGAAACTTATAGTCATTACTTCCACACGAGAAATCTCACCAAGGTCAGTAATGGAATCTGAGGTGGAATTGTATCAGTTTAAGTCTTCTGAATCACATTAACTCGTCACCTCACCTAGGGAAGCATGGAATTAAAGTTTCAATTAAATGTGGAGGAGGAAATTAGCATGATGACATCACGCAAGCAAACCATGAAGCTACTGCCTTCCAAAATTATAAAGCAAGTAAAAGGAAAGAAGACTTGCTTGTCAGCAACAGTAGAGGAACAGGAAACAGGCTGGCCATGAAACTCTATCAGGAAGCTGAAAGCATGTAAAGACTACAAGATCACCTAGGTGGCAGCACAAGCAGCCTCATCACAGACCACAAGGTCAAGGTCAAATAGACAAACAAAAGATAGACATGCATGTTCTTCTGTAAAGAACTAGTAAAATGTCTTATAAAAAATTAGTTTCAAAATTTAAACTTTGAGAGTTTGATATTAACTTTGGTCAGTATGATTAAATATTTTGAATTTGCAGATTCTACAAGAAATTCAGTGATAGCAAAGTTTCTTTTCAGAAAATGGACATAACGCTTGGAAAAGGCAAAACAAATCAAAAATTTTTTTTCATAGTTTTGACATAGATATAAATATAAATGTTATTATAAAAAAATATTCAGCAGTTTCCAGGATATTTTCTAAATGCTGCCAATTAGGCTGAATTACACAGAATGCTCTCATTAATTTTTTCAGTAGCATGCAATCAAAGTATTTTCATACTTTATAGCCACGTAGCTTATAGGCTTTATAAAGTTTTGTTTGTATACTTTAAATATATATATTAAATATGTACTAAATTTGATGAGAAAAATGTTTCATAATCACATATATGGCTACAGCTTTACTGTATTTTATCCTAAAGGTCTATGGTAATTACATGATATATAGATCAGACTTATGTTGGTGTGTAGCTGATATTAGAGTTTGACGTCTGTGAGTTATAGAAACATGTAACCATCTCCTAACAGACATATTAAACAAATAATTAAATCATGTCACTATCTGTTAATGATACACAATCTGAAAATAGTTACGGATACAAAAATTCTGACACACAAATTAATGACCTTCAATTAATTCCTGGCATTAATTGGTGATATTAACCACTAAATGTTATCTGGAGTCGTATTTTCTCTACATTTTTCTGGCTATCTGCTGGTCGTAGCCCATCTCCAATGATACAAACCTGACATAACTCAAACAGTCAGTCTAAGCCCGTGGTCTTATACATACTGCCAATAACATTTTATCTTATTTCACTTGTCACTCCAAAAAAATTATTACATACATGCAATATTTATGACCGAAACATTTTTTGACAAATTTCCAAACCATATCTCAAAATGTCTTAAATTTGTACAAGTGTGTTTTATTAATAAACATGCCAGTTTAATGTTGAGCTTACGTAGGATTTCCAACGACATTCCAAGTCACGATAGATACTTGTCATGGGGAACTCCTGTCTCCTTCTGGGACTTGGGTATACTTTTATTTCAAACAACATCACGAACATTTAAATACTGGTTGTAAAATTGTGGAGATGTTATTGCTACATATTTATGAGTTTATCTTTATGTTTAAGAGTCTTATTTGTAATAAAGTATAGCACTCAAACCTTTGATCTGAATCAACAGTGATCCAGATGTTATTGTTTCATCTGGAAACACTGTCAATCATCATTTGTATAATCAGAATTAAAGGGGAATTTTTTTCAACTTCTACATTTATATATTTTTTCAAATATATACCTTAAGGAACTGATCCGAATTTCGCAATAGTGCATTAATTATAAAGAGTTTCAGCACTAGTACCACTAAGGGAGATAACTCCTAGGTACTATAAATAGGTAACAAATCCAAAGAAACATCGTAAAATAGATTTATAACACACAGAATCCATAAACCTTTGTAATCATCCAATACAATCATTATTTCAGTTCCTGCCCCATTATTTTAATTCTATTTTATGTTTGGATATGATTTTTTGAGATTTATGTCTGCTAGATGAAGCGTTGTTGTTTTTCGTTTTAGCATCCAACTTTATGTGTGCTTGACAGACTTGTTCATTCAAATAATTGCCATCAATAAACTGGCGGAAAATATTAATCTTATTCTCTAACCATGCCTGTCCTGGGGACAGTCGAATTACACAGATTTACATCTCAATGTTCACAGATCATAATTATTGACGATCAGTCAATTTGCACAGATTTACATTGCACTTCCGCTTCACAGATAACGCTGTAAAAATATCACCAAACTCAAAAATACCAGGTAGTTTTAAATTTCTCACGCAACACCACGTAACACCCTGCCTCATTCCAGCCATGATATTCGATCATTAAGGTGTTACAGTCGAATGGAGAGGATTTTATGACACGGCTTCTCTAGCCACCAAACTTTAGGTATTTACAAAATTACATTGGGTCCCAGAAATTTATCACTTAATGAGAATTATAGTACAAGGGGAATTAACTCTGTAATTCAAAATCAAATCCATTTATTTATCATATTTATTTGATCTTTTCATGAATTACAATTTTCTATTAAAATCCTTTCATATTTACTGAAGTTATGTTTAAAATAAAAGTTGAAAAGTTGTGATAATACAAAGGTAGATATTTGAGGCATCAGAACTGGCCCAGTGTTTTGAGCTTATTCAGATTCTATTGTGATGGATATATATTAAAGCTTCAAACCAATATTCATCAACATTCAAAGTGTTCAAGATCATTTAGGGTGACCAAAATGGATAGTAACCAATGAAAGCTTTTGATAAGGAGTTTATAATACTACATTTAACAATACATTTATATTGTATACAAAGTTAATTATAACACAATTGTCTTATATATAGAAGGGTTGACTTTTTTGTTACCAAAGAAAAAATCAAAGTCACGTAACCAGGAAACCCCCACTTTCAGCTCAGGTAATCTTAAAACTTTCATATGCATCCTCATTTTCAAGCTCCGATTCCATTTGAACCCGATATTGATTTAACCTGTTTTAAGATTTTAGTTTTACTTCCTTTTCGTGTAGAAGACAATGACAGATGTTAACCTTGTCAGTAGAAATATGACAGACTACCTGCTCATCCTCCATCGGTGTGTCAAACATGCACTACCGAAATCCTTACAACTGTCAAGTCATCAAAGGTACTCGCCTCCTCCCAGATACCATCTCACTCTAATGTATTAATCAAAAACAGGTTTCAATTAATTTAAATGAAATATGAATCTGCTCCTCCTCAACTTTTGTGTTTTTTGTTACAGAATCGTGACACTATATCTCTGTGAATGACAATGATATTGTAACTGGGTTACGAGGCTGCCGTGTGTAATGGTTAAGGTGTCTGACATTCTGGTACATTGTAGTTCTCCAGAGGCTCAAATGGGTTAACTAATTCTGGTAGCACTCAAGAGGCTCAAATGGGGTAACTAATTCTGGTAGCACTCCCCAGGCTCAAATGGGGTAACTAATTCTGGTAGCACTCCAGAAGCTCAAATGGGGTAACTAATTCCGGTAACACTCCCGAGGCTTAAATGGGGTAACTAATTCTGGTAGCATTCAAGAGGCTCAGATGGGATAACTAATTCTGGTAGCACTTCCGAGGCTCAAATGGGGTAACTAATTCTGGTAGCACTACAGAAACTCAAATGGGGTAACTAATTCCGGTAGCACTCCCGAGGCTCAAATGGGGTAACTAATTCTGGTAGCATTCAAGAGGCTCATATGGGATAACTAATTCTGGTAGCACTCCCGAGGCTCAAATGGGGTAACTAATTCTGGTAGCATTCAAGAGGCTCATATGGGATAAATGAGGGGTAGTAATGACTAATCATCTGTCAATCAACACTAGGATTGATGCCTTCAATATTATGGTTAGATTAAACAGATCAACACACAATAGCTGCAAATGTTGTTAGACATTTTCTTGAAAACTTCCAGAGACCAGACTATTAACTACTTCCGGGATGGAATTCAGAAAGAATATGAAGTACGGAAGGAGTTCAGACATGAAAGTAATGAACACCAAATTACGAAATTTTTAAAAAGCTAATCAAAGATAATTTTATTGAGTTTCCAATGAAATGTTCATACTTAACTGCAGTGAAGATCCCCTTTAGCTCTAATTAGCTAGCCATTATCACATCAGATTTAAACAGGCAAACAAACAAATGTACCCTGTAGCACCCAATGTAGGAAGAATTCAGTAATTAGTAGTGTATGCCAGAGGGCAGACTTGTATAGCACCAACATCATGTACACAATGCTAAAATCCAGGAAGATGACAAAACTGCAGCCTGGCAACATCAAGACAGTAATTGGCAAACCTTAGTCTTCATAATGAACTGTTCCAGCTTTTGAATATTGGAAGAATTCAAATGTGTTAAAAGATGGGCAATCTTAATGTTTTATCTCTCAGAAGTGAGCTTGAGGTCTACAAAAGGCAGTTGCCATACTAAGTCTGGTCAAATTGCTGTGTGTTGTTTTTCTCTGGGAACTTTGGCTTTCCTTTGCCAAAAAATCTTATATGTCCCCAAATGACTAAATATAAAAGAAAAGTAAAACAAAATAAACTGAGCCAATATCAAGGGAGACAACACTGATTTGACAGTATTCAGAGACAAATACTGTTCATATCAGAAGTGTTCAACAGAGAACCGTTCAATAGAGTTATAGATGTATAAATCCTCAATTTCAATCTCACAGGGAAAATAAGACTGAGTTCCACAACTTACAGACGTAAATGTGACAGATGTAAGCACAGATGTGTCGAGTGATTGGAGGAAAAAAATCAACAAGTCTATATGGTAACTTCAACACCGAAACAATTTTGTAACGATCTTGGTTGTGTGAGATTGGAGCAGTAATACAGTTTAACAGCTTCACAGCTCCGCCAGGACATATAGTTTATCATGTCAAACACAGGAAATTAAACAAAAAGTAGCCATTGATGTAGAAGTTAGAAAACCAGAACAGGGAACTCAGTATTCTTAGTATCAACTCTCGATTTCTCTCTATGTTCCTTTACACAACAGCGAGGAAGGGCATCTCTATACTAGTAATCACATTGTAAGCCTTTGCTTAAAAGAATGAGAAATTTTAAATTAAATTAGAATTATTGAAGTTGTTGAGATAACTCAAAGAGTTTAAATTCTAGGATCATACCAATTTAACAAGGAGATGCTCTGTAATTTGTCTGTGGATGTAAATTGTATCCGAGGCAGACACAAGAGGCCCAGTGTCTCCATACTGATGTAGGAACTAATTAGGTATAGCCTATCTCAGAAAGTGTCCTTCAAAGTCTGGAATAGTCAGTGATGAAAAAGATACCTGACGGTTTATATTCAATGTCATTATTTAATGACAATTTACAACTCATCATACAAATTTTCCTGGAATTAAAATATCACTGGAGCCATATTATTTTGATTAACCATTTTTCTTTTACCGTGTGGTATTTTAAAATTAGTCTGTTGTCATGTAAAGAGAAAAACAACATGGCATTTTAACTTTCAATTTGTGTTTATTAGATTTTATCCTTGTGAATGCATAACACTATTATATACCCGCTGTCCTTTCGCACATTGAGGATTTATAAGGGTCAATCAGTTACATGATGGTTAGTGCTGGTGTGTGTCTTTGACAGTATGCTTCAGTGAGATTCCACTTTAAATCAGAAAAATCAGGGAGTAATATCCTCCAAGTGATACAGCACCAATTAACAAGTTTTCCAATATGCAAGCAACCTCCACCGAACCTTCACCAACCATGAGCACCGTTAGGATACTGGACTCCTCTGTCTGTCTGCATTCTTACATCTTTAATTCACAACAAGTTTAAAGGGGAAATAATGAGAGTCAAGCAAACTTACACCAAAACAGACTGATATTGTATGGTGTTAAAATGTAAATGAGCCATTCTGAAAACATCAATAACTTCAACTTTTATCAAGATTGAGCCATACCATTAAGAGGTGGAACAGAATCTTTTGGAGTTCTTCAGGTCGATAGTATGAACTGACATTGAGCCCAGGTCAAGGTCGTTGAAAGTCAAATCAAATAAATAGTATTGCACAACTTAACCTTAGTCACATCCACTGTAATTGTCTTTAGGGCCTTATATTTACGGAACCAGCACTCTTTGAGAATATCAGAAATAGACTGCATCGTTAGGAATGTGAACATGTGCAACTGACACCGTAGTAACAGCAACAATAGCAAAAGTTTCCGTTGACAACACCCATTTCCTGGAAATGGCATTTTCATTATAGACATTTTGGAGTTCAGTTACATGGTAGACAATGTTGTTTGAATTCTAATCAGTGCTTTCTTTAAAATGTTGACAACACACAGACACAGTAACTTCATTTCACATTCCATACATCTCCTACACACTAAGCAATTTTCTGTGAAAAACTGTTAAGAACTGCTTCTCTGAAATAAAAGCACAATCAAACTGCTTTCATTTCTCTACTACAAAAACTTTACTTGTTATATTTTTGGTTTCAGTTAATGAAGTTCAGAGTCCTATATATTATTTTCTTTTGAAAGTAAAAACCTAATTAACAGCCATCCTTTCTGACTGGTTAAAGATGAAATGATTTTTGGTGAATGTTTCTACTTTCTTATTTAGTGTTTCATTTCCATCTTCACAACATGAATGGTATTTGCGTAAAACTGAAATAATCCATGGGCCAATAAATCTCTTCAGTAAAGTACACGACAACAAAACATCACTTACTGCCAGACCTTATTCCGTGTAATTAAAAGGACCCTTTCACTTTCTATATCAGGAATGAAACTCTTCTGACATAAAGGCAGTAAAATGTAAACACAGATTGTCCATTAACAAATGTCATTGATTTTTTTTATTTTGCACTTTTTAACATCATACTAATTATTCAACGAAGCAATAACAGTAAACAGTAGCGAGTTTTTATTGAGACATTCAGGACGATTACACAGGAGTTGTATCAGACACATTCCTGTTAAGGATTATACAAAATTACTCCTTATTCTATAAGGTCATGATAGATAAATGGCTAAAGGCATCTACAGACATTTTACTGGTGCGCTCCACCTCGTGGTTGCATATAAAAGACTCATGGAAAACAGCTCTAGGGTAGGTCTGTAGTTTTCTCCTGGCACTCTGAGTTTCTTCAAAACTTTCTTTGAAACATTTGGTAGCCCTTATATGGCTATATATATTCTGTATTTGCATAATTATCTGCCCTTGTGGGTAGGTGTTAATTGTTAAGTCTTAATTTTCAGAGAAGACAGCATCATTTTACCCACAACATAAAAATGTCTCAAACGATACCTGCCCGAAAGGCAGTTAACTCTGTTATATGCAAAGACAGAATAGAGGTTTTGAAAAAAAACAGAATTAACAAAATTAAAGGTCAATGATCCAATAGAGATATGAAATATTCATTAAGAATAATTGTCGGGTTTTTTTTTCTTTTCTTCAAACCAATTCAAAGGAATCAAGACACCATGGACTAACAGACAATTTCTCCAAAGCTGATGATGTTGCATGAAGGTTGTTTTGGAAAGATTTTTCACTGATGCATGGTAATGGGGGATTACAAGAGGAAAGGCATTTTTATCCATCTGTATATATTCTGTGGACATCCTGGAGTTGTTTATATAGACAAGTATACTCTGTCAAGTGTAAGACTACAATTTATGAGTTTGACCCCTCCTACTATAGGCTATGAATTGTAATATAGCTTCTACTCCTACAGAAGGTTTTCTATGGAAAGCTTTATATAATAAAAAAACTTTCAGAAAGGTACAAACTTTCATCTTGTACAGATAAAAATACATCATAGCATATCCAACATTTCCATTTAGACTTAATGAAATATTCTATAAGATCTGTACCCTCGGAATGTGAAAATACATGGCCAGCATGCACATAACACCACAAGTTTGATCAGTCATTTGGAATTTCTTAATATTGTACATTTTTTGTACTTCACTGGTTAAACCTTAATCTTCTTCATTACTTTTTATCTTTTAAGGACAAGATCATGTTGATTAAACGTAAACAAAATTTTACGATAAGTTTGATAAGACACTGATCATTTATATTTTTGTAACATGAAAGAGATATGAAGTGAAATATCTAGGACTGACCATTTATACCACCCAGAATGCAGCAGCACATCAGCTAGGTGGGAGGTAAATGTCGTTGCCCTCTTTGACTTTCAAAACTAGGCTTCAAATGGAGCAATTTGAGCATGAAAGTTGAGTACTTCAGTGCCAATTAGCGGGTGATGCTTTTTTCCTTCTTTTTTTTTCATACTAAAGATGGAGCGAAAGGGAGAGAAACATGGCCCTGCCTTCCAGGACTGATAGTCTGGATTATGTACCGGGTGACCTGACGGTCTAGTTCAATGTGGGTTTGATTAGGAGGGACAGGGTGGTTTGTTAATCACAGCCTAATGGCTGACAGTCTGTATTTATGTTCAACAAGCCATGACCCTATACACAGCTATTAACAGCTTCCTTTACTATAGAAATCACAGCAGACAACAAATATGACAAATTTTATCAATACACATTGATGGCCGATAATGGAGTTTTAATTTTTGACATTTGCCATATCATCAGCCAAAAGCTATTCAATTTTTGTCCATTTATAATGCTCAAATGTGTAGCATATATAATATTTCAAGTGTTTTGACATTTGAATGCACTTACAATCACTTGTGTGAAATGTGAAATTTCTGTGATGTGTGTAATTTCTGGTCAAAATCCATAAAAATTCCCAAACAGGTGCAGCCGTAACTCTACTACAACTAAACACCTCAATTTTCACCTCATAAATGGAAAATTAACAAATGCAACTTTTTCTACTTTTCCAAAAACAATTAGCCATTTTTTATTAATAGCTTTTTGACATGCAATCTGTGCACTTCATGACGAGCTATGACTGTAGAGTACCTGCTCTTACAAAGTGCACAAGATAAAACACTTGGCAACAGTTGGTTTTATTTTAATTACTTGGTGGGATTCTGGGAAGTAAAAAGGTTAAGAAAAGAAAAAAATATCCTTTTTTTTAAGGCTTCTTATTCTATACTAAAAATCTGATACTTTAAAACATAACAGGATCTTGTAGGGTATTAATTTCATGTGAAATTTGAAGAATGAAGTTTTTATGAAGTGTGCAAAAAATTGAAAATCTGGGACAACTCAAAATCTTACACGATGTGAAACCAGATTGAACAGAAGATTATAAGACTCTTTTCATATGGGGGTACGAAGGATAGGGATTCTCCACCCGAGATATCACCAATTAGGCTTTACTTAATTAAACCTAATTTAGTGACTTCGCGAGTGGACTATCCCTAACCTTCATACCAGCATATGAAAGAGTATTGGGGTCAATATACCATGATTCAAAATACCATGCTACACCGGGTTATAATCATTATGACATAACAAAATAAGACTTTTTTACCCAGGCACTAATATGCAATAAACATGTATCATGGAGCACAAGTTCATTACCCCAGACAAGCCTATCTGACACAGGAAGATCTGATGTTTTATTCCACAAGCTTTGTTTAGTGACGTACCATCTGATGTCTATTTGTGATAGATCCGATAGGTCTTTGGAGTGTTGTAAACTATAAACTGAACGTGCTACTCCATGGTGCACTAAGGTGATTTCTTTGTTTAACATTACTTTATCAAAATCTACACATGTGAGAACTGTTACCCTTTGGAGATGTATTAGGTCTCACCTTTAGGCCTGTAAGATAGTCCACCCCCTCATACAGCGTCATGTAACAATATTACGATATGGCCTTACTATTTGGGATTTTATGTTATTTTATAAAATTCTCTGTTACAAACACACCCAAGTTGTCAATCTTAGCTTACTGAAAGTTCAGGATAATACAAGATTCTGATAATATTCTACCTCAAGTAAGTGCATGCATACAGTGCGTATCCCACGACGACAGGCCTACACAAAGCCTCTGTCATTAAAATATGATTTATAATCAAAGGCTAAAAATGGTGTTCCCTGGTACAATTTATTGCCGCTACTATTAATTTCAACTTTTAAAAGTGCATCTTATCACAATTCACACTTGTTAAATAGCAGTTGTCAAGTTTGGGAGAGGAAATGTATCGGATACACTCAACTTGGAATTGAAATAGCCATTTGTAATTGTAACTAGGCTATATAATGTTGATGAATTGAATACAAAAAATGTCAGAAATAAGTGGTTAACACAATCTATAATATGAGATTTGTGAAAGATTGATTTTTCCAAAGTGTTCTTGATTTTTTATTACAATCTGAAGGATTTTTTTGTGTACATAGTTTTGATATTGTGTCTAAGAAATAATTCTATATTTAAATGTTGAAGTAAAATTATATGGAATAGATCAAATAGTTTTACCGGCCGTTGTTCATAAATTCTTAGTCATACAATAGGAAAAGTATCATTAAATTTTCAGGGATAGATATGAGTCAGTTGACAAATCAGTCAATACCATAACTTGAGATAACCATTATTTACAAGTTTAATCCACATTTACATTTTAAATCTAGAAAATCATCACCGAAAAATTTCAGGTCATTTCTTTTTCATATATAAAGAGATATTCATTCTATGGCTATAACCCTGCATCAAACCTATAAATTCACACACAGCCCTCCGACAACTCCTATAACTCAACTAAATGTGACGTTTCAAACAAAGACCATTCTACTTTCTTAAAGATAAATTAGAGCTCAGATGAATAATCTTAATTACATGTATAGAATATTACACACAAATACCTTTTAAATAGTTGAGAGCAAAACTGAGGTATGAAAAATGTGTTGAATGACCTCAAATTACCTGGGTCAGCTGTTTGTTTGAATGTTATCAGTAATGGGTAACCTTACATCGAGGGGAAAACCAGGGCCCCAATGACTGGTCACAAACACATTATATTGATCAGAGAGCGAAGAGCCACTCTCATGTGACGAGCCAAAACACTTTGGAGATCGGTGAGGGGACAAATTGTACAGGATGACAACGATTGTCCATAGACACCTTAGATATTGGTATGGGGACAAGTCATACACCTCGACAATGACTATCTTTAAACACCTCAATTATTGACTCTCCCTCGGACATATGATTCTCTAACCTTGACAAACCAAACACAATCAAGTTAACAAGTATTCGTTTTCTTGAAGCCATTGTTCTTGGGGCCTATTATCAAAATTAGTTTGGTGTTAATATTATCAGTGCCAAAATGTGTTAAAATTTTCTCTTTCAGTGCTAGAATTTTCCCTTTGTCCCACTCAGTTTACTTTTCGATGCTTCTCAATTTGATTTGGCAAGTTTGACAAATGGCTTTCCCTTTATGAACATATCGAATCCCTTGGCAGAGTGAATTGACAGCTTAGTGAATGGTATTGGAGAAAGCGATTGGATATTGTCTTTTTAGCCAAACAAATGACACCAAAACACTGCTAACCCCCAAATTCTCTGTGTATGTTCATTTTTCTTTTCTGACAGACACCTTGTTTCTAATTTAATTCTAGAAAGATTTGTGCTCTGAGCTAAAAACAATTACTAATGTAAACAAGAAGATTAAGTTAAGGTATCCTAACTGCTATAAAATCTTATAATTTGGCGCCATACCAACAGTGTCACAGAAGTTTTTAAAAATTTGCATCAATTTTGAAAGCAGAAAATCAATCATTGGCAACGAAGCAAAAATCAAACATCTAAAATTGCATAAAACTGTTGATAAGAAATTAAATCAATCTCGCCAAGTTCATCAATCACGGAATTTATTGCCAGGGTAGATAACAACATCTAGTTCTACCGTCATACAGCGTAACAATTTCACACAGTGTAAGAATTTCACACTGGTTCACTTCTGAATAGAATCAACTATAGATAAATTGTACATCTACAATCAATCAAAATCATTGGCTTGACTTGTGTTACATTGCATTACCTTAAATCTGTATTTCTACTGGGCTAGAATTATCTTCTATTTTAAGTAAAATAATTTTGATAAATTCTAAAATAAGTTTTCTTTAACCTGATCTTACTCAAAAACTGTAAAAAAATCACAGTCTTAGTAACTCATTCAGATATGCAACCTCTGAAATTGACAATGTGACCTAAAACCTCTGTAATCTGACATATGTGACTTAAAACCTCTGTAATCTGATATATGTGACCTAAAACCTCTGTAATCTGACATATGTGACTTAAAACCTGTAATCTGACATATGTGACTTAAAACCTCTGTAATCTGACATGCAACATAAAACCTCTGTAACCTGACATATGCAACTTAACATCTCTATAATCTGACATATGCGACTTAAAACCTCTGTAATTTGGCATGATACTAACTTGCGTAATCTGACCACCTGAATTATAGTTACTCCGATACATGAGACTTGTGTAATGTATGACATTATATATGACTTGTAATTTACCTGTACATAAAACTAATTTTTTGGCAATTAACCCATTCAATTCCGTACTTTCATAATGGACTGTTCTGGTTAATATAATAGAAGAGTATAAATGAAGAGTCCAAATGGATTTCACAGGTTAATGAGTTCATGAAGACACAACCTGTGTACTGACCACTATATCATTGATCAAGTTTGTTATTTTAATGTAATATACAGGAATTATATTTTGCTTTTCATTAAAATTTTTCCAATATTGGCATATATCTCTGCTAGCGTGCCACGAGAACCCATTTTATAGGATGAAGCATTTTCTTCTGCAGACAGCACAGATCACTTGCTCCCTGACATAGCAGTATCCTTACATGACATTCTACCGACATTCTCCGTTTAGATATTGGAGGTTCAGTCGACAGGTCAGAGAACACAATCTAGATATTAATTTTGTATGTCCCACTTAACAGATGTGATATTTGAACAAACCACTTCACACCCGATTGTCATCCCCACTGTTTTTTATTGGAAGAGCTTCGTACCAGGTCAGCCATTTTAATTTGTTTACCTGACCAGGTCACCGAGACTCTTGTCTGTAACAATATTTGACAGTCATATTAACATTTGTCTATCATCTACTGAAACCCCTTACAAAGTACGACCAAGAAATTGAAAGTAATAATCTTTTGTCAAAATTCGAAATGTAATGTACATAAAACATGATTGACAACAGCAATAATAATAAAACTTTGCCCTATTGTAGAAAAGATCCAGAACTATATGTTTGATGTAAAGATCACTGGGACTCTTGATGTGCAATATTATCTACACTATACTAACATCTACGACCCACAAAATCATGTTTTATTCATGGCCATTGACCTGTTTCAGTCAATTTGCCGTTTCAAATTTTTTGGAGGAAGGAGTAAGAACTAATTGAGTGCTTTGAAGCAAACTGATATGCTCGTGGATTTTTTTCACAGGCCATTTTCTGGGTGATCTTTGTGACAGCATGGATAAAAAGCCCTTGTAAAAGATTTCGCTCTCACTTGAATCAACGCCCCACACAGACCTGAAAGTAAAAGGTCCATGACACCCGTATGTTGTCTTTATATTGTTTTAAAAAATGCAAATTATGTTTCAAATACAGATAAACTCCAGAAGTCTAGATCGCAAAATTAAATCTCCACAAAACAAGTTGGTTGACAGTATACTGTTTGTTCAAAATTCAGTTTTTATTTTCTTTGACCTTTCGACCTTTCAGTTGATGAAGCTGCTGTAGATCACCTGAGACAGGACACCTGAGGTTCTTACAGAGCAAACCAAAATGTCAATCTCTAATGGACGGAGATCAAGATTTGTGGCCTCTGTGGATGTATAGAGGTCGTACGATGATGTAACGACAGAAAAATCATCTTGGTCAACCTAAAAGGTCAGGATTAATCATAGTCATTAACATTATCTCAAACATACACCAGAGCAGGATTTCCTTCTATTACAAACACAGACAAGATCCAGGTTGAGTTATGGTTTTCTGTTTGGTGTACATTTATATCAACACAGACAAAAGCTGTTGAGTGTACTGGTCAGTTTATTGCTAGCTGGCTCAGATGAGTGGTCATCTTGTCAACATTGTCTGTAAGACTCCAGAACAAGTGGTCAAGTCTGTCAAACTAAAACTTTTATTGTCCATCCAGGCTCCAACTGAAGATAATCAAACTGATCAGCAAACGTTTTTCTTCAATATGACAACAAAGCATTAGCTATCGTCCCTAAGATAAAATTCATTTACCTTTTCACAAATCATTTATGAGATATGATAATTAAGGTATTGAGGTGCTCAAAGCTGTACATAAACATAACCCTCACTCCTCCTCTCCTGTTACATAACATTCTATAACTAAGTTTCCTCCTCCTCCCCTTACATAACATTCTATAACTAAGTCTCCTCCTCTCCTGTATATAACATTCTATGACTAAGTTTCCTCCTCTCCGTTACATAACATTCTATGACTAAGTTTCCTCTCTCCCGTTACATAACATTCTATGACTAAGTCTCCTCCTCTCCTGTTAATAACATTCTATACTAAGTTTACTCCTCTCCTGTTAATAACATTCTATGACTAAGTTTCTCCCTCTCCATTCTCTCTTACATTCTATACTAAGTTCTCCTCTCTTCCGTTATATAACATTCTATGACTAAGTTTCCTCCTCTCCCGTTACATAACATCTAACTAATTCTCCTGTTTATAACATTTATACTCCTCCTCCCTGTATATAACATTCTATACTAAGTTTCTCTCTCTCCCTTAACATTATAACAATCTTAACTAAGTTTCCTCCTCTCCTGTTATATAACATTCTATGACTAAGTTCTCCTCCGTAAAGTTTCCTCCTCTCCCGTTATATAACATTCTATGACTAAGTTTCCTCCTCTCCTGTTACATAACATTCTATGACTAAGTCTCCTCCTCTCCTGTTACATAACATTCTATAACTAAGTTTCCTCCTCTCCTGTTATATCTATAACTAAGTTTCTCCCTTTTATAACATTCTATGACTAAGTTTCCTCCTCTCCGTTATATAACATCTATAACTAAGTTCTCCTCCTCTCCTGTTATATAACATTCTATGACTAAGTTTCCTCCTCTCCTGTTACATAACATCTATAACTAAGTTCTCCTCCCCGTAATAAATTCTATACTAAGTCCTCCTCTCCTTACATAACATTCTATAACTAAGTTCCTCCTCTCCCTGTTCTGTTACAATAACATTCTATGACTAAGTTTCTCCTCCTCTCCGTTATATAACATTCTATGACTAAGTTTCCTCTCTCTCCGTTATAACATTATGACTAAGTCTTGTACTAAGTCTATGACTAAGTTTCCTCTCCGTTATATAACATTCTATGACTAAGTTTCCTCCTCTCCCGTTATATAACATTCTATAACTAAGTTTCCTCCTCTCCGTTACATAACATTCTATGACTAAGTTTCCTCCTCTCCTGTTATATAACATTCTATACTAAGTTTCCCTCTCTCCGTTACATAACATTCTATGACTAAGTTTCCTCCTCTCCCGTTATATAACATTCTATGACTAAGTTTCCTCCTCTCCTGTTACATAACATTCTATGACTAAGTTTCCTCCTCTCCCGTTATATAACATTCTATGACTAAGTTTCTCCTCCTCTCCGTTATATAACATTCTATGACTAAGTTTCCTCCTCTCCCGTTACATAACATTCTATGACTAAGTTTCCTCCTCTCTCCGTTACATAACATTCTATGACTAAGTTTCCTCCTCTCCTTTATAACATTCTATACTAAGTTTCCCTCTCCGTTAATAACATTCTATGACTAAGTTTCCTCCTCTCCTGTTACATAACATTCTATGACTAAGTTTCCTCCTCTCCGTTACATAACATTCTATGACTAAGTTTCCTCCTCTCCTGTTATATAACATTCTATGACTAAGTTTCCTCCTCTCCCGTTATATAACATTCTATGACTAAGTTTCTCTCCTCTCCTGTTATATAACATTCTATGACTAAGTTTCCTCCTCTCCTGTTACATAACATCTATGACTAAGTTTCTCCTCTCCTGTTATATAACATTCTATGACTAAGTTTCCTCTCTCCTTATATAACATATTCTATGACTAAGTTTCCTCCTCTCCTGTTACATAACATTCTATGACTAAGTTTCCTCCTCTCCGTTATATAACATTCTATGACTAAGTTTCCTCCTCTCCCGTTATATAACATTCTATGACTAAGTTTCTCCTCTCCCGTTATATAACATTCTATGACTAAGTTTCCTCCTCTCCTGTTACATAACATTCTATGACTAAGTTCTCCTCTCCTGTTACATAACATTCTATGACTAAGTTTCCTCCTCTCCTGTTACATAACATTCTATGACTAAGTTTCTCTCTCCCGTTCATAACATTCTATGACTAAGTTCCTCTCTCCTTAATAACTATGACTAAGTTTACTCCTCCTCCTGTTATATAACATTCTATGACTAAGTTTCCTCCTCTCCCGTTATATAACATTCTATATGACTAAGTTTCCTCCTCTCCCTGTTAATAACATTCTATGACTAAGTTTCTCCTCTCCGTTATAATAACATTCTATGACTAAGTTTCCTCCTCCTCCCGTTTATAACATTCTATGACTAAGTTTCCTCTCTCCTGTTATATAACATTCTATGACTAAGTTTCCTCCTCTCCTGTTACATAACATTCTATGACTAAGTTTCCTCTCTCCTCCCGTTATATAACATTCTATGACTAAGTTTACTCCTCTCCTGTTATATAACATTCTATGACTAAGTTCTTCTCCTAATACATTCATACTATTCCTCCCTCCTTAATAACATTCTATACTAAGTTTCCTCTCTCCCGTTAATAACATTCTATACTAAGTTTCTCCCCGTTATATAACATTCTATGACTAAGTTTCCTCCTCTCCGTTAATAACATTCTATGACTAAGTTTCCTCTCTCTCCCTTACATAACATTCTATGACTAAGTTTCCTCCCTCCCGTTATATAACATTCTATGACTAAGTTTCCTCCTCTCCCGTTATATAACATTCTATGACTAAGTTTCCTCCTCTCCCGTTACATAACATTCTATGACTAAGTTTCTCTCTCCTGTTATATAACATTCTATGACTAAGTTTCCTCCTCTCTCCCGTTATAATAACATTCTATACTAAGTTTCCTCCTCTCCGTTATATAACATTCTATGACTAAGTTTCTCCTCTCCCGTTATATAACATTCTATGACTAAGTTTCCTCCTCTCCCGTTACATAACATTCTATGACTAAGTTTCCTCCTCTCCTGTTACATAACATTCTATAACTAAGTTTCCTCCTCTCCCGTTACATAACATTCTATAACTAAGTTTTCCTCCTCTCCTGTTATATAACATTCTATGACTAAGTTTCTCCTCTCCTAACTCCCCTTCCGTTATAACATTCTATGACTAAGTTCTCCTCTCCTGTTATATAACATTCTATACTAAGTCTCCTCCTCTCCGTTATATAACATTCTATAACTAAGTTTCTCCTCTTTATAACATTCTATACCTCCTCTCCCTGTTATATAACATTCTATACTAAGTTTACTCCTCTCCTGTTATATAACATTCTATGACTAAGTTTCCTCCTCTCCGTTATATAACATTCTATGACTAAGTCTCCTCCTCTCCCGTTACATAACATTCTATACTAAGTTTCCTCCTCTCCCGTTATATAACATTCTAACTAAGTTTCTCCTCCCCTTATATAACATCTATACTAAGTTCCTCCTCCTGTTACATAACATCTATACTAAGTTTCCTCCTCTCCGTTATAAACATCTATAACTAAGTTTCCTCCTCTCCCGTTACATAACATTCTATGACTAAGTTTCCTCCTCTCCCGTTACATAACATTCTATGACTAAGTTTCTCCTCCTCTCCTGTTACATAACATTCTATGACTAAGTTTCCTCCTCTCCCGTTACATAACAATCTATGACTAAGTTTCCTCCTCTCCCGTTACATAACATTCTATGACTAAGTTTCCTCCTCTCCCGTTACATAACATTCTATAACTAAGTTTCCTCCTCTCCCGTTACATAACATTCTATGACTAAGTTTCCTCCTCTCCTGTTAATAACATTCTATGACTAAGTTTCCTCCTCTCCCGTTATATAACATTCTATGACTAAGTTTCTCCCTCCCGTTATATAACATTCTATGACTAAGTTTCCTCCTCTCCCGTTATATAACATTCTATGACTAAGTTTCCTCCTCCCGTATTCTAACATTCTATGACTAAGTTTCCTCCTCTCCCGTTTATATAACATTCTATGACTAAGTTTCCTCCTCTCCCGTTACATAACATTCTATGACTAAGTTTCCTCCTCTCCTGTTATATAACATTCTATGACTAAGTTTCCTCCTCTCCCGTTATATAACATTCTATGACTAAGTTTCCTCCTCTCCCGTTATATAACATTCTATGACTAAGTCTTTAACTCAATTTCTCTCTCCGTTATATAACATTCTATGACTAAGTTTCCTCCTCTCTCCGTTAATAACATTCTATACTAAGTTTCTCCTCTCCGTTATATAACATTCTATGACTAAGTTTCCTCTCTCCCGTTACATAACATTCTATGACTAAGTTTCCTCCTCTCCCGTTACATAACATTATATGACTAATTTCCTCTCTCTGTTTATAACATTCTATGACTAATTTCCTCCTCTCCTGTTACATAACATTCTATGACTAAGTTTCTTCCTCTCTCCTGTTACATAACATTCTATGACTAAGTTTAACGTCCTCTGATAAATGGAAACACAAAACTTGTACCAGATCATATCTAAATATATACACACCAGACATAAATATCTATAAACTTATAAAACACTGAGAATAATTTATAATATGTCAGGTTTGTTCTTTATTGCAGAAACACACAGACACATGAAAAACATAGCACCAATGGTCACTGGCAACTTTATGACTGATGGCCCCACTTTGTATGGTTGTAGTACAGACACACGAGCAATATTACATCATAAACCCTGCCTCATATAATCACTGATAACGGCCAGCAAATATTAATTTGTTGGGTGATTCCAATTTATTATTTATTTGCGATTGAATCATAACATTATACATGATGCCAGACAAAAAGTGAACACTGATATTGTATTGATTGTATGAATTGGTCCGATATGCTGGCTGATTGTCCATATAATAAAGCCGTGAACACTACCATTAGTCTCTCGTAGCCATATCTTTCTGGACAAATTATCAACCTGATGCTATGATTGAATGATTGAAATATTGTAGAAGGCGTGTTGTAACCAAATTACTAAAATTATGGAGTAATACTGACTGATGCTACTGTTAAAACATCAAACACTTAAAAAGTAATCAGAATACCAAGACATCAATAAAATTCAAAGTTAAGTGCAACTTATCTATCGTAGGCACTTTTCCCAACCCCAGCAGTGCAAAACTGTAGGATCTGAAATCAAACATTTCAAAATCTTAAAGCAAATTAACGACCAGAGGATACCAGCTAGAAACAATAAAGATTTCACTGTCTGGAAACTGGAGTAACAAATAATGAAAAGCAAGTAAATACAGGAAACTATCCAAATACCAAAGAAATAAGATATTTTTTCCAATGCTTTGTTATGATTTCTGTAGTTGTTCAGGGGATATTTTCAATAACAATCTCTCCCTATGTAGAAATTGCTTTTTTCTTAAAAACAATTTTATTTCTATGAAAACAAAATTCAGGACATTTACTTGGCAATGTTTATTTTATGATCACAGTAGTTGAGCTCCTGTATTTAAAGGTTTATTACAAGTCATTACGTCTGTCTAAAAGCTATGTTTTGTCTCCCAAGGATCCTGTCCTCGGACATCAAATGCACATAAAACATTCAATTGGTGACATAAAGACTATTGGGGATTTTGACACCTGGAAGGAGCCGGATGGTGCTGCCTTCCAGTTTGACCAACCAGGGTAAGATCACTGTATCATCAACTGAATTAACAGAGATTTAATTCTGCCTGTATGATGACAATGTATGGCGAAAATCAGAAGGTGATAGCTAGATACCAGACTATACTGATGGTTTGATTAAGGGCCATATACACGTATAAATAAACCAAGAATTTACCAAACTAGTGAAACTACCAGAGATGTTTTTAGGACTCCTTAAATTTTCTGAATTTTGAAAATGTAACGGAAGATTTTATTATATTTCTTTAAATTTCTTAATTGTAAACATGTAAATGAAAATCATAATTCAAATTTTGAATGAAATTAATAGATTTATGAATCAATTCAGTTGTTTAAATTCACAATTTTTTCAGATGTAAATACAATATATGATACTGTTCTGTTTTGTTTTCCTTACTTTATCTAAGATTCTATTTTTATCAGGCTCTCCAATAGAGGTCAATGCTAGCCAATAAAGACGTCACCTGTGAAAACGGCAAATACTGATACTGAGTTTATCTTAAATGGAAGATTTATCACAGAGCCAGGCACTTTCATGGCAACTGTTATTTTGGTTAGAGATGGTCGAAATCTTGTGGCAACAAGGATCACCTCAAGCCCTTCTTCAACCAATCAACCAATCAAAAGGCTCCGAATCTATCTCACATCAAAGGGAATGGAAATGACTGTTTATAAACAAAATACCAAGGCGCATTCTTTAGTGACTGATTGCTTAGTTAAGATAACCTTCAACTGGTATAACTCCTACACTGGGCAGAAAAAGTTCAACATGGATCCCTGATATACACAAATCTCCATGATAGTATAGATAGCCTTGTCACACAGAGGCAAACACCTTAAATCTTTAATTAGACTTGCACGAGACATTAATTATTCTTCTTTTTTTTCTCTTGTCAAAGTTCCAAAGGTTAATTGAAATTTAAGTTTGCCATAAAAGATACATAATATAATCTGTGTAAGAATGTTTTTACATGACTTCTACATGCTATTCTCAGCATTAACTTAAAATTTATAAAGTGTTGAGAAGATAGACATAGTGCTGTGTAACTTAGTGCAATTCACAGTACAAAAACTGGTTACACCAGCTTACATAATTACAATACCTGCATGATTTTCTATAAGTTAATACAATATTAATGCTCCTTGATTCATGTATTGCACACTTTCCAATTTTCTGTTGAACAACAAATAACTTGTAACAGGAAGATATCGAGATGAACATACAATGTCAGAAGTTTGGCATTATTCACAAAAACCCAGAGTGTTAAAACAGGTATTTTCTAATCAACAACCTTGTTTGTTTTACTGTCTCCTGGCACATAGTCTACTAGTGGTTTTGTTAACTATACAAGTTTTTTAGAGAGAAAACAAATATCTCTGTAATCTATTTCAAAGACTGAATAAACAGATGGAAATAGATTTTGGCAATGTGAGACAAAACAAAAACTTATTTCTGAAAGAAATATAGTTAATAGAGAAATGATCACTGGTAGCTGCCTATAGCTGTAGATTTGTTGTTATGGCTGCTGGAGGGGTGGTGGCCGTGGGGGTATAAAACTTGTTGGTTTGTCTAGGAATTGTTGTTTACTGTTGAGAAGGTGATAGCGTCTTGTTAATGGTGTTTCTAAATTTGTCTGGCCCCTTTTGCTGTCATGTACCCATAGACATCTTATCTATAAATGTCAAACTATCTGGGAAATAAAACAAATAATATCTGCTAAACCAAAATCATCATTACCTACAGTGCCAATTAACAGTGATTGTCGATTTTCTGACCAAACAACAACTGTTACATCAGTAAAAGAACTTTTTAATTCAGTAAAAAATACCTAAATCTGGAAAATTCTTCTAATACTGAAAGTAGTATCGAGAGAGGAACTACTAAACTGGTGCCATATAAGACTTTCTCAGCAGAGATCAATACTAAATTATCTCCCCCTAGTTTGAAACTTAGAATCGGCCATCTCTAGGAGAGACAAAAATAATCAAGCCAAACTGAAGTGATGTTTTCAAAACTCTAGAGATTGGTGGCACAAATGGCCAGTCTAAGGAACTACATGTATTTGACAACTCTAGGGTCTTGCCAAACATTGCAGTAATAATAATCTAGGCAAAATATATATGATAATAATTATGATAGTTACAAATTTTATGGCTTGAAGATTATTATGACCATCATCAACCTCAAGATAAGTAGGATTAACTTTATGATGTTAACAATATTTGTGTTTCACCAAGGTCTGTTGATGTCCACCAATAGATTCAATATTAGGATATTATCTAGACTCTGTCATTTAACCTTGTTATGACACAATAATGCAAGTGTCACAGACACAGTTGTTAGGGTCCAATTTAGGGCAGTCAATCAGGTTACCAAACTCATGGAGAACTCAAGTTTTCGTGATTATAAGAATAATACAGATTACTCCTACACAGGTGAAAAGTGTATTAGGAGAGAGCTACCAGAAACAGCCAGCATGTCGACACAATGCTCCTCTGTTTTAGACTCTAATGTAGAGTATAAGAGAGGCTATTTACTGTACCATTCACCTACAGCACTTTATCATAACAGCAATTTTCTTTTTTTTAATCAGAACAAAGCTATATAATTCTAGATGTGTTTCCACCCTGTACACCAAAGTATAGAACAATGTCTGGAGTAGCAGTTGTTTACATTTGTTTTACATTCCAGGAGGGGGAAGTTGTAGATTCTCCTTGGTGTACAGCAATAAAGCCAATATAATTACCCCGGCTACATATGTCATTGTCAGCCCCACCAGGAACAACAGATGGTTAAACAATCTTGTTTATGATGTCATACCCTGCTCCTGGTTTTTTGCCCGATTACCCAACATTCTTTGTCGGGAGTAATCTCAAGACAAATGGTCGTCTTGTTTTCATTCGCACAACACTTGAAGTTTGGTATCTATATGATGAAACAAATGCTGTCTGTGTGCATTTTAATGGTGAAAGAATTCAAATGTTTCCCAAAAAATATTATTACAGGTGAGAAAGGAAGTCTCAAATTGATGAATGTTACAGATACTATCGACCATTACCATGGCAACCAGTAATGGCCGTACAGTCTAAGTGATAAAGTAGGGTATCTCTGACAAAATAACTGAGTAGAAATAAAGCATAAGTGTGTATATAACTTTTGTTGTCGACTTAACGGCTATCTTAGATATCAATTATAAGTGATTCCATAGGATGTATACACAGCTTGTTATAAACACTTTTAGAGCTATTTCAGAATGTGTTATACAATTACTGCAGCCAGAATTGCACGATTTCTTTAAAGTCAACAGCCCTATTCATTACAGATTGAATCTTGTATTCTATTTCATTAGCATTCAAAAAAACATATATTGCTTTGTGGTTTTCTCTGTTGAATAAATCAATTTATCAGATCCTAAACATAAACAGAGTTTAAGGACAATGGAAGTGTGAAATGTAAAATCTGTTTTCCGTGAAGTATATTTGAATTTTATTGGTTTCCGTCCACAAACCTGTACTCTATTTGAGTATTTCATATTCTATCAAAATGAAACTTTGTACATTTTATAACAGTTTTTAAATATTAAAACAAGTTAACTATCTTTTTTTGCTAATCACTCCTTTTGGTCTAGATTGAAGACAAGAGTGTTTTCAGTGGCAATGAACAACCCTTACAAAGCAATAGTGTTTTGGAGGAAGAAAAAGCAGGAGTCTGGAGAAAAAACCTACCACTATCTAAAATTGAAGTAGGAAAGCGTATTGTTTTACTGATAAATTAACAACCCAACACAACTCTTGATTGATATGTCTCATCATCAATGCCTGTGATTACCTACAAAATACCCTTCTTTTCATTTTATTACCTGAAAACAGTGTATCTATAATCAATTTGTGTCTGAAACATATTAACATTTTAATATATTGTAAAAAAAAATCACCAAAATGTTGACTTGTTAAACATACATCTTACAAGTATGAATTTTAGGCTTCATATATTATATAAAGTGTCATTGGTCCATACATTGTAAAACTTGTTTGGTACCAGTGTAGAACTGCAACTGATCAACAAAGACGATGTTGTGTACAGCCTCTGACATCACTAGACATCCCTATCTGTCTCTCATCTGACAAGGCCCCAGTTATAAGGCTTCAAGGCCAAGATCTCCTGATAAACTATATGTACAACTACTGTATGATCTGTACTTAAGACATTACCAACCATCTTATATCATATCTATATTGATGTGTCGCAGCATTAGGAGAAAAGTAGGTAGTTTAGGCTTATAGAAAATCAAGTGGTTTTATAATTATGTAATTTACACAGTAGTCGAAAGTAGCCCTCTAGTAGCTGTTTGAGCCAAGACGAAATGCTGTTTGGACAGAACACAAAAATTTATGTACCAGCCCTTTCTCTGTTTTGAGATTCCTTACTCCACCGATTCAATACCTATCTATTTGCAAATTGAGTTTTTTCCCTATCTACTGTAGCATTTCATATGCAGATTGCATTTACTGACCTATTCCAAAGTTTTCATGTTTAATACATAAAGCAAAAGTCTACTGTACCAGCTAGCAAGTGGTCCTAATACTTGTAACGTTAAAAAGCTTTACAAATCAGCGATTGTAGACATCTTGTAATCATTGTTTATACAGCAGGCTCTGTCACCAAAAGCTAAAGGATTGGTGATGAATTTGTACCATTGATTGGTGTCTGAAGTAAAGAAATAGCATGTGCCCACTTACCCAGCCCAGTCAGACCTCATTCTGGTATATAGCTGTTGTTTGACCACCAACTGTAGTAGCTAAGTATGTATGGCCACCTTTGAGGATGAAAACTGGTTGATTGGAAATGTGTGAACAATAAATTACACAATGACATACACACAGCAGTCTTGGCTAGCCACAAAATTCTACTTCTTCATCGACTGCCAACTGTAAACACTGAGAGAAGTTTGAAACCACAGCGATGGGAAACACAGCCCCATACAACACTAGGGAGATGTATAGGTGGGTATGCCCTGTTTCAAATAACCCCAGCAGTAGGTCCCCCTCAGGATTGTTTACACTCCCCTCCTCATCAGCCCGGAGAAAGTGATCCTACTACACAAGAAAACTTCAAATGAAATCATAAGCTTTTTCCACATCACTGAAGCAACCTAACCCTCTTCTTAATCTTTGTTAAGAAAATCTTCAATGAACTGGCATATATAAGATTTCTTAACTAACTTTTCTGTGTCTTTGTCAATAGCCGATTTTTACCTAAAGCAAAAAAAGGTTAATTTTCTACCATTGTTGTTTGTTTTGGAATGCAGTACCTGTGCTGTGTAGATCTCAATACAAAAATAATGACATGATATATTCATAAACACTTCAGAAGGGAAAGCCTAATAAATATACGTCTTTAATGGAAATAATACTCTAACTACAGGAAGAGTTACCTTAAAACTTCAAAATAGAATTGAATTAAATCACCTAACATAAAATCTTTTGAATAAGTAGTAAAAACTATATCCTCATGTCTGTAAATCATTCCATGCACTAAGATACACATGAGTGCGATATAGGACTAAAATAGCTCTAACATCATCATGTGGACATTATTTTAAATTAATTAACAAATTTCCACCAATTTCCTTGATTATGAGACAGCAGCACCTAGAACCACTCCTCCTTTTGTACTTGAGTATTGTTGCTGTTTTGATGATGAAGTAGCACTATTACAGGCGATTGATGCATTGCCTGTGTCTCTCTCCGACCTAAAACATACCTCGTCCATCTTAATCGTATGAGACATTAGGGCATCACATACATGATACTTTAAACTATCATTATTGCATTTCCCCCTTGAAATTCAATAGGAAGAAATTCACATCACTATAATACATTATATACTGGTTTCCAGATACAGCACCAGTTGCCATGGTTACACATATACCAGCTTTACAATTCAGTGAAAAAAAATAACAACACTGTTAGAAAAAATATTAAAGCTTGAATAGGTGCCTTTTGGACAGCAAATGTGTACTACAATGAATACAAAAGTGCATCAGTTTGACAGTATGTAGGGCCATAGTTTTCTTTATTTTCCAAAATAAACAAACAAGGCCAGTTATCCTGGTTAAAAAACTGTTTTTCTTACAAAGCGTTTGTTGTAAAGCAACATTTCTGGTAAAAATATCTTAAACAACTAAGCACCAGTTAACATGGTTACATAAATGAATACAAGTTCACAAGGTTATAGTACTAAGTATTGGTTACCATAGTTACACAAATGAATACCAGTTTATAAAGGTACAACTATACCAGTATTTCAGACATAGCCAATTACATCAGTTACACAGCTCAACATCTGTAACCAAGGTTACACAACTAAGTCAGTAATTCAGAATAAAAAACATAATACATGTACTAGTAACTGTTCCTCCAATACCCTTGGTCGTTAGACCTTGTGGTGTGCTGGGATAGAATCATTTTGTACCTTCTGGTAGCGAACATCCATGAATACTGCTGAGGATACATGTCTGACACTGGGTATAAAATCTGTTGTCAGTAGGTGGGTACATTGATTAGAGCAGGTTTTGGATTCACAGGGAGCACCATCAAGTCCTGCTATAAAGATACAACCGAGTCCAAGCAGCTTGGTGCTACACCGCAGTGACACACCAAATACAACATTCACAGACTATCCATCTTACTATAAAATAGACCTTCAGCTCCAAAATTCCATTAAGCAACTTCTTTGTTTTATTTAACGATTCTTGCATGATCATCTATTTCAATTTTCTTCCAAAGATAAGGATTTCTCTGCATTTTATTTAAGTTTGCTGCATCTCTAACCGTTTCAAGAACTCGTGACATTTAAATCTACCTGTCAACAGCCCCGAATTACTTTGAAATGAATACCGTTCAGAGCCTATAATTGGTGCTACCCTAAGGAAAACACACTTTAGCTAGGAAAAGTGCTCCTACTAAAATACACAGAGCTTCAGCCCAGCATCATACATGTTTAAAAGACTTTACAGCTTCACCTTAATCTGTTTTTAATGGAAAAGAGTAAAATCGCCTTTCAACAAAATCACAGCAGCTGACAGCTTGGTTGTGGACACTCTAATTGGTAATTAACACCTAATCATGATACATTTATTCAAGACCGACTGACAATGACTTTTGTGGAGCTGGTTCACTGTGTTTATAGGTTTGCCTCCCTGTTTATAAGTATAACTGGACTGGTCAATTACAACTGTATTGGTGACAACTTAGTACCTCAATTGTCTGAAGTTTGGAGGGTGCATACATCTTGGTTCTCTCCTAACTTTCTCCTCTCTTTTTTCTTCTTCAAAAACAATCCCTTATTCAAACATTTGTGATTATGTGTGTTAAGAGAAATTAGAGAAGCTTTGATTTTTAATTAACTCATTCATCCCTGAAATTTTATAATGGACTAATCTAGTCTTTGATTTAGAAGAGCCTAAATGTGTTTTCAGGGAAGAATGAGTTAAACTAAGGTGTCTGGGTCTATACGTATTTATGGTGACCAGAAAGCTCAGTTGTAGAATATTCACCCCAAATCAAGTTTCCAGGAGTATCAGATTTAAGCCTGGTAATGTATACATTTTCTCCTCCCCTATTACCCAAACGACACAGGTCAAATTAACAACCTAACCTAACTGCTTCCAGAAATCTTAAAAAATTATATCATGTATAACATCAAAGATGTGTACAATTCAGTCGCAGAGGAATGTATCTTCGTCACTGAATCTTTCGAGACCATTATGAAAACAAGATATAACCTTATCAACTTCATATAACAATTTATATTTAGAACCCTACAGATGTGATTGTAAGACCAACAACAAGTTAGAAGCTCAAAAAACGTACAAGAGAAAGAAACTTCATGAACACCACGTCCTAAAATTGACTATTTATAATGGAACAAAGTTGGTTAATTCATGATATAAATAAAACAAGTTCCTGAATATAATTTCTATGAAATCAATTGTGCATGGTCAACAGACTAAATCCTAAAATGTCACAGTTTGAGCTTCTGCGACTCATGAAATATTCATAGTAACTCAATTCTGATTGTCCACATCTGAGTAGGCGACTCAATTTACCTCACATAGCTGAAACGTAATATTCTCAAACCTTTTAATGTCTCCAGTAATCATTAAATTGGTGTGTGGGAATCGAAAACATTAATTGGAAATTATAACTAGCATTTCCACTTAATTAGCAGCTGTGTGGTAATAAAATTGATTTTCTGTATGGCGTTGAATTGTACCCAGTTGAAATAATTATTTCAATAGCTAATGATTTTAGAAGTGTATTAAGTAAAGGTGTAATATGTATAAACACTACATTTCACATGTGTTGTTCAAATAGGTTCATGACTCATGGTAGACAAGGGGCAATAACTCTAGGCAAGGAGCTGTGACCCTAGACAAGGGGGAGTAACTCTGGACAAGAGGCCCATGGGCCTTAACGGTCATCTGACTATTGGCACAATACAACATAGTCGTTTAAAGATTTTAGCCTAATTGACTTCTGTGACCTTGAATGAAGATCAAGGTCATTTATTTGAACAAACTTGGTAGCTCTTCATCCCAGCATGTCACAGACACAATATCAGGGCTCTAGGCCTCTTGGTTATTCACAAGAAGTCATTTAAAGATTTTAGCAATTATGACCCCTGTGATCTTGAATGCAGATCAAGGTCATTTTTTTAACAAATATGGTAGCCCTTCATCCCAGCATATCACAGGTCCAATATCTGGTCTCTAGGCCTATTAGTTATTCACAAGAAGTTGTTTCAAGATTTCAGCCTATTTGACCCCTGTGACCTTGGATAAAGGTCAAGGTCATTTATTTTAATAAACTTGGTAGCCTTTCATCCCAGCATTCCACAGGCCAAGTATCAGTGCTCTGGGCCTTTCGGTTATTGAGTAGAACGAATATACGTACCTGGCCTACTATACATTTCGGCCGGGTACGAATTGGTCCCTATGTATCATAGTGGAGCACTGCCTCCGAAAATCACTCGGGCACAATTTTCTATACTTTGTTGTAGGTTTCCCATTAATTTATGCATACCGGTATACAAGCATTTACATAATGTTGTTATCCTAAACAAACATAACTACCATTCTTAATATCTACCGTACCGCTCACAAGACGTCAAATTCATAATTTGAAGACTTCTGGTATAAATTCTCTTCAGAAAGGCCTTGATATGTACCTGGTATATGTAAAAAAAAAAATGTCTAGCTGAGAATTTGATATTTCATACGGTTCAGTTTTATTGTCTAGTAGGTATAGGTAAGCGATATAAAACAAATAAGATAAAATGCATGCAAACGTTTTAATAATGGTTTGCATAATTATTACTTTGCTCCATTAGCAGTAATAGGCACCAATTGTAGCTCTAAAGACGACACCATTTTCTGTCTAAAAGTCTTTTGAGCTACAACATTGAGGCTAGTTATTGAGAAGAAGTAATTTGAATGAGAAGTTTACGCACAGCGGACGGCGGACGGCGTACGACGATAGAAGGTGCATGATGACAATAGAAATGGGCTATAATTCTAGGCAACAGGGTGTAACTCTAGAAAATAGGCTATAACTCTAGACAAGAGGCCCAGAGGGCCTGTATTGCTCACCTGTTTTTTTTAAATTAATTATCACAAAGACTCTGACAATTAGAAAAATTAGCAAAATTGGCTCCAAAAGTTTAATTTTGAATCACAACGATACAGTGATGCTATTGATACCATACAACTATGTAATCCAATACATAGGTTCAGAAAGAAATTTATATGAAAATAGTAGCCTAATTGACCTTTTTGGCCCCGCGTCTATTGCCGTCTAAGGCTCTGGGGGTCAGCCCTATCATTTGCACAATTTGCGCAATCCCATGTTAAGTTGCAGATAAAAAGTCATTTATATGGAAATTGACCACTTTTGACCCCGCCCCTCAGGCCCCCGGGGGTCAGCCCTATCATTTGCTCAATTTGGAATCCCCAGCCTACAAGGATGCTACCATTGCATTATGGGTGCTATCCCATGCTTGGTTTCAGAGAAGAATTTGTTTATATGGAAATAGCCAAATTGACCCCTTTTGACCCCGCCCCTCAGGCCCCCAGGGCGTCAGCCCCATCATTTGAACAATTTTGAATCCCCACCCTATAAGGATGCTACCATTGCATTATGGGTGCTATTCCATGCTTGGTTTCAGCGGTTATGGAGAAGAAGTCGATTGTTGATGGACGCCGGACGCCGGTGAGCTAACAAGGAGTGTAACTCTAGAAAATGGGCTATAACTCTAGACAAGGCCAATAACTTTAGACAAGGACAATAACTCTAAACAAGGGGCAATGACTCTAGACAAGAGGCAATAACTCTAGACAAGGGACTATAACTCTAGACCAGGTACTATTATTCAAGACAAGCGGCTGTAAATCTAGACATGGGACTGTAACTCTAGACAAGGGGCGATAACTCTAGAGAAGGGGTACAACTCTAGAAAAGGGGTGGTAACTCTAGAAAGGGGGCTATAACTCTAGACAAGGGGCTGTAACTCTAGACAAGGGACAATAACTCTAAACATGGGGCAATGACTCTAGACAAGGGGCAATAACTCTAGACAAGGGGCTATAACTGTAGACCAGGGACTATTATTCAAGACAAGGGGCTGTAACTCTAGACATGGGACTGTAACTCTAGACAAGGGCGATAACTCTAGACAAGGGGTACAACTCTAGAAAAGGGGTGGTAACTCTAGAAAGGGGGCTATAACTCTAGACAAGGGGCTGTAACTCTAGACAAGGGGCAATAACTCTAAACATGGCACAATGACTCTAGACAAGGGGCAATAACTCTAGACAAGGGGCTATAACTGTAGACCAGGGACTATTATTCTAGACAAGGGGCTGTAACTCTAGACATGGGACTGTAACTCTAGACAAGGGCGATAACTCTAGACAAGGGGTACAACTCTAGAAAAGGGGTGGTAACTATAGAAAGGGGGCTATAACTCTAGACAAGGGGCTGTAACTCTAGACAAGGGGTAATAACTCTAAACATGGCGCAATGACTCTAGACAAGGGGCTATAACTGTAGACCAGGGACTATTATTCTATACAAGGGGCTGTAACTCTAGACATGGGACTGTAACTTTAGACAAGGGGCGGTAACTCTAGACAAGGGGTAAAACTCTAGAAAAGGGGTTGTAACTCTAGACAAGGGGCTGAAACTCTAGACAAGGGGCAATAACTCTACAAAAGGGTCTGTAACTCTAGACAAAGGGCTATAACTCTAGACCAGAGACTATCACTCTTGATGAGGGGCTATAACTCTATACCAAAGGGCCATAAGTGATTAAATCTGTGTAATGTGTATATTTTCATAGATTTTTTTGCAAAAATAAAATAAATAAACGAAACGGCATCATTTTTAATACCTCTGTATGAAAAAACCCTTAGCCATTTTACATAAAGAAAGTGGCATTTATCTAAAATGCCATAAAATTGAAGTTGTGCCCTTAGTAAGGGGACTTTGATTTACCTTATAATTAAGCAGACGGCATCATTTTGTCTTAATAAAAACATCTTGGTTTTCTTTTATCTACTCATGTCATCCATCCTAAGTAAATACACAGCTACTGTACAAGAAACCATTTCAAATTGGATTAATCCTAAAAAACTTATCCAGTCGTATCTATAAAGTGGAGTTATATTGTCAAGACAAGTGCCCTTTACCATTTCTTGGCTTCAGATCTGCAATCCCCGTAACTTGGACACTAAATCGTTGGGCAAAAAACCATCAATTTTGGCTAGAAAATCATTACACGCAGCGACAGGAGAAGTTAATGTGGAGAAAATTACACGACATGGCGATTATACATTAACTTTATGATACTGTATGAACAACTTACCAAGACATTTGTTTCCTGCGCCTATTGATCAGTGTTAATAGATTTTACTTTTTTCTACTATCATACTTGACACTGTAATAAGCCAACATTGCTCTACTGTGAGGCCTGAATTCCCTTTGCTCAACTTACAGACAGCTTTGTTAACAGTGGAATCAACCCAGGGGAGGGACAAATTCTCTTTTATTTTTTTTTGTTTTGTTTTACTGATTTGGGGTATTCCTAAGCATAAGAGCTCGTTGATTTTTTATTTCCGCTACTTGCATAATACTGAAAATACATATAGTTATTTTTTCAAACAATAACCAGCATTGCACCCTATATTGTATAGTCATGAAAATATTTTCCAAATTTATGAGGTGGTTTGCACACTGCTAGTACTTTGTCTTAGCATATAAAATTTAACTGAGTGCTTCCACATGTACTGGAAGGCATTAATGAATGGTCAAGTTGGAAATGCTAGTTAAAGAACTTGAAATATATTTATTCATCAAAACTGTTACTTAAGAAAATTTTATGCATTCAAAAAATGGCAACTACATCAAGTGCTGTAGCCAGAGTTTTATTACAAACTAAAGCAACTGTAGTGACTTGTTGATAAAGGAGTCTGGGGTTCTGTGTAATTTAATTTGTGAGTTGTCCATGTGTTTGTTTACTCCAATTTACAATTCAGGCCTTTACAGAAACAGACTATAAATTTCTAACTTGTTGCCATTCCATCAACTATATAAATCTTGTAATGAAACAAGCTAGCTAATCAGGCAATCAAACTGTTTTGACTTGTGATGCTGAGTGAGATTAGATCCTACTGCGGGACATCAAGTTCACAGACAAGCTTGACTGGGATTTAGCACTCCCCATCCCACCAAAGAATGTCAAGGTCATCATATTAGGTTCACAGACAAGCTTGACTGGGATTTAGCTCTCCCTATCCCACCAAAGAATGTCAAGGTCATCACATCAGGTTCACTGACAAGCTTGACTGGGATTAAGCTCTCCCCATCCCACCAAAGAATGTCAAGGTCATCATAATAGGTTCACTGACAAAATATAACTTTCTCCATCCCACCAAAAATGTCAAGGTCATAAATTAGGTTCACTGACAAGCTTTACTGAGATTTAGCTCTCCTCATCCCACAAGGAATGTCAAGGTCATCACATCAGTTTCACTGACAAGCTTGACTGGGATTTATCTTTCTGAATCCCACATTAATGTCAAGGTCATCCAATCAGGTTCATTGATAAGTTCGACAGGAATATAGATCTTCCGGATCCCAACCCTACCAAGGAAAGTAAAAGTCATCACATCATATTCACCGACAGCTTGATTGGGATATAGCATATATAGCAATCAGTATCCAATATGCAGTGTCAAGGTCATCACATCAGATTCACATGCATGCTTACATGGAAATTCAAAGGTCATCACATCAGGGTTAAAGACATACTCGACTAGAATTTAGCAATCGTTATCGAACTATGGAATGTCAAGGTCGTTGCTGCACTCTGTGGTATCAATGAGGTTTTTTGTGCTTAACCTCAGTGTTTCTTACTCCCAGATCATAAACATTAATAACAAGTGTTTAAAGTCATAATGAAAAACACATGGCAAAAACAAGATTGTAATAAAAGTTTAATGGTTGGGTAGCTATAATGTAAGTACAATCTTTGTGAATAAACAATGTATGTGAAAAATTTGGCTTTGGCTGGCTTGATAATTCACCAAATAAAACTCATCTGGGTTGGGCAATTAAAAACAAGTGTTTGTCATAATAAATGACAAACATATGGAGGAATTAAACACAGGTCGTTTCACAGCATATGAACAGAGTAGGATTATACGTTTAGCCTTCAAAAGTCTATTATCTTTCACACATCAAGTATTCACAAAATAGAAATTAATTGTATTTCCATTTCAGTTCTACACCCTGTTACTATATTCCTATTCTTCACAAATAAACGCCTAGATGCATCACTGTCGCCTAGCTATCATTGTCGCCATCAGGCGTGATCCGCGTACTTGGTAATATTGACATCAGTCAGGACGTCAGATGGATTGTAATGTCCTTGCAGTGCACACTTCCTCACATCAACCTGGCAGGGTTACATAACATATAATTAAATGCTGTATAGAAGGATGCCTTAATAACCATTGTGATTCCACCAAGCTGATCGCATTATTCACTCGATTAAACCCATTAGCAACATATAGTTTTAGTGCACTTAAATTTTTGATAAATACTTTTTGTTCAAAATATTTGAAATGTTCCTGGTAGTTTTGAATATTGACATGAGAACGTTACCCCTATGTTTCTCTGTCACAAATCCTGAACCTATCACTACAAAAGGCCCAAAAGGCTTGACAAGATAAACTGAATTAGTTTTCAGAAAATTTGCCTGTGTCATGTAAGGAACCCCGAGAAAGTGGGTGGAATTCCTAATAAATGACAATAAATGGTGTTATTTTGAAACAATGATTTTCTTCAAACAAAATCATTAAGGATAAAGTGAAATTGGTCTTTAATGGCAATTTAGGACACCAAGAAGTGGTTATACCAACCATGGGGTCACAATACAGAGTAGATTGCTAAGGCGTATTTACCTGTTTTAATTTATATCATCGAGAGCATTACAGGTTGCCAATCAACAAGAAGTGTGTGTCATAACATTAGTGCCGATCTTGAATCATATTCATATGACATTTCAGAGGCTTGGTCATTCCACTCAACTGACAAACGCCTAATGAATTTAAGGAGAAATACAAGCTGACATGAAACATGTTTTGTAGGACATTAAAGTTCTGCCTTCCCATCCCCAGAGACTTTCCATTACTGTCACCAGAACGCTCCTGTTCCGGAGTGGAAACTTCATTTTACAGTTTGACAGGATTCTCCACTCTCGTCCTTTGTTCTACTGAAATAAAAGCCTGTCTTACATCACTTTTCATTCGGCCTGTGATTGGGTGACATTTAATTCTGACAAAAATGATACAGAGTTATATAGACATATGATATAGGGGCAAAATAAAACCATATCTCTGCTGAATGTGTATGCTTTCCCTGTACCAGAAAGTGTCACTCTAATGAGCTGTCGACTCGCACCAATACACACTGTAGTTTTCCATTTTCTATGCAAACCATTTCCTCCTTCTGTCAATATCTGCATGATGAATCAGCCTTCCATTTTTGTCAAACATTTTTTTTTCAAATTTTCATTAAGATTATATTTAGTTCTGTATTAAGTTTTAGTGTGTGACATTTTCTGTTCATGCACATCCATGTAATTAAGGGCATATGGTTCAGTCTCCAACCTTGAAATTTTAAATTTTAATTCAGCAAAATATTAATGATTTATAACAATATTGAAAATAGCCACACATTTGAATATATTTGCCTGTGTGAATTATATAATTAGGAGTTATTATGTTCAGGTCTTCATTCTCTTTTTTGTATGAGTTTGTAATTATCATAATAACAGAGGGCGCTACTGTAGTGACTAAATAGGTTTATACAGAAGTAAATCACATATTTCACTGAGAAACTATTAATGGAAATGTTTGAAGTTGACGATATGTGAACATAGCTGTATTGAGACCTCCTTAAGGATTTTATAGTAAGGTAGAAAATAAAGTGTCCAGAAGTCTAACCCAGCCATGGGGTCATGACCTTTCTGACTCCAGTTTGATCGGCATTGGTTACTACTTTATCCAGTTGTATATTTCTCACACAGACCTGTCACTTGTTTTAATCTGCAGACAATCACTTTGAGATGTAAGGTGTGATCTATCAAACTCCCCTCAATATACTTGGGTCAGGTCTATAACACTCACAAAACATTTACGATTCAGCTCGCTATTCTTATTCTCAATCATTTTTCATCACAGTGTTTAAAATGTCACAGCACGCCAATTTGTTACATTTCATTACAAAGGGAGATAACTATGTTGGTGACAAAGAGGCTGTATGGCCAACAAAGTGCCTATGTTACCTTGCTTTTAATCGTAGTTGAACTTTAACCCCAGGAGACATGAGGATAAAAGAGCCATTCCAAACCGGCCAATGATAAAAGTTTAATCTAAACAGATCTCTGCTGTTAATGCACACTTAACACCAAACATACTCGCTTGTAACAACTGTTTTGTCTTGTTTAATTAAACAATTTAATCTTTTTCAAGTACATTGTGTATGCACTGTGTAAACCCCACAGACTTTGATGAGAAGTTTATTTTGCTTTATAAATACACACATCTACAAGATTTTACTTCTAACATTAGTGAAGATATGGATCTTGTAGAGCCAGATCTTTGTTGTACAACATTTATTTGTTTAATTTCTTGATTACATTAAATAATCAGGAGAATTTAGGTTTTTCAAGAAAGAGGTTTAAAGAAATGCCATCGTGTGTTACATATAAACATGATAGGCCTGTGTGTTGTGCTTAAAAAATACTTTTGATCCAATATACTTTAAACAACATCATATGTACAAAGTGATTATCAAAGATTGTATGTCCATATGAATACAGAACCTTTATCTTGAATATCTCACTGAATCTTATGGCATCAACATTTTTTATGTCAAAGAATTTCAACACTCGATTTCAAATCAATCAAATAATTTTAACTTGTATATCATTGAAGAGACATTTGAACCCTCCTGAATCAAAAGCTGGAACAGTCCATTATGGAATTTTAGGGATAAAGTTTTTCTAAAGAGAGAACTATAATCACACAAATATGAAGCCAGAATGGTCAAGTGATGTGCCAATGGACTTTTTGTTATCCGACATTCAGGTTTTCTTTAGATTCTACATGTATATGGTTTTCTCCTAGAGTCCTGTTGATATGATTTGTTTTACATTTGTGAAATAATCCATTTTTAATTTTGCTGTTATTTTAAAACCTTTAACAATTTTACAAATTAAAACCACAGTATCGATTGCACAATCTGCCATGATTTCTATAAATTAACAGAGGACAGTGACCTAGCTTGCATTTTTTTCTGTATCAACAAAATTTGGTGTATACCAGATTAGTTGTACTTTTAATGTTTTCATCTGTAGATTGAGTCATGTTTCACGTCCTTTAGTACCAGGAACCTTGACACAGATCCCTTGATACACATGACAAAGATTTACTGGTGTCCCCATCAGATCCCCAGATAAAGTATTGTGTAATATTGTCACTTTCCCTCCCTATTGTCACCCGGCAGTAAAGATTGACAGGTATGATCAGCCATTTAATTATAACCCTGGGTAACATCGGGTTGTAACAAAAGTCCTTTTCATGAAAATAAGATACATTATAGGTTAATTTGTCAGGTGGATCTACCAAGAAAAGATGATCTCACCGTTTCTGTAACCAAAGATATCCATGGACACAGGTAATGGGGCAATATATCAGTGAACCTTATGGGACAATAGGACAAGGCCTCAACCTTTGTTCCCTCCCCTTATTGTCACAACTACACCTACCCACTGTCTTCCCTTCCATCCAAATACTTACACTGGCCACCAGCCTCTAGAATATTAAAATGATAAATTAAATTTTGCATGATAATTTTTGTCTTAGTGGCATTTTCGTTTCTTTCAAACTAGGGGGAGTTAATCAAGTATTAGGTATCTACTAATAAAATCTAATCCAGGACTTAAGGTCTGATGGTCAGTCTACCAACAACTATTAGTCATTTGTCCTGGAAATTAGATCCATTTGCAGTCAAACCTGTCGTAAATAACAGCTCTAGATATAAGATACCTGTCTATAAGGAATATAGACACATGAAACTTATTTTACCTATTCTGTATAAAGGTCACCTGACTATAAAGAGCTAAGTCATCAACCCCATTTTGTGCAATTTATTCAATAATCTACCTCTGTATAAAGAGCTCCTGCTTATAAAGGACACATTTGCTATGTCCTTTTGGTATCCTTTATAGACAGGTTTGACTTTATATAGAATAACTGCTGCCAATCTTTAGAATTTTTTCTTCAAGTAACTATGTTCCTTTTGCTGTAAAAGTGCTTCCACCCTACATAGTCATCTGATTTTGAAACAATGTCCATTTATTGAGAGTACACCAATCTCCCAGCCATATATAGCTAGCCATGGTTCTCCTTATGTACAAACAAATGAAATGGATAAGCCCCATATATGTCACTTTGTTATTAATGAAATCATTTGGTCCTTGCTGACTCCTGCCATTCATCACATGGTCTGCTGGCTTCTGTGTAACCACATTCTGTTAGGCAGTGGGTCAGTGTCCAGTTTACAAAAATCTGATGCTTTGTAGACATAAAGGAGATTCTTTACATCAAAGTTTGGTTACTAGATACTTGGTCTTCAAAGCGCTAATTCATGTACTACATAAATTTTGTTAAAGGGTTGGTCAAGCATTGAACCAAATAATTGTGCTAATTTATATGTGCTCCAATAAATCATAATCTACATTTTTTCATGATTTCATCTAAAAAATTGACTGTGAAAAACTAAGCAGGTTTACAGCATTCTGTGAATATACATATAACAGAGTTCTTTGCCCATGTGGGTATATATACGATTGGCATGTCAGTATTTGGTAAATAAAAAATACATAGTTTTTTCGGAAAATATGACAATACACGCATATACTTATACCTGTTACCTGTCGTAGAGGTCTTCATATTATAGGCTTATCACATAATCCGCCTGATATTCAGTGATTTAGCCCATGTAATATTTTTGCATATGTCACTAGTGTAATATGACCTGGAGCGATTTTCATTGGCTGGAAATTCATTGTGACGTCAGACAGAAACAATAAAATGACGTCAGGAAAAATGACGTGACGTCATGATTACGAGGACGGCGGGACAAAATGGCGGCATTTGCTGGATTTTCAGAATACATTTTAACATGAAATTCTTTGTTTTGTAGGTATTTGTAGTTATGTGATAAAAAGTATATTAGATTAGTGTTCATTTCATATGAGATTTTATGGAACTCGTCTCAAAGTTTTAATTTTTGCTCGCCAAGGCTCGCAAAAATAAAAACTTCTTAGACTCGTTTCATAAAATCTCATATGAAATGAACACTCATGTAAGATCCTATATATATAATTACAGAACAAAAATATGACTTTACTTGGTCTTAAATGACACCTGAATATACAGTTTATTAGACTCTTTCATAACACTTAAAAATCTTTGCGAATTTGCAAATTCCGTGAGTTCAGACAATGGGATAGAGTTTCCTCCATTAGTCTCATGATTGGGGATCGATAGCTTCATCACATATTCATAAACCAGTTCATCTCTCTATCTCCTCCATCCTACATTTATCACTAGGCTATGAATCTATTGGTTGTAATACATCAACTTCGCCCATTAATTGGTGAGTTTAGCCCCACCAATCAATACATCAATTTTACTGTACAGATTAGAACATGTACAGAGTTTGTGTAAATGTACCACCTACGACTAGAGCCATCAAAGGTTAGACGGCAATCAGTAGCGGGTCCAATCCAATCACTACCCAGCATTCCCACCACATAACATTCCTGGTACGCTATTTTTCAAATATGACAGATTTATTCAAAGAGAAATCTATAATATGTGATTACCATAAGACTATGTAGATTGGCGAGTTGTCAGGTATATACTACAATACACAGGAGTTGTAGGCACATAATTATCATGGCTTTCTGAATGCCTTCACAAGGAAAACGGGTAGCATACTGACTACAAAGGTTAGAATCTTCACTGTAAAATGGTCGACATTGAAACAGTATGGTCAACATGGCCAACATAGCAAGAGATCTAGAGTATGGTCAACATGGCCAACATAGCAAGAAATCTAGAGTATGGTCAACATGGCCAACATAGCAAGAAATCTAGAGTATGGTCAACATGACCAACATAGCAAGAAATCTAGAGTATGATCTACATGACCAACATAGCAAGAAATCTAGAGTATGGTCAACATGGCCAACATAGCAAGAAATCTAGAGTATGGTCAACATGGCCAACATAGCAAGAAATCTAGAGTATGATCAACATGACCAACAAAGCAAGAGATATGATACTGGCCACAAGACCCTAAATTGCTGATAAGACTTTCTCATCTTTACTAGATTATTATAGCAACAGAGTGTGGTGAACATGGCCTTCACAGCAACAGAGTGTGGTCAACATGGCCTTCATAGCAACAGAGTATGGTCAACATGGCCGTCATAGCAACAGAGTATGGCCAACATGGCTGAAATAGCAACAGAGTATGGTCAACATGGCCGTCATAGCAACAGAGTATGGTCAACATGGCCGTCATAGCAACAGAGTATGGTCAACATGGCTGTCATAGCAAAAAAGTATGGTCAACATGTCTGACAAAAAGTACTGATTATGCATGACCAACATATATATATATATATACATGAACAAATTATGGTCAATATACCAGACCCAAATTTCTTAATCAAAATTCAACCCTTTTGTATAATGGCTAGTCATGGACAAAAGAAATTACATTTTGCGTCTAATAGTGAGTTCAATCATGCAACTGTCAGAACTTGCAGATAATTGACTAAAATCGAACTATATCCTTACATGCTTACTCATGTGTGAGAGTGTAATACACTTGTTTGGTACCAGGCAGTGCCATGTCTCAGGTAAACAGAATGTTGAGCTAGGAAGCGATATCTAACCTCTAGAGACCAGACTGTATTGTAAGGGCCACACAAGTGATGGAGTAAAGCCTTGTGGGCTTACGACAATGAAGCCATTTTAGTTTTAAATTAGCCAATATGGCAACCCATTTAAACATTAGACGTCTTATGTCTTTTGAGATATGGAAGGTTACCAGTAGATTGTTATAGTCACACTAGACAATAAACCAAATAATGGTGTGAACTGTATCATTCTCCCATGTCCTTTAAACATTGGGAATGTTACGATCCTACAACTTGATTTCTAAATATCAAGGTTTGAAAATTACCACAAGCATGGTCCTGACTGATTCTGTGACGTGTAGAACTGATGATGAATCTGATTAAGACTTCCTCTCTGACTGACCTTCAGCTGTCGTATGTATCATTATTAATGGTCATTCTGGTCTCTGATTCTTCTCCATGGGGAGGCATGTCACACTGCCAATCTCCATTCATCTTACACAATTGATTGATCATGCAAATAAACATTTGAAATATAAATTTGTGTCAGGGTGGCAAAGCAGTTAAAGTTTGTGTGGTTTAACATCTTATATGTACCACCAGGGTCATTTAATTAACCCTAGTAGTGCTGAACGGGTATATATCTAATCCATCGGTCGGGTGCTGAACGGGTATATATACCCGCCAGACAAAAATGGGGAAACCCCATATTTCTGTGATCAAAAACAAAAATGTGTGACTGAAATAATGAATAGCATTTGTGTTGATCATAAGTTTAGAATCTCAAAGAAATATTTCCAAAATATTTTATTCTAACACGCCATGGCTTAGTAGTTGTCGTAACGTAACCAACAGGAATCCCCCACTTCAGTCAGAACGACGATATTTTTAGCTCAGCGGAAGCAGTTGAAATATCGTGGTTTGCGCATGAGTTGTGAAAGTAGATGACGTAATTTTAGTGCCATGCGGGAAACCAGGTGCTCTATTATTTCAAAGAAAATCCTATCTTTCGGGGAGTTTACAAATTAAAAATAAGGTATGTAGTGACATTCTGAATATATAGATATTCCTTGTGACATTTCTTACGTTAATATTAAGGATCTTACTGTCCACAGATTGTCTCCCTTGAATAACAAAATTTTAATTTTTTTCATTGTTTCTTTTTCAATAATCAGTTGTGATTGATTTTATTGACAAAATAAAAGAAGGTCATGTACTGATGTGTACAAATAATATTTAAAAGCAAACAACAATTGAATTTTTTTTTTTCTAAAGCTTTGTTATTTTCTTACCTGAATTTTGCCACATTTTTCAGACAGGAATAAAAAGAGCTATATTTTACATAAAATCGACCTTCAAATGACCATTGAATGTATCCAACATATTATTTGGATGCTTCTTGGTATTTTAGAATGAAGAAAAAAAAAAGGTTTTATTTTTATTTTTTTTCAAACAATTCAGCACTCGGTACTATCCCAATATGAGACAATTCAGCACTACTAGGATGTAAGCCATAGTACCTGGAGTTTTTCAAACAGAACTGAACTTTTGTTCAATATACAAGTATTGCTTTAGATATGCCTGCATCTTCTGATTAGCTTCTATGATTTCTATCTTGAAGCATTTTTTTTAACATTCAGATAAAGATGTTGACATCACAAAATCATGGCCGTAACCAGTTCTCACAATTAGTTTTTAATAATTAGTTTTTCATTGTACTGAAATATTGACATTAAAGCTTAGTGTCCAGGAATTCAATGTAAAATTAAAATTCCAACTTGAAAGACTTTTAGTTTCAACAGAAATCCAACAGAAAACTAAATACCTAAAAAGAATAAGAAAGTAATATATCTACCTGCAAACTCTTTGATTTTTCATATACGGTACAACGCTAATAAAAAAGGAAACTCATTGTGATTGTTTGTATAGATTTAATATTTCCATCTGAGTATTATTGTTACATAGAGCCAATAACACCAATATCAAGGTATTTGTACCACCACCCGGGACATTGAGTGTGCTGTACCAGCTGGGACCAGTCAAACAAAACAATATCCACTCAACAACAGCCTAACAATCTTTTAAAATTGATTGTAAAGTAATATTTTTTTGTTTGTTTAACAACACGAAATTTTCATATCAGAATGAACCATCAACTACCATAAAAACTTGTATAATTTGCGCACCAGTGTAATTTGCGCAGGTACTTTTTAGGGCTGAAAATGCTGAAAAAAATCTACTATCAGTATATTTTGCGCATCAAAAATTTTGGGAGAAAACGATGTCCAGGGAGTCCCAAAATCGATGTATGAAGGTGACAATTGTCAAAAAAAAAAAATCTCAGATAAATGGTCATCTCAGTAAGCAATTGCAAGAAATGACCCAGGGAAACGAAAAAATGAAATTTGAGAAAGATTCCTCCAGTACTTTCTGAGAAGTAGTGATAATAGTTTACTGGTGAGTATATGACAGAAAATGAATGGATCTGATGGAAGTAGGGCGACTTGGAAAGCCAATAATTTGATGGTGGTGGGCTAAAAAAAGTTTACTATTAATATCATCTTGCAATAAGTGCAAAAAAGGCACCTGCTAGAAATCTGTACGTCCTTCTTGGAGTACAAATCAACAACAGGGCAGTTACAGCCATGAAATTTGAACTCTTGTCTTAATTCACTGCGACACAAATTGTCTCGACTCAATTAATTTCACAGTAGTACCAGTACTCCACCTGATGAAATGACAGGCCTACAAAAGTGCAACAGTATTAGGTCTTCATGGGTAGCTTGTAAAATATTCACGACAAGACCAGAAAATGATGATAGCGGTAGGGGACTCCTATTTTGTGGAGTTACACTGTGAATAAGGACCAACTTCATTTTCCTAGCCAATAAGCCATTTACATATTGATGATAAAAAACAATTTTTAAAATATGAATTTTATATGCACTGATTATTGCATATATTGACTGGATATCATTTTGTAAAAGTGAAAAAACCCTGAGCTGAGTATGCATTTCTAAATTTTTTCATGGTCACTTTTTGACGTGCCAGGTTTAGATGCAGGGTGCCACCTGGAGAAAAACCACTGACCAGAGGCCGGGACCTTGCAACTTCCCCACATGGGATTCAAACTCGACACTTAGAGGTAGAAGACTTAATAATCCTTAACTGACCACACAATGTTCAACCTTGCAGCCAAAGGGAGACAACTCTTATTCTAAACAGCAGAAGTGTTCACTCTATGGTTATCATATATAGCACATTTGTATGATGTTGTGGACAAAGTATCAAAAAAAATTATCTAAATATTTGGTTATGTGGTAAATTTATTTTTTTATAAAGTTTTTTAATTGATGGGTGTGTATATAAACATTCAGTGTCACCATTCATACTAACTAAACCTATAAGATATCCTCCAAAAACACATCCACTTTTCAGCAGTCGAGGAAAGTTTCACATTATAGTGTCTGAGAAAATCTACATGAGATATATACAATGTCTACCCCAGACCAACTTTGAGGTTGTATCTACGGCCTCTATAAGCTTTAAATACTTCTCTCTGGCTCTCTCTATCAGTCTGTTTATACAAGGGAAGATTGCTATCTTAAATAGGAAATGAACACTTTACAGATTCAAGTTAAAAATTGTTTTTATATGAGGCTGAAGTCTGTATGGAGAAACTTGAACTTTACTCCATTTCTCTGGCCTTTGTTCTTGTTTAGGACTTCAGTCCTGAGAATGGCATCTCACACTGAATTACATGCCCTCCCAATCGCAATTTCAGTCATTTTAGAAATGTCTTCGTCTTAAAATTAGTTCCTTCAATTTTGTTTTTATGCGTTACATGTGTTGACTGACACCTAACCATACAAACACTTGTGAGAACTTATCATTTAGCAACAACATCTCAATGTTTATAATGATATAATCTTTAAGTTCTGTTTTATTTTATAATCTGCAAGTTCTGCTTTTATTCAAGTGCCATTTCTTATTGAAGCTTTAAAAGAAAATTTCAAAGATAAGAACTACATGTATTTATTTTCTTAGCTTACATTACTCTTATTTCCCATTTTCAAACCTACATCTGACTTACACTTTCATTGGTTCTTTAATCATTTACTTTAGACTTTGCATGATTCAAGATGGTATCAATATTGTGAAGACATTACTTTGAGAACAAAAACATGCAGTATTTTCTTTGAAAAATTATTATGTTGCACTCTGTAATATGCAAATACATTTAAGCATTATTCTCAATATCTTTTGGGGTTATAAAGCCATAGACAAAAAGTGGAAGGACATTCTTCATAGATGCGATATTGAGAATAATGCTTATAATTTAATTCAGATAACTCAATCAGGTACTATTAGGCATAAATATCCGTAATTCTACTTACTTTTAAAATAAAACAAATTGAGTTGTGATGCATTGATATCTTATCCAATTATTCAGTTTGACAAATGACTGTGCCGCTTTTAAAATCCCCTGCTAAAACGTTCCGTATTTATGATGTCATAATACATGACCTACAATTCTTTTGGTGTATGGAAAAATAACCCTTATGATTTAACCAATAGAGATGGGTGTATTATATATGCACAGACCACTATATCTTATTCGGCATCAAAACCATGTACACTGCATCAAAAGTTACCGCAAAATGTAACAATGAAAATAAATATGGTAATGGTGGTAAAGTTGTTTTTAAAGGTGTTACGCATCATACCACTAACTTTTAACACATAGGGCGTAAGTCAGAAGCCCAATGACACAGTATAGCTGGAAAATACTGGCTGTTGGTTGGTAGTTTTTTCCTGTGAACTCAAGCTTTACCAGCTTTCAACTGCCCATGGTAATCCATATATCATCAGAGCTTTAAACATGATATATAATTTAAACTGGTACTGACATATACATATTATCTCATCTTTTGTAAAATCTACTTTTAGCAATTCAACCTATCTCAATAACCATATCTCAATTTACATTTCAAAAAGCATTATAATTCTAACTGTATCCATTTTCTTATCATTGAATAAAAAGTAACTGTTTTTGATTAACTTTCTATTTCTTTAATGCATAGTCAGCTTGCTGTAGTTTTTTGTGAACCACCTGTTCATTAGTTTTTTTACCTATTATTTCTGTATACAAGTGGTCCAAATACTCAACTGTTTAACCAGCTACATACAAATATCTATATAACTCTAATAGTTGTGTGTTAGATAAGATTATTTCACATTTCTGTAAGTGTCTATCATTATGTTGGCATTATTTGTCAATTCATAATTAAAGATTTACATCTTAAGGGAGACAGAAAAAGGGAAGGGTGTATGAACAAGACACAAATATGCATACTTGTATTGTAAGTAACGTTATACATGTTTAGCACAGCTGAAGAGTTCTTTATTAGAGACCTTCCTCATTCTCAAGCAGGTAAATGAATATTTTCCTGCTAGCCTCTACATCAAGAACAATATCACAGTGATGTCATTGTATTTTGAATTCAGCTGGTGTAAAAGTCAAACTCATGTGTAACAGAATTGGACTGGGTTGATCATCAGTGACCAGCTCATATCAATCGGTAGAGCAGCTGGTTAGAGTTCAGAGTGTCCTGGCTTCAAGCTCTAGTATTATAGTACATAGTATTATAGCTCCTACGACACATGCACCCCCTCAATTCTAACCAATTCTCACACCAGTAAGAGGAGGGCTACACCTGTCCCTATAAGAGGAAAACACATTCCCTTGATGATAAAGATAAGGATTGGAGTCTACGATGATGAGAACCACTTCTCCCACTCACACTAGCCAAGGAACACTTTAGAGTGAACCGGTGATGAACACATCGCCTAGTAACCATAACTTACAGTACATCAGGGAACAGTAAAACCATTATACCTAATCAAGCCCAGCATTATAACATATAATTTAACTAACAAGGATATATTATGATTCAAAGATTACTTAAGTGACATTTATGACAAGCTGTAATTTCACCATCACATATACTTAACAAATTATACACAGATATAATTATATAACCAGTAATATGTCTTTTGCAATCAAACAGAACGGGGTTGATGAAGTAACAGTTAAAACAAACTTTTCTCTTCATAATTATAATAACAATAATATTACATGTATAACATGTGGGGGTAAGAGTTAACAACCTCAATGTATATATATATGTATTCCCTTGGTCTACAGCAAAGATTAATTAATTGAAATGAAAGTGGAAATTGTAGAACATTCTATTTTTGTTAACATTTATATCATTATTTGGGAGAATTAATGTAGAATACAAACTTTGTCTATGTAACTCCTCTCATAAAGATAAATTAGTGCATCTTTACCAAGAGACAGGTGAGTGATTACAGGCCCGTGGGACCTTTTGTTACGTTAAATCTAACGAGGAAAAGAAACATCACAGCACAAAAGAAATAAAACACAAACAAAACAAAAACTCAATGTAACTCCTGTGGTAAAGAGATAAAACATGGGATGCTCACATCTTGGCCATTAATTGTGGCTTTGGTCTGGAGTGTCATTATTCATATAAAAAATAACTCTGACCTTGTACACTAGAAACATATATAACTGTGGCAGCTTAGTCACATGGGACAAACAGTCCTAATGGAGAATCCTTGTACCAGCTCAGAGTGTCACATATGGTCTAGTGGAAAACAACCGGAAAATATCTCTACAAACCAATATCAAAGGTCATACTTAAATCATAAATCTTATGCTTTATTTTGATCGGGAACTACAAATGTATAAAAAAATTCATTTTGAGCTCATAATATAGCAAAAATTCTGCCCATTCTATACCTTATAAAAAGAAAAACTTTGACATTGTGAATATAGTATTTTTGTGTTATGTGCTTCGTCAGCTGGTGGGTCAATTACTACATGAACATATGTATACACTACCAATTGTAAGTCAAAATCTCAGAGTACTAAAGTGTTTTGATCAGAAAGTAGCTTTGCTTCAGCTGGACATTATGAAATCCATACCTGATTACCATCTGGGTGAGATTTACCTCTCTCAACCTTGAAACATTGAAGTGTTATGATTCTGATAACACACAGGAAGGCTAGAGTTATAAAAGGGAGATTAGTAAGTAATGTAGTAAGCTTGGATTTACTGAGTTAGAATAAAAATTCCAAAAGGATGAAGGAAATAAGGTAGAAATAACATAATGTAGGGAGATGTAATGGTTTAAATTGGTTTTTAGTTTAACTTCTCACTAACAGCCAAGGTCATTTAAGGATATAAATGGTATGTAAGTAATATAATAGGATATGTATGGTTAGAGAGGGGATTAGGGATGAAAAATAAAGTCTGGAATACAGAAACACATGAATGATAAGAATGTAGCGAGTGAAAAAAATAGTGGGGGAGGGGGGAGATAGATTCACACATTAACAAATGCATTAAATGACAGCCTTACTGGAATGGATAGGGACAAGAAACCTGTGTGTATGATGACAGTACAGAAAAAACAGAATGAAGAGAAAACATAGCACAGAAAAATAACGATGATGAGGAAAAGGAATAGGGGAGGGGGTAATGTTTTATTTTGGCATTTGAAATCATGCACATGTCCATGGCCATTGGTCAGTTCATAGTTATCACTTTCATCAATGTCTGTCGATGTCCATCTCGTCAGCCGGTACATGTCCAAGACGAAGGTGAAACAAGGTAAAAGTTGTTACCTTGGAATCTCCAATCTATCACTGGACATGAAGCCTGCATGTAGATGTGTGTGTTTATACCAGAATTCAATAGCTGACATTTGACAATGATAGATGGCACTGCCACATATCAGTCAAAGGTGTTTTACCCATATCAGGTAAAACCCGCAGCATCAAAGCTTTGTCTGAATCAAGGTCAAAGGTACAAAGTGTGGGAATAACAGGTCCAGCTAGTCCAGTGTTCACTTATTGTTAATCATGTTTTAATTTATAATGTACTATTTGTTTATAAGAAAGTTCAACCAGCAAGGAACAGTTATAATACACATCTATCCATGTGATACCTGCAATGATTATATACTGTCTATAGCAGAAACGATCCATCATACTTACTTAGATGTGCACACATTTGGGCTGATTAAACAATCCAAATTCACACACAGATCAGTCAAACAAAAAATCCTGCATTCATTAAATCTCCTGTCAATCAATCATTTGGTGTACATTATATGCACTCAATGATTTTACACAGTAAAGGAAATTTCAATATCTGTACAAGTACACATACAATACAATCAAGATCAAGAAATATACAATCAAGTGACTGGTCAAAATACTACGGTCATCAATCTTCAGATTAAAATTGAGTTTTATGCTTGTGATGCAAACATGAGCATGAAAAACCTCTTTCAAACTTCATACTTGGTCAGTATTATGTATACACAAAGCAACGCAGAAATAAGTCTTCCCTGATGAAGGTCAAGGTTTTTCATTTTACTGATCAGAGATATTATTTCAGGAGACCTAAAAATGAAGCAAGGAATTTCTATGTGTCTGGTGGCCAGTCTGGGTCAAAAGTCGACAGGTATTAGTCATAGCAGACACAGACGAGGAGACACAATATGAAACAATAAAACACATAAAGCATACTTTAAATACACACCAACTACTATAATGTACCTTCCAAGCACCAAGTCTGCTCGTTTATTTCAAGTCAAGTAGGAAAGCATTATAGATGTAACACCATTATCTAGGGGGGAAATCAATGAAAATCACTTTATCTTGCAGTAGAGTAATAAAACCTTGTTTTTTAATCTCATAAGACTTGGTAAGATAAACCTCAACAACAGATGCAGAAGAGCAAGTCAATCGCCATGGAAACCGGATACAGTTAACTTTATATGACCCGAACTATTCAAAACAACAAAACCGACTTCTCTGAAACAAAACTTGACAGGACTGTACTGCTAGAAATTGCTGGAAACCACAAACAAATGTTGGCGATGCTGATACGGATGATATGATATTCATAGAAAACACTCCATGTTTAGTACAATGGCTCATTGCAATGGGTGTACTGTACATAAAGTCAATCAACTTCACAGCTTATCCAACAATAACAAAAAGATTTAAAAGTATATGCAGCTTGTTTGAATATTTTCAGTTAGGGTATAAAAATCTTGAGATAATTCTATGGAGACGATCTGTTAGTACACACTTGATTTTATGTTTTAATCAATCTGAATGTGTGCTCTGCTGACGCGGACTGCTTAGTCAAAGAGTAAGAGACAAAGAGCCAACATGTGTTTCAAATCAACAAGATGTACTGTATCTGGTGCCAGTGTAAGCTTCCCTAAATCTACATAAAAAAACCCTCAACTTGGTCAATCTAGAAGATAGGTAAAGCTGTAAACACCATTCCACCATACTGCCGACATAAATTGTAGAAGATGTTATGATACGAGTTGCTACTTCAATACTACCACACCTCAGATGTGCTCCATCTCTTAGGTTAATAGAGAGCTTGGTCTACGTGTGTTTGTCATTCCGACACCTCCATAGTAGTTTGAACACAGACTTCAGACTAAATGCAGCCATTGTTAGTGCTCTCTACTTTTCCTTAATGAGCCTTAATTATCTCTCTCCAGCCTTACTCCCAGCCTCCCTTTCACATTAATATCATAAACTCACCCTTTCCTTGTATCATGCACCTCCATATAACTTAAAATATATAATGCCCCCATAACTTTTCCTTTCTCCTTTACTTATTTACTTGACTGCATGCATGGGCACTATAGTTTCTGGATCATAACAGCATAGCAGTTGCAATGAGCTTTATACTTTTAGTGTCAATTAATCAAATATACTCAAACTACATGGAGATAATCCAGTTAACAATTAAAACAAAAGGGGATTACTTTGTTATAACTCAAAATTAGGAGAAAATAATCGAGTGATGAATTAACACATGGAGATAATCCAGTGATTAATTAAAACCAAGGGGAAATAATCCATAAATAAATATAAACTAAGAAATATCTATTCCATTCCCTGAAATTATCTCTTCCATGTGAGTAACTGTAGATATTATCCAATAAAACAGTCACATAAAAGATTTTCATCAACCATGTCAGTAACTGTAGATATAATCAACCATGTGAGTAACTGTAGATATTACACCCAACAGTCCCACCAGAGATAATCATCAACTATGTAAGTAAATGTAGATATTACCCAACAGTCCCAACAGAGATAATCATCAACCATTGGAGTAACTGTAGATATTACCAAACAATCCCACCACTGATAATCATCTACCATGTGAATAACAGTAGATATTATCAAACAGTCCACCAGAGATAATCATCAACCATGTAAGTAACTGTAGATATTACCAAACAGTCCCACCAGAGATAATCATCACCCATTGGAGTAACTGTAGATATTACCAAATAATCCCACCACTGATAATCATCTACCATGTAAATAACAGTAGATATTATCAAACAGTCCCACCAGAGATTATCATCAACCATGTGAGTAACTGAAGATATTACCAAACAGTCCCACCAGATATAATCATCAACCATGTGAGTAACTGTAGATATTACCAAACAGTCCCACTAGAGATAATCATCAACCATGTGAGTAACTGTAGATATTACCAAACAGTCCCCCTAGAGATAATCATCAACCATGTGAGTAACTGTAGATATTACCAAACAGTCCCCTTAGATATAATCATCAACCATGTGAGTAACTGTAGATATTACCAAACAGTCCCACCAGAGATTATCATCAACCATGTGAGTAACTGTAGATATTACCAAACAGTCCCACCAGAGATTATCATCAACCATGTGAGTAACTGTAGATATTACCCAATAGTCACACCAGAGATAATCATCAACAATGTGAGTAACTGTAGATATTACCCAACAGTCACAACAGAGATTATCATCAACCATGTGAGTAACTGTAGATATTACCAAACAGTCCCACTAGAGATAATCATCAACCATGTGAGTAACTGTAGATATTACCAAACAGTCCCACCAGAGATTATCATCAACCATGTGAGTAACTGTAGATATTACCCAACAGTCACACCAGAGATAATCATCAACCATGTGAGTAACTGTAGATATTACCCAACAGTCACAACAGAGATTATCATCAACCATGTGAGTAACTGTAGATATTACCAAACAGTCACACCAGATATAATCATCAACCATGTGAGTAACTGTAGATATTACCAAACAGTCCCACTAGAGATAATCATCAACCATGTGAGTAACTGTAGATATTACCCAACAGTCCCACCAGAGATAATCATCAACCATGTGAGTAACTGTAGATATTACCCAACAGTCCCACCAGAGATAATCATCAACCATGTGAGTAACTGTAGATATTACCCAACAGTCACACCAGAGATAACCATCAACCATGTGAGTAACTGTAGATATTACCAAACAGTCCCACTAGAGATAATCATCAACCATGTGAGTAACTGTAGATATTACCAAACAGTCCCACCAGAGATTATCATCAACCATGTGAGTAACTGTAGATATTACCCAACAGTCCCACCAGAAATAACCATCAACCATGTGAGTAACTGTAGATATTACCAAACAGTCCCACCAGAGATTATCATCAACCATGTGAGTAACTGTAGATATTACCCAACAGTCCCACCAGAAATAACCATCAACCATGTGAGTAACTGTAGATATTACCCAACAGTCACACCAGAGATTATCATCAACCATGTGAGTAACTGTAGATATTACCAAACAGTCCCACAATAGATTATCATCAACCATGTGAGTAACTGTAGATATTACCAAACAGTCACACCAGAGATAATCATCAACCATGTGAGTAACTGTAGATATTACCAAACAGTCCCACCAGATATAATCATCAACCATGTGAGTAACTGTAGATATAATCAAACAGTCCCACCAGAGATAATCATCAACCATGTGAGTAACTGTAGATATTACCAAACAGTCCCACCAGAGATTATCATCAACCATGTGAGTAACTGTAGATATTACCAAACAGTCCCACCAGAGATTATCATCAACCATGTGAGTAACTGTAGATATTACCAAACAGTCCCACCAGAGATTATCATCAACCATGTGAGTAACTGTAGATATTACCCAACAGTCACACAAGAGATAACAGTCCCACCAGAGATAACCATCAACCATGTGAGTAACTGTAGATATTACCAAACAGTCCCACCAGAGATAACCATCAACCATGTGAGTAACTGTAGATATTACCAAACAGTCCCACCAGAGATAATCATCAACCATGTGAGTAACTGTAGATATTACCAAACAGTCCCACCAGAGATAATCATCAACCATGTGAGTAACTGTAGATATTACCCGACAGTCCCACCAGAGATAATCATCAACCATGTAAGTAACTGTAGATATTACCAAACGGTACCACCAGAGATAATCATCAACCATGTGAGTAACTGTAGATATTACCAAACAGCCGCACCAGAGATAATCATCAACCATGGGAGTAACTGTAGATATTACCAAACAGTCCCACCAGAGATAACCATCAACCATGTGAGTAACTGTAGATATAACCAAACAGTCCCACCAGAGATTATCATCAACCATGTGAGTAACTGTAGATATTACCCAACAGTCACACCAGAGATAACCATCAACCATGTGAGTAACTGTAGATATTACCCAACAGTCCCACCAGAGATAACCATCAACCATGTGAGTAACTGTAGATATTACCCAACAGTCCCACCAGAGATAATCATCAACCATGTGAGTAACTGTAGATATTACCAAACAGTCACACCAGAGATAACCATCAACCATGTCAGTAACTGTAGATATTACCAAACAGTCACACAAGAGATAATCATCGACCATGTGAGTAACTGTAGATATTACCAAACAGTCACTCCAGAGATAACCATCAACCATGTGAGTAACTGTAGTTATTACCAAACAGTCCCACCAGAGATTATCATCAACCATGTGAGTAACTGTAGATATTACCCAACAGTCCCACCAGAGATAATCATCAACCATGTGAGTAACTGTAGATATTACCAAACAGTCACACCAGAGATTATCATCAACCATGTGAGTAACTGTAGATATTACCAAACAGTCCCACTAGAGATAATCATCAACCATGTGAGTAACTGTAGATATTACCCAACAGTCCCACCAGAGATAATCATCAACCATGTGAGTAACTGTAGATATTACCCAACAGTCACACCAGAGATAACCATCAACCATGTGAGTAACTGTAGATATTACCCAACAGTCCCACCAGAGATAATCATCAACCATGTGAGTAACTGTAGATATTACCCAACAGTCCCACCAGAGATAATCATCAACCATGTGAATAACTGTAGATATTACCAAACAGTCACACCAGAGATTATCATCAACCATGTGAGTAACTGTAGATATTACCAAACAGTCCCACTAGAGATAATCATCAACCATGTGAGTAACTGTAGATATTACCCAACAGTCCCACCAGAGATAATCATCAACCATGTGAGTAACTGTAGATATTACCCAACAGTCACACCAGAGATAACCATCAACCATGTGAGTAACTGTAGATATTACCCAACAGTCCCACCAGAGATAATCATCAACCATGTGAGTAACTGTAGATATTACCCAACAGTCCCACCAGAGATAATCATCAACCATGTGAGTAACTGTAGATATTACCAAACAGACACACCAGAGATAATCATCAACCATGTGAGTAACTGTAGATATTACCAAACAGTCACACCAGAGATAATCATCAACCATGTGATTAACTGTAGATATTACCCAACAGTCACAACAGAGATAATCATCAACCATGTGATTAACTGTAGATATTACCCAACAGTCACAACAGAGATAATCATCAACCATGTGAGTAACTGTAGATATTACCAAACAGACACACCAGAGATAATCATCAACCATGTGATTAACTGTAGATATAATCAACCAAGTGAGTAACTGTAGATATTACCAAACAATCCCACCACTGATAATCATCTACCATGTGAATAACAGTAGATATTATCAAACAGTCCCACCAGAGATTAACATCAACCATGTGAGTAACTGTAGATATTACCAAACAGTCCCACCAGATATAATCATCAACCATGTGAGTAACTGTAGATATTACCAAACAGTCACACCAGAGATAATCATCAGTGTGTTTTGTTGTCATATACCGGTAGTATCACATCCACTAGCTAAAATCATCATAATAGCTCTCATTTATCCTTAAAGGTATTAATATACATTATCATGTATACACATGCTAGTGGAAACACAACTATTCCTAGAACAGAATTAAAAGAGTGGGTGATTAAATTCGCAAAAAAATAAGTCACCACAAACAGATTTCAACTACAAGAACAATATAGCTACGGTATTAAATTGAAAAGCACGAAAGCAAAATTGCTGTGAAAAACTTGTTTGATCTGAAAACCCAACATTAAGTTCCAGTGAATTATTTGGTTGACAGTATCTTATTTCTACATCTGAGGCAATGGAACACCCTGGACTCTGGACTTGATACTAAGTGTAAATTGAATGTATTTAAAAAAGTCAGCCTATGAAGAACAGGAACAATATCAGATAATGTATATGTGAGTGTGCATGGATCTTTCCCAGAACCATTCGCCAGGTGAAGAGTGCACTCAACTGAATTTTACACATTTTCTCTCAAGTCATGAAAAGAAAATTATCTTGATGATTTTCAGCCTCATTGGCCAAGAATAACTTTCGATGTTACTGATGACTCCTTCTGTCATCCCTCAGAACCAGCACTATTCATTTCTCTTTCAACAGAGACACATATACAGATTTATATCAGTAGTTCACATTTAAAGTTTTACAATTATCTTCTCCGATCTTCACAACATAATGTACTCAAGTACATACAGGCAGCCTTAAAATCACGACATCTGCTTATGCCATGGACTTTTACATCTTGCATACTTCATGTAGGGTTGAGAAAAGATGAATCAGTCCTACAGAGTATTCATAGTGGTATCATGATATAAAGCTACATTTTGTAGATTGCTCATGTTAGCATAAAGTCATCATCTTATGTTACTAAAGGTCATAGTCATAGCTTTTGATGCATTGGCAGTCAAAGATAATACCTGGTAGTCTACAATAATCAAAATATTTCACAAATCGTAGTTTCAAGTATGTGGGGAAATACCATAGTAAGTCTGCCTATATAGCTAGTGACATACAAATATATCTAAAGATGCTACACTGCTGATGAATGTATTTTTTTATTCTATTAAAAACAGAAGCAGACAAATGAATATTTTCCTTCAGTTACAAAAAGTACTTATTTTACAATACTACCATCATTGAAAAGTTTGAGCTTCTAATCTTACTCCAAGATAAAAATATAAGTTATTAATTGTGCCTAAAAAAATTCCATGGCACTATGCCTCGATGGAATGTGATACTGCTTACACATCCACCAAAAGTAAAACAGTTACTCTATACTATTTGTGTTAATTAGACATATAAGTAAACACCAATTCTTGTTCAAATGATGAGTATCTTTTATGCTCTGTCCGAATTGGAGCATTTTAAACACCTTTAATGTTCATGTAAGAGATTGGTTAGACTGTTGATTAGTACAATGGGCAAACCTCATGTTGACCATGAGACAGAGGAGGCTGTCATAAAGTTGATGATAGCATGCTATAAATATATTATACCAGACATCAACAACTGTGAACATTCTGTGAAAAAAATTCAAAACACCTCATTCAAAAAAACTTAAGTTTATTTTTTATGATTATGTCACTTGTTGGCCATTATTGTAATTCTAGAGTTGCTCCTAAAAACATTTGATCTACAGCGATTGTCTGGTCGATACACCGAGAATTGGTTGTTAAGTGTTCTAGAGGGATGGAGTCGAACAGATCTAGTACACCTCATGTCTATCACTAACACAAAAGTACTGTTGCTTCTGATAGAGTCATCAGAAACAGACCTAGTATAATTCAGCATGTCAACAGCTCCAGTGATTTGTAATAGTGTTATTTCTCCCGAACCTAGAAGTCTCTAAATGTTTTATGTAGCTGTTACCCGAAGTCTCTAAATGTTTTATGTAGCTGTTTACCCCAACGTACACTGAATGACACATAGTCACTAAACAACACCATCCCCGTACTATATACCTCAACAATGTGGACACAACCACCAAACGACAAAGTCAATTACTGACTGACAATGTGCGTCACCAACTGACAAAGTGATTCACCAACTGACAAAGTGATTCAAAGACTGACAAAGTCAGTCACTAATCGACAAAATGAGTCACCAATCAACAAAGTAATCCACCAACAAAAACGACAAAGTCTGTTACCGACTGACATTGTGTGTCACCAACCTACAAAGTGAGTCACAAACAAAAGTGAGTCACCAACAACACTGTGAGTCACCATCAACACTGTGAGTCACCTAATCTGTGACAGTGAGAAACAAACTGACAACGTGAGTCACCAACTGACAAAGCGAGTCACCAATGTCAAATAAGTCAGTGATTTATCAAATATCACTATGAGTCACCAAACAATACACTGACTCATCAAACAAAACTTTTTTTAATTCAAAAACAAATTCATAAGCTTTCAAAGTGAAATCTTTTTACACAAAACCAAGATTTTAAAGATAAGATTTTAATATTTCCAGTGCATATGAATTTCAGTCTGTCTACAATAAATTAGGTTATGGGTAGTTGGTACGGGGACTATGTTCCATTAGACTTTCCAAACCAGAGGAGTGCTATAGTGTAGTGTCTGGTTTTTATTCTATCACACTGATTAGGTCGGACTTTATCAGTACAGCGCCACCTGTATCACAGTTCTCACCTCTTATCTCCCTTTACAATCTCCATCTATCCATAATTTCACACCTGGCACTTCAAGATATCCAAACCACCACTGATAGTTATACCTGCTGAGTCTAAACAACAACTACAGCTATCAAAATGTTTATTATTAGAAATATGGAATAACAATCATAGAAAATATTGTTAGAACACATGTCCAGTAAACCATAAAATCTAGGCATCAGTAACAGTAGAGAATGTGGTGTACCAGGTAGTGGAAACAAAATAATGGGCACAAATCACCTATTTTGATTTTCTTTGAATGGTTTAACTTCCTATTAACAGCCAGGTTTAGGAGGTAGAGGAAAGCCGGATTCATACCCAAAGATAAACCACCAACTGCTCCACATGATATTCAAACTCATGACCCAGAAGTTTGAGACCTTTTAACCACTTGCCCCCTAATTTAGCTTAAGTAAAGAGTATTTTGTTATGATTTGTAAAATGTGAAATGCCCTGCTACCTTCTTGGTAGCTGTCTGTCAAATAATCAGATCTATATACATAAGTTCTTAGGTAAGACCTAGCTGAACAAAATGAAGTTAGTAGTCTCTTCGGTCAAGGTCAAAGTTCAAACTAATAAAACCCTGTGTGAATACCATTAATAATTGAGATGTATCATGATGTATTTACATAATCACATTACCCTAGATCTGATTATTAGACCAAAGATGACAGTCTTCACCAATGTCCTATACCGTAACGGTCAGTCAAGGTTAAATATATATATCAAGGTCATTAAAGAACTGGTCATTACTAATTGCAATGTTGTACTATTAGCTTATGACCTTAGATTTAATACTGAGGCCAAAATAATTTCAATACATGAACTTAATACACAGTATCCTAGTAGTCAAGGTCAAAGTTTGTAGACATTGAAAACCTACACAATTATAGCACAATGCAAAGTATTTCATGCCTATGTCACAAAAACCTGAATGAAGAAATAAATACTTAATTGTAGTGGAGGGATATGAGCTTATAACAGATGACATTGTCCAGCATCACTTGTTGGGCTGTAGGGCAAAAAATATATATAAAAATTGTCATCATGCACACACCTGATACACAGACCTCAGAGAAAAGTATTCATAAACAAGATATAGACTGTTTAGCTGCATGGTTATTGTCATAGGGATGCAGATATTTCCATGATTGACCAAGTCAGACGATCTGATCATTTTTACAACCATGCAGAATTTAATCTGTCTAACTGGATTAAGACTATAGAGACCAGAAACATTGGATTTATTTCCTTTTTTAGAATTTTCCATATTTTGAAACAAGAGTCTAGACCTTATATGACTGGCAGACATCAATAAATTACACAGCTCTGTATGTACTTGGGTGTAGACACATTAAAACAGTCTGTGCCGATAGTAAACTCCGATATTAAGACTGGTTTTTCGTATCCAGTAGACACATATAGTTTTCTCACTCCCAAATCCACTTATTATTAATGAAGCAGAACTCATTTCTAGATCTGAAGGAATACATAATTACTGTATTAGGTGAAAACGGCAGCAAAATTTGCCATCACTTGGAGTCATTATTATCCCAAATACAGACACCCAATGTGGTTGTGATACTTGACTGCAATGACATTTACTTTATATAATTGATTCAAATTTCCTTTCGGCCCCAGCCACCGTAGCTACACGTCCTTAGGTTTAATCTATCTGTGCATGAGAAAGCTGCACCAAACACCCAGGAGAACACCGAGGAAAGCTCCATCGTCTAGAAAACGAATCAGTAGTCTCAGAAATAAGCTTAAAGAAATATTAAGTCTGAGACATAATGCGTCACCACCTGTGAGATTGGTATCAGAAATGTCAAAACAATTTAAATACATAGAACACTTCATAAAAAATGACAGATCTTTCACCGTCCCTGATAACATAACCAGTAATATTACCCCTATGGTTTATTCACTCAATTCAAATGTATTTTGCTAGGTCATTCTCCAAAAACTTGTGTACTCAAGTACTTACAAAGCCCTTAAATGTCCCTTAGTACCAATAGAAAAATAAACTAAATGGAATATTGTATGAGAATCTGCAGTCACAGTGACGTCGACTATACACGTACATCAGAGTGTCAAGCATACGTCATCTTTTTCTTTTATCTCTACATTAGTACACATACCATGATCATCTGATAATGACAGATCTGCCAAAATACATACAACACAAAAGTGTTCATGTTATCAGTAACAAATAAAATATGACATAAGGAACACTAACTATGTATTACTAGTAAATAAACATACACAGCATTTTATCTCTTGTGTTTATTCCCATCATTAAACTTTGCTATACCACAATCCACAAGTCAATTAATGTTTTATACAGTTGTAACACGATGCATGAAGTTGCATTTGTAAGATATCTTTATTTGATGCATAAAGGATGCAATCAAGTTAGAAGCCAAACTTTCTGTGGAAGTACATGATTTAAACCCTTATTGACCATGTTTCCTAGTTGACATTTTGGATTTATGTCTCCCTGACGACCTTTCTCGACATTTATTTCATATGTTATTGTCATTTTATCAGATTATATACATGTAATAATACCATTTTCCTGTGATAATGTACCATCACTTCACTCAGTTTTCCTGTACAACCCTTTATTCATCACTCCATGAATTTCACTTTAGTTTTCAATTTTTGCCATTGTCATTATTTTGTAAAGTTCATTTTCATGTTTTTCCATGGTCATTATTTTGAATACCTGATATTCTGTTATTCCAAACTTATAGCCAATCTGAAGTTTTATTACCATGATATCATAGTTAAAAGTGCAACATCTGCCTGTTTCCTGCATGATCACACTTTCAACGTACAGCTGTTTGATTATTATTGTAAAGGATGATTTCTCAACTACACATACAGATGATTCTGGAATGTTCTTTAGTCTTATTGCAATTGAAAAGCACATCATATTTCTATGCAGTGTTACTGCCAGTAAACCAATGCAAGTGATGACGACCAACTGAACAGCTATAATCACCCTGTTTTACAGCTGACAGTCTGACATTATATCTATAAACATTACAAATAAAGAACAACATTTAATATTTGCAAAAAAAACTACGAATGCTAAACACTATGATCTGTTTTTTGTTGTTTTTTTTTCTATGCATGCAATCTTAATAAACAATGTGTAAATTATCATATTGGTAATTGGAACATTCAGTTAATCAGCTCTTATTAGGTAATCCAAACCAATGACTGGTTCCAACATACAATTGATCATGATCGACCTTTTACAAAGAGGTCAATTATGTTGTGGCTTAGGATGTATGGGGAACATAACTATCAATTCTGATAGGGGGGTCCATTTATTTAGGCATATTATCCTTTTTTCTAAACTGACAGAAATGTAACCTAAAAACTATAACAAAAGGTCTATGTGTGCCTGACAACCTCCAGAATCATTATTCCCTCAAAATCATTCACACCAAATACACATTGGAACTCTGACAATTCTAAGATTGGGACAGTTCATTATGGAATTACAGGTGTGAATGATGACAAGCATTCTTAGTAATTCTTTTTCTTCAGAGATACCTGCATCAGAACAACAAAATACATATAGTATATATCTTCGACAGCAGTTACATTGATCAGCTTATCAAAGTCTTGAAATACACTTACAATTAAACCAGTCTGATAAGGATTTATTACCTAAATATATAGGTCACTGACTTACCTGCATGAATGTCCGCCACCTGTTCTGTTTCTTCTCTTTCCAAGACATCCAGTCATAGCAGTTTTCTTCTTTAAAAAGCCGTTCGAACAAATTACACACTTCTCTACAGCTAAGAACATTTTTAAACTGATGTTTAAAATTAAATTTTCATTTTTTTTTCATTTAAAGTTTATATTTCTTTCATAAGGAATATGTTTTTTCATAGTTTAATATATCATTTCAAATTAAACGTAAGTTATATACTAATGTGATTTCTTCATTTCACAAGCTAAAACATTTTTTTCTTGGAAAAATATAATGTTGCTAGCTGCGTTGCTAATGCTTGAATTATGGACACTTTCCTGTTTGATAATTATGTCATTTAAAATATTAGTGCCATAATTTTTTTTGATGTAATTGCATTTTATAAGTTATATGGTCCATTAAATTTGTCAAATTTTAGGAGGAAAAGATAACATTAACACAGCAAGTATATAAATGCCTTTTGTTAAAATTGACTTAGATCAGTTAAATAAAACTTCTTGCATTTTTAGTAAGTTTTGTGGATTTATATATATATGTAGTTCTTTTGTGATTCCAATGGCAGTTTCTAAATCTTACAATAACTTTAAATGTTTGACTGATACAGTAGTAAGTGTATTGGTTTAAAATTAAAAGAACAAAGTACATTTGAACCTTTTTCAAACTAAATGATTCGAAATATAACTAACATTTAAGACCCTAGCATGTTTAATTGGATATCTTATGCATTTAACTGGTTCTGGCAAAGCATGTGATGGACTTCACATATTAGGTACTTTGTGGAGAGTGGTTGGTAGAGATTAATTGATCTGTATTCTCACAAATTCTTCTCTAAGAAAGATATATGGATGTATATATATTTTGACATAATTATTTTATTGCTAGACATATAAGCACAAATACTACATTCAGTGGGTGTCTTATACGAAAGCTGATAACATCAATGTTTACAATATTTTTTTCTTCAAATTTTAGGGTTTGTTCTAAGGGCAATAATTAATATGTATAGCTTAAATGCTTTATGTTAAAATGTGCCAGTAGATCCTTTATCAATATTCAAAATCAGAAAAACAAACTTTATAGATAGAAATTTCCAAATGTTAGTTTCATTTTAGGGTAACTTGAGCTTAATGTTTTTAATTGTAGGCCTACATATAAATAGTATCACATTACATATTAAAGTACACAATATTACTTGATATTTTTGGTTTACAAGTGTAAAATATATATTTTAGAATGTGGTTTATTATTGTTTATAATGTTAACGTTGTAATATCAAAAAGGGTTGATTTTACAGCTAATTCATTCAATCATAAAACGATACAATCGTCATGATCAATGTTTGTAAGGTGTGTATTACTTACCTTTATAAGTCCTTTCATCCATGTAAATCCTAGAATTTTGTTTGTCATCAAAAAGGTTTACAGAATTCCACCACAGCAGCATTAAAATCTGGAGTTTGGTTTTCTTGTAATTCAGGCCTCACACAGAACGATCTGGAATATAACAGAAAATCCTTATACACTTCACATTGAATTTACCTCATCAATTATTGACAAACAAAATGTGTAACTAAAACACAACAACAATTCTCACATACCCCCTAGCATTTTCCTCTCTCAACTTTTTTAATATAATAATATTTGAGAAAATCTCAGAGGAAGGCAGTGATGAAGTATCATTATAATCAGTCTCTCTATTAACACAAGCTGTACAGCATTACTAAACAATTTAATACTTAATCAATACGTTTTTCAATTACGTTACACATTCTGACAATAACTTTCCTCTGCAACACACTTTACAGCGACTGTATGTCATGTCTAATCATCACATGGCATATTCCTTGCAAATGTTTTTTTTTAATATTAATCCCCTTTACAAGCTCACAATATACTGGAGAGGCAACCCCAGGGATATAACCAAATCTAATTTCCTATTTCTAGCAGCATATTGCTGCATCTGCTAATTTAAAGGATGTTATACCCTCATAACGGTACTAGTTCTGCCTTAGTTATATAACTATTACATTGAGTTTTACCTGGTATATATGTGCTGCTTGCTTACATGGGTATAATTGATACTGTATGTCATATTTACAACATATTGTAGTGTTATAACTAGACATTCCATCCACTTCTAGTATTATATACATGTACCACTTGATGGTGTAATAAGATGATGATGTGCTTGTATCAATTAAATTAGCAGATATTCAAAGTTACAAGCTAAAGATTAATGGGATTCAACCTACATACAAAAATTGTGACCTGAACTACACTCAATTCTAGGAAACTACATTTATAAGTAAAGTTTTCACATTTTGTCAATATGTGAAGCAAGAAAATTTGAGACCTCAAAAGAGAGAAGGGCTCTAAGAACAGGGAGCCAGGGTCACTTATTGAATATGGTACACACTACAACATTTTAAATGATGCTACCCTGTGACAAGAGAACCAAATTTCAGGATGCAATTTTATATATTTTTTTTTCAAATTTTAATTGGAAAAAAGATAAATCTTTAACTTTTTAAAGGTGGTAAACGTGTAAGTGTATATATGTAACGTTTGTTATTCAAGAAAAATTCAAAATAGCTGTTCTTGATTTGAATGAATTATAAATATTGTACTTGTCATCAATTTGTTAATGCAGTGTACAGTAGACCTTAAAACAACCTAAGAAAAACATGAAATGCACAATAATCAAGTAGGACCAAACCATTTTAAATCTGTTGCTATGTTTTAATGAAAAATATTCCATTTGTTTCTGCTGACAAAGAATAGATCTTCCAGTTATATTATACATACAGCACTCCAATATCACCTGGACACTCCATAAAATTTTATTGTGTTAAAGTGGCCTAATTAAAGTCTGTAACATTATAATCACATGTTGATTATTAATGGCAATATAAAATGACAATATGTCAAAATTATCTATTACACAAGCCAAAGTAATACACCTGAGTTTTGATTATAATAGGCTTTCGAATAGCTAGTTGACCACAACTTCCATTACAATACACAGCATAACATCACACATACAAAACGGTATACGTGACATTTATTCCGGAAAATACACAAATCCGCGAACAATAACTATCGCCAAACATACCTATTGACAGCTTCCGTGCATTATGAAAAAAGTTATGACTGTAGGACTTCTATCAAATGTATTTATAAGGGCTACCCTATATTCACTGTAAATATATCAGACCGTGTGTGATGTTGAGCATCTTCATAAACATCAACATGCCTCCCGACAGACACCTCAAATCCGGTGCTCGCTAGCTTTTAATCTGTTTAAGGACTGAAATAAGTGTACTATTGCAATTGAATTGTGACATACTCACTCTCAGTGTTGCATGAATGTGTAAAACTCGTTCATTGAGACACAATCACGGTAAAATCCAAACACAAATATATCGGTTAAGAGAGTAACATGACCTCCTGTTCATTTCTACCGGAAATAACCTCCGAGCCTCCTTTTCAACTCAAGACGTTTTCCGGTAGACATCATTGTAAGAATCGCTAGATGTTTAAGTTTTCTATCGAGTATCATCTGCCTCCATGATTATTTCCCAAAGTTCATTGAATTGTATTTGAATTAAAAGAACATTTCTCAATGTAATTGTGTGATTATTTTCTTTCAGAAGGACGTCCGTATTTGAAAAATGGCATCGGATACGGAAGGGTAAGGGCATATTTTCACGTGTGTAATATTAGAAATTGACGTCGGGTGACCAAACGTATTGCCGTTTCGAATTAACTCCTAATAATCTCATGATTGGGAAAATTAACTAATGGTACATTGGCAATAATTGGCTTGTTGGACTTTGTAAAGCAAACTTAAAATGTCATGTAGGTTATAATTTTAGGACCTCGGGATTCTTGATTTGGACGTTCTGACTACTCTCAAACTCTTATGGTGTATGTCATCTGCACGAGGTGTTATTTAGCCGCATATTGTTGTTAATGACACTTAGACAAAATAGAAAAAAATAAAAGATTCAACTAAACTGAATACAACAGTCTTGTTTGTATCTTGAAACAAGATTCTGGCTTGCGGCATGATGAAATGGGACATATTAAAATATATTTATCAAATTTTATGCACCCTTTACATGTTCATATACCAACAGTTGAGAAGCTACTAATAAAATATAATCCAAAGTCAATTTGCAATTGAAAGTTAGCCGATCGTGGTTCATTTCATTTGCCCCTAAAGCCATGTGCTGACATCACACTTCGAGAGATATTGAAGACCTGAATTGGTATTTAGATAAGTATATATAGCCCCAGATACTCTAGTGTAGGGCCAGAGCACAATTTGCTATATCAAAATGTGGAATTCGCCAACACTGTTTGGTATCGGGCCAGGTCATCTCCCATTCAGAGTTATAAGGAATCCCTTACTTAAAATTCTTCATAGGAAAGGAAAGCATTACAGATTTTAAGGAAGGCTCCTTAACTTAAGTTTACTCCTTAACTTCTGTAATGCTATCCTATGGAGAATTTAAGTAAAGGAATTCCTTAAATTTAAGGAATGTTCGAGAGAAACTGGGCCCAGATACCAAACAATGTTTTATAAATCTTTTAAAAACACATTGGTATTTAGATAAGTATATATAGCCTGAGATACTCTGGTGTAGGGCCAGAGCACAATTTGCTATATATCAAAATGTGGAATTCGCCAAAACTGTTTGGTATGGAGCCAGGTCATCTCCCATTCGGAGTTATAAGGAATCCCTTACTTAAAATTCTCCATAGGAAAGGAAAGCATTACAGATTTTCAGGAAGGCTCCTTAACTTCTGTAATGCTATCCTATGGAGAATTTTAAGTAAAGGAATTCCTTAAATTTAAGGAATGTTCGGGAAACTGGGCCCACATACCAAACCAATGTTTTATAAATCTTTTAAGAACACATTACCTTATAAAACTACACATTTGATTATTGTTATTATAAGTAATTTCAAAAGGAATATTACATAAATTGACAAAATCTTTTGTTTTCAGAGATGATGTACCAACTGCAGGATCCATGGACATCTACACTGCCCTGCAGGAGGTTCTCAAAACATCACTTATCCACGATGGTCTAGCAAGAGGTCTTCACGAGTGTGCCAAAGCATTAGACAAGTAGGCTTTATAGAAGTATTGTAAAAATTTATGAATGTAAAGAAATCGCAATCCAATAATGATTGCAAAATGGTTATGAAAATTTTTGTTGAATTTTTTAAAGGTTCTATTTTGGCAAAGTCCAAAGGTTATTGAACAAAAGTGTCTGACAATATTGAAGCCCATCAAAGACTTAAGTGCGAAACTAATATCTCCACTGGTGATGGAACGTAACTATTTGTAATCTTCCATCTGAAATTATGTTAGCGCTGGATATCCTCTTTTAAAGTCATTCCATCACCAATAGAAAGAATAGTCCCACACATACATTATCGGGTATCATGTGATAGGTGAATGATTCCCATTGGTTGATCTTAAGTTGTTACCATTATTATCATCTATTTTTGCATAGATTTTAGATAGACGTATTTTGTACACAACATCAAACAGATTCAATATTTCCTGCTTATCTTTATTCTAGACGTCAAGCACATATGTGTATCTTGGCCAACAACTGTGATGAAGCAACTTACGTCAAACTCGTGGAGGCCCTTTGTGCTGAACACGGAATTAATATTATGAAGGTTCGTATTGTCACCATTATGTGACTGGTCTGATAAGGACATTATTTATGCTGGTAAAATTCTTCAATGAAATTTAACATGTGGGTTTAGAGATCCTAAAACAATTCGGGTAAAGTACAATTTACCATCGATAAGTCTCACCATCTGTTGATTATGAAGTCATCATTTGACACAAGTTTTGTGACGTCATAATCACCGAAGGCACCTAATTGACGGTAAATTATACTGTACCCACATCGCTTTGGGATCTTGAAACCTCAGTATTCTTACGCAATTATACTCTAATTAAACATTGCTTTTAAGGGGCAATATCATAATGCTATCCATATGATGATAACCAATGCTCCCTCTTCTGAGAAATAATGAGGATATGCATAACCAATTCGTTACCTGAAGATAGCTTTTGATAAATTATAGAAGATACACTTGAGATAATCTGACACTTTTTCTTTAAAGTTCTGAATGTACTTGAAAATGGCTTTTATTTTCTGGCTCTCTTTTAACCTTTTTGATATCAATTCTTCAATAATCCAATCAAAAACACTAATACAGTTTTCTGTAGTTATCAAAGAAAATGTTTGTTCACAACTTTATATTATACATTCAAGCATGAATCGATGTAGAAAAATTAGTGTTACCCACGTAGAAGGCTGCTACAACACCACATGCACCCTCAATCATGTCACTAGAATATATGTTTATACCTTGTTCAATGAATACAAGATTTATATCATTTTTTGACGACTTACCAAAAATGATATCCAAGGCCAGTGTAACGTGGTCATAGACCTAAGAAATATAGATCTTGCTGTTCAGTGATGATAACCAATGCTCCCTCTTCTGAGAGATAATGAGGATATGCATAACCAATTGGTTACCTGAAAATAGCTTTTGATAAATTATAAAATACACTCTTTGAGATAATCTAACACTTTTCATTAAATTTTCAAGAATATACTTAAAAAAGGCTGGTAAATGCTTTTTTAAGAACAATATTAAATTTAAATATATAAAAAATACTATTAAACTTTGCAGTAATTATCCAGGAAAAAGACTGTTACTTTTTCAATAATCCTTCGAAAACAAGTGCTGTTTCCCTTGGACTAGAATAGTTATACATTGTATAACAAAACCAAAATGTAGAAGTCTGTTACCAAACAGCATGCACCAAAATAAGATATCCATGGCCAGTATTGTGGGGCCATAGGCCTCAGAACTTGCCTGTAATTTGCTGTTCGGTGATGATAACCAATGCTCCCTCTTCCGAGAGATAATGAGGATATGCATAACCAATAGGTTACCTGAAGACAGTAATATTTAAACGGCATCTAAGTTCAACCTTGTTTAATTGGAAAACCCAGAAAATATTTTTCGTCTCGAGTCAAACTGAACATAAAAAAATTACTTGATAACTAAAATACTACCATAAAATGCCATGGTCCATCTGAAATATCAAAATATTGACAATATGTTCCTGTTGGATGGTTGTGTTTACCTCTATTGGGCTTAATAAAAATATAAATTTTTATCTCAATATTTTTGTGATTTTGCAGTACACATTGTTCTTAGGCTTGATTGTTTTGTGAAAGAAAGCCTTGTTACTGTTCGGTGATGATAACCAATGCTCCCTCTTCCGATTGATAATGAGGATATGCATAACCAATAGGTTACCTGAAGACAGTAATACTAATCTTAGAAATTTACATCTTCAATATAAAAAAAAAAGTTCATAAAAACATAAAACACAAATACGCAACTACTGATAATGCATTGGGTGGTTATTTTAACATCAAAAGCATATTTTATACAAATGTATAATCAATTGCATTTTGGCAGTAATCTCATTCTGTTTTTTGGAAAGTTGTCTCCCTTCCAATGGGATAATCTTGGTATTAGACTGTTGAGCAGTTGGTAAAGTTAAATTCATTATTGGACACAATGGTCATTTCAATCTGTAAGTTTGCTTGATGTGTGAATGAAAGCCTTGTTTGATCTATGATGATAACCAATGCTCCCTCTTCTGAAAGATGTGAGGATATGCATAACCAATGGTTACCTGATGACAATTTCCAAGATGACATACTCTGTTCTTTTGATATCCAGTATTTGCATATGCTATATTCTGACAGAGTGAAGGGTGTATCCTAATTCTTGATTGCCTAACTCTTTGGTACCATTCGTGCAATGTCTTTAAACTCATTATATTGACAAAATATCTATAGCTTATAGCACCAGTTGATATTTGTTTGAGTTTGAAACGCATAGTACAGTACATGTAGATATTGATCTTCATTGTGGCAGTATGCAAAACTACTTGGAACTGAAAATTGTGAAAATGATACTCTGTAGTTTTGTTTCATTGGTATGTTACTATTAATTTTAAGACTAGATTAAGATTGGTTATAAATACAACATGACCTTCAGTCTTCAGTATCAGTGAAATATTTCTGTTTAGAAAATCTTGCCATTCTGTGATGATAACCAATGCTCCCTCTTCCGAGAGATAATGAGGATATGCATAACCAATTGGTTACCTGAAGATGGCTTGATAGATTTAGGTTGAGACTCATGCAATCTTTGACTTTTGTTTAGTTAACAGTTTTATGTCCTTTTCTCCAGTCACCAAATTTTGTTTAGCTCTTCCTGGTAGTGCCCAATTCTAGTAGGTGACCATCCTGAAATGCATTCAGTGTAATGATACCAGATATTTCACTACGAGATGGGGCAGAGCCTTAATTCATTGACCCCCGGAAATTCATATTGAACTCTTCTAGTCTTTGTGTTAGAAGAGCTCAAATGTGTCTTTAGGGGTAAATGAGTTAATCTCCCACTTTTTCATATAAAGTAATGTGTAATATTTTTCAGCTTATTTTCTCTGAAAGGTTTTGTTAACTCTTTGTATCATTGTTGGCAGGTGGACGACAACAAGAAGCTAGGAGAATGGGCTGGTCTATGTAAGATCGACAAAGAAGGCAAGGCCAGGAAAGTTGTTGGCTGCAGCTGTGTTGTAGTCAAGGTAACCATTTCTATCATTTATCAACAGTCTTTCTTTAAAGAAAGTGCCTTTACAAGGATTTTTAGAAGGAAAGAACGATTGTGAAACAAAATTTGTTAAAATTTATACTCATTGTATTATTGATGAATTTTAAAATTGGTGCTAAGAAATAAAGGAGTTGCTGTTATTGTTTGTTTTCTCACACTGATATTGTTTGTAATTTCAGGACTACGGAAAAGACTCCCAGGCTCTTGATGTGATGAACGAATACTTCAGGTCAAAGAACAAGTAAACAGAAGACCTGTCTGCAACACAAAATGTGAATAAAAGTGCAGTTTTGAGAAGTAAAACAAGGATTGTTTATTGTTTTATCCTGAATGCCCAGATCTAGAGGAAGTCCTAATCCTTCTGTCTGTTTATCTCCAGACAAACACCAAGGCTAAGGTGACTGGTCATGTTATCGTTAAATTAATCCAATTGAAAAAGGAATCCTTATTTTCACTAACTGTTTTATCCAGTCTAAAGTTATTTTCTTTGGTGCCAAATAATTTTGTCTTATCATACAGGTACAGTTAAACACTTAAAATGAACCTCTGGGGACTAACAAAATCACTATGTTATACACAAATTACTGAATATCTGAAAGGAATCATAAATGACCGGGATTTGGAAATGAAAATTACCACATTTTAACGATGAATTTGTTGAAGTGTGTTCATTATAAAACCTGTTTTACTGTACATAGAAAGCTGTTGGCTATATGGGCATATGACTAGACACAAGAAAGAATATACCAGCTTCAAATTCTATTTCGTATGAACCAAGTTCTCTTCCATGATTTTGGAAGTAGTCATTTGAATGGTCAACTGAACATGATCATTACTCACAATGTCGGATCATTTTGATGAGAATAATGACCTATGATTTAGTCAGATTGTCTAGGACAGTATAATGCCTATCTATAGCACTCCTTGCTTTGGATTTGTGGTCAAAGATCAAGGTTATCTTTGAACTGTGAATAGAAAATTTAGTCTGAACAATGTTTTGTCCAAATTGCTTGGGTCAATCCACAATGCATGTTGCTTTATGTCAATGGCAGTGTCAACATTTGCATCAAAATTCACTTCTGACATGCTTATCCCACCCAATTGAGCTTTGTCAAGTAGTCGAAACACATTTAAACAAGTTTCATGTATTTTTGGGTTTAAAAACCCATAATTTTGAGGATTTCCGTTTAAAGGTCTACTTTTGTCAACGTTGATCAATTTGTATTAAAAGCAGCAGAGTTTTGTTTGTTCACACTTTGTATACTGCAGATCTAGATCTCAATTAGTTTAATACCTCGGTAATTTGGTTCTACTTTCAAATTTAATGGTTAATTGGAGTTATTTAAGGACATGCAACATTTTTGTGGAAAAAAAGATACTTTACAGACCAGTTTGTAGTGCCAGACATCTGCCAGGCTACCTTAGTTAAGAATCACAACATTGTATTGCATGTCATTGGCGAAAAGGTAGATGCTCCTACCCCTCTGCTATATACCCAGTTACCATATTTCACTGCAAATAAGACCCTCCACCTATTTTGACAAATTTCCAGAATTAGGAAAATAAAACACCCCACCTATTTCTCCGTTTACTGGGTGAATGTCACCAAAATGAATGGTATATTGAAACATCAGTACTACTACAAAAGAAAAAATCTCCATGAATCATGCGACTATCACACAAACAAAGGAAAACAACTCCTTTAAGATTTCACATGCATTTGTTACCTCCCCTTGTAAAAGAAAGTTCCACTTTCTGGCCTACCAACCATAATGCTACTATGCAATCCCTATCTGGCAGTGTTGGGAGTTGTCTCCCCTTGTCCAAGAACTACAATGAAAATGTTGATCAAAATTACATTTTACTAAACAATAATAACTAAGACTGTCAATGTGTCAGATTGCTCTCTGACAGAATTTTGGACATTAAAGGATAATTTATACACGTACACAGTGAAAGGAATATATCTTTATTGCGATTCCATATATATATACACAATGTGAGGGAATTGATTATTAGTAACATATATGTCACTATGCAGCAGGTAACTATCTACAGTTAGTGTTAATTGGTTAAAGAAAAAGTAAAATGATCATAACTTCAGGCGCATCTTTCACAAAAGATTTCAATGTGTTGTACTTATTTTTTTTTCATTATGTAAATTTCATATCAAAATGCTGTGAGTTGCAATAAAATACTAAAAGTATATATCTGCCAGCAAGCTGATAAAATCTATAATAATGTATTACATACATAATTAAGAAATAAATGAATATATTGTGTCACAGTAAATCATTATGCATATAAATTTTGTAATGATTTCTAAAATAATTTATTGCAATTTTATCATTACATCAGACTGACTGGCTGCAAAACCTGTTCGGAACTGTGATCTTTGTCTCTGGATTTTAAACTACCCGTTTTTTCCGTATCATGTTTCGTTCAATAAATACAGATAAAGAGCTATGTGTATCATCCTTTTAACCTTTCCCCATAAAATATCATTACTGATGGGTGTCGATAACAAAGCTGCACCTGTGATATTTTGGGAACCAGTTCTGTAAAAGTGAAAGCAAAAGAAAATGATACGTTATAAGTTAACAACTTTGACAGCTGTTATCCAGAGGTTACCTAGATTATCAGGTACTCATATCTTTTAACAAAAGTTTGAATTAAGGTTATCTGTACAAAATATACTCCACTTGGTAATACATGTATATGTATTAGAATTAAACTATTTATATATTGACAGTAAATAATTTATTATTAATTTTTGTGACTTCACTATTAATTAATGGTTTTTAAGTAGTTAGTACCTCAACACACCCATCAGGATTTGATGTATAGGATTCAGAGGCTGTGAATCTTGGGTATGCCAATCACACATACTTTAAGTAACAGCCAGGGTCATTTCAGGATGTACAAGGTTTTAGAGGTGAAGGGATAAGCTGTAGTACAAACGAAGAAAAGCCACCAATCTATGGTCATTATATCATCAACAGCCACACAAGTTTTGAACTTGCTACCCTTGTGGTAGAACGCTGCGATATCTTCACCCATTCACCCCTGGAAGTTGTGATGAACTGTTCTAGGCTTTGAATAAGAAGAGTTCAAATGTGTGTAGAGGGATTAATGAGTAAACATCATGGCCACTGTAACCCCTGCAGTCTTCAATGAATTAAAAGAAAAATATAATCAAATGGGATGGTACGTACGCTTTACATTCATAAGCTGTACTGGAATAAGACTTTTTTTTATCGACAATGACATAGCAGAAATGTCTAAATTTTAGACCAAAGTTGAGCAATCTTCTTTTTTGTAATATTTAATTGAACACTGTGAAATAACCATATAATTATATGTGTAGATTTCTCTGATTATTAATTACCAGTGTTTACACAAAATTTGAGTGACTGGAAATTGTATGGTATTAATGCTGTGCTGAGGTTGCAGTGAATGACAAACCCATTAAAACGATTTTAGCACTATTTAGTAGAGGGGGAGGGTTATGCTATTCCAAATACTATGAACAAAGTCTTTTTTGTCTCTCCTAAATCTTTTTAACCAGGGTCAGTTCAATATACAATGATCTCAAAAGGTAACTACAAACAGAAATATATGTATATATTGTATTGATCGTTATTAGTAATTATGTCTTGATGCTGTTGATGTTCCGTGATTGATTGTAGTAAATCCAGGGAATTGGGATAAAGAACAAACCCAGACTGGGATTAGCTTTCTGATTCTACTCAATATTTTATAGCTGAGATTGATTGGATCAAGAAATCGATGAGTCACGATCATGAATTTGACCGTTTGACCATTCTCTGGGATACCTGATTGACCCCGGGCAACTGTTACCTGTCTATCCATTCAGGTAAAATGCTTGTAAGGACACACCATTATTGTGGAGAGCTGTAATTGCTGGCTGATTTCAATGCGTAGTAATTGATTTCTATCGCCTTTGTTGGTCTTGTTAGCAGATTGTCCGACTGTCATGGAGTCTTGACCTGTGATGGAGATGTTTATCATCCTTATGGACGTCCATTGTGGTTAGGCCAGGGTTGTAACACTAATGGGTGCTGGGAAGAATATCACATTACCATGGCCAAAAGTAGGTAAGTACCTGGTATGTGTAGTATATCTTTTTCAATGATGTACTTGCATAAATGCAAGAATATATATGCACAACCATATTGACATTTGGATTCAAAGTTTCAAAGTATTCGTTAGTTTCTACTTCATATACTAGTGAAGTTATTCAAAGATATATGCAGGATACATGTTACCAGGATTCTTAAATGGGGATGAAATATCACTTACATTCTGAGTTTAAATGTAATTTCCGCTAACCTTGTTAATAGGCTATGATATACTATCTGTAGACTCGTAGTAAACCAAAGGCATAAAGTATGTCATGTGAATGTGTTGGTAAACATTGACCAGGGGGCGTGTATGATTACATGTATCAGATATACCATGGAAGTGACCGCTGGTGACGTCCATTATATGATTTGGTCATCAATATGTCCAGAGATTGATGTCCAGATACCTTATTTTTATAAGGAGGTGACATAAAAGTTGTCCACTTAGTATTTAGCAATGCATCACTGGGTGGATGTAGAATATGTATGTGATGTAATTATAATTTATCAAAATATTTTGGCAAGTTCCACCAATCTATACATAAATAAGAATACAGACTGACAAATATCTAGCAAAAAGTTTGCATGGTCCCGGTAAATTTTTAAAGTTTGTTTGTTACAAAATAGTTTTTACACTTTCTTATGTGAATATTTTTATCTCCAATGAATAGACAATCCATGGTGTCTGCAATGTCTTGGTTTATCACTGGTAAAATACATTGGTATGAATTTCTAGGGGAATCTGTTTCTGGTACAGGTTTGTACCTGATCATATGTCTGGGAGGGGATATGTACCAGATCAGGTGTCTGGGAGGGGATATGTACCTGGTCAGGTGTCTGGGAGGGGATTTGTACCTGATCAGGTGTCTGGGAGGAGATTTGTACCTGATCAGGTGTCTGGAAGGGGATATGTACCAGATCAGGTGTCTGGGAGGAGATTTGTACCTGGTACGGTGTCTGGGAGGAGATTTGTTTCATGTACAGGTTCTGTAAGGGGATTTGTACCTAGTTCTGGAAAGAGATTTGTACCTGATCAGGTGTCTGGAAGGAGATTTGTTTCTGATCAGGTGTCTGGGAGGGGATTTGTACCTGATCAAGTGTCTGGGAGGAGATTTGTACCTGGTCAGATGTCTGGGAGGGTATTTGTACCTGATCAGATGTCTGGGAGGGGATTTGTACCTGATCAGATGTCTGGGAGGGGATTTGTACCTGATCAGGTGTCTGGGAGGGGTTTTGTACCTGATCAGGTGTCTGGGAGGGGATTTGTACCTGATCAGGTGTCTGGGAGGGGATTTGTTTATGATCAGGTGTCTGGGAGGGGATTTGTACCTGGTCAGGTGTCTGGGAGGAGATTTGTACCTGGTCAGATGTCTGGGAGGGGATTTGTACCTGATCAGGTGTCTGGGAGGGGATTTGTTTCTGATCAAGTGTCTGGGAGAAGATTTGTACCTGGTAAGGTGTCTGGGAGGGGATTTGTACCTTATCAGGTGTCTGGGAGGGGATTTGTTTCTGATCAGGTGTCTGGGAGGAGATTTGTACCTGGTAAGGTGTCTGGGAGGGGATTTGTACCTGATGAGATGTCTGGGAGGGGATTTGTACCTGATCAGGTGTCTGGGAGGGATTTGTACCTGATCAGGTGTCTGGGAGGAGATTTGTACCTGATCAGGTGTCTGGGAGGGATTTGTACCTGGTAAAGTGTCTGGGAGGGATTTGTACCTGATGAGATGTCTGGGAGGGGATTTGTACCTGATCAGGTGTATGGGAGTGCCTTCTCACCTGTTTGGTTTTCAAAGTGTGAGGTGTGTCTGTGTTGGTGACAGAGTTAGATGAGATGGTGGGAAGTCATGGTGTTGGGAATCATCAATCTGTCAATCTGTCTGAGGAGGGTGGTGATTAGTGTTCCGTCATTGACAGGTACACAACAATCACAGGTGAGATAAACACCAGGTATCATACAGGTGAAGGTCCGGCTTGTAAAAACTCGGACAACAACATGTAGATCAGAAAAACGTGTATTCCCTTGTGGCTCATTATCACAAGGACGCAAGTATATCATTCTGTATATCTATTGAAAGTATTCATGTGTACAGGGTAATTTTGGTAAATGTTCGAGTAGGGTAAGTACCAGGGTTGGGGTAATTAAAAATGTAATTGCAATTAATTACATTTTTTCAAGTAATTGAAAGTAATTTGTAATTAAGAAATATTTCAATTACATGTAATTGTAATTGTAATTAATTACATTATAAAAATGTGTAATTAACAATTACATTTCAATTACTTTTCAATTACATTTATATATTTACTAATGTCTAAATAATTACCAAGATTAATGAATGTATGACATTTATTTGGCTATGTAGAAATTTAAACAGGTAACATATGTGAGACCTGTTTTACCTGTAGTTTACCCCTCAAGCAATATACAAGCTAGGTGTGAGGTGTGAAGTTGTGAACACAAAGCCTGTGATTACAACTCACAAAGGTCTTGCTTATATAACACCTGTTGATCACCTAATTAGCAAATCTAATGAAGGCAAAAATATAGATGATAGCTCAGATTTGTCTTCACTGCCCCTGCCAAGAAAATTTTAACAGAAGACTTTAGTGAAGATTGCAGAGAAATATTGTGACCCATTAAAGTTCTGGAAAGATTATTCTTGCAAATTTCTAAATTCGTCTTTTTTAGCTAGCAACTACTTAGCTATACCAGCCACTTCAGCTCCAGTAGAGAGATTGTTTAGTGTTAATTGCTGGCAAAGTATTCCGACCAGACAGATACAGACTGTCTGATGATGATTTTGAGATGCTAATGATGATAAAATGCAATAAAAAATATTAATACCTGGTACATAAAGCTGACGCATTTGACAATATTACTGCTAGGTCCAATAAAAATCTACATTTAAAACAAATACACCCTACCAATACTCAATTGTAACTTGCAGTTTATGTGAAGTGAACATATGTTCTATCAGAATTTACTGATATCGACTTATTATATCTGTATAACTGCTAAAGTGCAAGATTATACAAATGTGTATATATGCAAGGATGTATATCTCACTTATAAATCCTTGGTATAAACATATAAAAAACATATTAAGAAAATGTAATGTGTAATTGTAATTAATTACTTTTTGAATGTAATTGTAATTGTAATTAATTACATTTACAAAACTGAGTAATTGTAATTGTAATTGTAATTGAGTTTTGACCAAGTAATTGTAATTGTAATTAATTACATTGCAATGTAATTGACCCCAACCCTGGTAAGTACGTGTATATTATTTGATGTGAGGGAAATTATTTGATGTTAAGCTGTTTTGAAGAAAATGTTTTTTCCTTTTGTTTAGATTCTGTAAGGGAAAGATAGGTTCTAGACCCTTTACTTTTTTTTTATTTCAAGGTATATATTTCATTTTTATTTAGTAATATGTGGCACAGTACTGTAAGGAGGGTATAATGTATTATGTATAACATATGTATGTGAACTTAATATATCAAAAGTAAGCTTACGAAAAATCATAACGTGTATCTTATATAGTAAGAGAGTTGACTAGTCCAACTTTTGGTAGTATTGAAAGGCTCAGGCCAATTTCCCAGCATTCTTTCACTCATTATTGGACAGAGCCTCCTTATAGCTATTGGTTATCACTCTAGTGGTTCGATCTGTAGCAGGATTAGACTTGGTCGATCATTGGTGACCAGGTAACCCAGTTGATAGAGCATTCGGCAGGAAGTTCTGGGTTTGAATCCTGGTCTGGTCGCTACATTTGTGCACCTTTCACAAAATTGACACCCAATTAAAATACCTGTGATGGTGATATAAGGGTCTCTTATGTCTTTGAGGACAAAGACTTAGAAAAAGGAGTGTAGCGGAATTGGACTGGGTCAATCATCCTGGTCTTGACACTCCACAACAATATTCACTATGCTTTCTTTATTGATGTAGAAGAAGTGGCCCGGGGATGGTAATACGGTAATACAAAAAGATTAAGTTAATTTCTGTACTCGACCAACAAAAAATGCTTCTCAGGTTCAGTTCAGGGCTGGATTCCTTGTCAGAACTCTCAACAGGAAAGTGTATTCCACTGATCTTTGTACTCTTAATGAAATCAGTATTTGAAAGATCAACATATTACAGAATTAAGATTTCTTTACAGTTTAAGCAATATCAATAAAAGTTTTCAGATTTACACCTGTATTTGTGTGTTTAAGGGTCCTGTATGTAAGACTGAGATAGTAGAGTCACCCCTTTAAGGTTCATTCCTAGCCCAGTGTTAGTCTTCAGTGCCCCAATACATAAACAATTCAGTTACAAGATGATGGGAAGATAGCATGTGGAGTTTACCTGTAGAGTTTACCTGTATATCCTACAGGTATATAAAGACCTGGTAGATAAAGACCTACAAACGTTTCTGTCTGCCAATCATAATCTCTCGTCAGGTATACACTGTTTCCTTATTCTAGTGTTCGGTGGTCTGTCGTTACGTAATCCACTAGTAATGTAATACCTGTCCTCGTGGCCATTGTCTGTATCATTATTGAAATACACCTGTATTTTCATGTCAGTAAAACAATGGGTATTTGCTATCCAAGGACGAAAAAAAAAGTTGAGATATCAATATGATGTATCACACACAAACATGTTCTTTTAAATGTATTTTCATGTTTTAAGACTTATAAAAAATCAGGATATAAGATCCCCAATGTTTGAGTGGTAAATGGTATACATTTCACTTCCAATCTCAGTTGTTTAGTGTGTATGGATCCCAGAGGTAAGGAGCATCTGATGTCTCTCTTATCTGTTATAGATCTGAAGATCTAGACTCTGATATGTCAAAACTAATAGGTATATACATGCAAGTTTTAATGTCTTCATTTCATATAAGGATATGAGGTTTGCCATAATCTGCATTTCACCACATTTCTCTAATGGTGAATAGAACAGTTAGTGACAGAGGTACCAATGTATTTTTAAACATACATTTTATATCGGTATATTTACATATACAAATATATTTAATGTAACTGAGTTTTCATTTCAAATGATATTTTATGAGAAAAAAAGTTTCATATTTTTGTACACCAAAAGCTTAAAGTGAATAGTCGGGCAAAGAAAACCAGTCTAAATGCGTTCATTGGCCTTCCAAAAGTTCTCACATATTAATATGACGGTCAAGTTCTGCTTAGTTTCCCAGTTCTGACCATTAAAGTAAAGAAAAGTTGAAAGCATTGAAAGGGAGGCTGCGTGGAAATGTAACCACGGACATAGTGAGCCGGGAGGACGTTTTAGAATTTCCATACTTTAAATTAATTTCTTCGTACGCAGCCAGATTTTGACAAGAGATTTTATTTTTCCATTTCATAAGAAATTATACTGGATACATTCACACCATTTTTACCGACTTCGTCCTTGCCCGACTTTTCACTTTAAAGAGAAGTTTCAGTAATTCAGATCATCTGATATCACTTAAGTACAACAACCTACATTTTGAAGTTTTTCAAAGTCAATTTATAGATTAGTGTGTTGCAAAAAACACACCATTCTCCAATGTTGACATCATGATTGTCACTATGGAATTTCTGTCTAGCATGGCCAATGAAAATTTTGTCCAGGTCATATTGCACTAGTGGTACATTTGTATATGCAAAAATAGTAATGTAGGGGAAATTGTTGGATCATAGTGGCAGATTATATGATAAATATGAAATAGCAGCTGCATATAAAAAATCTCTCACCTGAATAAATTTGACTTTCATGTCGCTAGGTTTATAAGGTCAGGAATATTGTTATGACAGGAGTCATTCTTGTCATGCAACATGATATTGAATAATTCTTAAGAAAGTTTATCCAAACTTGAATGTGAAAAAATAGGATGTTTGAGTCAAGGTCGTTATTTTCAAGCCCTATCTGACATAGGGTTGTTAATGTACCTATAACTTCAATCTGTCATTATCAAGTTCAGTATACCATTTTTTATTTTAGGTCAAAAGTTTAAAGGTCAAAGCCACAGTTACCATGCATAGAAAGTTAGTCCTCACCTTACAACTCTAAAGGTTAAAGGTTGTCAATGTCACTGTAACACGCACTGAAACAGACGGGGAATTAATCTGAGGAACTTGGTGTCCATTTAAATGTTGTCAACATTACTATCAATCTAATTAAAATTTGATATTTATTATTAACTCTAATGTCTTACATAGTTTACTTTGTAGATAATGAACATAAAAATTTTAATTTAATTGTAATATTATAAGTGAGAATGTTTGATCTTTTTCATGTTTTTTTTTTTTTTTTTCATTCATTTGTACTATGGGATAACAAATATAAGATTTTTTTCCTTTATTGGAAAGTTATTAATGTATATGTAACACAAGGACAGAATTTTCATATTTCCTCTTTGTCATTTTGATACCTTGTACAATCACAGGTGCTGTTCCTATATAAAAATTCCATAAAATTGAAGATAAAAATCACTGTTTTTTTGTACACTTTCAATGGATGTATTAACTGGAATTTTTCTCATTAGACTCCTACTTATTTTTTGTGTACTTCCCCGTTCTGTTTCCATTTGCTGAACACAGCTGCATGTGACCTTCAGGCAGAATTCATTAAAACAGTTTAAAGTGTCGGTGACTTCACCTAGATGGTATTTAATATTAATGATTTTCTGATTATAAACACCTTATATAAATAAGTTAAGTATACTGACTTACTAATTCTGCTTAATGCATATAGTCCATATACGCAGTCCATTCATCATACATATATTTTATCCTATAAAAAAGGGACTTATTACACGGCATTAAGACAGTGTTAGTTCCTAGCGGTTTGATAACTGACCAATGCGGAGGCTTTCACTGGGGATTTGTGAATTCAAAAACATTGTCCTTAAGCTTCTAACAGCTGAAAAACTGATCGGTCATATCGGGGATAAGGATTTAGGTACGTAATACAACTCATACACACCAAGACATGTTCAAACCAACGGAAAATTAGGTTAATTCTATAGTTTGAGAGTCTGGACAGTCCGATATACGAGTCTTGAAAATTTGACAGTTAACTGTTTAAGGTGGGTGTTCCCGCTCACTCGTGTCGCACATGGGACCTATACCTGTATTGGAAAGGACTCCATTCATTTTCGAATTTTAAACAAGTTTCCTTATAAAGGTAAGTCATAATTTGTAAAAGGCAAAAAGTGATAGTACACCTGACAGGTATGACAAATAAGTTGACAGCACAAAGGAGATGGAAATCCTGTCGGAGCACTTTCTTTGATGAGGTATAACTATAGTGTTGGACTGTTCTATTGTTCAAACACCTGTACTGAAGATTTTGTTACTGTAAGAAAAGATTTTTTGCTTTTCAAAGAAGATTTGTTAAAAACTTGTTTGCCAACATTGAATTTTTTCATTTGCTAATTAACTGTATACAATTTTAATCATCAAAGTATACTTTTAAATTTAGGTGTTTTTTTTTTAAGGAAACCAACATTCTTTAAATTCTTAACAATAATATTTTTATCCTTCCTTTAGCGTACAGACTTGCTTTTTGGGCGATTTCTTTTCAAATTGTTAATATCCATACATTTATTTTAAACTTAATTTTTGGAATCTTTGATTTATTAGAACCTGTTGAAACTTTAAAACTTCTACATATATGGTAGGACAAGATCTTTACTGATTGCCAATGGCTGAATGTATAAGAAACTAAATATATGGTGGGATAAGTACCCAGAAGTATCGATCGAGCTCTGATTTATTATCTTATATATTGGCCATTGAAGACATTGTGAGAACGGTATTTATTTATGCTGTCTATACTTTAAGGATTTATTATGGTAAACTATTTTAAGACTTTTAATTGTATATATGTCTGGTTAATATCTTACAACATTTGTATACTTCATGATAGAATGAAACTTTATAAACTTCTTTATATATAGTCTGCAATCTTTCAATCATTGAGCTTGAAATCAATACAATTTGTATAAACATTGATTTGTTTTACATATTGCATTTTTCTGGTAAATGAGTTTAAGTTTTGCCAGTTTTATGTTCAACCAAGAAGTGTAACATGTACATAAATTCTTAATGTTAACAAATTTTTCCACAATTTTGGTATAGGCAAGTTTCCTCTAAAACTTAGATTGATCAATACCAGTAATTCATTCAGTTCAGAGGTTATGAATTCAAATCCTTATTTAATGTCACTGGATTGGGTGTTCTGCTATTCAGATGATGTACTTAGCAGTATATATATGCTCCAGTGAGATAACACTGCAAAGTTGACAGTTTAGTTCCATTGTATTAACCCTGCTGAATACTAACTACAATATACTTCTCAGCCAAGGAGAACATCCCGACTCTTTAGCTTGATTGGTTGAGTGTAGGACTAGTATTGGTAAGCCAGAGGTTCCAGAGTTTTGGCCCTAGCAGATCGAGGCAGTGATTATGTTTACATAAAGTCCTGTGCTCTGTACTATATATGTTAAATCATGATTTATGAAATATGGTATGGGAGTCTCCCAAACTGAACATGACATCATCACAGATGTAAATTGTTACATACTGAGGGAGCCACCCTGAAATGACCTCTAGCTGCTCAAAGGACATTGCAACCTAACACCAAAAAGGATCTGTTCCTTAATGTGTGTATATGTGCGAATTAATTGCCTGTAGGTTAAACATGTATGTTTTAGGAGTGATAGATGTGTCCCCATGATACAGACTTACACATCATACATGTGTCGTCTTGTTCACACTATATACCTGATCCAAAAATGGCTTTAATTCTATCCCCAATAAAATCTCAAGTTACTCAATTTCTCTCCTGAAATCATTTCTTTAAGTGGTTGTAAATGTCATGTCATCAACATAAATATTCAAGCTCACTCTACATGTATCAAATAAAAAGAGTAACATGGCCAATATTTATGGTCCTTTTGGTGGCGGAGGTGACGACAAGCCTCCTTGTAACAGGACAGGGATACCCTCAGTGTCATGTAAATGTTTGTTCCAAATGAAACTTATCATTGTTAATGAGTTTACAAGTATCATACTTCTACAGTTACCTGAATTCATTTAAAACTGGATTTAATTATTGAGCACTCTTCAAAATAGTGGAAATCCAACATTTTAGACATGGACTCATACAAAAGGAGAAGTACATGGTCCTGTGTGACTCATTGTACATAAAATTGTTTAATAATCTCTTTCCTGATTCGCATATTATGCGAGTGACCTTGGTTTAATTCTTGGTTATGACAGGAATGTGTATTTCACCCGTTCCCTTTTCCTGTGGGACTTGTACAGAGTTTGAGCACAGAAAGAGTTTTAGCATCAGGACTAATCCAAAGGAAATGCTTTTAAATCTTGTTTAAAAATGTTCTGAGAAACTGCACTCATTTATTCTCTAAGAGTGGTGCTGTTGTACCATTCCTTTATATACTATTTGTTAGTGTTGCTTGACAAGGTTTATCTTCAGGACTTTCAGTTTGTACTGCAAATGATTGATCCCATTCTAAATAGAAATTTTTTCAAATTTTATCAAAAATCCTTAAAATCAGTTTTAGTCTTGAAAATCTCACATTTTCAAATTCGAATTTTCACATCAGATCATAACTAAATTAATTGGTAAAAAATGTCTTGCCGTCTATCTGACAAAAGACTTGGGCCCAATATCATCAAAATACATTAGCAATATCTTAACTAAAAATTCTCTATAGGAAAGCAGAAGTAAGGGAAAAGTCTGAAGTTAAAAACTTTCTTTTCTGTAATGCTTTGCTATGGAAAGTTAGGGAATGTTGAAGAAACTTGGTCCTGTGCATACAACAGAACAAATAGATATTGCAATGATTATATAAGGACGACTAAAGCTTTGACAGGTGGATTCAACATGTACCGACTCTCAGCTCCCAATAATCTCCTGAGGAATGTGTTTGTGTGGATAGGAATTAGAAGTAGTTTGAGTTATAACTAGATCTGAATGTGGTGTGAAGCTCTGGCAGGCAAGGAAAGCTCCAGTTTATACACTTATACCAATGTGTTTGTCTGCTTTTGTGTCAATATTTGAACGGACACAAAATAGACACAAATGTAGTGGTAAATTAAAGCTATTTATGGTGTAGTAGCTTGAGGCTATTTCACCTGTTAAACCTTTGTATATTTTTATCTAGACATCTCAATATATGTAGGAAGGATTATCTTCATTGTGTGCAGTCCGTGTTATATTGGATTTTGGGTTCAAATTCATTTCTGATTAGTTTGTATTGAAGTAAAATTGGGTCAAATACCACTTTGTATAATAAATGTCCCTACATATTGACTATTTGCAGGAGAAACACTTTCCATGATAATTAATTGACTTGTACCATCAATATTGAACTAGACAAGTGGCAATCAAACTTCCAAGGGAGATAATCATGTACACGTACTTGTTACACTGTAATGAAATATTATTCTGACAAATTTTGAATCATTTGTTAAGCAAAGAATATGAACTGATTAAGTTTCATGTGTAACAATTGCTTGATGACACATTAATGAATACTGATATGTTATCAATTAAGATATACCTCTATAGGTACAATTCTGGTACATGTAATTGTTCTGTAATGGTTGATTGCATTCACCCAGGGAGCTCCATCATAATCAGTAGAGTTCATATATATCTGGCTAGTGGAATGTCCTAAGATCAAACCCCAGTCTGCCTGTGCATTTTTCTGCTCCTATTACCACACATCAACTGTTTTCTCTTCAGTATAACTCTGATATAAGGCAACTGTCATTTGCATATAAAATATCCCTAGAGAACACACATATTAAATTGATCTGAAAGATTAAAATACTTTAAATTCAGAATTTTGTCTCAATTTAATAAAAAAATGATTGTTTACACAGTACCATGCAGTAACTGTTTATGTTAATTTGGAATTAAGAGAGTATATGTGTATATACCTGTGTATATACCTGTATGTTTTAAAACGAACTACCTACCAAGGCTTATTTCTACAGGTATTATCTGTATTTTTTCACTAGCTATTACCTACCATACATTTACATGCACTTTCTTGTTTCAATGTTACAAATATTGCCATTACAAATTTTCTCAGATTGATTACTAATGCTAAATCATTTTCCCTCCCCTTCTTGTTGGAAACTTCACAATACTAAATTTTCTCTTGGCCCTCTCCTCCCTGTTTGAAATTATACTAAATTATCTCCCCTTTCCTCCCTGTTTGAAATTTCATGATACTCAGTTATTTTCACCTTATTAGATTATTTTGATTGATCATACCAGAGTCAGACACCATAATTAAAGTGTTTGATTCACCAATAATAATTCAAATATCGTAAAACCTTGTCGTCCATCGACCTACAAACAATGAAAATTGATAAAATTTGCTTGTCATTGTACAAATGTGGCCACTTTAATTTGATGTGACCTTATGAGTATCCCGAGGTAAACTACCGCATTAAATTATCAGTAAAATAAACCAGTGTGACTAGTTTTAACACATTTACACCAAATTTATTACATGTAGGACATTAGATTTTCAATAGACACTCTCTTTATAGGAATATCGATATAAATTCACGGTAATTTCCTTTTGAAGGGAAGGAAATTGAATGGGATCTGAAATATAAATCCTGAGAAAGCCACAGTTATGATTTTTATATCCATTATTAGTTTCATATACAGATATGTAGCATTAGCCAGAACTTTCCCACTATATCATGTATGAATAACAGATACCTTTTACAACAGTTTGATAAGAAAAACTTAAAATAGAAGCACAAGCATGCACATTTAATACCCACGATACTTTGATAAAAAATGTTCAAAGTAAGCTGAAGTACCTCCCACCATTGTATCTGGTTATTGGTGATGATTAAAGGTAAAATTAAATCATAATTCATAATTAATTGTAAAAGTGTCAGATATGGCTGTTTTTCACAGATGCACCTGAATCTGAAGTTTTGTTATTAGATTGTAAAAAACTGAATCGTTGTATTAGATTGTAGAAAATTGAAATGAAAATGTTGATGTTGTTCATAATAAGGACCATACATGATCTCCTTCACAATTTACTCTATTCATCCTAATAAGCTCCCAGGATGCTTTTTAAAGTATTTGAAGACAGGAAGGGGAACTTAATATTAATTTTGAACTTCCTTTGCTGTTTGTCTGTTTATGTACAAGTCAAGTTCCGCTTTCAAAGGAACCATGAATGCCAATTGTACCACTATGTCCTCAGACTCAAAATGGTGATGTCATGCCATCTGATCAGAAAAAAATTGACAACTGTAAAGAAAAATACCTTGTACTCGGTACTATTACAGTGAAATGTTTAAATTAAACAAGAGGGTGTAGATAATTGAGGAGACGTGGCAGCCAGGTGTTTTAATCTGGGGTATCTGTATAGGACCGGTGTTGGTCACAGAGTAGACATTGTCCGATGTGTGGATCAGTAGGCAAGTTTTACTGTCAATGTGTCTAGGTTGAGTAAGACGGATTAAGATCGTTACTACATTATGTCACCTGGAGATTATAGGGACTTTAGGATCCCAACTAGGGGATCAGTCATCTAACACTGGGACTAAAAGGTCTCTATGATCGAGGTTTGATAGCTAAAACCTAGGCAATAGGCAAAGTCGTGTAGGTAGTAAACCTGTACTTTTATCTGAGATCAGGATCACTATCATATCTCTTTTCGTTGATCTCTGTTACAGGAAAGGAGATAGTCTTGATCATAATGTTAAAGTTGATAAATAGTTATGCTTGAAATTATCTTAGTGAAAACAAATTCAAGAAAACAGCACCATTATCACTACTTCGTCATGCATATGGTATGCAGATTTTATAATATTTAGGAATCTAATTGCTGCCATGCAGAAGTAAAACAAAAGGGTAATAACTCTTTTAATTACTTGTGAAATTTAGAAATTAGCCAAAATAATTTATTATAATTTTAGATCTTCCAATTCATTAATAGATCTGAAAATAGAAACTCTTTTCAAAACATTTCTTCAGGGATATTTCTATCTTTTATAATGTATGATAATTATATCCATACTTTGTCGGTTTTATTACTTTGCTCGAAGTTCATGCTGTATCAAAGTTTTAATTGGGTGGCAATGCATTAATAAACACTAAAATATATCTTACTAATAGAAAAATAAACTACCAAAAAGAGAACATGTACAGTGTGTTAAATACCAGATTTCTCCTGAATCAAGACAGTTATGTTTTGATATCTTTGGTAAATGTGAAAGATTTCAGTATAAAGTGAACAGTAACATTGCTAGTACCTGTTTGTGTCATTGTACGGTCTTGTAAAATAAGGGTATTTAATGTTATGCATCATTAGGCATTGATTTCATAAGTTTCAGATCAAATTAATGTACTTCTACTTAGTTCATTAAAACCTGTTCAAGTGTCAATGTCATACACAGACACTATAGAATGTTTGGAACAGGTCAACATGTCACTGAGGGCTGGCAAGTTAACTCATAATTAATGACTAATTAATTTCTATACATGTTTATGGCAACTAAATCATTATTTAATTGTTCATCAAGAAATCACAGCTGAAGGATTGGAATCTATATAAATAAATTACCCACATTAGATTGGTACTTAAGGTTATGTTAACACAAACGAGACGAAAGAAATAGCTGATTTAAAATTTTATTCAGGTTTGATAGAAAGACTGATGTATTCTGTGAATGTATACATGTTCCAGTATTTCAAATTATATAATTTCATTGCAAGAAAAAACTTTTAAAGAAATGTTCAAATGGGTTAAAACTTCTTTTAAATTAGAATTTAATTCAAAATATGGCTTGCATTAATTGACTTGACTTTGAATGATTTCAAGAAATATCTTTTTAATGATTTTATACATTCCTTTAATTTACCTTTAGATATCAAGGATAAAAGAAGTTAAATGTGATTGATCAGTGTTTATATTTATAGAACATGATGAGAATTCCTGTAGGACTTGGGGTTGTCAAATTGCATTGGCTGACAATGGAGAATACAATTACAATATGTACACCGTAGTCATGAAAAATTATAAAAATTATTTAGAGTATAAAATAAGGATTTTTTCCACCATTTATTGATTTTTTTTGACTTAGCAAAAGATCTTTAGTACATGTATATGTGTCACTTTTACCATTAAATTTATATAATTAGTTAAAACTTGTTGCATAATTTTGTCACATTGGATCAATTATATGAAACATTGACTTCAAAAGTAAGTTGACTAATTCAAGAAATATGTATAATATTAACATAAATAATTTCACTGGAAACATATTTATATACATTTTAATGCAAAATCGGAATAAATTGATTTTATAAATTCCAATGATCTGTGATATCTTCTGGTTTATATTACTCTAATCTATCTATAGTATCTAATAGTATGATTTATACCTTTAAGGTGTACATATTTAATGAAAAAGATTAGGGTGACAGAAAATCTGTGATCAAATTAAGATTACTTAATCTCGTTGTGACCTTTATCTGTATTATAATACATTAATGTATGCAAAACATCTACAATGTATATTAAATCCACTGATAATCTTCCGGGGTCCTCGACGTAATCAAACGTAAGTTCAAAGAAAGTCGGACTTAAATCTGTTCAAATAAAATATTGATAACATATACAGAAATATTTGACCTGTGAATTTTTCAGAGAAAGATTACAAGTAATTAAATGAACTAAGGCCTGATATTGGTTAAGCCCATAGTTGAATGCACATCTTCTAAATCAAACACAAACCCGCAGGTGAGTCCTCTCCATTCAACACCTACTGGAGTCTAAAATCGACAAGATTTTGACGACCAGGTATATTGAAGTGTAGCGTTATCTGTGGTGAAAGTACAGGTGAAGAGCTCTTCACTAAGTCAGCTAATGTATTGATATACCTCTGGTTTATCTGAGGGGACCTCAGTGTTTAAAGTTTCGTGTTAGTAGTGGACTATATTGAGGATTCAGGGAGCGGAACTACTTAGGTTTGTGTACAGTTTTACTGTAGTGAAGAGAGTGGTAAGGCTCTTGTCTCCACCTTTATAGGGAAGGTGAACAAATTCCTTGACTAATATGTTACATACGGTACTTACTTTTGTTCTAGAGTGATTTTAACAAGCATATTTGTAAAAAAAAGCTGCATGAACACACTACAAATCAATATTTTAAATATTTGTTTTTCAGGACACCTACCTTTTTAGAAAGACATCATAATGACAAATAATTCAAGAAAAACAGAAACATTATATTTGGTTCTACTATAAACAGATGAATATCATGGAAAGTTCCACATGTTTTAATTTGTATATAGGCATCAACTTTTTTAATTACATCTACTTTCTTTTACAGTTAGTTGCTATGACAGGAGTTTGGTTCTTTAAGATTTTTTTCTATGCCTTCACCATGAAATTGTTTGTATAAATATAGATATCATGGAGAGTCTTTATATATATATAAGAGTTCACAAAGACTAAACAAGAGTTATCTGTTATGTTTATAACAAACCACATGTGTTCATATGTGCTAATATGGTTCTTACCCAGACTTATACCATTGTGACAAAACTCTAATATCCATCCATTGTTACCATTGTCTTTGTTATCTATAACCAATTGTTACATTTTTTCAGGTGGGATATAAGGCCAGTAGATTGGAGCTGAAGATATTTGTTGAAGGATCAGCAGTATTTTCACCTGGGGAGAAACAACAATACACAGGTAAGATATTGATTTGTTTAGGGATATGTTTCACGCTTAGCAGAATTTATTAGGTGTGGAAATTGTTTCATCAATTTTGATGAAATATTCACTTGTTTTCCTTTGAGTCTAAAGTTAACTGTCCGTGTAACCCTTGTGTACACAGATAGAAACTTTAAATAATTAATTTCCAACCTCATACACCAATAATTTAACAATTTGAGTTTATGTAACTCAACCTGAATCAGGTTTTGTTTACCGTTCCATACAAACTAATCATCAATACAATTATTCTTAAAATAACAACATGTCAAAGGTCACATATATTATGAACTAGCACTTCAATGATTTTGTAATAAATTGAGCATGGGGTCAAATAAACTACGATATCTACGCTGGGGTTGATAGGTAAAAAAATCTCATTTATGTATTCCGATCAATAGTCACGTCCGCAGCGCCTTCAAAAAGCTAAAGCTTAAAAATGCATCCCTGTTGAACTCCCTTGGCAAAAAATCAAGTACAGTGTAACAATTGAGGAAACCATTCTCATGGCTGGATGAACTTTTAATAATTAAGACACAATACAGGTGATATTGAATGTCAACAAAACATTACATGATCTTCAACACATAACAAAAATTATCACGGTTATATTAGTTTATTTCTGTGATAAGAGATCGTTGTTGTTGATAAAAACCACATTGGATATATAAGATATGGGAGTAAGTCAAAGGATTGGTGTGAACGGTTTTAAAGACGTACATCTGCTTGTTTCTATAAAACATTCACCTGTCCATTCTTTGTTTTCCTACCTGTGGCGCCTGATCTAACCCTAGTCCGTTCCTTACTTTGATGTTAGTAAATATTGGTTTGACTAGTTCCCGTTCCCCCATTATTTGATATAGATGTTACAACAGCCAGGTGAAGTTATACACTTGGTCACGACACCTATACATACCACAGTGTTAGAGGTTACGCCATAACAATAATGTCTCCTCTGTCTTTTGAAGAATGTTTCAGATACTTCCATTGATAAATTGGATATTTCAGAGGTTATAAACTTTACCTGTTTTTCATGTAATAGAGAGCATGAGGAAATTGAATTTCTCAAAGCTTCCTCTAGAGGTCCTGGGAATTTCTAGTCTGTCATGTAGCACTGAAAACTTTATCTGGAGGAAAAAATGCTGAAGTTTATAAAATAAGGGTGTATGCAGTTCAGTATGGTATTGCACTTTTTTCTGTCTTAGCTAGTATGAAAATAAATAACTTTTTTTGTTCGGAATTAAAAGAATTAATTACTTGAGAACTGTACTTCCATCAGTTTTTAATAGAATGACGCTTTGTTGGAATTGTTTTAAAGAGTTATCACCCCTTTCATGTTTTATTTATTTAAATGTTTTTGTAATACAATGAACACTATTTTGATTCTACATACAAGCCATAAGCTATGTCCTTTCTCACTGGAATCTCTGGTGGCCTTTCTCCAGTACCTTAGGTAACAAACACATCCTAAAACAAATCTTGAAATGATAGAAAATTTCAACAAAACTGGAAAAAAATAAATTTTGTTTTATCCTTTTCTCTTGTTTTTGCCAAGTTGATATTGGACATGGAAATTGGTCGCTATACATTGCTATTCTGTATTAGCGCGTGGGAAGATTGTGACATCATGTTTGCAAACATATATAAACATTATACCTTTCAGAGAAATCGAATTTCACTCACAAAATAATGACATCACAATTACAAGGGTAATATGCAAAGCCGGAATAAGATTGGTCCCAAAATGTCATCAATAATTTTATAATTCATTCTTTATTTTTTTTGGTATAATTGATTTTAATGGCTGGTATGTTCTTTACTTCACATATTTTATCAGAAATAAAATTCCATCCTATCATTCTTATCTTCATACCAGTTTATCTGAAGTGTTTCTGTGGTTTCTAGTGTAAATGGCATATTTATTCAAAATTTGACACGGAAATTTATTCTTATCTACTAAAAGGTTCAGACATTTATGTGATGTCATTCATTGTTCACGATATAAATCGTTCATGCCTACAATATTCAGAGATATTTGTGGGATGGGATAAATAGCGTGGCTAATGGACCATGAATTTCAATTACACCTGGTCCAACGGCCAATGAAGAGAAAACTCTTCCACAGGGTAACACGCCGGAAAGACAAATCTCTTTCTAGTTGTGTAGATTGATTTTCCTTGTTAAGGACATGTTCTGCAGGTTCTCAGGAAGGTATTGGATTTTCTGGTATGCCGTAGTACGATTGATAGAGAGGTTATAATTAGTATTTTCGCATCGATTGTCCGTTTGTCGGCCTGTGGCACAGTTATAAACAAGCTATTCTTCGAGTGATTAGGAGAGAAGTTGTATAGCCAGCCATTTGTTGACTATTCGGAACTGTCAGTACTTGATTTGGGTTTATTTACATTGTTGTAACAACTGGGAGGTGACAATAGGAGCTGTGTTTGTTACCTGTAAAGGTTAATTACAAACAAGCTGCCTTGGGTTGTCACAAGGTGTTGTACACAGGTGAGCATTCCTAGCAGGTAGATGGAGTGCATAGGTTCCCTAATCAAGCAGAAACAGTACTGTGAACAGTAAACTTGTGCACTGTTAAACTTCAGTATACGAACATTGGATTTATATGGAAGCTGTTTACTAATGAACATGGACTTGTTATATAAACTTTAAAGTGTTACAATAGCTAACACCTATAATATACTGATTAGTAAGGTATGTATCACTCTTTGTAGTTTGTAATGCAGAAAATATCATTTCCTACACATGTATACATGGTATAATGTAGAAAAATAATAAGTAACAATATCTTGTGGAGACAATTCTATATGTACATGTACTAGGTATAGATAGGTTCAATTATTTTTTTGTGTTATTTAAGTCTTTCAGAATTTAAAAAACCTCTAAACATTTATCTTATTTTTTCAAATGATTATATATATATATGCAACTTTAAGGGATGGTTACGGTAATGGATTTATATCTTTAATAAGTACGTAATCATTTCTGACCAGGTATAACTGAACTTTCTTGGCCATTAGCTGTTTCATTATATATATTTTCCTTAAAGTTGGAGTATCAAACACATATGCTTGCTTAGTATATTCGAAGCCTAAATCCATGGTTTTGATATATTCACAGATACAGGTGTATGTAGCAAATGTATATGAGTATTTTTTTTTTCAAAACAAATAAGGCATGTGAAATAGATATAGAGAGGACTGACATTTGTTTCAGGAGATGGTTATAAAATAAAAGCGATGGGGGATTACAGAGAAAAAAATAAAAATATGAATAACCTAGCTCATACATGTATTTTCATTACTACAAAAATAGCTTTTTATTCATGACAATTTTCTGAAAGTCATCTAGTATAGCTAATGTTTTAAGAGAAGATACATAGCTGAAATTAAATGTTTTACTGATTTTAAATCTTTAATTAACTTGTATAAACAATATTCAACGATATAAGTGTGTTTTGGCATGTGTACCCCTTTAACTTACAGATGTACGTATTCTTCCCATCTCACAGCGTCGGTCAGTGAAACGGCTGATTTTATCCTTCAATTCTTAAGGCCTTATATAAGTGATATGTTCATTGATAACTGGGTACATGCTTTACAGAATAAGTTGTATGGGCAATAATTATTTTTGCCTCAGAAATATTATTATTCAGTTGATGTCCCTATATGTCTTTACACCACAACACAAAAGGAATAAATCATTTCTGGCAGGATCGAAAATGGATTGGAACAACCTGATATATAGATATCTCACTCGGATGATTAAAAATCAATCACAAAACACTACTTATCAACGGTAACTGAAATCAGCCTTAATCATTTTTAAGGATTTTTATGCAATTTACATAATATCCAATTACAAAACATTGAAAAGCTGGTTTTGTTTGTGATAACAATTGCGAGAAAATAGCCATTATTTTTTATGAAAAGTCACTGCTATCCCTGCTATAGTATACCTGTCAAGAAACGTTTATTTGTACGAGGTACTTCATTTCTTTTATGATACGGAAAATTATTATGTCCATCTAAAACCTCAATGCCTGGTTTTAAAGGGAGTCTTAATTAAAAAACATATCTTATCACCTTAATATGACAAGATTTAAAGCGAAATTTGTACTTTGGTTCGTATTCTTTTCACACAAATTGAAAAGATGATTATGAAAACTCATTAGGGCGGAAGGTGTTAGCCCTCACTCGAGCCACGATAAAACCAGTAAAGATATAACTACCGGGTACTCAACAGGAATGTTAAGGTACGCACTTCTCATTTCTGTCTGATGACAGAGATCCAGGCCAAATTTTATTGAAGGATTTTTCATAAGTCATCCTCATTATTGTGAATGGTATGTAAATTTACATGTAACATTTATTTTTATGAGAGTTGTTTTTAACGATTTGTTGTAACTCCTGTTGATTTGATCTGGTAGCAAATCAAAGACGGGTTAATACATTTTGATTTTGTATTTGTGAAATACCGATATCAGTGTTTCTTATATATAAAAGTATAGTTGACTTACTGTTAAAACATTGTAAATGAGAAACAATTGAACAGCTAGCCTCTAACTTGGAGAATTAGCCAGAAATACCATACTGAAAGGATAAGCCTAATTCATGATTGGTTCTAAGGATATGATATATTTTTATTGAATTTCTAAGGGAAAAGTTCAGGGGCACCTGTCGAGAGGTACCTTTTAGGTCATATGAAGGCTTAATTGATTGTGTAAATCCCTAAATGGCAGATCTAGGCCCAGGTAGCCCACACGCACCCGGAGATGTCGCTGGAATGTTTCCATGTGAAGGAGTTCAATTATATCTCCTAACATTGACCACAAATTCAGACGTTCATTTGTGTTTGGGTTTAATTCATGTATTATGCTCTGTATCAAGATAAAATGGACCCAAGTTTGACCATTTTACTCCAAGTCCAGTAAATTAGATGTGTTTCCGACATCCCATCTATATAATCATGATAAGAGATCTGACCTTAACGCAGACTTATATTATCACATGTTTTGTCGTCCACCAACCTATGTTCCCCACTGTCATTCCTTAGCTCAGCCACCCCTGAAATTCCATAATGCACATGGTCTAGTCTTTGATTTAGAAGAGCCTAAATTTGTATTTAGGGGTGAATGAGTTAGACATTTTTTATCTCCTTCAGTATTTAACAGAACTGATAATGAAGTGGCATTAATTTGATTGTGTAGACAATTGAACTATCCAATTACCTGTCGTGCATATGGTGTGTCCAAGGTATTGTGACTTTGTGGTAACTTCTTCAATGTAAAATAATGCTGGTGTCAAGCTTCTGTCAAATGTCAGCCCCATTCCTATCCCATATTCAACACTAGGGAGGCCAAGGTGGCAAAGAGGTTTAAGGTGTCTGACATTCCACCTTAGCGAAGAAAGTCTCAAGCCTTAAATAACAACGGGTAGTCATCAGTAAGTCTGTATGTCTGTGGTTTTCCCCTGAGAACTTTGGTGGAAGACTTTGCTGTTTCCTCTACCTCTGATACTTGACACATCCTAATTAACAATGACATGATGGGAAGTGAAAACCACAATCAAATCAATACATTCCTCATCCAACATTCTAAGGATGATATCTGTCATATTCCTGTTACACAAACAATAGTCACAGTATGGAATGTTTCTAAATTCTGGGCATTATGTGACTGACATTGTTTTCTGGTTAGTTTCTTGGATAAAAGGCAATACTTTTTCTGTTCAAAATGAATGAAGTTGTTTGTTACCTTTGGAGTTTATCAAACAGCTCTAGGATACTTTTACTTGAGTGTGTTGATACAGATCCTTCCATTACGACAAACCGAGTGTATAATCACCTGTTTATCCACCTCTGTGTCAGCATTCAAGATGAGGCCAAGATTTCCTAACTTAATAACCATAAATGGTGTTTATCGTCACCGTAAATCTATATACAAAAAGGTTTATAAAAACTCTACAAAAGTTATTTGTAGAGCATGGCAATAAATGGGGAAAGTTGAGAAGTTCAACCGTGTGACCTTGAGAATAAGGATACTCCTGTTACTTCTCATAAATACACGTATCTGATAATCTTTTATCTCTTTTTTTTTCAATTTCCATTTGTAACAGCGTTATTGGTCTTTCATTGTTCAGGCTTTGTGTATGCTAAAGCATCCTGACAACCATCGATGGGGAAAATGGCTTTTACTTTGCAATCATCGAACTTTTCAATTAAAATTTACATTATTTTATGTTTATTTGATAACAGTAATAGATCAGAATTGTATTTAAAAGTGAAGAGAACTTGAAATACATAAAATCTGATTGTCCTCCCTAAAGCGGCAAACCTGTTATGTTGATTTTAAAGATTTAAAAATTCACCGGAAAGAATGGAGGGGAAAATGTGCGGAGTGATTTATTTCGCTTTAAAAGGAATTTTATTGTGATTGCTATGGCTTTCTGTTGATTTGTGATATTTCTATGCAATGTATTGTGATGGAAACTTACATATGTGACCATTTCTCTGTGGCTATTTATAAAAGGGAAAACGTTGGCCGAGTAGTTATCACCGTGGTAAGTATGTGTGAAGTGGAGATCAGTTAGCAGTGGGGACATTGAAAGTGGGAAGGCAATGTTAAGGTCAATCAGTATATGGATCTGAATCGCTGATGTCTGGCCGGTCAAGTGGTCAGCTATGGACATATAAGGGTGTATACGTACCAGGTTTTGGTGGTTGTGGAAAGCCAGAGTTCTGTGGGAAAAAATCTGCTCTATGGCAGGAACTTATAAAGGTAAAGGGTAAATCGTAAACATAATGCATGACTAATGAATAGTCAAATACTGAACTCTGAACCTGCTGGTAGTAACACTATAAATACATACATATCAATGGTTTGAAAAATATCTAGATTTCTGAAAATATAAAACATTGGAGGTATTGCAATTTTTTAGCAAATAAGAAACCCACTAAGAAAACGTGAAATTTTTAATAATTTTTAAAAGAAAATTTGAATTCTTGAAATGTTTTGTCATAACACGTTGTACTCATTGAATTATATAATAATCGTAATTCATTTTGGATAATTTCAATAACTTAACTTGTTTGTATAAACTTCTAGTAAATGTTGCAAGTTTTCAAATTTTAGTTTTATGAAATACATCAATGAACTGCACCGCTGTATGTTTTCTTGTCCTGACCATACTGGTTAAGATAATTACTAGGATAAGATTACAAAGATTAGTAAGGGCGGTTCTGGGTATCCGATAACTTTTTAATCGCCTTTCTCTGGTGAAAAGGGTTTTATTGAATCAAATGGGGAACAGTTTTAAATCATACACCCTCTAATTTTATAATGAACCCTTCCAGCTATAGTTTTAGAAGAATTCAAATGTGTGTACAGGGGTGCATGAGTTACTAAAATAAAGAGCTTTTTATAGCGGATCAGCTAGGATGTTTTATCAAAGAACAATAACTTTTTGTTATTGAACTGAATAAAAATTTTATCATTTGAGTTTTTTGTTGATAGTGTATTAAATATCCTGACATTATCTGAAATGGTTGCTGACAGGTGGAATTTGTTAATGTAAAGAAAACAAGAGAACTTTTTGTTCACTGTCACTCGCCAGTTGTGGAAATAATGTCACATTTCTCTTGTAACACTGCTTGTGTTTGCTATGTCAACATTTGGGTGTCTTGTATCAGAAAAATTCTTTGCAATTCTTTTTGTGAAGCTTAATATAACTATGCCAAGTAAGTCCATTGTAAACTACATATATATTTTTTGAATGACTTTTGAAAAATATATGAAAAAAGGAAAGCTTTGATTTCTTGAGCTGACTAGTGAAGTTTTATGCAAAATTTAGTTATTGAAGGACTTTTATGGGCATGATTGTGCTATAGAGAAAAGGATGAGCAGATATTTTTAGGGCAAGACCCGATATATAAACTTTTCTTAATGCTTATAAGATTTCATTGAAGCGTCTATTTTGAAAATTATTTTCCTATGTGCCAAGCCTGTTTATGCCACAGAACTATAACGCTGGTGTTGTTTAGTGTTGAATTGAATGTCAAACATCTAGTAATCATTTTTTATATAGATAATTAGAGCAGGGAAGAAAATTGTGTTGACAGAAAGGATCGTGTATAACGTTTGGGCAACAATATACGATTGAACGTTGTCACGATATTATTATAGCCTTCGCCTGCTTCCTTCTATAAAATTTGTAAAATGCCTTTATTTTTGAGTCATTGTTCATTTTCCTGTAATCATTAGGATCTGATTGTGAGTCTTTGTGTCCCATTGTCCTGGCCCCTAAACCCCAGATGTAGACAGCTCATATTGATTACACTGTTAGTCAATACACCCTAAAATCGATATCCCACATTTCTGAAAACTTTTTTGAATGTTTAAAAGAAAACTAGAGATATCTATACAGGTATTATGGTCTAATGCTTTTTATTTTTGTCTCATTTCAGACTTGGGCTAAAGAAGAAAGTTTTAAATCTACAAACCTGATTAACACTGATCACAAATCAGATGGCCGTATACCGAGGAACAATACTCGAGTTTTGACTGTGACTATCGTCTTACCAACAGGTTGGATTGTTAACCCAGGGGACTTTATAGCATTTTCGTTTTAAAGGAGATTCGGAGATATTCATCGCAAAGTTTCATCTTCTCGAGCCGTGTTGTTACTGAGCGTTTCTATCAGGATACATTCACTGTGGCCAGTATGATTACAAAAGGGACCTGAAAGATTTATTGACTGACTATAATGCTGTTTTCAACAAGCATGACTGCACACAATTTGTGATGAAAACTTTGCCATACATTATTTATACAATATAGAAATCATCTACATGTAAACTAGCTCACCCTGGAATTCTTTTGTGAAAAGCTTGTGGTGCCCCAACACGAGATATAACCCCTAAAAGGGAAACCTGACCCGGCAGGGCTTTAAGAGGACATTTTTGTGCATTGTGCTTTCCCTCCATTTCCCCAGCAGTGCTGGTAGTGTTACCAGGGACTTAGACAAGAAAGGGCAGCATTCCTGGTTGCCGCTCCAATATCATGGATACCTGTAACGACTGTGAGCATGGACACATCAAACCGATTATACTTATCTTGCGTGGATATATGCTATTGAGATAGAACTGTTTAGTGAAGTTGTAACTTTTCGAGGGAAATGTGTATTTGATGAGTGTTGGTCGCCTTTGATGTGCTATTCTATCCATGTAACTGAACACTAATTGACCACTTGATACCCAGTTGACAGGTTTTGATATGATACTTTCAAATCGTCCATTAAACTGGATGTGAAATAAGCAGCATTGATAATTGCTATGATTATGGGCTAAAGTAAATCATTGTTGAATTACAGTGGTAGAAGCAACAGCCACTATGGGGTGTCCATGTTTACCCGTGTGTTTTAGTATTTACATTATAATATCATTACTGCTTCACGTCGGTGAAGTGGTGCTGAATACGTTTTTCGTGGTGTATCTGTATCCATCGTTGGAGACATGGTTCACCATCGTCCTCGGACTTATGATGTTACCAATGGTACTGGTACAGCTTGTATCAGCCCTGCTCCTCCTTCAGAAGCGTGGGGAACATCTAACCTGTCGCCAAGCTTTCTCCACCGCCGTCATTCACATCCTCCAGCTCGGATTTGTCTGGAGACACATCAGGATCGTCAAGGAAACTGAAGTCCTGTGGAAAAAGAGGGACTTGGCCGATCTTCTGTTACTTAGGCTGTTCTACGCCTTTTCAGCCAGCTTGCCCATTCTTGGAATCCAGGCGTATTTTATCATCTTCAAGGGAGTTCAGGATACAATTATCATAAGTGCTGCCACAGTAACTCTTTTTTCGACATGTTGGGTTTTAAGTAGCGTTAGACGCCGCAATGAAACTGACGATATTGAGAACATTGCGCTGTCATGTCCTGGTACAATGTTCCGATTGATGTGGCGACTTGGAGAACTTGTTTCGCGTGTGCTATCCCTGGCTGTTTTCGCGTCCGTCTACCACTACTGGGTGTTTGTGGTGACGGGGCTACACTGGCTCACCATGCTTGTGTGTATCTGTACATCCTTCCTCGGTGTTCTAGAGATTAAAGCCATCAATCGCTGCTACAAGTTCTTCCTGTGCATGTTGATTTCCTACATGTATGTGTTCTGTCATGTGAACTTCAGCACTGAGGGTGCCCAGTTTCGTTACATTACTTATTATGTCATCATGTTCCTGGAGAACGGAGTCCTGACAACTGTTTGGTATTTCAGTATCCAAGGATTGGTAGACATGTTCAAAGTCTACACTTTACTCTTCATCATCTGTTGTGCTTTTCTGATATCCATCATATCTATGGTGATTTATTACAAGCTTTTCCACATTCCAACGTCAGATATGTCAAAAGATCAGCACTCTGATTTGTGTGTACAGGATGGCTGTATAAATTGTAAGCTCAGCCTTTGTGCTAAACACAATAAGATGTTACAGCGTCCGTTCAGTGCTGGATGGATCTCACAGTACCAGGAGGCACTCAACAATGGAGACTACTACAAAAATCTCCTACAGGACTCATTCATTGACTCGGAGAACGAGTGCAAATCAACGATAACAGAGTCGTGTTCAGGTAGGGAAGAGCAGACACAGGACAAAGAAGATGATGTGAGTCCGTTTACTAGAAAGACACTAAGTTTTCAGTCTAATGGCACATACAGCCATCGTCGGTTTATCAGGACTGACGTTCAGACTCTGGCGGCACCAAAGGACCATTACGACTCGGAAAGCATGTTGTCTTATATAGCACCAACTGTACCTACGGGGTCAAGTGCAAATGGTGACTCTTCAGATGAAAGTGACATTTCATTACCCCTACCCCAGGGCAGTCCGGCCAATAGTGAGACTCGCTTACTTACAGACAGTTGGGATAACTTAAAACAGGACAATCTGGCATTTGATCCCAGTACAAAGAAAATGCTGCCAGGGTTCCGTCCAATTCCTGCGCAGAATCTCGAAGAGTGGTACTCGGACGGTTACAGTACAGACCACACCGAGTCTGTCTACCAGCTGCCCATTACAGTTCTTGCCAAAATGAAAAGTAGTCGATCCAAGTGTAGAGACCGTGCTTCTTTAGCCTCAGACTCCACAGAGTGTACTATGTGTAGAAACATGAAATCCTATAAACTAATCCGTAAATATTCCCGCGCCTCCAGTATCGTATCTAAGGAAAACGTTATACAGGAAGAACGGGAAGACGAGAAGGACAAAAAGACTTCCGAACCTGTTTATTTATATTCCTACCGAAAAGATATCCAGAGACTCATACAGGACCCGCGACGGTACACCGAACGGGACCCAGTGTATACCGACTCCTCCTCGCGGGGCCAGGCGTGGTATAACTGTAGTGAATCAGGAGATAGTGCATTCCCACAGGAGTATTTCAGCTCCAGTAACTTTGAAACGACTTTCGATGAGGACGAGGATGGTATTAGTGAATCTAGTTATGAACTCATAATTTAGAATGAGATTGGGTTATATTACTGTAGGCAGATTTGTTGACAGATTTTTACAATTTAGCAAATGTTACTATTTGAATTATTTTTCAAATTTGTTAGAAAATGACCCCGTTATAATTAAGTTATTGCTATTTTCATGATAAACATTAGAAGTCATTTGTTGTATGACATGTCATGGAATCATTACATATCCACAAATGTATTATGGGAAAGCATGGTCAGTTATATACCGTATTCGACCCTATAAGTGCCCCGAGATCAAGATTTTTTATAGTTGTTTAATGAGGAGAAATTCACCAGAAAAGTGTAAGTAAAAGTTTATTTCTCAACTGCAAGCTATAACTTTATTACCTATTTTACTTTATGAATATATTCTGTTAATTTGGAGAATTTATGGCGTTTTTTGGTTTACTGGTTACTTGACATTAATATGCCCCAATACCCGCCCCCTTTTTTAACCATTTTTAGCACCCTGGGCGCTTATTGGGTTGAATACAGTATGTACAATTGAACCTTATTATTTTGAAATTTCATGACTTAATTACCCTGTTTAAACCGAGGTACTATTAAATTTTCAACTTGCACAACTCAAATACTCGGATATATATTTCAAAGTTTGCCACCATCTTCTCGTCTCAAACATAATAATGTTCAAATGTATATTAATTATAGTTAATTCTGGAAAGTCTACAATCATAAATATAAAGAAAACAAAAGAAACCAGAGGTCTGTTAGGTAAATGGTTATAAATTCAAGGTATATACATGTAGTTAATATGCACTTATTTAATACTCAAATAAAAATAAACAAAAGATTTCTAGAATTGTTCACATAAATATCACTCCTTATCAGCAATGAATACAAACCAGTAATTTATGATATTAATAATGTTATGTACAATGTACCTGTATTTACCTCCATTTCATGGATAAATTATATAGAATTACAATTCAGTTTTCATTTCACCTGTAAATCTTTTTACGGATTTGTCATTTAAATTATTTAGGGTTTCACTGATTTATGATAATACATTGGGGTTTTTATGTGTAAATAGATTTTCATTTTGTAATGATATTTTTAAATTGACAAACAGTTTTCATGACAACATATTTATAGTAGATTTAATGAATTTATGGAGCAAAGTTTTATTATCATGAAGTTAAATTTTGTAAATCTTGCCGTAGTTTCTAGACTAGACCCTGATTTCTCAAAACAATTAAACTTCAGTCAAAAATAGATTTAAGTCATAATTTTGATTCATCTAATGTTAAAGGAGATAAATTAAGTTTTGATACTAGAGTCAGTGCTTTTTGTTTAGAGAAATCAGGGCCTGGCCAAGGTTTCTTGAAATATACCATGCACTATTTGCATATTGCCATAAAGAGTTGGCATGAGTTTTTTAACTTTTTGTTTTGAAAAATCCGGACCAGACACAGTAGAATAGACTAAAAGATATAAAGATTGAAACATTAAAGTTTTGTAATTGATCTTTAAGATAACTAAATCGTGACATTTCTATTACCTGAGTTTCCATGTAAACTTGTGAAAATCTGAATTTCTACTTAGATTTAAGACCTTGGACTCAGAGAAAAAACTCATCGTTTATTGTCAATAACCTATTGTGTGATACAAGTTAAAGAAATGACAATACTTCTGTGGATGACTGTTTCGGTTTTAAAGTTTCTGGTGTTATGTATGGAGATCAATAGGACAGTGTTAAAAAGATTACGGATCACATCAATCGTGGCCCAGCAGACCTTTGTCGACCTAATGTATCTGCACCAGGCACTCGACCTGATGTATGTCATTTGTACAGCACGATCTATGTTAATGTCTCCATCCTAAACAACTCTATTGTGCGTGCCCAAAAACATTTCAAATCATTATTCATGATATTTTCAAAGGTTCCTATTTATTTTGAATTCAGAATAACTATCAAGGTTTTTTTCCGCCAATGAAGCATCTGGTTTTCCTTTTATAATTGAATTACATGTATGTGGAATGTTATTTTTTACACTAGATTTGTTCCCGTCTCGAGATTCGCCTCTGGCTAGAGAAGCTGTTAATTTCTCATGTCAATATGCCACCTTCTATCTTTTGAAAGTTGTGTTACTGAGATATTTGACAACAATTTCCTCCTTTGTTGAGTTTGTAGGTCAAATCAGTGTTTCTATTGATCTGGTACAAACTAAGGGTATGGAAATCTGAGAAAAAAGTCTACAAATTACATGCCAATTGAAGTGCTAACAATGACTTGTGCTTGTCTTTTTTTTGTACAAATTTTGTTTGAAAAGAACTGTAAATGAAAAATCTTTAAGACCTGTTTACCTACTCTAACAACAAAAAATCTCCTGGGGTCTTCTTGTTCATAGACATATAGCGTCTCAGAATTTTGAATGTATAAAAAGTAAGTACAGTACAAGTATACATGTATTCTTATTTTAATCTTTGAGGTACATGTTTCTTTGATTTGATTATTGTTATAATTTACATGCAGTGGATTTTTTTATCATCAAATCTTTACAAATTGATGCATATTGTAATTAAGTCACAATTAAGGCACATATCATACTCTGCCAAAACTATTCTCAGAAATTCATAGAACAAATTACAATAAGAATACATTTGTATATCACAAAATATTCATTCCAGAACTAAGAAAAGAAAGTTTTGGTGATAACACTGAAAATTAAAATTACAACCCTGAAATTACTTTCACAGAAATTTCACAGATTGCCATGTATGTCATCTTTTATTTCAAAAAGCTTTTATAAAAAAGTTACACATGTATTGGCAAAGAGTTTGTGTAAAATTCCTTCATTATGTCAAAAGTGATACCTTTAGTTTGATACCTAAGTATGATATCACTTGTATCTTTTTTGAGTGCAATATTCATGTCCATGTTCAGATTTCATATGTTTAGAGTTCTGTATATTGTTGAGTTCTGTATATTGCTGAGTTAGAGATGTATATATTTGTAAGATGATGTCAAAATTAGATGGATATTGTTGTGATGAGTTGATGAAAGTTATATTTACCTGTACAAAAATAGAATTTTGCTGGTTTGATTTATATCAATTGAAAAGTAGTTAGTTGAACAGTTGCACCTGATGATATAAAATAGGTGACTATACAGATCATGTTACACGGTAAGCAAAATAAATGCACGCCATCCCAAGGCTGAAGCCACCCGTTTCTAAATTCTTCATTTATTTGTGATAAAAATTTGGTTGGATCCCTTAAATCTAAGGAGATGTCAGATCCTAAATTAAGGGGAGATAACCTAGTATGAAAAACTAAGGAGTGGTGGATAGCTGTTAACAACTGTATCATAATCTACTCTATACTGTTAAAAAATACAATTTTGTGTTGTAAAAAAGGGACAGAAACTCGGTCATATTCAATAGAAATCTACACATCAATTAAATAAGTTAAAATCAGCTACTGTCAAATTACTTAATAACAGATCTTGTTTAGATAAATGCGATATTATTTACTTTAAATCTACCTCAGGTTGATCAGCCCGGTCCCCGCCTTGTACGGGATCAATATTCTGTGTGGGCTTTCTCGGGGTGTAATGACAGTATTTAAATTCTGATTGACCTAACTCTGTAATAGAACTGACCTCTCTAATCCATTTGACCTCTGTAATCCGATTGACCTCTGTAATCTGTCTTAACTAATTCACTCCTGTAATTCCATAATGAACTATTCCTGCATAAGAAATGGAAGAGTTCAAATTTATCTGCAGGGGTGAATGAGTTAATTTTCTTATTGAGAATTAAACTGCTCCTGGGACCAGAAATTGAATACTGTGTCATTAGCTTTTTAGAGAATATTACAAGGGCAGATAACTCTGACAAATGTCAAGGTCAAACACAAATGATGATATTATAATGTTAAAAATTGTTATACAGTTGAGCATTGGTATTGAAATTATTACAGAAATAATTTCTCACAGATTTGTTAAATTTTGATATGAAAATAATGTGCAGTATATATTTTGTTATATATATATTTGTTTACTTATTATTAATATAATAAACAAATGCATACTATAATCTGTTGTGTTGTAATTTATTGAATACAGAGAAATAATCAATAGTTTTGACAACAGTACACATTTGTTTTAATGTCCTGAGCCCAGTTTCACAATTATGAAATTCCCCATAGGAAAGTATTATAGAAATTAACGAAAGTTTTTCTAACTTAAGATTATTCTTTAACTTCTGTAATGCTTTCCTATAGGAATTTTAAGTTAAGGTGATTCCTTAAGTTAAGAAATGTTCATTAAACTGGGTCCTGGATTATGTTTTAAGCGGGGCCGAAAGTGATCAGCCATTGTGATGAAAGTTTGATGTTACTTACAAAGAAATAAAACTGTTTTGTTTTGTTTAATATATCATATATTAACAACCAAGGTCATTCAAGGACATCACAGGATTAACGCAAGGTCTGCACCTGGCAACTGTCCCATGTGAGTTTCAAACATGCAACCCAGAGATGAAGAGCTAGTTGAAAAATGTTGGGCCATCTTAACTATTTGTACTTGAATAAGATGACTCAAACATTTCACAGTGTACATACCATATTTGATCCAATAACTACTCAAATTCTTAACAAGAGGCCCATAAGCCTTACCATTCATCGGACTATTGGTGCGATACAACATAGTCAAAATAAATAGTAGTGCCAAAAAATGTTTGGATCATTACAAAAGAATCAAATAGGCTGAAAATGCTTGACCAATAATTAAGGCAATGTAAACAAAAAACTCTTCAGTTCTGTGACCTTTTAAGTTGGTCAAGGTCATTAATTTGAACAAATTTTGTAGCCTTTCTTCGCTGCATGCAACAAGCCAAATATCAGGTCTCTAGGTCTCTTGGTCATTGACAAAAAGTCATTTAAAGATTTAAGCTTTTTCGACCCTTTGACTTTAAATGAAGGTCAAGGTCATTCATTTGAACAAACTTGATAACCCTTTATCCCAGCATGCTACAAGCTAAATATCGGGTCTCTATGCTTCTTAGTTATAGACAAGAAGTTGTTTAAATATGTTAGCCTTTTTGACCCCTGTGACCTTGAATAGAGTTTATTGCAGGTATTCCAATGGGTAGAGCATCTGTGTGCCTAAACAGAGGTCCTAGGTTGCAATTTTCCTATTCATGTAATTTTTAGTGGTTAGTGACGGTGCAAATTTTGTTTTAAGTAAAGTGAATAAGTGTGTGTTTAACAAGGAGTTAACCATTAACTGAGGGGCCGATGGTCAAAGGCTTGTATGATGCTGGTGTTAGAGAACAAAACACATAAAAGAACAGAAAAAACAGGACTTGACAAGGTCAATTAGTTATACATTAATATGCAAGTCATCAGCAAGTTCAAACAAAACCAATATGGCGATGCATTTTTCTGCTCCACTTATAAAATGTACCTGTGAACATTGTTTTTGCATAAAATACAATATTGAAAGTGCACCCATGGAATTTAAGAAATATTATGTAACACATGGCATTTGAAGCCTTTCCTCCCATTCAGCTATAATATAAAAAGTGACAATTTCTTGATCAAGGTTTTGATCTCACTGTATAACACATTAAGAGTGAGTGATTGAGATTTTCAGATTTATGATGAAAGCATCAAAGGACTTCCTTCTTTAAGCAAAAACCACAAACACCAGTAGAACCGGTTTGGTGTCACATATTGCACAACACTCCTAACTATCTTTAATGAAGGCATCTTATAAATTTGTATTTCTTCGTCTTGCAACTTTTTGCCATGGTCATGATACAGGAGATAATATGCACATGGGGCTATCTAGTAAAATAGATTTAGCCTTCAGTTTCTTTTCTGGCGGCTAAATGGCACCAATAGGTAATAGTACCACTTCTGGGGGCTCAGGGACACCAACAGGTAATAGTACCACTTCTGGGGGCTCAGAAACACCAACAGGTAATAGTACCACTTCTGGGGGCTCAGGGACACCAAAAGGTAATAGTACCATTTCTTGGGGCTCAAGGACACTAACAGGTAATAGTACAACTTCTGGGGGCTCAGGGACACCAACAGGTAATTGTACCACTTCTGGGGCTCAGGGACACCAACAGGTAATAGTACCACTTCTGGGGGCTCATGGACACCAACAGGTAATAGTACCACTTTTGAGGGCTCAGGAACACAACAGTTAATAGTACCGCTTTTGAGGGCTTATGAAAACCAACAGGTAATTGTACAAATAATGGGGGTTTCAGGGGCTCCAACAGGTAATAGGGGCTCAGGGACACCAACAGGTAATGCAACCATTTCTGGGGGATCAGAGACACCAACAGGTAAAAATACCACTTCTGGGGTTCAGAGACACTAACAGGTAATAGTACCACTTCTGAGGGCTCAGGAAAACCAACAGGTAATTGTACCACCTCTGGGGGCTCAGGGACACCAATACATAATAGTATTACTTATGTGGGCTCAGAGACACCAACAGGTAATAGTACCATTTCTGGGGGCTCATGGACACCAACTGGTAATAGTACCACTTCTGGGGGCTCATGGATACCAACAGGTAATTGTACCACTTCTGTGGGCTAATGGACACCAACAGGTAATAGTACCACTTCTGGGGGCTCATGGACACCAACAGGTAATTGTACCACTTCTGGGGGCTCATGGACACCAACAGGTAATTGTACCACTTCTGGGGGCTCATGGACACCAACAGGTAATTGTACCACTTCTTGGGGCTCATGGACACCAACAGGTAATTGTACCACTTCTGGGGGCTCATGGACACCAACAGGTAATTGTACCACTTCTTGGGACTCATGGACACCAACAGGTAATTGTACCACTTCTGGGGTTCAGGGACATCAACAGGTAATAGTACCACTTCTGAGGACTTAGGAAAACCAACAGATAATAGTACCACTTCTGAGGGCTCAGGGACACCAACAAGTAATTGTACAACTTATGTGGGCTCAGGGACACCAACAGGTTATAGTTCCACTTCTCGGGGCTCAGGGACACCAACAGGTAATAGTACTACTTCTGGGGGCTTAGGGACACCAATAGGTAATAATACCACTTTTGAGGGCTAAGGAACACAACAGTTAATAGGACCGCTTTTGAGGGCTTATGAAAACCAACAGGTAATTGTACAACTAATGGGGGTTTCAGGGGCTCCAACAGGTTATAGTACCACTTCTGAGGGCTCAGGGACACCAACAGGTAATTGTACCACTTTTGAGGTTCAGGGACAGGACACCTACATGTAATAGTACAATTTCTGGGAGCTCATGGACGCCAACAGGTAATTGTACCACTTCTGGGGGCTCAGGGACACCAACAGGTAATAGTACCACTTCTGGGGGCTCAGGGACACCAACAGGTTATAGTACCACTTCTGGGGGCTCAGGGACACCAACAGGTTATAGTACCACTTCTGGGGCTCAGGGACACCAACAGATAATAGTACCACTTCTGAGGGCTCAGGGACACCAACAGGTAATAGTACCACTTCTGGGGCTCAGGGACACCAACAGATAATAGTACCACTTCTGGGGCTCAGGGACACCAACAGATAATAGTACCACTTCTGAGGACTCAGGGACACCAACAGGTTATAGTACCACTTCTGGGGCTCTCAGGGCACCAACAGATAATAGTACCACTTCTGGGGCTCAGGGACACCAACAGATAATAGTACCACTTCTGAGGGCTCAGGGACACCAACAGGTAATAGTACCACTTCTGGGGGCTCAGGGACACCAACAGGTAATAGTACCACTTCTGGGGGCTCAGGGACACCAACAGGTAATAGTACCACTTCTGGGGGCTCAGGGACACCAACAGGTTATAGTACCACTTCTGGGGCTCAGGGACACCAACAGATAATAGTACCACTTCTGGGGCTCAGGGACACCAACAGATAATAGTACCACTTCTGAGGGCTCAGGGACACCAACAGGTAATAGTACCACTTCTGGGGGCTCAGGGACACCAACAGGTAATAGTACCACTTCTCGGGGCTCAGGGACACCAACAGATAATAGTACCACTTCTGAGGGCTCAGGGCACCAGGATGTACACTTCTGGGCTCAGGGACACCAACAGGTAATAGTACCACTTCTGGGGCTCAGGGACACCAACAGGTAATAGTACCACTTCTGGGGCTCAGGGACACCAACAGATAATAGTACCACTTCTGGGGCTCAGGGACACCAACAGATAATAGTACCACTTCTGGGACTCAGGGACACCAACAGGTTATAGTACCACTTCTGGGGCTCAGGGACACACCAACAGATAATAGTACCACTTCTGGGGCTCAGGGACACCAACAGATAATAGTACCACTTCTGAGGGCTCAGGGAGGTCAGGACACCAACAGGTAATAGTACCACTTCTGGGGGCTCAGGGACACCAACAGGTTATAGTACCACTTCTCGGGGCTCAGGGACACCAACAGGTAATAGTACCACTTCTTCTAGGGGCTCAGGGACACCAACAGGTTATAGTACCACTTCTGGGGCTCAGGGACACCAACAGATAATAGTACCACTTCTGGGGCTCAGGGACACCAACAGATAATAGTACCACTTCTGGGGCTCAGGGACACCAACAGGTAATAGTACCACTTCTGGGGCTCAGGGACACCAACAGATAATAGTACCACTTCTGGGGCTCAGGGACACCAACAGATAATAGTACCACTTCTGAGGACTCAGGGACACCAACAGGTTATAGTACCACTTCTGGGGCTAAGGGACACCAACAGATAATAGTACCACTTCTGGGGCTCAGGGACACCAACAGATAATAGTACCACTTCTGAGGGCTCAGGGACACCAACAGGTAATAGTACCACTTCTGGGGGCTCAGGGACACCAACAGGTTATAGTACCACTTCTCGGGGCTCAGGGACACCAACAGATAATAGTACCACTTCTGGGGGCTCAGGGACACCAACAGGTTATAGTACCACTTCTGGGGCTCAGGGACACCAACAGATAATAGTACCACTTCTGGGGCTCAGGGACACCAACAGATAATAGTACCACTTCTGAGGGCTCAGGGACACCAACAGGTAATAGTACCACTTCTGGGGGCTCAGGGACACCAACAGGTTATAGTACCACTTCTCGGGGCTCAGGGACACCAACAGATAATAGTACCACTTCTGGGGGCACAGGGAAACCAACAGGTTATAGTACCACTTCTGGGGCTCAGGGACACCAACAGATAATAGTACCACTTCTGGGGCTCAGGGACACCAACAGATAATAGTACCACTTCTGAGGGCTCAGGGACACCAACAGGTAATAGTACCACTTCTGGGGGCTCAGGGACACCAACAGGTTATAGTACCACTTCTCGGGGCTCAGGGACACCAACAGGTAATAGTACTACTTCTGGGGGCTTAGGGACACCAATAGGTAATAATACCACTTTTAAGGGCACAGGAACACAACAGTTAATAGGACCACTTTTGAGGGCTTATGAAAACCAACAGGTAATAGTACAACTAAGGGGGGTTTCAGGGGCTCCAACAGGTAATTGTACCACTTCTGGGGGCTCAGGGACACCAACAGGTAATACAACCATTTCTGGGGATCATGGACACCAACAGGTAATTGTACCACCTCTGGGGGCTCATGGACACCAACAGGTAATTGTAATACTTCTGGGGGCTCATGGACACCAACAGGTAATTGTACCACTTCTGGGGGCTCATGGACACCAACAGGTAATTGTACCACTTCTTGGGGCTCATGGACACCAACAGGTAATTGTACCACTTTTGAGGTTCAGGGACACCAACAGGTAATAGTACCATTTCTGGGGGCTCATGGACACCAACAGGTAATTGTTCCACTTCTGGGGGCTCATGGACACCAACAGGTAATTGTACCACTTCTTGGGGCTCATGGACACAAACAGGTAATTGTACCACTTCTGGGGGCTCATGGACACCAACAGGTAATAGTACCATTTTTGGGGGCTAAGGGAAACCAACAGGTAATAGTATCACTTCTGGGGGCTCAGGGACACCAACAGGTACATTTGTAATAGTACCACTTTTGAGGAACAGGTAATAGTTCCACTTCTTGGGGCTCAGGGACACCAAAAGGTAATAGTACCACTTCTATGGGCTCTGGGACTCAACAGGTAATAGAACCACCTCTGGGAGCTCATTGTAGCTAGGGACTCGGGGACACCAACAAGAAATAGAGTTCCGTGAAATGTTGTATCGATAAGAACGCACGAGTTATCCCCCTTGTACAGTAATTGAATTTACACTGAAGTATTGACACATGAATATTTTCTTATTTCTGTATTAGTTATTAGATATTTATTATTATTATTTGATAAAAATAAGTAGAATAAATAACAAAGAAAATATGTAATTTATCAAAAAATACTACTGTACTGTATAGTACAGTACCCTTTTCAATTTTCTAAGTGGAAGACAGATTAATTATATTGACAAATGAAAAAAATGAAGAAAAAAAATAGGAATATTCAAAAGTAGTATGATATCAAGTATACTAACATTATTTTTCTTTTTAATTCATTTTTTTTTTCTTTTTAGATTATCCGGTCCGGAAATATTGTCGTATGTTCTTTTTTAATTTTTACCCACAATTTCAAGCGTTTAACCGACTTTGATTTTCAAGGACAAAACAGAAATGGCCGAAGCTGGAGTAGGACCGCCGGTGCCCAAAGTGAAACGGGTGCCATGGACCCCACCGCCAAGGTCAATGCTTGGGGACTGGGCGGCTGAAATGTTTGTGAAAAAGCCAGGAGAGGGGTATGATTTGCAAAAGGGGGAAAAACCATGGCAGTATGAAAGAAGAATGAGACAAGAGGGTATGAATTTAAAAAGTAAATATCCTGCGTTCAACATCCAACCCTTTAAAGATGACCGTGAACGATTATTAGGCGAAGATGGGAAAGGTATGACACCGGAACAACGAGCAAGGCGTGCACGCTGGATAAAAGATCAACAGTTATCTCCAGGGGAACCATTGTACGAACCTATACCGAGAAACTACTTCAGAAGGCTGTATGGGAAACCAATGACTGCCATCTATATGGTCAAACACAACATACAAAATAAGCTCATGTTTTGGGCACCACCAAAGGTATAACTCGCTACAATACAATTTTGTTGACATAAAACAATTTACATCTGTAATTTTGGCAACATCATAACTGTCAAAATAGCCATGGCTTCTGTCATAAACAGGTCCGGTAGCACGCTAAATCTGGCTATACAGAGGATTCCGCTTATTTGCATAGGTCATTTTCCAGAAGAAAATATGCAAATAACCGGAGTATTCGAATAGGCGGAGATGACATTTTGCACCTCCGTTTGACCCCACACATATGTATGTGAATAGGCAAATAAATATTGTTTCGTTTACTTGATAAATACGTAAATTATTTACACTTAAAACGAACCACAAGTAATTATTTTCGAAGTTGTAAATCGATTTTAATTGTTTAATAACAAAAAATATTAGATTCTTGTTTACGTTAGATCGACACGTGAATATTTGAGAAACAGCTAAACGATCGATATCAAATGCAATTAGATTCTACTAAACAGGATTGGATTTGTGTCTACAATTCTGAACCTAAATAATAAACAAATTTACGTACATTTGCCTGGCAAAATGAACTTACGATCGTGATTAAACTTCAAAGTGCCGATCAACTAGTAGTGCATATGAATTTGAAAATGGCGGCAGGTATGAAGCCATGCGTTCACTCGACCTAAATGTCTTTTGAGAATTCTCCCTGTATTGTTGATCTATACGGCGAATAGCTTGATAACATTTCAGAAATTAATTCATATTCAAGTAGCAATGAAACAATTAACGTAGCAAGTATCTTTTGTATCCTAAGCTTACATACTGTACGAAACTTGCGGTAGTCATTGTACGCCGACTTTGCATGCTTTTTTGTCTCGTTCAACGAGACGCTTGATACGCACATGTCTGTCGTAGTCAACAAGACTCTGGTTGAACGAGACTACTCATGAATGGCGATTGTTGTAAGGAAGCATGGTTTCTCCAACCGATCGCGAACTAAGGTACGTTACGTTAATAAATAAACATATTTGAAAGTGCAGATGCTTTAATTAGACGTTTGAGTCAGTGATTATACTAAAGTTATGATCAACCGCTGCTGATGTAAATCGTAACAGCGTCGAATACCTTTGCAGATTCATGCATAAAATAACAAGCCATACTATAACGTTAATCTGTTACCAGGATGATTTCTAGTAAAAGCGAAGTATCTTGAAACATATATCGACGAATTTCGCTAAAAATATATTGCAAAATTGAAAAATATTCGATTTTATTTTCAGAATTTCCCAAATATTTTATTCAAATAACCGGAGGTCATGTAAAAGTCTATGCAAATACACGGAGTTGAAAAACAAAGATAAAGAAGGAAAAAATCGGGACCGCAGAATTTTATGCAAATAACCGAAATATTCGAATAACCGTTATTCGATTATGTGGAGTCCTCTGTATAGCTAGATTTGACTATATAGCCAAATCTGACAACACATATAGTGGACAAATATAAACAAAAGTGACATACCTGGTCACAAAATCAGCATACACATCGAAAATTGAATGACGAATCTTGTGAATCGGCAAAACGAAATATTTTTGTCATCCAAAATAATTTCCGGTGAACTTTTAAAAATCCGTCGTTGCATTTTTTGGTACTCGCATCCATTCATCCTCATGTTCTGATGAAAAAGATATAAATCCAAATTTCCCATTTGAAATATGCCACATATCTTGTTGTTTATGAGCCTACTATAGCACTTTTTGCACATGGTCACCATTTGCACGGGATCTGCATGCTCCAAGCGCACCTGTGGCCCGAATCTTCATTATGTGGATGCTTATCTGCAGACGACACAACGACGCCATATTGGTTCACCTCGCTATAGTTTTCTTACCAAAGAATAGTGATAATGAATACTAAATAATTGCAACGATGGAATTTTAAAAAGTTGCCTGCAAATGAACAAGTAGTCAAACATTATTCATATCACCGATTTACATGTTTCATCATCCATGCTTTCATACTCCACGAGAAAAATGTGACCAGACCTCACCTGTTTGTCCACTATAACGTGTTGTTAGATTTGGCTATATAGTCAAATCTAGCTATATAGCCAGATTTAGCGTGCTACCGGACCTGATAAAGGTCAGAAGAATTCAAAAATTTTTTTAAAATATGCACATCATTATACACTAGTTCTCTTTATGTGAATTTTACCTTCCTAGTTGAGCCAAATGTGCCTGCAATATCACTTGGTATTCTTACTATTCAAGTTTAGTATTCAAGATTGTAGTCAAGGAGGGTGTTACTCCAACGAGGAGACACTTTTGGAACAATACGTCGTGTCTAACGCAAAATAACGTCCGATAAAAAAACGGCTGACCAGTCGATTCTCATGTTATGGGAGTAGGAGGGTGTATGAACTTGCAGGTACATGTAAATGGTTATTGCTAATATCCCAATGTTTGGCAAGAGAAGACTGAATACTTTGGTTCATTAAGATTATATATAAGTGGGTGTCAGCTGATGTTTAATTCTTAGCAAAGACGCTGACTTTAATTCAGTTACACATCACAAGCAAACTTTACTATTGTGCTAAAAAAATATTTTTGTTTTTACTGCAGCCCTTCCCTCCACCCTCAGAAAGGAAGGTTCTTCCATTTGCACTTCTATTTTATGGCATAGCCTTAGCAGTTACATACAGTGTCAAATATCATCCCAAGGTAAGTGGAATCCATTGGTCTGCAGGTTTGTGTTTTTTTTTTTTTATTGATTTTGGGTCATATCTTATAACCAAATTAATCAAATCCTAATTTCAGATTGTCAATAACATGTCAGTCGACAGAACACTCTTTTCGGGCATCATATGTCCAATCACAAATTCCAAGTCAAAGGCTAGTTTACACATGTTTTTACTCATAGAAAACATAATGTATAGAGCTTTTTTTTTGGGGGGGGGTCAGTATTTCACACTTCACCACTTCCTATAGTTCTTGAATTTATACAATACCAAGTATTATTCTAAAGTAAGGTACAAAATACAGCCACTATGGAATGGTTTTCATATTATACTTAAGATTACATAGTCATATTGTTGTTGATTGTACATGTTATATACAATGTAATATGTTCATGTTATGACTTGTGAAGTCAGATAATGTTTTTTCTAAGTGATGGTTTGTTTTCCAGACTTGGGAGAACCATATGGGGCTGGACTATCTTTGGATAAAATCACCAGATTATGTTGTAAGTTTCCAACACCATTGTGTTAGACTGAATGCTTCAAGTGTTACTCTTATGCAAATTTGGTAGGAAGAAAGGGATTTATAACTTACACTCATGCTCACCCAACAGCGAACAATGCAAGTATATAAACCCCTATCCAGATTCTATACATCAATACAAAAATACATGTGTATAAATAATCATAAGCTCATTACACATAGTCACACAAACTATAAAAAATTCTCAGTTCGCACTTTGAAATATGTACTAGTGCTGTGAGAATTGCCAATTCAGTGAAGTTCTCGGTAAATACGGCATCGTTACTGAGACAGTGTCGCATGGCATGAATAAAATGCTCCATAAGTTTCATGCAAATTTCCAGTCATGCTGGGTCGTTTGTAAAATATATTTTCATATTCAATATTTAGTTGCAGGTACGACAGACATGGTTTTCATTATGGGCTAAATTACCAGTTGCATTTTTTTATAATAGTATTTCTTAAATAACCATTCAGTGGTTTTCCATATTGATAATCTCACCCCAAAAGTGTTTATTTCCTTTGTAAATATTCTGAGGAAAAATTACGTCTTATGCATCTGGCTAATGTGTGTGAAAGTGTGTCACATGTACATTGGCGGAGATGAGAGGCCTGAATGTAGCATTTGTACCGATTTACCTGTAATGCTTTGGCGACACTGTGGTCTATAAATAGTACACAGCTACACGCACTTTGATACAAGTGAGCGCCTGAGCGGTAGGGGTTTATTTACTTGCATCGTTTGCAGTTGGGGTCAAAATAAATTTCATCAATTATTAATTACCATAACAACCCCACCCCCCCCCCCCCCCCCAACTGTGTCCACATAACTTCTCCTTAGCTTCTGGAAAACTGGGAAGCAATGTTGAGGACCATGTGTTAGTGTGCATGCAGGGTTTTCTGCCAAAATTTTGATTGCCACGATGATCACTACAAAGGTTTTGTAAAATGGCCAATGAATTTTGATCATTTCTATACAAGCTTGGTGCAACATATAACATATGGATGTCTATAATTTGACACATCACATGCTTCAATAACGGTTACCATAGAAACATAAAGGCATTGTCTGAAATAAGAGGTAACAGGGGACGGGGTGTATTAGTTAGCCATTGGCTTACATTTCTAAATATCAAAATAACTTGTTACCTGTTGAATCAATGTTTAAAACATGTACTGTCTTAACAAAAGAAAATGTTAAAACACATCAATTGATGCAAATTACATGATCGATAAAATCACTGGCAGTGGCCTTACTCTGTAACTACAATGAACCATATTGATTATGTTTTGTTTCTTGACAGACTATTGAGAAGCCCATGTCGCCTGCTGAGTATGCCGATGGTGGATTTTCCAGTAGAAAAGCTTTGTTGAATATCAAAACAAGTGCAGCTCAGTAACTCCAGCTACCTGTATTAAGATGAATGAAAGGACTTAAATTGTTGAATTTCGTGACACACTAAAAGACATCTAGGTCTGGAGTTAAGAAACTATTGGAATCTTTCTCAACTGTTTATTTAGTGGTGTGTGATATATATGGACTTTGATGAGGATGCTGTGAATTCACATTGTTCATATGATATAGAAAATAAAATAATTGTAAAACAAATATTTAAATATTTAGCTGAATAATCTTATCTTTAAGATTTACTGTCTGTAAGGTTAATACTGACTTTTTTTTGTCCAATCCCCTTTTTTCTCTCAAACCTACACGTATAATACTGGCTGGTCTAGGGCAATACACCCATGTCGCCTGAAGCTGTATTGCATGGCTACCATGCAATAAAGCCTTGTGACGTCACAGCGTCAACAAAATTACTATTTTCTAGACACAGTTTTAACAATTTCTTTCAGAAATTAAGCTGGATTTACTTTAAAAGATACAAACAACAGGATTTGCATTGAAAATATCACGCAATTTTCATGTATGGAAATTTGACTTGCAGTCGCGTTATTTTCCGAATTTATTTCAAAATGATGGAAAATAATAGCAGTAAAATTGCAATAAAACGTAGAGGTATGAGAGAAAAATACTCTTTCATACATGGATATATGAAGGATAGGGATATTCTACCCTCTGGATCAAAAAATGTTGTAAAACCCTTGGCAAGCCTCGGGTTTTACAACATTTTGTGACCCTCAGGTAGAATATCCCTATCCTTAATATCCACATATAAAAGAGTCTTATAATCTTGTTCTGTCTTCAAAACTTCTCTATTTCAAAGAGGGCAGAGGCATGGGGTGATGATATTGTGTCAGCATATCATACTGGAAAATTCCCCTCCTGTATGTATTTTGCATTTATCTTCCTGCAAGTGTGTCCTATTAGTATCTTTTATAGTATGCTCCATTGAGATTAATATGATCTTTTCCTACTTTAAGGGTAGGGTGGAGAAATCTCCTCCTAGGGTAGAAATTTCCCTGTCCTACTCTCTAGGTAGGGAACAATTCTTTTTCGGCACCTGTAATTTCTCAAAACAAGAGGCCCAAAGGGTCTTAACGGTCATCTGACAACCTAAGCAACAGTCTTATAGAAAATTAATTAGATATGGTGGCCATCTTGGATTTGGGAACAACCCAAAAAATAACAGCACTTGGTTTGGACCATGTCGGGATCATTTCAGGCAAGTTTCAGCTAAATCTCACCAGTAGAACTTGAGAAGAAGGTCAAAATGTGTTTTCAAGATGGCAGCTGTGACGGTCAGCTTGGATTTTCGATCAACCCGAAAATAACAACACTTTGTTGGGACCATGTCCAAATCATTTCAGGCAAGTTTCAGCCAAATCGCACCGGTAGAACTTGAGAAGAAGTTCAAAATGCATTTCCAAGAGGGCGGCCATCTTGGATTTCCAATCGACCCCAAAAATAACACTTGGTTAGGATTATTTCAGGCAAGTTTCAGCCAAATTGCACTGGTAGAACTTGAGAAGAAGTTCAAAATGTGTTTTCAAGATGGTGGCTGTGGTGGCCATCTTGGATTTCGAATTGACCCCAAAAATAACGCTAGATCAGGACCATTTCAGGCAAGTTTCAGCCAAATTGCACCGTGGAACTGGATAAGAAGTTCAAAATGTGAAAAGTTTATGCACTGCAGATCACATGATCACTTAAATATAAGGTCATCCTGAACCTTTGCGTCGGATATCCTAAAAATGTTTAAAACTACAAATACCTGTGCATGATTTCAAAAGAGCAAAGACAAACATTTCTTTACTAACTGTATCAATTGGAGATTTTTTTATTTTACTTTTTGAAAAACTTAGTCAAACTTGTTGACAAACAAGAATCTAAATCATTTTGAAATATTCAAAGTTAAAAGGAAGATTAACAAATCAAAACCATTTTAATACAGTCTTTTACCATGTAAACATCAACGAAATGTGTGAAAGCAGGTGGACTTTGTGATGATCATTAGCTAGGTCAAAGTTCAGCGTGCGCATGAAGTAAATCGAGGTTAAAGATGATATGGATTGTCCAATTGGATTGCACTGATTAATGTTTATTTGCATATGACGTTGTACAACTTCTGGTTTATCATGCAAATATATTCTACTCATGCAGATTGTCTTGCCCTGGTAAGACAGAGAAATTTTACCCTCACCGGAAGTGCAGATATCTCTGTCTGATGGGGTAGAATAATAGAATCTTTCACCCCCTTTGGGGTGAGACAGGAAAATCTCAACCCAAAGGGGTAAGATTCTTAAGTTGTCAAACACAAGGCTTTGCCAAGTGTTTGACAGCTGAAGAATCTTATTCCGATGGTTGAGATCTCCTGTCTCACTTCAAAGAGGGTGAACTGTTCTATTTCTCTGACCATATGTGAGCACATGCAAAGATCTTGTGTAGCTTATCTTTACCGAAGGGTGAGATAGGAAAATCTCACACTGGTAAAATTGTGGATATCCCTGTCCGGGGTAAGAGAACAACTAGGCTCCCACTATCACAAAGAGACACAACATGAATGCATGATACACCACCTGTCACTACATGCAAACCATGCACATACAGGAGAGGAAGTCCTTTATTGGTAATGACCATAGCTGACCCGTAACATGCCAAATTTTATATAAAGATTAAATTAAGTTGAAATTTTCCCTATAAGGAAACCATAATGGCGCCTGAATCACCCTAATGGTTTATATATTCAATAAATGGCTGCTGTAGTTTTAGAGGCTCTATATGGCCCAGGGTATTCATACTTAGCTTGCAGTATGCTGGGTGAAAAGCTTCTAATCTTGTCCACATGAATGACCTTGAGGTCACTGATCAATTAGGCTAAAATCTTTAAACAACTTCTTGTAATTAACTAAAAATAAGCTTAGAGATCTGATATTCGGTCTGTAGTATGTTGGGATGAAGGGTTACCAAGATTGTCCTAATGATTGACCTTGATGTTAATTCAAGATCACAGAGGTCAAATAGACTAAAATCTTTAAATATTAGGCCTGTATCATGCTGGTAACCAAGTTTGTTCAAATTAATGACGAACTTTATTGAAGTTCATATGTGTCAAATAGTCTAAATATTTTAACAACTTGTTCTTAATAACCAAAAGGCCAAGGGTACTCTTATTTAGCCAGAAGTATGTGGTGATGAAGTTTTTCAAATGCATGACCTCAACTTTCATTCAAGGTCAAAGGGGTCAAACAGGCTAAAATCTTCATGGTCAATACTGGTAACTAAAAGGCCTAAAGACTTGATATTGGGGATGTAGCAAGCTGAGGGCTACCAAGTTTGTCAAAAAGAATAACCTTCAAATAGGCTAACTAATCTTTGAACACCTTCTTTTCAATAGCATACCTAAATACCTAAAATTGGGCCTTAAGCTTTGGCATGCTGGAATAAGAGGCTTTAAATTTTGTTGAAATTCATTACCTTGACATTCATACAAAGTAACAGGTGCCATGCATATTGTCTTGCAATCTTTGAATGACTCCTTTTCAACAAGAGGCCCAAGGGCCTTAACGGTCATCTGACTATCTTGGCAATAGCTGTATAGGAAAATAATTAGATATGGTGTCATGGTAGCCATCTTCAATCTGGGATCAACCAGAGATATAACAACACTTTGACAAGATCATATCGGTCGCATTTCATGTTTCCAGTTTCAGTTAAATTGCACTGGTAGAACTTGAGAAGAAGTTCAAATGTGTTTTCAAGATGGCATCTGTGGCAGCCATCTTGGATCATCTGTGGCAGCCATCTTGGATTTTGGATCGACATAAAATATAACAACACTGACTAGGTCGGGACCATGTCAGGATCATTTCATGCAGGTTTCAGCTTAATCACACTGGTAGAACTTGAGAAGAATTTCAAAATTCAAGATTTTGGAATATTTGACTCTCGTGACCTTGAAAGTAGGTCAAGTTCATTAATTTCCACAACTTTGATAGCCCTTTATCTCAGCATGCTATTGACTAAATATGAATACCCTGGACCTTTCGGCTAATTAAAAGGTGTAATTAAAAGATTTTAGCTTAATTGACCCCTGTGACCTTGAAAGAAGGTCAAGGTCATTCATTTTTAAAACTATGGTAACCCTTCATCCCAGCATGCCACAAGCAAAATATGAGTATCCTGGACTTTTGGGTTAGTTAACAAAAATCGTTCAAAGAATTTAGCCTATTTGACCCCTGTGACCTTAAAAGAACGTCAAGGTCATCAATTTTCACAACTTTGGTAGCCCTTCATCCCAGCATGCTACAGGCCAAATATGAGTACCTTGAACCTTTCGGTTAGTTAGAAAAAGTCATTCAAAGATTTTAGTCTATTTGACTCCTATGAACTTGAAAGTAGGTCAAGGTCATTCATTTTCACAACTTTGGTAGCCCTTCATCCCAGCATGCTACAGGCCAAATATGAGTACCCTGGACCTTTTGGTTAGTTAGAAGAAGTCGTTCAAAGATTTTAGCCTATTTGACCCCCGGTGACCTTGACAATACGGGTCAAGGTCATTAATTTTCACAATTTGTAGCCCTTCATCCCAGCATGCTACAGGCCAAATATGAGTACCCTGGATCTTTTGGTTAGTTAGAAGAAGTTGTTCAAAGATTTTAGTCTATTTGACCCCTGTGACCTTGAAAGTAGGTCAAGCTCATCAATTTTCACAACTTTGGTAGCCCTTCATCCCAGCATGCTACAGGCCAAATATGAGTACCCTGGACCTTTCGGTTAGTTAGAAGAAGTCGTTCAAAGATTTTAGCCTATTTGACCCCCGGTGACCTTGCATTTGAGAATATGTCAAGGTCATTAATTTTCACAACTTTGGTAGCCCTTCATCCCAGCATGCTACATGCCAAATATGAGTACCCTGGACCTTTTGGTTAGTTAGAAGAAGTCGTTCAAAGATTTAAGCCTATTTGACCCCTGGGACCTTGAAAGTAAGTCAAGGTCATTAATTTTCACAACTTTTGTAGCCCTTCATCCCAGCATGCTACAGGCCAAATATGAGTACCCTGGACCTTTTGGTTAGTTAGAAGAAGTCGTTCAAAGATTTTAGCCTATTTGACCCCTGTGACTTTGAAAGTAGGTCAAGGTCATTTATTTTCACAACTTTGATAGCCCTTCATCCCAGTATGCTACAGGCCAAATATGAGTACTTTGGGCCTTATGGTTATTGAGTAGAAGTTGTTTGAATGAAAAGTTTACGCACGGCGGACGACGACGGACGGTGCATGATGACTAGGTCATCCTGACCCTTTGGGTCAGATGACCTAATAATGAAGAGGCTTAGAAATGCTGGAATGAATGACTTTAAAGTCTACTGAAGGGTATTTTGTATACAATATTTTAGTTATTAGTAGAAAGGGTAAGCATTTTCAACTCATTTCATCTTTTGATTTTATCTAAAGATATCTTTTTACCAATTTTTCGACTGTATGATATTGTTATTGTTATGATAGTTAGATGACCATTGATGATACCAAATAAGGTAAAATTAAAAATTGTTTTATTGCTTATTACTTGTTTCTGTTTCTTAAATTGACCACATATGTACTTTCCTAGCCCTTTATTTCTGCATCAAAAAGTCAAAATAGGCTGACATAATTCAGTAACATGTGTGTAGTCTCTAGAAAGATTTCACCCATAAAACCTTCAAGTTTCATTTCCATCTATTTCATTATTGTGCAACATGAAATATTTACATGTTATTTATTCTTATTTACAAACTTTGAATTTGCTCTGAATGAAACAATGCAAGTTAGCACTAACACCAATTTTTCATGTTGAACAGCATTCAGTTAAGATAACACAGCACTTCAAATATAAGATGAAAGGGATTTATTTGAGAATGTCTATGTAATAACTTATTACATCTACATGATAAATGTAATAAAAATAAATTTAAATACAAATACAATTTATCTACAATATGAAAAGCACAACTGATTTAACCGTAAACATTTGTTTGTGTAGAATGTTAGGTGATCGAGAGATCTATTCCTGTTCCGTTATATCTTCCTCCTCTCCTTCATCCATGTCCTCATTTTCATCATCTTCCTCTCCATCCTCCTCAATAGCTTCACTTGGACGGTATTTTCCTATCACCTCCAAGAGTTCGTAAATCTGATCCTCAGTTAACCGTTCCTCACTCTCTTCCACAATCAACTGGATTTCAACAGCAGTAGATGGATATTGATTTAACAACTGAACTTTTTCAGATTTAGTTAGATTATAAGGCTGAACGTCTGTCATGAATTGTTCAATAATTTCTGGAGTCTGTGTTTTACATGGTCTGTCCTCCAAATATTTCACAGCTTCATAAGTTATAGTTGCTAGTTGTTGTAAACTTTTATCAGGCTTTTTCTGTCCACGTCCTGCCTGGATATCTGACAGTAATGTCATCACTTCGTAGTTGGTAAGCATTGCGGCATTATCATTTATAATCTCCATTGTATCAGGAATAGTTTTTATCTAGGTACAAAAGTCCTGCATACCGTCCTGCCACTATCACATACACCCAGGATAGAAGAACGATGACCAACAGGATCTGCAATGCAACAATTCAGATTAAATTACCAGTGTACAAGTCACAAATTAGTTAATTTTCACAAATAAAAATTGAATTTGTTCTCATTATAACAATTGCTTTCAATGTACAACTCAATAAATGTTTGATGATATGTTAATCTTTTGTAACAGGAGAGGAGAAAACGTAGCAGACAGACCGGGATTCGAACCCGGGACCCTCAAACACTAGCCGATTGCTCTACCGACTGAGCTACCTAGTCACCGATGATCGACCCAGTGCAATCCCGCTACACTTTGACAGTAATTTTTAAAATCCTAAATGATGATGAAGTCTGACCATTACTGTCTGAAACATTGTTTCATTTTTTTCATACTTATTGTCTTTACTGCACTGTTTAAGTACTGAACTTTCTGATTATTTTATCTTCATATTTTGGTGACACTGAGTATTGGTAATGTCGCAATAAGCATATGTTTGGAGTAAGGTACAACTTAGTTATCAACCAAAAAGGTCTGAACATCCAAATTAGGATACCAGATACTAGTTGTGTCTTACAATATCCTCCTCAACCTTCAGTATGTGTTGCAACATGTTCAACAACAGCGAAGAGAAAATATTCTTGAAATAAACAAAGAAAAGCAAGAAAAGAAAACTAATTTTCCTTACAAAATTAAGCACCCATGTCAAAGTTTTCTTGCTGACAATGTACATGATTGACGAAGTCATGAAGAACAAGTCATTATTCAGAAAAGTCCAGCATGTTTCCCTCTTCCATGAAAACTTATCAACAGCCTTGACAGGAAAGCACCATAATGATCTAAAGTTATGGATCGGGCCGAACACGGACAAAAGTTCCGGAAGAAAGAGAATTATTATAAGAAACGTGTCTGAATGTTGAGAAAGAAAAGGTTCTCGCGGTAAGATTCAGTTTATGTTAATTTATACACTAGCATATTCACTGCATAGTTTATATTAACAACTCACTAATTTATTTCTTGGTTCATTTTCTTGTATTTTTGCTGATACCGTATTCGATTTCACTACTAGAAAAATAATTCCTTCGTACGTAGCGTACAAACGTCTCGCTGACTTTGTTTTAAAAGCGTTTGTGCACGTGGATCAATATTTATGACGTCAGTGTCAGATTAATGTTTGGCACAGATGTGGCACCTGTCAGCGAATTTCATTATGAAGTTTGTAGAAATACGACTTGCCCGCTTTAGCTGCAAACAGATCAAATGTTTGAAAATGTTAGAGCTTTCCTTTTAGGTATGGTTTCTAAAGAAGTGATGCGTCACAAGCAACATATTGCAATTTGTGAAACGGATATATATTGATGGTAAAGGGCCAGAAAGAGAGAGAGAAGGGGGGGGGGGCTTGTTCGTGTTACTTTTGATACGAATGCTGCAGGTTATCAACTCTATTTGCAATGAATCGGAGGCATTCTATATGTATGCTTTATACATAATGTATAAAAAGTAATCATTCAAATGGTAGAAAAGGGCACGAAGAATACTGTATATTGTCTGCATTTATATTTTTATCTTGAGCGTTGCGAAGTAGGCTAAGTTATTTCTAAGTTATTCCTTTTTATTTCTGGTAATACACGTAGTAATAATACGACTGAAGGCAAGGCCTTAAAGGGCGCAGCCAGATGTTTTAATATGAATCCTGCACGGCATATGAAGAGCGAAGCTCTACTTGTTTATTTTATTTTCTATTTCATGTAGAAGTCATGCATAATTTAGAAATAAAAGGACTCACTAAAAACTATAGATATATGATGTAATAAATGTCTAGCGTAAACTCAAAGAAATGAACTCAAAGATTCGGATTTCTTTGTGTCTATTCAAGGCCTAGAGTGCCGCGTATGCGAATCGTATGATTTCGCGCCATTTGTTGACGTTATGTGACGTCATGATTCATTGTGCTCATCTTCGCCTTGGTGGATATTTTGACTGCAATCTAAAGCTTTTAATTTTCAAAGTGTTATTATTTTAAAAAATAATAAAAAATGTTTAATTACTCCTGTTATGCATTTGCATTAGTTAAATATATATTTACTGGGGAGAGCAGTACCGGGGCAACGCACAACCTCCCTATATGTATGAAAAAATGGCGGCCGCAAACTGAAGCTGTCAGTGTGTAGGATTGAATTTTGAAGATTGTGTTTATTCTTATATTTTCATGTATGCGTTACTTTAGAAGTGCTTCGCACTTCAGGCACGAAGGGCTGCGCCCTTATTATTTTTAGTTATTTTTACTGGTATACTACTGATATATGAACCATATTTGTGACATTAAGACTTTTGAACCATTAGAGTAAGGGTATGTAATTCGCACAGTACGTAATTTTGCACACCTGACGATTTTTCACGATTTTCCTGTAAATGTCAGAAAGATGTACTTTGTTGTTTATAATGTGACTTAAAGGCCCACTACCTTTCCGGAGCAAAACTTTAAGGTTTCTTAAAAACATTAATAACAAAAGAAAATATATATCGATGGCTTAAGATGAGGTTACAACACCAAACATATGCAAGATTTCCTGTCTAATGTACGATAACAGTGGAAATTCATTTCACTGTTTTGCCGTCTGGCGCAGTGATAGTCAACTAACGCGCGGCATTTAGGACGGCGGCGGGAAACATAAAACGACCCGCGTTATGAAAATTAACATTTTATTTATTCTAATTAAACAGTTCTGAAGGTGATGATAAGTGTGCTAGTAAATGTATAGTTAATAACTTCTGCGACTCTACAAAATTATTGATCTCGTTTTACATTCCTATTTTAAAAGTTAAAAGCCGTTTCGGAAAGGTAGTGGCCCTTTAAGGAGGCCTTTTACTGTGATTTTGTCATATTAAGCTGAACTTTTCAGGATAAGTTTGTTTAGAAAACAGAAATCCGAATAATACGGCCGATCTCAGTAAAGAAACTTATAGAAAATAAACCACTTGATATAAAATAATTCTGGGTGTTGAATAACTGTGTCACATACAAATATGTAGAGAAATTTACCCTTTTTCAGGATATATCGAAAACTGAATGAAAATCTGTATATGCAGATATTTTCTGCGGACACCCTATGAATTTCTTGACCTCGTTTACATTGTTTACTATGGGAAGCGGTCATTTTCAGCTCACCTGGCCTGAAGGGCCGTTGAGCTTATGTCATGGCGTGGCATCAGTCGTTCGTCCATCCGGCAACATTTCTTTTAAATTGCTACTTGTCATAGAGTTCTGCATGGAAGGTAACCAAATTTGGCCAGAAACATCCTTGGGGGAAGGGGAACAAAGTTTGTATAAATTTTGGCTCTGACCCCCCGTGGGCAGGAGGGGCGGGGCCCAAAATGGGAAATTGAGGTAAATCCAATAAATCGCTAATAGTCCTAGAATTCTGCATGGATTAAAGCCAAATTTGGCCAGTAACATCCTCTGGGGAAGAGGAATAGAGTTTGTATACATTTTGGCTATGACCCCCCTGGGGGCAGGGTGCAATAGCGGAAATAGAGGTAAATCCTATAAATCGCTACTAGTCCTAGAGTTTTGCATGGATTGAAACCAAAATTAGCCACAAACATCCTTGGAGGAAGGGGAACAGACTTTGTATAAATATTGGCTCAGACCCCCCAGGGGCAGGAGAGGCGGGCCCAATAGGGGAAATAGAGGTTAATCCTTTAAATCACCGCCAGTCATAGATTTCTGCATGGAATGTAACCAAATTTGACCAGGAACATCCTGAGGGGAAGGGGAACAGAGTTTGTATAGTTTGGCTTTGACCCCACTGAGACAGGAGGGGCGGGGCCCAATAGGGGAAATTGAGGTTTATTCTATAAATCACTACTAGTCGTAGAGTTCTGCATGGATTGAAGCCAAATTTGACCAAGAACATCCTTTGGGGAAGGGAAACCGAGCTTGTATAAATTTTGGATCTGACCCCCCGGTGGCAGGAGGGGTAGTGCCCAATAGGGAAGTAGAGGTAAATATTCAATTTCCTTTAAGAAAGAACAATGAACCTGTATTCAGAACATTACTTGGCATTACAAACCAGAAGAGCAATATACAGGCCCTCTGTGCCTCTTGTTTCTAACCAAAATGGCAACGAGATGTCACTTATTCATTTCGAAATAAAATTTGGTTTAGATGTCATTTCAAAGTCTGAATTGTACTTAATCTTTGTTTATGATGTTGGTCTATGAAATGTTTAAAAAAAAAGAAAATTCGCCAAAAACAAGAAAGTTTTAGAGATGTGCGAAATTTTGTCCCCGAAACCCATTCAACCACAGGTTTAACCTCAAGTTAATAACAGCTCCCGTGCGCAGTGATACGTTTGCTCATATCCGGTTACATAATCGTGTGTTGTGAAGCACTTGTACATTTGCCGATGTAAGTCAGTCTTTTTGATTTGGAATGAAAGTATTTGAAATTCCTTAAGATCAATGCCAAAAGTGTGCAAAGTTATGTACCCCTACTCTACATCAATTTGTGTCTAAAAGCTATAAAACAACTGTCATTAAAAACAACAAATACTAAATTTCTGATGTTACTAAATGTAAAGATATACATATGCTTAAACAATCACATTATTTTCCCTTTTCAGAGAATTGAAATGAATGAATTTTAACAGTGTTTGAGTCAGTAAATCAACAAAATGAGTGCTGGTCCGCTTGTTGTGGAGATCATCTGCACATGTTGTTTAGCAGCATTCCTCCTTCATCGCTATGGAGACCTGAGGAAGCAACATGTCCTTGTTACATTAGCTACTTTCGTGGCTTGGTACTTTTCTTTTATGATCATATTCGTCCTTCCGTTAGATGTATCGTCAGTAAGTATATTTAATCTACTGGTAATCATTTGAATAAGAGATACTGTTTTTCTATAACTGTCCTATGCTGTTAAGTTGAGATAAATTAGAAAAATGATATTTGGTGCCATCCCATTTGTTAGCATATTAGCATATGGCATCCTATGATTGAAGACTTATAAGTTTGCAGGGTCACTGTTGATCATTAATTTAATCACCAATAACTGTAGAACGGCCATTTTTGTCAAAGGCAATTTGAATTTGCCAATCACAATTTTGGTTTGCCTTTGCTGCCTACGGCGAATGCCAACATGAGCCCTGAAAAGGCTTATACAATATATAGTTTTATTTCCAGTATTTGATTATATAATTTGATTTAAACAAAAAAATGATGGCGTGTAATCAATGTGATACTGTTCTATAATGCTATAAAATGCTGTTTACAAAGAAACCTTATCGTCCTTACCACAAAAAAAAAAAAAAAAATGGAGTTGCGACTTAAATCCTTCGTTGATACTCCTGATTGTGTGCAAATTAAATCTTTATGTATAATATAATATTTTCATTAATTGAATTATCTACCATCTTTTTCTATGATCAAATGTACATTTAAAGATACCTTGTGGATCGGTTTATTTGGCAGAAGCAGTTTTCCTGGCATATTCAATCAAAAGATTTAATTTCTAATTACTAATCTTTACAGACATTTTATCGACAATGTTTGAGAGATAACAAGTTGCCTCAGCTGTCGACGACGACAGAACGCTCCCCTAACAGTAGTGGTACAAGTAATGTGACAGACACACCTATCAGTCCTGGGGTAAACCTGTCAGCCCTGGACAGTACACCGATACACTCTCAGCCTCTACATCTGTCTATTGTAAATCCCTGTGAACAACCGCTCAGTCACGTCCCTGACAATGTCCTCCCAGCTCTCTGGCATGTGGTTTACTGGACGTCCCAATTTCTCACCTGGTAAGATTTTTAGCCCACCATCATCAGATGGTGGGCTATTCAAATCGCCTTTCGTCCGTGGTCCGTCGTCCGTCCGTCCTTCCGTCCGTCCGTCCTTCCGTCCGTCCGTCCGTCCGTTAACAATTCTTGTTACCGTCCTTCCGTCCGTCCGTCCGTCCGTTAACAATTCTTGTTACCGCTATTTCTCTAAAAGTACTGAAGGGATCTTTCTCAAATTTCATATGTAGGTTCCCCTAGGACCCTAGTTGTGCATATTGTATTTTGGGACTGATCGGTCAACAAGATGGCCGCCAGGCAGCCATCTTTGATTTTGATAGTTAAAGTTTGTTACCGCTATTTCTCAGAAAGTACTGAAGGGATCTTTCTCAAATTTCATATGTAGGTTCCCCTAGGACCCTAGTTGTGCATATTGCATTTTGGGACTGATCGGTCAACAAGATGGCCGACCAGCCGCCATCTTGGATTTTGATAGTTAAAGTTTGTTACGGCTAATTCTCAGAAAGTACTGAAGGGATCTTTCTCAAATTTCATATGTAGGTTCCCCTAGGACCCTAGTAGTGCATATTGCATTTTGGGACTGATCGGTCAACAAGATGGCCGCCAGGTAGCCATCTTGGATTTTGATAGTTAAAGTTTGTTACCGCTATTTCTCAGAAAGCACTGAAGGGATCTTTCTCAAATTTCATATGTAGGTTCCCCTAGGACCCTAGTTGTGCATATTGTATTTTGGGACTGATCGGTCAACAAGATGGCCGCCAGGCAGCCATCTTTGATTTTGATAGTTAAAGTTTGTTACCGCTAATTCTCAGAAAGTACTGAAGGGATCTTTCTCAAATTTCATATGTAGGTTCCCCTAGGACCCCAGTTGTGCATATTGCATTTCGGGACTGATCGGTCAACAAGATGGCCGACCAGCCGCCATCTTGGATTTTGATAGTTAAAGTTTGTTACCGCTATTTCTCAGAAAGTACTGAAGGGATCTTTCTCAAATTTCATATGTAGGTTCCCCTAGGACCCTAGTTGTGCATATTGCATTTTGGGACTGATCGGTCAACAAGATGGCCGACCAGCAGCCATCTTGGATTTTGATAGTTAAAGTTTGTTACCGCTATTTCTCAGAAAGTACTGAAGGGATGTTTCTCAAATGTCATATGTAGGTTCCCCTAGGACCCTAGTAGTGCATATTGCATTTTGGGACTGATCAGTCAACAAGATGGCCGCCAGGTAGCCATCTTGGATTTTGATAGTTAAAGTTTGTTACCGCTATTTCTCAGAAAGCACTGAAGGGATCTTTCTCAAATTTCATATGTAGGTTCCCCTAGGACCCTAGTTGTGCATATTGTATTTTGGGACTGATCGGTCAACAAGATGGCCGCCAGGCAGCCATCTTTGATTTTGATAGTTAAAGTTTGTTACCGCTAATTCTCAGAAAGTACTGAAGGGATCTTTCTCAAATTTCATATGTAGGTTCCCCTAGGACCCCAGTTGTGCATATTGCATTTTGGGACTGATCGGTCAACAAGATGGCCGACCAGCCGCCATCTTGGATTTTGATAGTTAAAGTTTGTTACCGCTATTTCTCAGAAAGTACTGAAGGGATCTTTCTCAAATTTCATATGTAGGTTCCCCTAGGACCCTAGTAGTGCATATTGCATTTTGGGACTGATCGGTCAACAAGATGGCCGACCAGCAGCCATCTTGGATTTTGATAGTTAAATTTTGTTACGGCTATTTCTCAGAAAGTATTGAAGGGATTGTTCTCAAATGTCATATGTAGGTTCCCCTAGGACCCTAGTAGTGCATATTGCATTTTGGGACTGATCAGTCAACAAGATGGCCGCCAGGTAGCCATCTTGGATTTTGATAGTTAAAGTTTGTTACCGCTATTTCTCAGAAAGCACTGAAGGGATCTTTTTCAAATTTCATATGTAGGTTTCCCTAGGACCCCAGTTGTGCATATTGCATTTTGGGACTGATCAGTCAACAAGATGGCCGCCAGGTAGCCATCTTGGATTTTGATAGTTAAAGTTTGTTACCGCTATTTCTCAGAAAGCACTGAAGGGATCTTTCTCAAATTTCATATGTAGGTTCCCCTAGGACCCCAGTTGTGCATATTGCATTTTGGGACTGATCGGTCAACAAAATGGCCGACCGGTAGCCATCTTGGATTTTGATAGTTAAAGTTTGTTACCGCTATTTCTCAGAAAGTATTGAAGGGATTGTTCTCAAATATCATATGTAGGTTCCTCTAGGACCCTAGTTCTGCCTATTGCATTTTGCGACCACCATCTTGGATTTTGATGGTTTAAAGTTTGAAAAGCAGAAAAAAGAAGTGTAAGTTTGAAAAGCAGAGAAAAGATCCCTCTTTCATTTGTCAGACATAGATCAATCTTTGGTGGGCGCCAAGATCCCTCTGGGATCTCTTGTAAATTTAAGTTTTGACAGTATTTTTGGATATATTATTATAAAAGATCCAAAGTATTGATAAGCCCATCCCTTATCTGGTAAATGTTTTGATGGAACCATTCCTTCCATGAAAGATATTGATAAGCCCATCCCTTATTTGATGAGATTTTGGTAGAACCTTTCATGAGTGATATTGATAAGCCATCCCTTATCTGGTAAGAGTTTGATGGAACCATTCCTTCCATAAGTGATATTGATAAGCCATCCCTTATCTGGTAAGAGTTTGATGGAACCATTCCTTCCATAAGTGATATTGATAAGCCATCCCTTATCTGGTAAGAGTTTGATGGAACCATTCCTTTCATGAGTGATATTGTTAATCCCATCCCTTATCTGGTGAGAGTTTGGTGGAACCATTCCTTTCAGAGTGATATTGATAATTCCATCCCTTATCTGGTAAGAGTTTGGTGGAACCATTCCTTCCATGAAAGATATTGATAATCCCATCCCTTATCTGGTGAGAGTTTGGTGTAATAATTCCTTTCATGAGTGATATTGATAAGCCCATCCCTTATCTGGTAAGAGTTTGGTGTAATCATTCCTTTCATGAGAGATATTGATAATCCCATCCCTTATCTGGTGAGAGTTTGGTGTAATCATTCCTTTCCTGAGTGATATTGATAATCCAATCCCTTATCTGGTAAGAGTTTGGTGGAACCATTCCTTTCATGAGTGATATTGATAATCCAATCCCTTATCTGGTAAGAGTTTGGTGGAACCATTCCTTCCATGAAAGATATTGATAATCCCATCCCTTATCTGGTGAGAGTTTGGTGTAATCATTCCTTTCATGGGAGATATTGATAATCCCATCCCTTATCTGGTAAGATTTTGGAGGAATCATTCTTTTCATGAGTGATATTGAAAAGCCCAGTTCCTCATATGGTAAAAAGTTGCTTACAGTGACAAGTTAATAAGACATCATTTAGTTTAACATATTTCCCTAACATGATGTAACGTTAACATAAAAGTTAATAAGACATCATTTAGTTTAACATATTTCCTTAACATGATGTAACGTTAACATAAAAGTTAATAAGACATCATTTAGTTTAACATATTTCCCTAACATGATGTAACGTTAACATAAAAGTTAATAAGACATCATTTAGTTTAACATATTTCCCTAACATGATGTAACGTTAACATAAAAGTTAATAAGACATCATTTAGTTTAACATATTTCCCTAACATGATGTAACGTTAACATAAAAGTTAATAAGACATCATTTAGTTTAACATATTTCCTTAACATGATTTAACGTTAACACAATTTAGGTGTTTATGAACTTGGGTTGGCCTAATGTATACCATTTTTCCCCTTCAGACCAATGTTTAGACTCCTTTACTCCTCTGAATGTTCAGAATTTGTGTTTGATAACTTTGGTACATGTCCACAACTTAATGGGGACTACTAGGTTTCTTTTACTAATAAACCTGTAAATTCATTATGGATACAAGATGCTTTGACCACTAACCATCAGTAATGTAAATTAATATCGCTATAAGAAATGTTGTAATATTAAGGACCGACTGACCTATGATATATGATTCTGTGTCTTTGTCATAATGGTTACTATTGACTTGATTACCAGGTTGTTACTACCAATGATGCAGTCCTACTCAACAGCAGGTGACTTCAGTGTGGCAGGGAAAATCAAAACAGCCATCATAGAGAATATAATATATTACGCCACCTATCTTCTTATCTTTGGTGTTTGTCTAATTTATGTAGCTGTGAGGCCAGACCTTCATATTGATGCGTAAGTAAATGTTAACTTTTGTTTTGCATTAAATATTAGTAGTATATAAAGAGCATATTGGAATATTTGCATAATCATTCAATTGATCTATTATAATGAATAACATGTTTGACTTCGCATACTTAAATTAACTCAAAGTTATCTGTAGTATCTAAATCAAACTTGGTCAAATATTTATTAAGTGTAATAAAATGTTAATTGTCTAATATGGAATAAAACAAGATGGTTGAGTTTTAAATGTTGTGGATAGCAAGGTTGAGCAGCTTTTATAATGTGGTGTCCTACCTGTCCACAGAGAGAAGCTGAAGGTGATTGGTGTGACAGCCAGTAATACGTGGGGATTATTCCTCCTCGTACTCTTGTTAGGGTATGGTCTAGTCGAGGTACCCAGGACAATCTGGAACAGCGGCAAGACCGTCTACACTTTACAACGTACTCAGTTCAAAATAGCCAAGCTGAGTACGGAAAAGACAGAAGCAGAGGAAAATCTTGAGGATGTTTTAGATGTACGTAACTTTTACTTGATTTTAAATTTGTTTTATAGATTGTGAGCAAAATTTATGATACTGATACAAAACGTTATTCATTTTAGGTTGAAATTGTATTACTACTCTGTTGAGGCTTTTTCATAAATAAAAACAAAATACCAGAATATGGTATCACATCTTGATCCTTAGGGGCTTGTTATAACCATGTGTTACTGTACGTATTGCTTAATATGGTGATAGTCTGATTAAAATATTAATGCCATGTTAGTTTTCCTCAACATGGATTATGTTATTATATATATCTTTTTAATTGATTCGTTATGATACATGTATTTATTTGTGGAATCTTTTTCTAAGGAAATAAAACAGGTGTCGGAGAAGATCCGGTACAACCACCCACTGAGAAAACACATGGACACCATACTGCTGAAGGTAAGAGGACATGTCATACACTAAAGTGAACCATACAGCTCGGTCTAGTGAGTTGATAATGTACAACTAACAGTGATATAGCTCTGTCATACACTAAAGTGAACCATACAGCTCGGTCTAGTGAGTTGATAATGTACAACTAACAGTGATATAGCTCTGTCATACACTAAAGTGAACCATACAGCTCGGTCTAGTGAGTTGATAATGTACAACTACTAATCTAACAGTATATACTCTGTCATATGCTAAAAGTAACTGATATTGAGACAGAAAAGATGGAAACTTTATACATTCTTTGGCACAGCATCTATGCAATGTCATTGAATCAGTAATTTACAATCAACTTAGTTATACAGCGAGTACTAATTGGTAATAAGTTAATCAATATGAGGGTAAACTAACCATGCAGCCTTTTGTTCACAGGGAGAAATACTGGTAACAAACATAGTGGTGACTTGGTATCTCTCGTGCTCTTAATTTACGTGGGTTCTAGTTTAGATACTGGGATACAGGTCACATGTTAGTTGTTTTTCGAAATATTTGTACGCGCGGGTAATTGCAGACATGTTTAAGATTTGACTTTACCATTACTGAAATTTCATTTAATTCCTTTATTTAGCTCACCTGACCTTGCCAGTTTTATCAGAAATATTTGACACTTTTGTGTTATAAATATTGAATTCTTTATCTCTTTAGATTAGTTTTATAGTTGTTTTATCAACTTTTCCATAGAAAACTTTTTCTTTTACTGATTAGTCTTAGTTTTATCAACTTTTCCATTGAATAGTTTTTCTTTTACAGATTAGTCTTTGTTTTATCAACTTTTCCATTGAATAGTTTTTCTATTACAGTTCCATATATCAGATATTGTGCATGTGGTAAAAACCAGGGGTTGTAAATGTTTGGGTTTATATTTAATTATCTTGTGGATCTACTATTTTTACTGTTTTAAGCTCACCTTCCTCTATAACTTTCACATCCTCTCTGTCTCTTACTAGTAATAATATTATCTAGCCACAAAATTTTAAGCATTTGACTTCTAAACATTTTCCATATAGAATGTATGTTTTGCCTTCCTTATTCCCCTATTCGAAAAACAAAAAATATCAATTCTTAACTACCTTTATCTGCAAGAAGTTTTCTGACTACATATTAAGTAACACCTCCATAAAAAGTTGAAATGGGAAACACAGCAAGTTGCATATGCTAACTTGTGATATTACTAATATTTTTAGGATTTCTTGGAATAAATGATTTGATAGTTTTCCTATTGTTGCTATAAAGATATTTACATTCTACAGTGTCCAGATTCACTGAGACAGAACGTACGATCTAATAACGATGATTATGAGGATTATAACAAGCCACAAGACGTACCGAGTGAGAAAACTTTGGTCCGACTCCACAAACGTGTCATCCAGGCAACACAGACGAATCACCGCACACAAGCCCAGTGGAACAATCTCATGTCAAAGGCTTACGAGTTGGAGGACATCTCTAATAACGAGGGCAAAACCGACCATGTCTTCCACAGTTCTCATGGTCATAAAACTACTGGTGTTTTCTCCAGTGTCTATACTCCAACTGTTGGTAAGTGTTCCCAGAATTGTTCTAGAAATATTTACTACTGCAATCATTCCATTGAGTTATGACTGTTTCTCACCATTTTATAGCCGATTAAACTGGACATATTACAGTAAACATATTTACATATTTAAGCGGTACAATGAAGTTTTATTGTAACTTTTTTTCACACTGTCTTTGAAGCGCTAATTCATGTCCAGCACAAAATTTTGTTAAAGGGTATTTCCAGTATTGAGCCACTGAATGGCACTAAGTTATATCCACACTAATAAATTATAATTTATAGTTTTTAACATTTACACTAAGATTTGACTGCGATAAAATAAGTATTTTATTGTATGTTTACAGTAATCGCAAATTCGTTCATATGCCCTGAATGGTACTAAAAGATACTGAAAATCACAGCAGATTTATATATAATTTTAACCTCTGATCTGTAATCATCTGTTTTTGTACCCAGAATGGTATTGGAAGTGTCTACTGCGGCCGTGGTTCCGTAGAATCCTGGCTGTCCTCCTCACCATATTGTCCTTCATGGTTGTCTGGTCCGAGTGTCTGTTCTTCATCAAGGAGCCTGTGCTATCCCTGTTTGCTGTTTTCATTGATCTTGCCAAACAAAACTATGATTATGTATATATTGAGGTGAGATTTCATCTTGTATTAGTGATATACAATTTGCTGTATGACTCATAATAAAATTTTATATCAAGATCAATAGATTCAATCACCTGAATTTGGGAAAATTTTCTTCTGATAATTGATTGACATAAAGATAGCATTGTAAGTTATGAAAATTATCAAAATATGATTATAAGATATCGCCACATTTTTCAGAGTTAAGTATTTTGGAGGGAGAAAAATCAGATAAAATTTCCTAATGTTAAAATGTTTCTGTCAAAGATGAATTGACTTTAAATATACATGGATGATTCTTTTTGTGTGTGAATGATATTTACCATATGTTAAGCTTTTCTTTATTGTCTGTTTCATGATATGTTTTTCTTACCTTTTGTTTCAGTTAGCATCAATCATTACCATAGCCTACCTGTGTTTCTGTGCATACTACAGTGTGTTCCAGATCCGTATCCTCAACTTTTACTACATAGCTCCACACCACCAGACGGACGAGTACAGCCTCGTGTTTACTGGAATGTACGTATATATATTCGGCTAAACTGACCTCAACGAAAACATGGACACTAGTTTAATGTCAATAAATCTATGTATTGTGTAGTTGATTACTTTCGTGATTTCACAGGACATCAGGAAATAAAGGAATTGGATGAATAACTTATGACCTTTCATACAAAATTTTAAATCTGCTTAAAGGTCCACTAATTTTCCATAACGGCTTTTAATTTGTAAAATTGGAATGTAAAACAAGATCGATAATTTTGTAGAGTCACAAAAGTTATTAATTTACCGTTAATACTACACTTATCATCACCCTCTGAACAATTTGATTAAAATAAATGAAATTTTAATTTTCATAATGCGGGTCATTTTATCTTTCCTGTCATCGTCCTAACTACCACGGGGTAGATGACTATCACTGCACCAGACAGCGAAATGACTCTCATTTTTAGTCAGAAGTATAAAAATTTTGGCCTATGAAAATAATTAGCTTTATGGTATCTTGAAATAGGTATGAACAAAATTTGTAGGTTGATTTGGCATGAAATTTTTTTTTATAGTTTTAGTGGAAATTTTTTAAATACACTTTAGTACATTTGTACCTTGATTTGATTTGCCTTCATATTGTGTTGGTTGATAGGATGTTATGCCGACTTACCCCACCCTTGTGTCTAAACTTCCTTGGACTCATCCATCTGGACAGTCACATAACATACAGGGGCAACCTGGAGGAGACCTCCTACACAGAGGTATGGTATTGTCTAGCTACATCAGATCGATATGATGAACCTCAGGTTTTCTCTTATCTATCTTTGATCGGCCTAAACAAAAGTTTAAAAACTTGAATTAATATATTCTGTCATTTTGTGACTTTTTAACCTCCAATGTAGAAATGATACTTTCCTTTGATTTGTTTTCTTTGCTTATCGTTTTAATAACCGCAATGATAACTTGCAACCCAGAAGTAGAGGGCTTATTGTAATAGAAATGATACAGCAGTTACCCTCTGCTCTATGCAGGTATAGGTAGAAACTAGAGGATGTTTTGTCTCTATCACTGTTATTTTATATATGATATTCCTGTCATTTGGTCATACAATGTATACCATTTGTTTTTGTTTTCAGATCATGGGTCACATGGATGTGATATCGTTTGTGTCTGACGGTTTCAACATCTACTTCCCCATCGCTATAGTCCTCCTCTGTATCTGTACATACTTTAGTCTAGGGTCACGCATCCTGCAGTTCCTTGGATTCTCTCAGTTTATTGGAGACGACGACATGACTCAGGAATTTGTTGATGAGGGACGAGAGATTATCCGCCGAGGTAAGATGATGGCCTTGTTGGACATATGATTGCCTTACAAAATCAAAAGATTTTCTAGTCATTAAAGTATGACATCTGGGCTATGGATACTGTAAAATGTTCCTAATTACTGACTTTTAGTTTATGTTTTAAGTCTTTTCACATACCAGGTTTTATTAGCCAGAGATAAGTGGAATTTCTGTTGCTGAAACAAAACCTATTGTCATAGCATTGCACTCCCCTTCCTGGGTCTTTCTTTGTGACCCAGAGGTGGAGGGCAGGTGTAGAACTATGATGATATGTTTTCCCATTACTGGTGTAATGATTCTGAACGGTTATATGTATTTAGGTGTCCGAGTGTCTGTAAAACCATGTACAATCACGTAGTCACACCTTCTGTAATGACCACTTGAATTAACTGCTATGTGCTTTTATGTTCCTTCCAGTAATATCAGATATTCATTACATATAGCTGTAACCTTAATCTGAATTAAAGGACTATTATCTTGAAGGCCTTTTGATTTCCTTCCTTCAGGGTAAAGTGTTTTGACAATAAGTTTAAAAATATATCTGCAGAGCGACGTCGCTTAGAGAGGAAGGCTGAAGGAGAAGCGAGGAGGCGCCAGTGGACAGAAAAGTTTGGGGACAGCTCAACTGACCGATCAACACCGCGTAACGGGGTGGAACAAGATGGCTACTCAAGACGAGGTACTATATAAAGATATGATTTGAATGTTTTGAGATGTGATTGTCATGTTATCTGTTTAGTTGTAAAGTCTTTTAATTGATTAATAGCTTTAGTGCATGTCCATAGAGTTATGTTTGTGAATTCATTTTTGTTCCTATTTCCTTTTGTGAAGGTGCCTCTGTGTAAAATTACATATTTGCCTGTTGTTGGTAGATAAACTAGTAGCTGTACTATGTAGGTGATGGTTAATGTGTCTTGTTAAATTATTTGACTTAGTCAACTCGAAATGTCATATGTGAGGAAGCCAACTCATTCATATATAATAACGGTGAGGGAACTGTCAACTCAAGATTGAATCTCATGTCACATCATGTGACTTAATCTACATTACTTTACATTAACCATTTAAATAGAAGAAAATCCGAAACAAATCATGCTAATTGTGTCAGACAAAATGTGGGCAAAATCCAAATGAATTATGAAAATTTCAGTACCAGTGGTCACTGAACCTGCTAAAGAGGAAGGTAAGAATGAGGGAGATATTGTTGGTGAAATATCCATAGAATTAATTACTCTTTCACATGCTAAAATTATGTAGCTGTTGTAGATAATCACTGCATGCTTTGCTTTTTATTTTGTTGCTGAAGTTTTGACATTAATGTGGTTTTTCTGGTTCTGTTATTAAGATTTTGCCATTCCATTATTCCAGCTGTTGATGATATCATGACAAAACTTTGACAAATACCAATGTAAAATGTGTATTGTACTTGCTAAGATCACTGTAGTGCTGATTTTAAAGTGAATTAATGGCCAAATGACCAGATAGATTCTTATCTGAAGCCTCAATACTGGTATCCATTTAGTATACTTTACCTGAATTACACAAAACATTTGTCCAGTGATCTTTCATTAAGTCAATTAGCTTTGATCCAAAAGTCAAAGGTCAAGGATGTTACATTATTTCAGAATTTTAAAGGTGAATTCCAAGATGATGTTAACAATCCATCACTTTAACTGCTATTTAAAAGGGGATACTCATGTTTCTTTACAAAAACAAATCTTTGTCTGTTTCTGTTTTTGTTAAAGTTGGTAATACAGTACATATTGATCGAGTTGCCTCTCTTTTTACATGCTGATTACCCTTTAGATAGAGTTAGATAGATCTTGGTCCCAAATCTTCTTCGCTCTCAGCTCATCATTTGTTTTGCTGAGGTCATAAGACACTAATAAAAGTGTCCTGTTTAAATTTTAGCTTTTGATGTGGAGCTATTACGTCTTGATATGGAGTTTGATGGTTTGTTGAATCTGCTAATTTCCATGCTTTACATACATAGACACTCAGATAAGACCACTTCCTCCCATAGTTCTGGTCCCATACTACATATATACCATAAAAGTAGGATTACACAAGTGTTGCTATATTGCTAACAAGGCTTGAAATTATCCTTATTCTTCTTTATATATTTATTGCCAGTAATACGCTAAATCTATAACTGCTATGAAACAGTTTTAAGATTAGTTTCATGTAAAGAATGACATAAACTTAGACAAGAATTGTTTATATCTAGCTATCAATAATATAAAGGCATTATATATATAGTATTTAATGTCACAGCATTTCTTTAATATTTTGTACTTACTTCCCATACCTTTCGCCCCCTCCTATTTTCTATTATTTACCCAGAAATCCTATTACTATACATATGTATTAACTTACTTCCTAAATACCAACCTCTGGTAACCTCTCCCATAGTTATTACACATAATCCTCTGTAGATACACCTTATACCCCTATCCCGCCTCAGCCTTTATTATTATTTACCCAGAATTCCTTTGCAGGGCATATGCACAACATGCATAAACTTTTTTATCACTCTACACAATCCTCCTTTTATTGCACTTACCAATTAGTTTAAATTACTGGTAGTACATTTTGCTTTTTTCCTTTCAAAGAAATATGGAAGTTTAATACTTCATTGAATATTTCCAGTTTTTGCAACTACACTTTATTACACTGATTTATCTAGACATTTGAGTCCTCAAAGAAGCTTGTTATGAGCTATAATTTTGATTTGATATGTATTAGCCTAGATGAAATTGATGTACTATCATTATGAAGAAAAACATATAAAAAAAAATAAACAAAAATGATTTTTTGTATGTTTAACCATGTACATGCCAGACATTTTTGTCACAAACGTCTTCAATATATGAGAAAGAAAAAAAGGGAAAAAAAATAAAATTTGATACAATGGTGAGATCTGTTGGTGTACAATTACGAATACCAGTGTCCAATATATACATTGACATTAATTTGTAAGTATGATGTTATCTTCTCAACTCCACCATTACATAATACACTCTACTTTATCTTATAGCAAAGCAGACTGTCCCAAGAAGCCCGGATGAGAACGATCGGACGGAACTTCTGCGCCAGGCTGAGCCGATAGACTACACAGGGGAGACAACTGATGCTCTGGACGACTGGCGAGGCCACGACACAAGGCACCAGTCTTACCAATCACAGCCCTCAGGACATTCCAGTAGGTTTGGATCACAACAAAGGTCATTCTCACGACCTCCAAAGGGAATTTTCGATGATGTATAAAACTTGTGGAATGTTTTTGGACCGTTAATGGTGACTTTTCAATTTATCGCATATAGTTTTAAAATACTACTTCATTGGCATATCTACAGAGAAGCAATACTGTTTACTATTGATATTTAATCATGACCATACACCACGTGTTTGCTTGTTTGATCAGAACTCGTTGTAGCCGTGGTTAGTGATACTGCTCTGTGGGACTTGGTCGTTTGGATGGTAATCCAGGGTTACAGGTTCGATCCCTAATGGAGACATTGATTGAATTGAACTAGTTATGCTCATCAATTATTACATTAATATCATCTTTATAACATACAAATTTTAAACTTGTGATCATTTGTGAGGAGCATACAAATCAGACCTACTGATATTTTTTTTTTTACCTGGAAAGATTTTTTCGGTGTCACTTGCCTGTTATTTTTATGATTTGGGTTAACTTATACAACATATGTAAGATCTCTTCTACCTTGATGTCATGGCGACAGATGAGGTGGAGATGTTGGTTGTGAATGACTCAGGATCGATTTATTGGGCCAGAGTTTAAAATAATGAAGAATTATATGTGTATGTTATTTATGTACAAACTAGAATTAATTGTGTTGTAAGTCATAAAGGGTATGCATGTAATAATATTGTACATTAAATGTACATATAGTACAGTAGTATAGGTATTTAAACTAGTATGGGTCATATGTACCTAGAATGGGTCATTTTGTACAGACAGTGCAGTATCATGTTACTCTCGCTTTAAAATTTACACTAATCTAATTTTGACATCCTGCAAAATGAATTCATTATTAATTATTGTCATTTTAATACATTTACATTGTACAGTGTTTATCTCTTATTGTTACTTTAATTTTACCCAGCGGGACCATACATGTATATTGTTTATTGTACACCTTATATACATATTCATGTGGTACTCAAATATGATTTTTACGTGTACATTCCATGGTTATACAATTATTTGTTGTCTATCAAGCTTTTAATGTCATTTTAGTTGCTTTGGGCAATATCTTGTAATTCATTTCAATTCGTAATGAATGGTTAAATATAATAGCCTGCACAAAGTGCACTTAAAGATGCTCCACCGCTGACAAATGGTATTTTTTCACTATCAAAAACAGGAGCAGACGATTTAGTATTTTTCTTCAGTTAAAAAAGTTACTTACTTTACACCATTACCACCATTGAAAAGTTTGAGCTTCTAATTTTACTTCAAATTAAAAATATGAAAAATAATTAATTGCATCCCGAAAAAATTCTGTGACACTATATCCTATATGGAATGAAGTACTGATTGCGCATGCACCAAAGGCGAAATAAATTATTTTATATAATTTTTTGTGTTAATTAGACATATATATACACGATTAAACACCAATTATTGTTCAAATGATGAATATCATTTATGCTCTTTCGGCGGTAGAGCATCTTTAATTAAAGTTTCTCAATTAATACAATAACAGGATTTTGCTTGACACACGAGAAAAAAAAATCAGTAGTTAAGGTAGGTGATTAATTCAAACTTCTTTTTTCTCCATAGTCTGTTAATCTGTTATGGAATATCCAATCATCGTAATGCTCAAGAAAACCTATCATTGTGAAGTTTCCCTTTTACTACAATTAACATGAGGTCTCCAAGTTAAATAACAAATAAAGACAATATATAGTAATTAATGACATGTATATTCATGGTAAGAGCAAAATCTCCAAGATTTTCTTTAATCTATATCAGATGTAAATATAAGCACTAAACTTATCAATTCCACTTATTCAAAATAAATGAATTATGTGCTGACCGCCAGCACGGTTGTTTAACTGTTGTGTTGTATTTCCTACGTTGTCACAATGTGATTGTGTTATCTGATAATATATACTTCAGTGATGTATACCACTTATGTTGTCTACGTCTTGTAAAATGCTTTTTGTGATGATGAAACGATTGATCTTTGTTCTACACTGACACCAGGCTGTACCATATGATTTCCCTGTGATCAATGTAGTTTTGTAATATAAGTATACATGTATATATGTGTATGATAATTTTATTCCTCAGCTTACACCGTAAACTGCCCCATTGTATATATCTGTCCTGAATTTTTTTCGTTGTTTCAATATGAAATAATCAAATACATACTATCTACATTAATTGAAAATGATTAATAGCTTTTAATAGTTGATTAGGTACAATCAAATTTTAATCTTTTACTATAAATAATACCTTATTACTTGTACATTGATCTTTCTTACTATCTTAATCTTTTCTGCACTAAAAATGACTCCCTTTGATTCACTTTGGCCGAGTGGTTAAGATGTCCCGACATATTACCACAAGCCCTCCACCTCTGGGATGCGGGTTCGAATCCTATGTGGGGCAGTTGCCAGGTACTGACCGCTGGTCGGTGGTTTTTCTCCGGGTACTCCGGCTTTCCTCCACCAACAAACCTGGCACGTCCTTACATGACCCTGGCTGTTAATAGGACGTAAAACTAAACAAACTATCTTAATCTTTTCTGCACTAAAAATGACTCCCTTTGATTCACTTTAAGACATTTTGTAACAAACAGATGGCTTGGTAAAAGTGGGTGTTTCCTGGTCTTGTAAAATAGCATAATATTTATGGCTGACAATTTAGCAGCAAAATATGTGTAACACTTAATTTAATTTAAATTATTCAAAGATAGATTGTATAATCTCTGAATGATCAACACTGTCCAGAATGTAATTTCACTTATTGAAGTAGCTTTTGTATATAGAAGAATCGAAGATGGCTGACCCCACAGATACTGAACTGTCAGAGATTGTCAAAATATCGGGTTAAATAAAGCCTTTTCTTGACTTCTTCAAATTATAATTAACTTCAGAGCTCAAAATTTGAAGTTATTGTCATCTTGACTCTCTGTAGTTTATCAGCAAATTCTTATCTTTTAAAAATTTTAAGTCTAAACCCAATTGATTGATTGATTGACTTAAGAACCATTTCTTAACTTCTCTTATTTACAAATGTTATTTATCTTTGATTTCCTGCAGCAAACAACTCAATTCTTGACTTATGTAACATACAAGGTTTTTTTTGGTTTTTATTTAATCTGTTATTTGGAAGCCTTATCTTGACTTATGAACTATTTATTGAACAATAATTTAAGAAATGAATAATGTCTTGACTTCTGTAAGAGCCTATTCTTGAATTCTGTACAAGCTCCCTGTCTACATTTCTGTAGTATACAAGCCTTGTCTAAGATTTATGAACCATTTCTCTCGTATTAATAAATATTATCTGGACTTCTGTAACATACAAGCTCCCTGTCTACATTCTGTAGTATACAAGCCTTGTCTAAGATTATTGAACCATTTCTCTCGTATTAATAAATATTATCTGGACTTCTGTGACATACAAGCTCCCTGTCTACATTCTGTAGTATACAAGCCTTGTCTAAGATTATTGAACCATTTCTCTCGTATTAATAAATATTATCTGGACTTCTGTAACATACAAGCTCCCTGTCTATATTTCTGTAGTATACAAGCCTTGTCTAAGATTTATGAACCATTTCTCTCGTATTAATAAATATTATCTGGACTTCTGTAACATACAAGCTCCCTGTCTACATTCTGTAGTATACAAGCCTTGTCTAAGATTATTGAACCATTTCTCTCGTATTAATAAATATTATCTGGACTTCTGTGACATACAAGCTCCCTGTCTACATTCTGTAGTATACAAGCCTTGTCTAAGATTATTGAACCATTTCTCTCGTATTAATAAATATTATCTGGACTTCTGTGACATACAAGCTCCCTGTCTACATTCTGTAGTATACAAGCCTAGACTTTGATCTGTGATATCCATAACTTATATGCACTGTTATACATTTGATGTACGGCACCTTTATCTCTCCTGTAATGTGTAAATATTGTTTATTACTTGTTGTTATATTTGTGAAATCCGTACTTTTGTTAGTTATTTTCCATGTGCTGAAAAGTGGTGTGTTTTTTCACAAGTCCTATTACATTGATTTTCTCCCTAATAATTGTTATACATTGTAAATGTAGGTAGTTCACATAGTACAGTAGATAGAAAACCTATAATTTACAGATATACCATATTGGAAGTAATTTTGGAAGGTTATCGGTATATAATCTACACATGTATCATATATAATAAGTTAACATGGAAAGTTTTATGCTAAAATCATTACAGTAAAACCTCTCTATTACCACCAGCCATTATAGGTCTGAATAAAAGTGGTATATTTATGTTTCCCCTGTGAAAAAGATTAAGTTCAAACCAGTACCAACCAAAATTACCTACTATATAGTATTTCATTACAGTTACTGAATCAAAGCCTGGTTCATAAGTATACATACAACTGTATATGTAATGATTGGTGTCTTTGTTTGTTTATCTCTTTAAGCAAAAGTTAGTATTGTTTTACTGACTAAATACTACAATGTGCAATAAAAAGTTCTTTCATGAAAACTAAGTATGGTTTGTCATAAAATTGCTTTTATAGTGAATAGTTTGAAATGAATTACATTTTTTCTAATTATCTAAGAGAAATTAATGACAAAATCAATTTAAATCTGAATTCAGAATTAAAACAGAAGCATTAACAGATATATATTGATGCTTGTCTTATAACATTTGGAAGGACATGATTAATTGCTGGAAAAATGGTAATTGTATTTTAAGATAAACACTCCATCTCCATAGAAAGCTGTTTTCTTGGATTAACCTTGACATCTTCTCAGCAAGTACCCTCAAGTGAAGTAAAGAATGTGAATAATATTATGAATTCATAATTGGATAATTAATCTCTCGATATGGCATTTTTGGTCAGTATAGATGCCAGAGCTTAGCAGCTAATCGTTTCATATTGTGCTATCATTGTCTACATTGGCATTTATATTTACCATTTTATAAATGTCATATAAAATATAGTATAATGCTTAAATATTTGTCTACATTGGCATTTATATTAATTAATTAATAAATGTCATATCAATATAGTATAATGCTTAAATAACCAGTTGAAATTACGATTATGAGTAAAAATGGTTGTGATAGAAAATCTACCTGATCATGTACTACATACACTGGGAAGATTATGGGAGTATTTATATATATAGATGGTAACTTGAGTATACAGGGTGTATAGGTGATCAGATTACACTAGGTATATTAAAATATTAAATAACTTATATGTGTTTATGTCATTAGTGTATTCGTTATCCTACAGCATGGTCCCTCTTTATACTGATGCCTTTTCTTTTGTTCAGAAATCTGTGAGGTAGGGAGCTAGGATGGTGAACACTAGGAATTCTGTTATCCCTCTATAAGTCTATGACATTGTTTACAATAGTGATATGGTATTTAGATGGTTTTCATATGTTCAATACAGTCTGGCCATTATGACAACTGAAATACAACTCTTGCCCAAGTTTCCTATATCTTGATTTTACTAACAATTTACTGACATGGGACCAAGTTCGGAAAAAATTGTGACATGATAATTTGTCAAATTGAAGTCTAATTAGTTTATGTCAAATGATGTTCTTTTTCATAATCATCTTGATTTGAAAATGTGTATTGTTAATTTGTGAGATATGATGCTGATTAATTGTTTTAGTTTATATGAGTTGAAGGTGTGAAACCACAACTACTGGTACATGTATACAGGGTTCAGTAAAACCTAGGCTGTTCAAAACTGCTTTCCATAAACACGTCCTATGTGAAATAAATACATATTTATAAGTATCAACTTTTGCTTATTAAGAAGTTGCGAATTTAAAAAAAGAGCAGTTTTAGTTCAAAGTTCACGAGATACATAGAGTGTAGACTATTTCGTTTCTAGTTGTTATTGTGTTGATAGATTGGATGGCTATATATGTATCTAGTCTGTATACTATTGTAGGATCATTACACAGCTATGTATTACTTTGTTATTAAAATCATCAAACAAACTTTTGTGTGTTCATAATTTCTTCATTTCAAATGATACAGAATCCTCAGAGATCTCAAAAGAACAGATCAAAAACCAAATTCTTATCATTTAGATACAATAAAACATGGTTATAACAAATTTGTAAGGACCAATTTGTTATACACATATTACAAACTTCCAGGAACTTTTATGGGGAATGAAAAATACTATGTTCTAACCATGTTTTACTGTTTAGTAGTACTATGTGTAAGTTGTTTTGGTTTGGTGTGTTCATGTCTAGTAACATATATGGTAATCAATTAAGCCTGTGACTTTATAATGAACAGCTGTAGTGGTGGGATGGCCAAAATGATGGCCACAATGACATCATGTATGAAGCTGATCGGATCAAAACCAAGGTCGTTTTCGATTATACGGTTTGACTGGTTGGACCTATATTGTTTGTTTATCAAAGACGGACCCGGTGATTTTATATTATTTTCAGACGAGCCTTGACAAAGCCCTCACAGGCCTGTATCAAAAACTGCAGGTCCGTCAGGATTTATACTTGAAATAATGACTTTAACCAATGGTCGAACCGGTTGTTCCGAATAAACGAAAACAGCCTTGTGTTAGGTAAAGAACACATATTGTTATCAGCTATTATTTCATACCTGTCAACCCTCCCAGATTCTCTGGGAGTCTCCCGGAGTTTCAAAACATCCCATGCAATCTCCCGCAATCTCCCGTTTTCCCCCATAATAGTATCTAACATGAAATGTTCATAGTTTGACAATGATTTCTATCTAAACACATCAAACAATAAATTATTTTAGTCAATATAAATACATAAACTGTTTATCTCTCTCTTTTTTTTGACAATCTTTAGCAAACCATAGAATTCTGTAATCATGACCATGAAATAAATGAACAGCTTCAAAATTCGAATAAGAGCACATACACAATCATGAACATTTCATGCTAGACAGTAATTATAGGTAAACTTGTTAATTAAGTATAACTCGGAATCACTTGTAATTGATAACAATATTTAATATCCTATGTAAAGCCTTCATTCCCACGGCTAAGTGTAATTTTATGTCAAATTCACTCACACATGACTTCATACAATCCTCTACTATATAATTCACATCTACCCTGTGTATGTACACAGTGGTAGTCTGGAGTGGGAGGGTGATCACCAAAAACCATCAATTCATCCAATAAATACAAAAAGGTTTGGGAGGAAGATTCTGTAATTGTAAATATATCATAATTTAACAAAAAAGGTAAACATTCTGACACTACATTTCATATTTGGATAGACTTAAATGATAACAGTCATATTCATCAATGATGATTTCAGTTAAAACGAAAGAATTGGAAGCATATAATGATGACTGAATTTTAAGTGTCATAATCACAGAGGAACTCCACACACTGTTTAGATATTCAAATATAAATATAGAAAGCAAATGGATTATTCACGCAAAAATAAATAATAATTTCACAAATAACAACAATTTTTTTCCCTACAGAACAATCTTTCCTATCGCTTTAGTCAGCCAAGCTGTGTAACTTGGTGACTAAAGGGCCATAATTCTTGTTTACACAATTTTGTTTACACTTTATGGTGACTGCCTGTACATGTAGACACTGCAGTCTCTGTAACAGGTATGACTATGGTATGATATAATGAGAGTATCTAGAAAACATAAAGTTGTGTCTAGGTTTTAAAAAGAAAGATGTCATCCAAATATTAAATTGTAAAAAGTAGAGTTGGATTTCACTGGAAAGAAGAGTACAGCATCTTCAGTAAAATAGAACTTTGGCAGCAATTCATTTATCATTCAGGATTAAACTGAAAATGAAAAATAATACATGAGAATTCTTTACCATGAATTATGCATTACAACAGAGGAAACATGATGACTAGATATCATAGTTGTTCTGTGTGAAAACATATACATAATGTACCAGGTATATATTTCAATGTACGGTTTAGTAAAATAAAACTTTACAAAAAGATTGCAGAAAGAAAAATATCACGATTCTAGCAAGAAATACTGCGGTATATCACCACACTTTTGTCATTCTAATCTACATTTTTCTAGTTTTCTTATTAAGTACTATTTTACGTTAAAGACACAGGATCATTGTCTAAAGCTCACAATATCACAGGCATATTACACAAAGCTGGTTTTGGGAATGGCAATAGATTTAGGACTTTTAGCACCAGCGGAGTTAAAATATAAAAATAAAATAACAAAAATGATAAAAATATAACAAACATTGATGAAACTACAAGTACAGAAAACTTAAAAGAAAATTTGGTGTTTCATGTAGACATAATACATATGAACTCACATCTGTACACTTGTAGGCATACTGAGTATAAAACAAACAATCTAACATGATAGAAAGTTTCATATTCATAAAGAAATTATTTCCTGATTATTGTAGCTGTGGCCTCTAACCACTTTAAATTCAATTAATATGAAATTTACAGCTTTTAACCAAAACAGACACTGGTATCCAAAACTATTCGGATATGAAATATCTTCCTACCTCACCCTCTTTGAACATGTAATCACAACAAAAACAGATACAATAATGATACAGTAACAGTTCAGTTAAAGGAAATCTACTCTTTGATGGAACACCTTAACTAGCAATATTACCCCACATGGGATTCTAACTTGAAACTCAGAGGTGAAGGCTAGTGCTAATATGTTTAATCATTTGGCCATTGCGACCTCTTGAATCTCGCACAAAAGAGCAACATCAGATAGCGACCTATGTATGATTTACTCGTTAGCTGACTGCATGCCACCATATCTACATGTGGAGTTAACATAAGCCACCTACTGATTTTTTTTATGCTTATTCATTAATTTGTGACATATACCTGGGTAAGTACAAAAACTAATTCAAATGTAATAATTAATAAACATATCACTAAAGCTACATTAGTTACATTTACATTTAATTATTATTTTTAGATCCTTACTATGCTAATCAAACACCAATTACCCTAGTTACATGTAATTAATACATATTTAATATTAATTGTTAACAGACACAGTAATGCTAGTTGATCTTGTGAGGTAAACCTCAGACTACACACAAGTTTCTGGCACTTCACAATATTACACAAGGACAATGATTTATTGATGAAAAATATCAATTCACAATAAAACATGAGGTATCCCATTAGTTGATAAAAGGTGTATGCTTAAGCAAGGATTTATAAGTGAGAAGGATTTGTGACTGTCTCTTTACATTACTAAACACCACCCGAGACGCCTATGAACCGGGAATAAAAACCATTTTTCTCAACAAATACTTGTCTTATCGAGTCAAACGAAACACCATTCTAAAGTTTATTAAATTTCACGACGTATATTACTTGCTTTAAAGACGGAATATTTAGAGGATATGTCTTAAATTTTCGTTAAAAAAGATCGACAGCTCATGAAATGACGGCCCCGCTTCAGAAAGTAAGACGGTAACCATCGCACCCGCAAGCTACATCAAAGGCTGCGTCGGCGGATATCAAAGGAAAATCAGTCGTCGCCCAACGTCACGGTCAGTGCACAAACACAAAAGCGCCTGCCTTGGACTTCTCCAAAACCCAGTGTGACTTATCCTTCTCATATACGTCCTTGGCTTAAGTTTCAAACAATGACCCTCCTAACTGACTGTATCACTTACTTTTGTGGGATTCATTATTTTGTGCATTTAAAGAAGACAATGGTCTTCTAACTTATCATAGCAATATAAACTAATATTAAATTGCACTTTCTTGTTTTAAAGATGCTCCACTGCCGACAAAGCATAATTGATATTCATCATTTGAACAATAACTGGTGTTTAATCGTGTACCTATATATATGTATAATTAACACAAAAAAAATAATATTAAATAATTTACTTCGCCTTTGCTACATGCGTAATCAGTACTTCATTCCATATAGGATATAGTAGCACTGATTTTTTTCGGGATGCAATTAATTATTTTTTCATATTTTTAACTTGAAGTAAAATTAGAAGCTCAAACTTTTCAATGGTGGTAATGGTGTAAATTAAGTAACTTTTGTAACTGAAGAAAATTAATAAATTGTCTGCTCCTGTTTTTAATAGTGAAAAAATACCATTTGTCAGCAGTTGAACATCTTTAAGGTAAGAATTGTTCATCTGTCAATTTATCAATGTGTTAAAATTTGGTTACAAGATCAACTTCATCTTTAGATAAAACCAGCAGATCATCAAAAAAGTCTTTTTTAATGTATAAAATAATCATAAACTTGAACCTTTTTGTGACCTATTATGAGTTATATACACCAAATCCAATAAACTGATGACTATAACTACATCTCTGATAGCATAATGCTTCAATGATGGTAGAAATCTTCAGTAAAGATAAATTCACATCCTATGACTTTAAATATTGTGATCCTGATCTTGAAGCACATTTCTGATTTTACATTGTGATTGTCCTCATGTCCTGAGCGACAATTTCTGTTTTACACCGTGATTGTCCTCATGTCCTGAGCGACAAATTCTGTTTTACACCGTGATTGTCCTCATGTCCTGAGCGACAATTTCTGTTTTACACCCTGATTGTCCTCATGTCCTGAGCGACAATTTCTGTTTTACACTGTGATTGTCCTCATGTCCTGAGCGACAATTTCTGTTTTACACCGTGATTGTTCTCATGTCCTGAGCGACAATTTTTGTTTTCTCTGCGATTTCCTCACTGTCCTCTAGTTGTTCCAGGTCATACATGACTTCCAGGATACAGCCCACACTCCAGGCCTGGGCCCGACAACTGTCTCTACAGAACTGAAACATTAAATAGAAGTACGGTACTCAAAACAAATGACTAAACACTCTCTTAGATATCCTTTCAGCATATTACAGTAAAACATGGTAAATAACCATTCTCTGAGACCAGCAAAATAAATGAGTTTGTTATAAACAGAATATGTTTACACAAGAAATAAACAAGTGATAAGGCACAAATCAGAGAATAAACAAGAGATCCCAGAGGGATCTTGGCGCCCACCAAAGAATGATCTATATCTGACAAAGGAAAGATGGATCTTTTCTCTACTTTTTAAACTTTTTCAAACATACTACATATGTAGCGGGATTGGACTGGGTCGATCATCGGTGACCAGGTAGCTCAGTCGGTAGAGCACTCGGCTAGTATTCTGAGGGTCCCGGGTTCGAATCCCGGTCTGGCCGCTACATTTTCTCCTCTCCTGTTACAGAATTGGCGCCCAACTAGATAACCCACGGTGGTGGTGTTTGGAAGGGTCTCGTGTGTCTTCGAGGGCGAAGACTTCGAGAAAGGAGGGAGGAGTGTAGCGGGATTGGACTGGGTCGATCATCGGTGACCAGGTAGCTCAGTCGGTAGAGCACTCGGCTAGTATTCTGAGGGTCCCGGGTTTGAATCCCGGTCTGGCCGCTACATTTTCTCCTCTCCTGTTACACATTTAAAATTTGAGACAGATCGCTTCAGTACCTTTTGAGAAATAGCGGTAACAAACTTCAACTATCAAAATCCAAGATGACTCCTTGGCAGCCATCTTGTTGATCAATTGGTCCCAAATCACAATATGCACAACTAGGGCCCTAGGGGAACCTACATGTGAATTTTAAGACAGATCCCTTCAGTACTTTCTGAGAAATAGCGATAACAAACTTTGAATAACAAAATCCAAGATGGCTGCCCGGCGGCCATCTTGTTGACGGATCGGTCCCAAATCACAATATGCACAACTAGGGCCCTAGGGGAACCTACATATGAATTTTGTGACAGATCCCTTCAGTACTTTCTGAGAAATAGCGATAACAAACTTTGAATAACAAAATCCAAGACGGCTGCCTGGCGGCCATCTTGTTGACCGATCTGTCCCAAAATGCAATATGCACAACAAGGTCCCTAGGGGAACCTACATATGAAATTTGAGACAGATCCCTTCAGTACTATCTGAGAAAAAGCGATGACAAACTTTAACTATCAAAATCCAAGATGGCGGCCTGGCGGCCATCTTGTTCACCGATTGGTCCACAAATGCAATATGCACAACTAGGGCCCTAGGGGAACCTACATATTAAATTTGAGAAAGATCCCTTCAGCACTTTTTGAGAAATAGGGATATCAAACCTTAACTATCAAAATCCAAGATGGCCGCCTGGCGGCCATCTTGTTTTTCCGATCAGCCTCAAAATCTGTATGGCACAACTAGGGACCAAGGGTAACCTCCATGTGAAGTTTGCACAAAATTCCTTCAGTAGTTCTCAAGAAATATCGATAACAAACTTCAACTGCCAAAATCAAAGATGGCTGCCTGGCGGCCATCTTGTTTTTCCGATCAGCCTCAAAATCTGTATGGCACAACTAGGGACCAAGGGTAACCTCCATGTGAAGTTTGCACAAAATTCCTTCAGTAGTTCTCAAGAAATATCGATAACAAACTTCAACTGCCAAAATCAAAGATGGCTGCCTGGCGGCCATCTTATTTTTCCGATCAGCCTCAAAATCTGTATGGCACAACTAGGGACCAAGGGTAACCTCCATGTGAAGTTTGAACAAAATCCCTTCAGTAGTTCTCAAGAAATATCGATAGTTCTCAAGAAATATCGATAACAAACTTCAACTGCCAAAATCAAAGATGGCTGCCTGGCGGCCATCTTGTTTTTCCGATCAGCCTCAAAATCTGTATGGCACAACTAGGGACCAAGGGTAACCTCCATGTGAAGTTTGAACAAAATCCCTTCAGTAGTTCTCAAGAAATATCGATAACAAACTTCAACTGCCAAAATCAAAGATGGCTGCCTGGCGGCCATCTTGTTTTTCTGATCAGCCTCAAGATCTGTATGGCACAACTAGGGACCAAGGTTAACCTCCATGTGAAGTTTGAACAAAATCCCTTCAGTAGTTCTCAAGAAATATCGATAACAAACTTCAACTGCCAAAATCAAAGATGGCTGCCTGGCGGCCATCTTGTTTTTCCGATCAGCCTCAAAATCTGTATGGCACTCCATGTGAAGTTTGAACAAAATCCCTGCAGTAGTTTTTAAGAAATAGTGATAACAAGCATTGTTTATGGACGGACCACGGACCACGGACGCAGGGCGATTTGAATAGCCCACCATCTGATGATGGTGGGCTAAAAATTGTGACATGTAGTTTTACCATTAAGTGAAACATATATGATGGTTTTATAAGGTTTATTTTTGTATCTCATAGTTGGACATCTGATATTATGAAATAATTGGTATGGTTTGTATGTCATGCAAGTGTAGGAGGATGAGGAAAGCCAGAGTATCAAAAGAAAACCATCAAGCTGCAGCTAGTACGAATAAATGATGTGTACGAGTGGTTCATTTTTGGATATAATGGATAAACTCAACACACAATCAGCTGGTTATATCACTTGTTAGCTTATAGGTATTTCTGGTTATCACTGTATTTTTTTTAGGTTCAATAAGTCACATTCTGCAGCGGGTGTTATAGTTGTGACTCAGGTAGTCACATTCTGCAGTTGGAGTTATAGTTGTGACTCAGGTAGTCACATCCTGCATTTGGTGTTATAGTTGTGACTCAGGTAGTCACATTCTGCAGTTGGTGTTATAGTGACTCAGGTAGTCACATCCTGCAGTTGGTGTTATAGTTGTGACTCAGGTAGTCACATTCTGCAGTTGGTGTTATAGTTGCGAATCAGGTAGTCACATACTTCAGTTGGTGTTATAGTTGTGACTCAGGTAGTCACATCCTGCAGCTGGTGTTATAGTTGTGACTCAGGTAGTCACATCCTGCAGTAGGTGTTATAGTTGTGACTCCGGTAGTCACATTCTGCAGTTGGTGTTATAGTTGTGACTCAGGTAGTCACAGTCACATCAGGTAGTCACATCCTGCATTTGGTGTTATAGTTGTGACTCAGGTAGTCACATTCTGCAGTTGGTGTTATAGTGACTCAGGTAGTCACATCCTGCAGTTGGTGTTATAGTTGTGACTCAGGTAGTCACATTCTGCAGTTGGTGTTATAGTTGCGAATCAGGTAGTCACATACTTCAGTTGGTGTTATAGTTGTGACTCAGGTAGTCACATCCTGCAGCTGGTGTTATAGTTGTGACTCAGGTAGTCACATCCTGCAGTAGGTGTTATAGTTGTGACTCCGGTAGTCACATTCTGCAGTTGGTGTTATAGTTGTGACTCAGGTAGTCACATCCAGGTAGTCACATCCTGCAGTTGGTGTTATAGTTGTGACTCAGGTAGTCACATTCTGCAGTTGGTGTTATAGTTGTGACTCAGGTAGTCACATTCTGCAGTTGGAGTTATAGTTGTGACTCAGGTAGTCACATCCTGCAGGTAGTCACATCCTGCACTCAGGTAGTCACATTCTGCAGTTGGTGTTATAGTTGTGACTCAGGTAGTCACATCCTGCAGTTGGTGTTATAGTTGTGACTCAGGTAGTCACATCCTGCAGCTGGTGTTATAGTTGTGACTCAGGTAGTCACTTTCTGCAGTTGGTGTTATAGTTGTGACTCAGGTTGTCACATCCCGCATTTGGTATTATAGTTGTGACTCAGGTAGACACATTCTGCAGTTGGTGTTATAGTTGTGACTCCGGTAGTCACATCCTGCAGTTGGTGTTATAATGTGACTCAGGTAGTTATGTCCTATAGTTTGTGTTAGAGTTGTGACTCAGGTAGTCACATACTGCAGTTGGTGTTATAATGTGACTCCGGTAGTCACATTCCGGTAGTCACATTCTGCAGTTGGTGTTATAGTTGTGAATCAGGTAGTCACATCCTGCAGTTGGTGTTATAGTTGTGACTCAGGTAGTCACATCCTGCAATTGGTGTTATAATGTGACTCAGGTAGTCACATCCTTTAGTTTGTGTTATAGTTGTGACTCAGGTAGTCACATCCTGTAGTTTGTGTTATAGTTGTGACTCAGGTAGTCACATCCTGTGGTTCGTGTCATAGTTTTATGTATGTGGTCGTAAGGTGTAACATTGCCTGTCAGTACCATGTACCATACCTTGCCGTTAGAATTTGTAAGCTCTGGTAGAGACTGCCAAGGAGATGACATCACTTCTTGGTAGTGAGTTGTCAGTTTTGACTTGACATAGCCAACCGTTGTCTTCAAAAGTCCTGGCATTCTTTTGTTCAAGATATGAGCAAAATGGAGTCTGGCTCGTAGATAGTAGCCGAGTGGCCACACCCATTCCTGATTAAACAGAAAGAAGAAAATGTGAAAATGGAGCAGAAATCAAAGTTAATGTTATTATGTTGCAAATTGTTTATTGAAAAGCATTGAACAAGTTTTGATCAATGAAGTTTACTAATTCTTAAACATGGATAAACAAGTGGTATTAAAATGAAATAAGTCACCGAGAGAAGTTAACAATACACTGTAATGGTATTAAAATGAAATAAGTCACCGAGAGAAGTTAACAATACACTGTAATGGTATTAAAATGAAGTAAGTCACCGAGAGAAGTTAACAATACACTGTAATGGTATTAAAATGAAATAATTCACCGAGAGAAGTTAACAATACACTGTAATGGTATTAAAATGAAATAAGTCACCGAGAGAAGTTAACAATACACTGTAATGGTATTAAAATGAAATAAGTCACCGAGAGAAGTTAACAATACACTGTAATGGTATTAAAATGAAATAAGTCACCGAGAGAAGTTAACAATACACTGTAATGGTATTAAAATGAAGTAAGTCACCGAGAGAAGTTAACAATACACTGTAATGGTATTTAAATGAAATAAGTCACCGAGAGAAGTTAACAATACACTGTAATGGTATTAAAATGAAATAATTCACCGAGAGAAGTTAACAATACACTGTAATGGTATTAAAATGAAATAAGTCACCGAGAGAAGTTAACAATACACTGTAATGGTATTAAAATGAAGTAAGTCACCGAGAGAAGTTAACAATACACTGTAATGGTATTAAAATGAAATAAGTCACCGAGAGAAGTTAACAATACACTGTAATGGTATTAAAATGAAATAAGTCACCGAGAGAAGTTAACAATACACTGTAATGGTATTAAAATGAAGTAAGTCACAGAGAGAAGTTAACAATACACTGTAATGGTATTAAAATGAAATAAGTCACCGAGAGAAGTTAACAATACACTGTAATGGTATTAAAATGAAATAAGTCACCGAGAGAAGTTAACAATACACTGTAATGGTATTAAAATGAAGTAAGTCACAGAGAGAAGTTAACAATATACTGTAATGGTATTTAAATGAAATAAGTCACCGAGAGAAGTTAACAATACACTGTAATGGTATTAAAATGAAATAAGTCACCGAGAGAAGTTAACAATACACTGTAATGGTATTAAAATGAAGTAAGTCACCGAGAGAAGTTAACAATACACTGTAATGGTATCAAAATTAAATAAGTCACCGAGAGAAGGTAACAATACACTGAAATGGTATTAAAATTAAATAAGTCACCGAGAGAAGGTAACAATACACTGAAATGGTATTAAAATGAAGTAAGTCACCGAGAGAAGTTAACAATACACTGTAATGGTATTAAAATGAAATAAGTCACCGAGAGAAGTTAACAATTCACTGTAATGGTATTAAAATGAAGTAAGTCACCGAGAGAAGTTAACAATACACTGTAATGGTATTAAAATGAAATAAGTCACCGAGAGAAGTTAACAATACACTGTAATGGTATTAAAATGAAATAAGTCACCGAGAGAAGTTAACAATACACTGTAATGGTATTAAAATGAAGTAAGTCACCGAGAGAAGTTAACAATACACTGTAATGGTATTAAAATGAAATAAGTCACCGAGAGAAGTTAACAATACACTGTAATGGTATTAAAATGAAATAAGTCACCGAGAGAAGTTAACAATACACTGTAATGGTATTAAAATGAAATAAGTCACCGAGAGAAGTTAACAATACACTGTAATGGTATTAAAATGAAATAAGTCACCGAGAGAAGTTAACAATACACTGTAATGGTATTAAAATGAAATAAGTCACCGAGAGAAGTTAACAATACACTGTAATGGTATAGCTTAATACTTTATGTTTTTGATGGTCAAATTTTTAAGGACTTACTTTTTTTATTTAAATTTGAATTTTGCGATCTACATAAAATATTGATACATGTAAGATTTATCAATTTCCTATTGTTTTTTAGATTAATCCAGCTGTACATTACAATGGTAATAGATATAAGTATATACATACGGGCCCCTGATGGTAGTTAAATCCATGAGCCACCTTGGGATCAGAAGAATCATTGGCATTGTCATAGTCACCAATATAACTCCAGTCACTGGAAAGTTAAAACAACTAACTAAGTATCTCTTCTGTCAAAAGTTTACTGTAAACAGCCCTTACCAATATTTATCAAATCTATATTTATAACTTATTAACTTTATAACTTCAAGAGACAATTATATTGAAGAAAATCTAAAGTTAAAAAGTCTTAATTAAGTGTTAAAGAGGTCACATACCTTCATAAGTTAAAAGTAAATTATATGTATCATTTTCTGAGAAAATAGGCAATATTCGCTACAAGGTAAATAAGAAATCTAGATCAGTAATGGACATGGGTATACCTAATGCCCTCTCATTTCATAGCAGTGTCAGCAAAAATAAGTGATAGATGTTCTTCAAATTTACCTAGGATCTAACGTCTTCATACCCAGTGGACCGACCAGAACATCATCAGCTTCAAGAAGGGCTGTCCACGCATTCTCAGGAGTAAACAGCTCTGGGGCCTGTACAGTTCAATACATTTTTCTGTTCATATAATGAATTTTGCCATTTCTAAGTAAGTTTGCTTATTGCAAGATCATGCTATACCTTTCATACACACAGGATGTAAATAGTGTATTAATGTAAGTCTTTTCCATGACATTTAGCATTTGTACTTGCAATATCCATGTACTAGTATTGAATGTGTACGCTCCTACCTCCATACAAAGTAGAAATGGAAGTGACACAATCAGAGAAACATAGGTAACAATATATATCACCCTTGCCTCCCATTTCATGGTGGTACCGTAGAAAAAAAATGTTTGTAATTTTAATATATCAGAAACTATAAACACATCTTTAAAAAACATATGATTTTTACTCACCACAACCATGGCCACAGGGAAGTTGGGACGGAGTTGGAAATCAGTCCAGAAAGGTTTGGCAAGGTAGGTGTCTTTATACATGCCCCTCCTGTTTATCAGTTCAGGGTGGGGTTCGTTCTCGGGGATGGGAGTTGAGTTGATCCAGAAATATTTCTCAAAACTGGCCTGTATTTTTTCATTCCACTCCTTGAAGGTCACCTTTTTTACCTGACCTAGAAAAGAATAGCTTTATTAAAATGTAAATTCTATACACCCAATTACAACTAACACAAAACAGTTCAGTGTATTTTTATTATTTTTCAGCTATTATGTTTCATCCACTGTTACATGTATTGTCCTTGTGTCTGGAATGTATAGAGTCTTAAGATATAATGATTTTTACAATTTAGTTTCCATGGTAACCATTATAATATTTTCATATAATGAAAACACAAGACAAGAAGATTCATCAGTACAATCTGACAAATGAATGAGAATCTTTAAACAAAATGATTTTGGGGAGATATTGGAAACAACTCTAGACAACATCTGTTTGTATATCCTGATTAATCTCTGGGGGTGGGTCGATGAGGAATCAAAGTTAACCTATGGTGGTTCAAACTGAACAGACACAGAACTCACCATTTACAGTTGCATTGACTGAATCATGTGGGTAGAGTCCCTGTTTGTTCATCTCCTGCAGCCATCGCACAGCAGACTTACACAGGCCCACCATCTCCACAGCCGACCCATTCCTTAAAAAAAATTATGAAATAGAATTTTATTAAACAGATATGTACTTTATCGTGAATAACAAATACACAATCTAACACATGGAAAAATATACATTATATAGTTTCAGTGGAGTTTTGAAATCTTTTGCTTTGATGTAGATCAAAGACAAAAAGAAGGTCAAAGTATTTTTTTTCAAAATGCATGATGCATTAGTATACTTACTTACATGAAATAAAACTGTGACCCAAGTCACTTCCAAGTTAGAACATGAACATTTTCTTGAGGCAATATGGCCTGGACGATACAACATACCAACGGACAGACAGAAGAATGGACTGACAGAAGGATGAACATCATAACAAACAATGAAACCCTACAAGGTACCAATAGAGGATTAACATCATACCTTGGTGTAGCAGGTTTGCCGCGGTTGCCAGCCTTGTCCGATCCTCCCATCTTATCCATCCACGTGCCACAGTTCCACTCATTGCCACCAAACACAAAGCCTTCATCCCACATTACTCCGATCTCGTTATTGAAGCCTAGGTGGTATACAAATTAGTTTATCACTGAATTCCAAATCTAAAGTACATATGAATCAAATATTTTTTTAAGCAGCAATGTGACTACAAACACAGTAGGAGCAAGATATACATTCATATACAAATATACATAAGGAACTTCAGAGAAAGATAACCCAAAGAATTTTGTCTTTAGTCTTTGAACATAAACTCTCAGTAAAATTCATAAAATATCATATAATAAAATATAATTTATATGTTCTTTACTATAAATTATATTAGAATATTAGATGTAATTAGAAACCTTCATCAGACATGTTTTCGTCTATGGTTTTGCCAGCATTCCTCTCACGGTATTTCAGGCCCTCAGCATGTCGTTGGAGTGCTTCCTGAATCACATCACACAGGCTTTGGTCCTGTGTATCAATTAAAAGGTTCAGGTGTTTCCATGCATGTATGTGACAATTAGCATACTGCTATCTAAGTTTTCCTAAACATTCATAATTAAAATTACAGAAAAGCTCACGAAAACATAATTGCTGCAGAAAACAAAAAGATAGCAGCTTTAGTCAAATATAACTTTAGTATCTTTTTTTGTAACAGTGTTAGTTAACAACTTAAAACATTGCAATCAATATGTACTTATCTTTAAAGATGATGAATTATCACCTCTTTGATCACTATTACCTGTATCCTTTTGATAGTCAAAACTGTCGTTGATAGCAACTAAAATGTATGTGTTATCGCATAAACTGCGTGCCTAAAAGTGCTGTAACAAGATCACTGCTTTGATATGTATATTAACTGTATTGTAGACCCTGTAGCCTAATGGATAAGGCGTCGACCTTTGGAGCCAAAGATTGAGGGTTCAAGTCCCTTCAGGGTCAAACACTAATCATATCATTGACAATCAGAAAAGTTAGAACTTTTATATTTTTTGTTTTGCTAGTAAATCATGTGTGTATGTTTGATATGCATTCACATTCTAGTAATCAATAACTATATAAAGAATTTTATCATTTGATTTTGAAAGAGAGTGTTAAAGAATTTAATACCTACATATGTTCCTGGCTGTTGACAGGGAGAGTCGTCGGTAGGATACAGGCGCGACACCTTGTCCTTTAGGATAGAGTGACCTCCCTTTACGATGTCACAGTAGTCCTGGATAGATTGTAGCCACCACCACACAGCGTCGCGACAGTTATATCGCGCTCCACTTCCCTCATTCAGTAGGTTTGGGATGAGGCCATGACGCAGACATCCAGCAAATGAAAGGATTATGTACCTGTATATAGCAAAATTGTGAAGTGTAAATCATTTGCCAATATACTTATAATCCAATAGATGAGTAAATATATCCATAAAAGTGTTTGTAATATTGTTGTGAAGTCCAAGTCTAGATACTGGGAGAACGTTTTGCTATATCAATTCTGCAATTAAGAGTTTATAAAAGTGTATGCTATACTCTGAAATTACATGAAAGACAATGGAATGCTATTAGAAAGTGATTTATATGATTCCAATAACACTAGTCTATAGGTGGTATATGTACCTTGCCTCTGTGTATCTCCCAGTCAGCAGTAACAAACCACGTAAGGCTATGAAGGTGTCCCTTCCCCAGTTCCTCATGTAGCCACTGGCAAAGTGGGAAAAACCTGCAAATATTAGATGAATGAAAAATAATGCAATATTTATATCCTGTCCTTATAAAAGAGTTTAGCTTGTCAGCAATCATCAAGCCTCACGCTGACAGGCTGAATACTTTTGACAGAATTGAGATATCCAAATATCTATTTGAAAGATCAAGTTATTTACATGTTTAGAAATATTTTCATTACACCACATAGTCATTATGCATCTAATTTGAGGACATCGTTGAAATGAACTGAGGTCTTGAAATTTGACTAAATATGAACAACCTGGTCACATTATGTAACAGTGAAATATCTACCTGCAGCCAGTGACAGAGTTGTCTGCACAGACTTATTGAGATCTTTCTGTAGGAAAGTCGGTGGTGCTGGATCGGCCAGATTTGGGGACAAGGGAGGTAACTTAGCTGTCCAAACAAATCCACAGAACTGGACAGACCCCAACGCCAGTGCCTGGACAAAGGTTGAACCATCCTTAACGAAACTGCAAAAATGTTAGGCATTTGTTTGAAAGAACAGTATTAACTGTATCATAAATAGTTATAAGACTGGTAGTGACGCTATTAAGTATGTGTCAATCAAATGATATTGCAGAGCAGACTTTAATCATGAAAGTTTTGACATGTAGTTCACATCAAAGATTGAAATTGTGTTCAAGCAAGAGAAGTCACTGAATATCAGGTGGATTAGGTGATAAAAGGATTGCTACAATGACTTACTCTGACATGAGCTTGATAGTGATGTCCCGCAACACAACATACGCTCCAGTGATCACTGCATCAAAATAACATGGTACAAGGAAGCGAGGCACCTGACTTAGGTGTTGAAATATCCCCATAAACCAGTTTCCAAGCTACAATATCAACAATTAATTCTTAAATTTTCAATGTACAATACATCACTCAAACATCCCTGAAAACACATTTGCTTCTTCAAATTCTGAGAATAAAATAGTCCAATATCAAATTTTTGGAGAGTGCAGTTAAAATTCCAAAGCTAACAAGGATGAACTGAATTATCATTACTGTATTTAACACTGATATCTATATCTACTTTGATTTCATTATATCATTCACAGTTCATTATCTATTTGATAGCTGGAAAATCATGGTTAGTCAATTCAATCAATAAAACATCTATCACGCCAACTTATGGTCTAGATCATCCTGGATTGATTTTTAGAGGTTACGAACAGGTACACTCTCATGGAGGTTGGGTTTAGATAATTTACATTTGTGAATACATCACCCTGACAACTAGATGATACTTACATCCTTGGTGCTTTCATGAACAAGGAGTCGAGAAGCCACATAGCTGGGGAGCCAGTCCCCATCACGTAGGTTGTTACAGAGTGGATGACCCAAATCATTACTGGAACGTATCGAAGACAGCACCGCCATCAGACCTGAAACCAAAGTAACTCATTTAAATGGAGATAGGAAGCCTAAATGATCTTAAGCATGGTTTATTTCTCTGTCCGGCAACAAAATGAGCAGCTATTTCAGAAATAACACACTATGTTTCATGGAGCTAATTACGCCACTATACAAGGGACTCTGGATGTAATCTAATGCTTAACCCTTGAACCATGACCTTGAATATGAACATAAGAAACAATCATGCATCCTTTTAATTTAGATATACACTATCCAGTCATCTATTAAATTTTTCACAATATCTTAGATCAACTGGTAGCAAATGGTTTCCAATTTGACAAACCAAAGATAACTTTAATTACTTGTATTTGTATAATCAGCTGATTTAACTTATATCAGAATTCCTTGAAATGTATCTGGACAAATCAAGTTTTATATGTTTAGTATGTTTCATACTTACCTCTCAGACCACAGTAAACCATAGGCCCATACTTAGGGATATCATAAGCGCCAAAGCCCTTCCCATCATCCCTCTCCTCGGGGTCACAGCGGTATAACACCCTGTTTAGGTCTGACAATGTCAGCTTTCCAACAATCGCCTGGAAATTGGATTTATCCCAAGTCTCATCAAACATAGTCCGTCCACTGTACGATCTCATCAGGTAGCCAAACTGACCAATTCCTCGCCGTATGTTCAGAATAGCATTTTTGGGCTGTTTTGGGAATTCACATCTGAAAAATAAATCAGATAATTTTTCTTTATACTCAACATTCACATTTAAACATTTATATACACAAGATATCCTGATAATTTGATTTAACAATGAAGTGTAGCAATTCAACCACCTCTGTATAACAAGCGCCTGCTTGGTATGACCACATTCTAATGGTTCCAAATGGTACATATAACACAATTTGACCTGTGGTTAAAAAACATCTTTATTACATGATGTACATTATTCATCTACAGTCAAAAACTTGTTCGTGTAAAATATGTGTATCTAATTTGGTTTTGAATACACATAATGCTTAATGTAGCCCTTTTGCAAAAGACAAAACAATGAAGCATAAGATAAAGTTCTTTTAAATTGATAATGTTCTCATACAACTCTTTTAGACTAATAGTGTCTTTTAGACTAGTAGGGTCTTTTAGACTAGTAGTGTCTTTTTAGACAAACATTCTCCCATGTCAACAGGGCATAGATTCACAAATATTCCTTAACTCTAAGAAATTCCTTATAGCATTACAGACGTTATGGAAAAAATCTTGATGAACTTTCCTTAACTTCTGTAATACTTTCCTAGTAGAAAATGTGAAGTTAAGAACTTTATCTAAGAAAGAGAACCTTCGTGAAACTGCTCCCTGGGCATGCATGACAGGACATCATGGTTTACACAATATCCTCACCTCACATCCTTTTTGCCGCAGGGCCACAAACTTTTTTTTGTAACCAAGGTACTATTTTTTGGAATATTGTGAATATATTGAGAGTACCTGAAGGCTATGACACTGCCTGGTGTAAACATATGAAGGTGAACCTCTGAGGTTGGCGCATCATTGGAGACTACAACCTGGGCCATACGACTCTCTCCAACATCTACATCCTTGGCCAGCTCCAGTATATAGTCAGGAAGACCATTGATGTAATAGTTGTCCTTTTTATACTCCGCATCTTCTGTATGGACCGGACGTCCCTCAAACAGAACCCGAGTCACAATGCCTGTAACAAGATTACCAAAGTAAATTAAAGGATGGTTCAACTATATGAGAGCTGTGCAGCAGGAAATGACTATAATACCATTTATTAGAGTATCAGAGTTTTCAATGAAATATTGCATAATACTCAGAGAAGACATGTTGAATGCAGGTGCAAATTTTGTAAATATTGAAAGATTTTACAGTAGATTTCATGCATTATGAACATGGTATACCCTGAATGGTGATGGGTCGTATATAGCCAGTTTCGTGGGGTTCACTAGGATGATGGAAGGCTGTCCTGGCGATCAGAACCACAGAGTCGTGAGTGTGCGGGTTATGTCTGGTGATAGATATCACATCATCTCGTACATGGTCTACAAACACCTACAAATACAAAGACTGTATGTATTTAACTTGGTTTAAGCTTTAACTTTGATTAAATTTGATATGCATTTCACTCATCTTAAGTCTACTTATAACAAAAATGTTATCCTACATAAGTTCAACTTGCCTAAGCTACTTTGTACTAAAATTAAATTTCAACTACAGAATTAACATTTTTACATTGGCTAAACTATTGGTAGCTTGAGAGAAGAATGTCAAGTGCAATGAATTTGCAGAACTGCCCTAATTTTTTCCCCCACATGATTTGCTATCATAACTTAATCTGCTTATTTCATTTAAACCAGAGGGATTATTCTTGTATGTGGATGGAATATTTACAAGCATAGTATATGTGATACAATAAATAGATAGTATGGGTCCACTGATTGGCTGCCTACCTACCTCAGAGAATCCCCTCCTGCCCAGCTCCCCGTGAAGTCTATTCAGCACCGTCTTCCCTGCAGTGACGCCCGACTGCTGATTGATCTGGGCGTTACCAGGAGACGGGTTATCACTCCATGACGAGTACAGCCTCTTTTCCGTAACCACATGGATCTGACATATGTATGAAACTTTATCATCTTCTCATTGTCAATATAATAATCATCAGCTGTTTCACTTAGCATTAGTACCATGAGTACCATATTCTACTGTCAACAAGTCCCTATTCGGCAATAAGCCCCCTTCCCTGTATAGGAAGATTTTTTTTGTCAGGTCAACTCCAGCATCAAGCCACCTCCCAATTTTCTTATTCTGTGTGCTTGAAACTTGGTAAATAGCAATAACATCAACATGACTCATTTGTCAATATTGAACAAGATGTTACAAAGATTTTATACTTTTCTTATTCACAATGATAATTATGTATGGTGATTAAAAATAAAATTTTAGGTTTTAATTTTTCGGAACCAATTCAAAAATAGTTTCAAAATCTATTTGATGAGTTCAATTTTGTAGATACACTAAATGAAAGCTAAAAGAATTGTTAAGTTATAATGCTAAGTCAGTTTGATAGATATCAAATATCACATTAGAGTAACTCACGTGATGTGGAACAATCTGGTCATAGCCACGGTTACTCCCAGAGGCACAACATGATATGGATACCAGAGCAGCATTGGGGAACAGGTCATACGCCGACCTCAACTGTAATAGATCAATAATATTGAGTACACATCGATAAAACTATAACTCTATGGTCTTAAAAAAATTGAACTGCTAGATCTTCAAAATCGACCTGCTAAACAACTTTACAAGTTCCAATGACAAAATAAAACCTAAGATGATAATAAGTTAATTTGTAATTAATTGTAATAATGTACATATGCATGAAAAAGATTTTTTTTATCAAAGATATAGAGATTATCATTTAATATACCTAGAATTTTAAAACTTAATAGTATTTTAATTAATGTAGTTGATGTTCTTTAAAATTAAATTTTATTAACCTGAACAGGTCCTTGATTGTCGTGTGTCTGGTCGAAGAAGAGAGCGTGAGCCACAGTAGGTATCATTGGTCGTACCCTAGGCTGTATAAACGAGCCGACCGCTTGTCCTCCGTACCTGTACACCAGCTCTCCTAAACTGCGACCAGTGCTGGCACTGAGGGCCTCTACAAACAGCAAAATAGGTTTTCCATCCATACAAAAATCACCAAACTGATTTAAATACAGATACCTACTTATCACTCTGTACCATACAGTATCTAACAACATCTGAATAACTGATTTAAGTTGTATGGTCTATAACTTTCGCTCTTTTGGTCATAGTGAAAACTGTTTAAGTGTTATACATATTTATCTCCGTCTGCCTGAGGTTTAAACTTTCTGAGGTTTAAACTTTCTAATTTTACCACTTTTTATAAAGTTGCAGCACTGGAAGTATCTTTAATTATAAAAGTAAAAAATCTTTTTAACGTGTACACGTGAAAAATAGGCTCGAAAGATGCCGAATCATTCCGAACTCTTCCGAACATCGTCGCGACAATCTCAAAGTAAAACGAGAGTTGTGAAACCAAGAGAAAATATCAACAATTTTTCATAAACAAAATATGTGGTCGACCTCATCAGACTCTATCTACAAAGAAAATAATGCTCGCACATTACAATATTTGATACACACAACATTTTACGGTAATGTGTAAATTGGATGTTTCAAATACTCAATCTGTGGACATATACTAGCATGATTTGCTCATATAGGCCAGAAGGAAAACGTAAACAAACACATGTGTGCTTACGCTAGTTACCTGGCTCACCACGTGCAGGTCGTGTCGAACGTCAGTCACGTGATACGATTATGAATCTGACAAAACCCGAAGTCACTGAACATGGCGGTGATTGAAGGCGCTTTATTCAAAACCAGGAATATATGATTCCTAGATTTCGGCTCTCTTATAGGCCGACATATGCTTTTGGGGAGCTAAATCATCAAGTTACATGTCAATGTTTAAATATCAAATGTTTAATTTACATATCGTTACAGTGAAATTATAGCAGCAATACAACTTTAAATAGACAGGTCACCAGAAAATGACCTCTTATGGAATATGTTGTCAGGAAATAAGAAATCAGACTGAAAAATCAATGTACCATTGAAATTTTTTAAGATTTTACAATTCTGCTAGTTCAATGTTTCAGGGGATATTAAAGTAAATGTATCAAGGTTACCTCTGATAAGAGAGTTGATTCCAAGCTTGTTTAGGAAGTAGTTATCCAAACCCTCGTTGCCTGTGAACAGTTCTGCTACCACATACAAATCCGGACGGATCTTTCTGGCAGCATCAAGCATATACTGTGGAACAGATTAAGGAGCACATGTTAGTTGTTCGAGCAAACTATTTCTATGTTGTAGACATAATGTAATGTTCCAGTGCTAGCGAGGGTTAGAAATAGGATAAAAAGGGTATTTGTACAGCATGATCACGATCCTCATTCCAGTGCTTAGCATGGGTCAGAAATGAACAAAATCCAATATATCTACAACATGATCAAATTCAAAACTGACTAAACTCGGCTAAAGCACAAGGCAGTGTGCCATCGTTTAAACATACTTTTTGGTTAATTATTTGAAATTATTTTTGTAAACATACAAACTTTGTTTAGATGAAAATTCTGCATACTACTTAAATGTCATTTGCTGCAAAAGCTATTCCAACATTAACTGTGTTTTTGAGAAAACTTTATACACAAAAGAAATAATTAACCACCATGCATATACTGTCAGAATTACCAATTAAAACTCACAAATATAGCCTTTGCTAGTAATAAATTCATAAGTAAAAAATTAGTATACCTCAGCTACATGTAGTGGTGTGCTGTGACAGTTATCCAGTCGGACACCATGGAATATCTTCACAGTCCTCTCCGTGTACGTCTTCATATACTGCCACAAGTACGGACAGTCTGACTCCTGTTTCCCATACCGTAATTTAGCACTGTCGCCCCAAGCAACCAGCTCTCGCCGCAGGTAAATGTTAGAGCCTTTAGAAAACCATATAAACCGAAGATGTAAAAACACCCAATGCTTGTCTGAAGAGATAGTCATAGCGAAGTATAGGTACAATGTATCTGTTGTGCAGATTAGTAATTAAAGAAATTGACCAACATTTTCTTTTTACATACAATTAAACAAAAGATTTTGTCACTCTGTTTAACATATCACAATTTTGACTTCCCTATTCCACGGACTGTATCAGTTTTAATAACTATCATAACATTGCAAAAAAAAAAAATCATGTCTTTACTTTTTCATACAAGATGGTACAAAATATAAAGTAAAATACATATTGAAATTATACAAAAGATAAGTAAATAGGCCTAGTATAAGATATATAATATTAAAAAATTTCTTGAGCAGATCAAAGAAAGTATATGTGACATACTTTAGATTACTACAGAAGAAACTAAGATTTGTGGCATTCTGATACATTTGATATATTCATTTCTGCAAATAAATTACCTAATCGAAAGGGATTGTTTTATTACATAATTACTGGTAAGCTATTGAATATATTCAATACTAACATTCATCTGAATATGACTGGTGAATTACAGATCCATAATGAAGGAAAAGAAGTGGAATATATACCTGGTACATAATATATTTGTATGGAATGTTAAACAAAGCAAATTTCTGAACAAATCATTCCGAGAAACAGAAAAAAGCATAACATTTCATACTTGTAAAAGATTATCTCAGATAAAATAAGGGTTTAATGTAAATCATATAGATATTCTTCTTTATATTTGTATGAATACATTGTAAATGATATACTATTAGGTGTTTGTATCTAACCTTTATTCAACTCCCAATGTTCACCTGAATCAAAACACTTAATTTGTAAATATAATATAAAAGGTAACAATAAAGCAACTCAATAACTGAATCTTCATCTCTACTGTTTCATTTTGTGAGGAGACAGTTTTCTCCTTGACACTATTTCACAGGAAGAAATGTTTATATATAACAGTTTGTTTGTTCACTATCAAGCTTTTTAAAATTAACAGTGAAAAAAAAACCTTTTATCTTATCATCCCACTTAATTTTTTCCCATGAATAATTTACTGCAGAAATAGTGAAATCTAATCCTCCATATATAAAGAAAAATAAAAAAAAAAAAAATCCAGAATCAACAATAATTAACAAGAGGCCCAAAGGGCCTTAACGGTCATCTGACTACCTTGGCAATAGTAAAATTAATTATATATGGTGTCACTTTGTCAGGACCATGTCAGGATCATTTTCAATTTCTTTCAACAAATTTTATTTCAAACAAGAGGCACAAGGGCCTTAACATATAGGAAATTAATTAGATATAGTGTCATGGTAGCCATCTTCGATTTGTGATCAACCAGAGATGTAACAATACTTTGTCGGGCCCATGTCAGGATCATTTCATGCAAGTTTCAGCCAAATCGCACCGGTAGAACTTGAGAAGAAGTTCGAAATATGTTTTCAAGATGGCGGCTGTGGCTGCCATCTTGGGTTTTGTATCAACCTAAAAAAATAACAACACTTTGTCAGGACCATGTCAGGATCATTTCATGCAAGTTTCAGTCAAACCGCACCGGTAGAACTTGAGAAGAAGTTCAAAATGTGTTTTCAAGATGGCGGCTGTGGCGGCCATCTTGGATTTCGGATCGACCCGAAAAATAACAACACTTTGTCGGGACCATGTCAGGATCATTTCATGCAAGTTTCAGCCAAATCGCACCGGTAGAACTTGAGAAGAAGTTCAAAATGTGTTTTAAAGATGGCGGCTGTGGCGGCCATCTTGGATTTGGGATCGAGCCGAAAAATAACAACACTTTGTCAGGACCATGTCAGGATCATTTCATGCAAGTTTCAGTCAAATTGCACCAGTAGAACTCGAGAAGAAGTTCAAAATGTGTTTTCAAGATGGCGGCTGTGGCGGCCATCTTGGATTTCGGATCGACCTAAAAAATAACAACACTTTGTCGGGACCATGTCAGGATCATTTCATGCAAGTTTCAGCCAAATCGCACCAGTAGAACTTGAGAAGAAGTTCAAAATGTGTTTTCAAGATGGCGGCTATGGCGGCCATCTTGGATTTGGGATCGACCCGAAAAATAACAACACTTTGTCAGGACCATGTCAGGATCATTTCATGCAATTTTCAGCCAAATCGCACCGGTAGAACTTGAGAAGAAGTTCAAAATGTGTTTTCAAGATGGCGACTGTGGCGGCCATCTTGGATTTCGGATCGACCCGAAAAATAACAACACTTTGTCAGGACCATGTCAGGATCATTTCATGCAAGTTTCAGCCAAATCGCACCAGTAGAACTTGAGAAGAAGTTCAAAATGTGTTTTCAAGATGGCGGCTGTGGCGGCCATCTTGGATTTCGGATCGACCCGAAAAATAACAACACTTTGTCGGGACCATGTCAGGATCATTTCATGCAAGTTTCAGTCAAATCGCATCGGTAGAACTTGAGAAGAAGTTCAAAATGTGTTTTCAAGATGGCGGCTGTGGCGGCCATCTTGGATTTCGGATCGACCCGAAAAATAACAACACTTTGTCGGGACCATGTCAGGATCATTTCATGCAAGTTTCAGCCAAATCGCACCGGTAGAACTTGAGAAGAAGTTCAAAATGTGTTTTAAAGATGGCGGCTGTGGCGGCCATCTTGGATTTGGGATCGAGCCGAAAAATAACAACACTTTGTCAGGACCATGTCAGGATCATTTCATGCAAGTTTCAGTCAAATTGCACCAGTAGAACTCGAGAAGAAGTTCAAAATGTGTTTTCAAGATGGCGGCTGTGGTGGCCATCTTGGATTTCGGATCGACCCGAAAAATAACAACACTTTGTCGGGACCATGCCAGGATCATTTCATGCAAGTTTCAGCCAAATCGCACCAGTAGAACTTGAGAAGAAGTTCAAAATGTGTTTTCAAGATGGCGGCTATGGCGGCCATCTTGGATTTGGGATCGACCCGAAAAATAACAACACTTTGTCAGGACCATGTCAGGATCATTTCATGCAATTTTCAGCCAAATCGCACCGGTAGAACTTGAGAAGAAGTTCAAAATGTGTTTTCAAGATGGCGACTGTGGCGGCCATCTTGGATTTCGGATCGACCCGAAAAATAACAACACTTTGTCAGGACCATGTCAGGATCATTTCATGCAAGTTTCAGCCAAATCGCACCAGTAGAACTTGAGAAGAAGTTCAAAATGTGTTTTCAAGATGGCGGCTGTGGCGGCCATCTTGGATTTCGGATCGACCCGAAAAATAACAACACTTTGTCGGGACCATGTCAGGATCATTTCATGCAAGTTTCAGCCAAATCGCACCGGTAGAACTTGAGAAGAAGTTCAAAATGTGTTTTCAAGATGGCGGCTGTGGCGGCCATCTTTGATTTGGGATCGACCCGAAAAATAACAACACTTTGTCGGGACCATGTCAGGATTATTTCATGCAAGTTTCAGCCAAATTGCACTGGTAGAACTTGAGAAGAAGTTCAAAATGTGAAAAGTTAACGCACGGCGCACGGCGGACGGCGCACGGCGGACGACGACGGACGAAACATGATGACTATAGGTCATCCTGACCCTTCGGGTCAGATGACCTAAAAATCTGTATATCTTCACCCTTGTAGTTTACCTGGTTCAGCAAAGTTCCTGAGGGGGTCGTCACCCATTACCCAGCCATTGGATGCCATTATAAGCTTGGCAGCATCTGTATCCATCCTAGCTTCCTCCTTATCCAGGGAAGAAATGTAGGAGTCTGGCTGGATAAAGTAACTGTAAATAATTGTAATCATTTTTGTACAACCTAAATCATAATTGTATTCACATGACATATTAAACTAAAACAAGAATGTTAATGCTTATGTATGTAACTTTAAAAGTCATCAAGGAATTTGAAGTAACTAACTTTGGTTATAGTGAAATTTGACCCACACTAATTAATTATTCTTAATTTCAAACAAGCGCAGTCTTGCATCAAATAAATTTATGCAAAAAAAAAAGATGTCTTGAACCAGGAACCCTCTTGAATCTAAACAGACACTCAACAAATCCAACCACCAGGACCACGGAATAGATAATCACAGAGGATCACACCAGTCCAATGTTGCTGGGTCTAATTTCATCAACATTTCTTCACTTCAAGGAATTTTAAATTGAAATTCTCCAAAAAAGAAATGCATTACAGAAGTTAAGGAAAGTTCCTTAAGATTTTTCCTTAATTAGTATAATGCTTTTCTATGATGAATGATAAGTTAAGGAATTTCTGAAAGTTAAGGAATATTGATGAAACTGGGATCTGATAATCGAAATCTTCAACACATTAACACACAAAGGCTTACTTATGCATCATAGGTTCCTTCTCTGTAACTGTTCCCAGCTTAGGACCATCACCAGCTAGGAACCTATAACTTGTATTGGCTATAAAGTTGTTAATGATAGTATGAGTATGGTCTTCCATTTCTCTAATCTTTTCATCATTCAATTCATGTAATTTCTTTTCAAGAGCAGAACAGCATGCTTCAGTTCTCTCCTTTTCACTGATGTCACACCTGAAATATTACAAATTTTCAATTTTTCAATTTGAATAATTAATGTAAAAGATTATAAAGATTGCAAAAGGATATATAAGGAAACAATAACTGTGATGGGTCGTGAGAGCGGTGAAAGCCGATAATTATGACCTTGACGACAGGTAACAGGTAAGGTAATTCAGGTATATAAGCCATCAAGCAAAGTCTATAAACTTCCTCAATATACATAAATTAATATATTCAATTAATAAAACATGTATTCCTGTACTATAAGATCTGACAGATCTCTTGAGATTCTGATATTTCTTATGTCTAAGACATACTAAATATCCATTTTAACACTACTGTTTGAAATGTTCACATAACCAAGAATGAAGCAAATACTCAATGGTCTGACCTGAAACCATGCTCCTTTAAACTCTAGGTTATGGGAACATCACAAGTCTCTAAGATTTTGCAATAACAAGGATTTTTAATAACATTTTTCACCCAAAACCTCATTTCAAAACTCCTAACCACTTATTTAAACCGTACATTATGAATATTGTATGTTATACAGTATTTGATATAACACTTAGAAACTTGTAGTGGTTAATGCCATTCTATACTCATCCTCGATCTCCAGGGGTTACTTTTCTGGGTGATTGTAACCCCTGGAGGTCAAAGACATTCTATACTCTTAATGGTAATTTACTATCTACTGACCTGCCTGTACTCATCCTCGATCTTCAGGGGCTACAATTACTGGGTGATTGTAACCCCTGGAGATCAAGGATGTTCTATACTATCAGTGATTTTCTGATCTACTGACCTTCTCGTGTGGTAGAGTCTTAGAGCTGTGTTCATATCTACAGTGGAGCCTAGTCGACAGAACTCTGGATCCTGGATAATCTCCAACTTGGGTTTACATGTCACGACTTCCTTTCCCTCTAAAGAAATCAAGTTTCAAAATACGACAAATTACAGACACATCTGAATGTATGAGATATTTTAAAAACACTGAATTAACATGCATACAAATCATAACGTTTTTTAGTTCTTCATTGAAATTTGAAAATCAAATGAAAATAGGGCTATGGTGAATCTCACCTTCCATAGCTTTCCTGAACTTTTTAAGGTAGGCGTCCACATCTACTGTAAAGAACTCATGTAATTTGTGGGAAGGAAAAACCTCAGTCATCAGCACATGTCGCACTGCCTGTAAAAAACGATTTTCAAGAATGAAAAATTTATTTAACCCATAAAATAGAAATAATTCTGATTAACTTTCAAAGTAGAAATTAAAACACTACACATCTTATATATTCCACACATGTAAAAATTGATGTCATGTATGATTTTATCATTTACTTGTACATGAACTAGATATAGCAGAGCACTAGCTAGTTCAAAGCTATACATGTAATGCCGAGCTCACTGCAAACCAAAACTTACCAAAATAGTCTAAAAGGTTGAAAATAGTAATCTTTTAAAAATTACAAAAAAACACACTACCTTTTTTAGAAAGTGAGAATTTATCATTCAACAATGACAAAATGCTGCTATTTATATTCATTTCTGCACTGAAAGATACAATGTTCTTTAATTTGAAAATGAAAAAATAACCACATTTTATTGTTTACACAATCAATCATTATATTATGGCTGTAATCAATAGTGGATGGACATGGTCGAAGACCTCTCGACTCAGCCACATGACAGAGGACCTTCTATTATTTATTATCAGTTCAGGAACCCAATGAGGTGATTTTCATTCAGAAGGAGACAGAAAGAGATACTTACGTCTAAATGGTAGTGCACATTAATCTTGGCTGGGATACCTTTGGCCTCCCATTTGCCCTTGGCTACCTCATTGCTGAAGTGGCACAGGATCCTGTCTACGAGGTAGGCTGGTTTAAGGTGGGGTGAATTAACCAGGTTATAGGCACATTCTGGGTGTTCCTGGAGCCACGGTGAGTCATTGGCCGAGTGGTTCAGTACCAGATCTGTAAGAGAAAACACCTTCCATTCCTTCCACATTTTGGTGACCAGCTTCTCAAGGTCGTTAAACGTGTACTTGATACTCCCCGGGCTGTACATAGGGCTGATCACTTGCTGATTCCGGATAGAATAGGCAGAATTGGATTGACCTAGCTCCTGTATGGGAGTGAAGTGTATCATGTTATACCCAGTTTCCTTGGCAACTCGGAGTCTGCCCTCCCATTCGTTGAAAGGTCCGAGACATTTTGACAGGACTGTCAAACACTGTATACAGTCAAGTGTAATTTCATTGTCAATATCGTTGTCATCATCAAAGGTAAGAGTAGGGTCGACAAGGAAGTAGCCTTTCCCACTGGGCTTGTCTGGGGACGAGCTAAGGATTACAAAAATAAAAATACATTATAATCTATAGTGGTCTAACATTATATTGGACTATCAATATATTGCAGTTGTATGCCTTTCAACTCAATCAATCGATGGCAAATTAAACAAGTTGATAGCAATCGCTGATTGTGTGCCAAGCTATCGATAGTTTCAATTTCCGTAGCTTGGGCTAAAATGATGTAGTCACAGAGGTTTGGTACAGTAACAGACTAACAGTCGATAAAATGCCACTTTTTCCATGATATTCAATCAAACAGCAAACACCGACATTATTCTCGATCATGATCATCAGTGTGTTCGAGTTGCTGCTGACGCTAATAGGTAAAGGGAAGTAACTTTAAACCAAAACTGTACTAGATGTATGACATGGTGGCCAATTCATCGACTAGAATATAAAAGAATTCCAAATTCAATACTATCGCCATACTATTGCCATGCGTAGTCTGCAATAGTTAAACTATTGCAATAGTGTTTTCCCAGATAGCATATTCAGTATTGCTATGATTAAAATTGTAGGCAATAGTTACCCCTAATAATCTAATACAGAAACATTTAGCTTTTTTTTGTATGGTTGAAACACGTATCAGTTAGATTGAGAAAGTAATTGTACCTTTCATCCACGGTGAAGAAGTAGTTGAAGGAGCCTGCCATGTGGATATTGACCTCAGCGTAAACATCATGTCTGTCGATCCGTGAACCAGACGGTGATTGCCACTTCAGTTCGTAGTACTCCCCACGATCGTAGGCCACGTCTTTGGACAGAGGATGGTTACAGAACACACGGACAGGACTGGCATGGAGGGATGGGCCCATCACAAACCTCAACACCCATCCTGGAACAATAATTGAATAAACCTCGTATTTAAGAAAACTATGTTCTTAGCAATTTCAACCCACTCCATACAAATGTATCAATAATAATTTGCGGAGATGAACTTTCGCAATTTTTAGTCCATCACGAGGGTTGTGATTTTGTTGTCACACCCTCATATGTAGGGATTGATTCTTTTTCTCCCATATACAAAAGGAAGAGATAATAGCCCAAAAGAAGCATTTTCACCGCAACATGAACATAGTTCTATTGTCTGCACGTCAATATTAATGACGTCATCAACAATGCACACCACAGTCACACTGCATGAAGTCATGAAGTCTCGTAATTGTCTTCAGGTTCAAAAGGTTAGCGTACACACAATCTGTCATACTCTAAGGGTTGACAGAGAAATCATGTGCCTGAACAGTTACCTGAGTTCGGATATAAAATGAAGCAAAGACATATGAACAGCTGTATATATCAACATCAAAATTAAAATAAGACACAGTCTGGTTGAGAATTTGGTGTATGAAGAGTATTTGGTTCCATCAAATCTGTGAATTCAGAAGAAAGATTTTTTAAATGTTAGCCATTTTGACCCCTTTTGAGTTTTGGCCCCACATCACTGGCCCCTGGGGGTCGGCCAGGACCAATATGGATATGATGTTAAAATTCTATCTCAGGCTAATAATTCACTTTGTCTCAGGTGACTTAAAAATGCATCTAAATAATAAATATTTCATCCTTTTCTTAAGTGTGTTAGAACAATAATCAAACATAGGTCTCTTAAAAAATGAAATTATCTCATCCATCTTGAATGATTTTGGCTGGTTAGGACTTAGCAAGACTTGTGTTGATCTTCCAAATCTTCCACTGTGATTCACATAACACTTCTTGACAACAGGTAACATATAATTATCAGACCTACTGACCTTTTTCCAGTCTGAACAATGTTCTTGACAAGTCCTCTCCCCCATGTAACGTCAGCACTCGAACCTGCTGGATAGGCATGTCTGTGTCACCAACTAAGATCCAACCAAACTAGACCTGTACCCTGGGAGTAACTCCCTCTAAAACACACAAAATACCTATCATATATCAACAGTTATAGTTACATTATATACTATAGACTCTATTTTAGTATTATACAGTTCTTGAATGTATAGAAATCAGCCATGCTAAAGCTAACATACATCATCAATATTCCTCACCAAAAACATACACGTAAATACATCTATCCATATGCAGTACATAAAGGCTGGTGTAGGAATGAACTTTATCAGGAAGTAATTTACACAAGTGCATTTGATAATATTATGGTACAGTACACACAAACTTAATTATGAACATCAAAACATCATCTAAAACACATAAGGATCTTGTCTACACATATAAATTACATATATATAGCTAAAACAAACTCACTGCTACTCTGTGAATTACCTGATGGTGACTATACACAAGTCTACACCTCTAAACAGGTCTTCACTATAAGTCATTTCAGTGGAGTTAAGACTTTATATACATATCCTGATATCATCTAAACACTCATGTACATCATGTTAAGTGCCCAAATATAAATTTCTAAATATTTATGTATATTATATAGATATCAGGCAATGTAAAGTCAAACAGGGGAAAAGGAAATGAAGTGTATCACATTTTCTAAAGCAGAGTTCAAACATGAAAATATTAATTATAAATAAAATGTCTTCAACCACACAAACTAGAAGTTAAGAACTACATGTATATATATGTTAGTTTATTTAGAGAAGGACCTATATACATGTATGTTGACATCTATTTAAAATATTTCTATTGATCATAAACTGCCACAAACTTCATCATTAATACAAGCATTGCTACACTGACATGTATTTAGAAGATAATTAAGTGCTACATATTTGGATGATACTATTTAAGTGTATGTTATCTTATCTATACTAAATGACTCCCTTTATACCACCTCACTTTAATGTCTTGAGTTAAATGCATGTTCTTACTTCTGTTTCATCCTGGTACCATACTACATAAAATAGTTTATAAAAGGGCTTTGAATATTTATTTTCACTATCACCTGAAATATCACCATAACTAAGAATGAAACAAATATTCATTACTCTGACCTGAAATCACATTCATAGAGGAAGATAGGGTGGGTCAATATTTTATGGGTAGAGATATTGGAGATATAGATAGGGTGGGTCAATATTTTATGGGTAGAGATATTGGAGATATAGATATAGGGTGGGTCAATATTTTATGGATAGATATATAACCACCTCCTGTCTATATAACTACCACCTATCTATATAACTACCACTTGTCTATATAACTACCACCTGTCTATATAACTACCACCTGTCTATATAACTACCACCTGTCTATATAACTACCACCTGTCTATATAACTACCACCTGTCTATATAACTACCATCTGTCTATATAACTACCACCTGTCTATATAACTACCACCTGTCTATATAACTACCACCTGTCTATATAACTACCATCTGTCTATATAACTACCTCCTGTCTATATAACTACCTCCTGTCTATATAACTACCTACTGTCAATATAACTATCTAATGTCTATATAACTACCATCTGTCTATATAACTACCATCTGTCTATATAACTACCTTCTGTCTATATAACTACCATCTGTCTATATAACTATAACCACCTGTCTATATAACTATCATCTGTCTATATAACTACCTAATGTCTATATAACTACCTCCTGTCCATATAACTACCTCCTGTCTATATAACTACCATCTGTCTATATAACTACCTCCTGTCTATAAGAAACACATGTCTTTTATAACTACCTACTGTCTTTATAACATGCACCCGTCTATACAACTACCACCTGTATATATAACATAAAATACTGACCCACCCTATCTATATCTTCTATATCTCTACCCATGAAATATTGACCTACCCTATCTTTATCTCTACCCATAAAATATTGACCCACCCTATCTATATCTCCTATAACTCCACCCATAAAATATTGACCCACCCTATCTATATCTCCTTTATCCCCACCCATAAAATATTGACCCACCCTATCTATATCTCCTGTATCTCTACCCATGAAATATTGACCTATCCTATCTATATTGTTACCCATAAAATATTGACCCACCCTATCTATATCTCCTTTATCCTCTTCCATAAAATATTGACCCACCCTATCTATATCTCTACCCATAAAATATTGACCCACCCTATCTATATCTCCTATATCTCTACCCATAAAATATTGACCCACCCTATCTATATCTCCTTTATCCCCACCCATAAAATATTGACCCAACCTATCTACATGTATATCTCCTATATATCTACCCATGTATATTGCATCATTTATGTACTGTATCTAATATATATTTGATACATTGTATAATAGATATAAGTAACTTTATTTGTAACATTAATAATTTTACAGAAAAAGGATTAGAAGTTGCATGACCATACTAATAATTAGTCTATACATCTAACTTGTCACCTTTATATAATGGTACATGGGGTAACAGGGGTATAAATGCATGCATATAGATAGGCAGTGTAAAGTCATAAAGGTATATACACATATAGCTAATCATATAGCCCCAGGGGATCATCCCCACACTTACAGGTAAGTGTGACACCTTGTGTATTACCTGAGCAAACCCATAGGTACTGATGATATTACTTCTCAGGACTACAATGTATATATTTAGGGTGCAGTATATCAATAATTATACTGCATAAAGGGGGGATCAATATTTCATAGGAGGGGTCAATATTTTATGCATTAAATATTCATCCGGGTAAGTATTCTATGGGGATCAAAATTTTATAGGACACCGGAAACAAAAAGAAACAGTAATTTGGTATTTTTGGCTAAGTTTCCATGGTAACGGAAAAAAATCTCAAAGTGGAAGGTCCACAATAGCAAATGGCACAACTAGGGCACTTGTCTGATGTATACAAAAATTTCTGAGGAGCTGCGTTGAACGGTTTTTGAGTTATAGCTCGGAAAAGGATCTCGGACAGACAGACGGATGGAGCCCAAAACAATATCCCCTAGAAAAAAAAAGAGAAATAATATGTCCAAAAAGGACTCAATGCATATATGTGCTTGTATTTGTAGCGTGACTAGAATTACGTCTATTGTACATATATCTATAGATGGTTATTATTGTCATCATTCCATGTATTAAGTAAAGATAAGTTTGTAATGTTTAATATACGATGACATGTTTACGTTTACAGTTGTACTAGCCGGCCATGTGACTGGATGAAGTTTGTGAGATTGTCGTATTGACCCGCGGTAACAATACGTGTTACGATTATTCTAGGTTTTAGCGAGTTGTATCTTATCTACGCGATGTCGAGTTTACCTATATTACGGTCGTTAAGTGATGTTATTTGCCATCTTAGGCATCGTGAATCTTGCAAACTTCAGACAGCCTTTTCCGCTTCGACTATTGTGTTGCGCATGTCCGCGGTTGGGAATCACATTTCCGGTTTGGTTATTTTGGCCAGCCAATCAGCGTGACGGAGTGCCCGCACGCGAATTCGGGGCATCGGGGGGCATCTTATGCCCCCGAGTCAGTTGCGCCCCTGTAGTCGATGAGGTAAGTCGTGTTCTCGATCTCGGAACCGATAACCTAGGGTCTACGTAACTCAGCCCCTATCTTCCCATGTAAATGGCTTTGGTGTATTAAGTGTGATGTCATAGTTAGGCTATTAATAGAACAGGGGTTTTACAGCTTGTCTATTCGGTTTATTTACATTAGCGACGCTGTCAAGGTCGTAGACTTGCGGTAGTTCCAGATAGTGTGGTACTACAATAGATTAGTGGGAATAGAAATAGTATTAATTTGTTGTGGGATACTACTATAAAGAAAATAGTATTTATCTGTCATAAGTGAATTAATGTGGAATTATACTATTGAGATCTATTCTACTGTAGCTATAATGTATTATAACTGTTAGATATTGTACTGTGTGTTATCTGTAATTTCCTGGTTGTTTATATGGCCATGTAAATAATAATACAAATACTGAAACTTGATTTACTGAGTTTGTCAATTCTGTCACTGAGTGGTTGAACTTAAATATCTATAGCCTTGCTACCAAAGGCGTAATAGTGATACCTCGCTACCAGAGGTTGTACCTGTAGAAACCTTGTTACCAAAGGTGTAAGTTGTACCTCGCTACCAGGGGTTTGAACCTTGTTACCAAAGGTTATAGAGCACCTCGCCTACCAGAGGGCTATACTATTTAAGTAGACTCGAATCAATGCATACATGTGTTTGTATTTGTAAAGTTGCATCTGATCAAACATACACTCCTTGCACCTGCTATAGAGTCCAGTTAACATAATGGCATGGTTATATATTTATTTGGTGATAGAAATATGTTTCAAACCCAGCTGTGGACATTTTTTTCCTGAACTGGATTTTTTTTTAAATGTACAAGCTGTACACAACAATTTACAAAACAACAGTAGTAGTAAAGGTAAGGCAAAGGCATGATGCATACACACTTGATCATTTATTTTAATTAGTTATGTTCAAATACACCTAAGAAGCAATAAGTTGTACTTAAAACAGGTACATAGTCCTTAAATTATAGCATTTATATATTGATAACAGAAATTTAATAACTGTAGCATTTTATAACTATACATTTGGTATAATATATATGCATGTACTACATATTATTTTGACAAAATTTCATTAAAAAGAAAAAAGGAAATAAAATCTTTTTACTAAATTATATACCTAGCTAAATGTACAGTATACTGTACATGTACTACTTTTTTGTAGCTGAAATTTTAATTATGATTTATCTATATTAAATATAAAGTGCTCCAGATAATATTTTAAGGGGTGGGTAATTGAACTCGCAGTTTTGAAGCCAGGAGAGGGTACAACTTTGTCTTTGTGCTAACACAAAACTTAACAATTAGGTTGATCGAGTATTACAATTATTGTAGTACCTGTACGATGTATAAATTATAATTGTTATAAATTATAATTGTAACAGTTTACATATACATGTACAGTGGATTATATTTTAAGAAACGCTCCTGGGTTCCGTGTGTGTATACAAGACAATGACAAATAACTAGTGATGGGAATCTGTTTTATTTTCATAATCGATAATCAGAATGTCAAAATCGATTGATTATCTATTATAATCGGTTTTTAAATTCAGGAAATAATTGCTCTATTTATTGGAATTAAACACTATTCGAGATTATTGTAATATATAACTATGTTTATAACCAGAGAGAAATAACTATGAATATAACTTGAATCACGAGGTAATAGTGTGGTAAAACAGCATGTCCAGCTGTTACTGATCCATGTGTTGTGATAGATACTGTACTGTACGTACCAAATTTGATTAAAATGAGATCAGGAAAAATCTAAGAAAAATACATAGAATATAAAGGGAAAAATACAAATTAAAAAGACTTTTGGCACACGACTGTATAATCTGTTGAATCACAGGGGTTTGAAACTATCGTCGGTACTACATGGCATGATTGAATAATATTAACCAAAACTATCTAGATCCATACAACATTTTTAACGTTCACTTAACACACATAATTTGGTATGCGGTTTTATTATTTGATTCCCAACTGCAATAACGTTAACCTCCAGCTGACAATATTTGGACCCTGTGCTTCGTTGCAATCAAATGCATGCATTCGTGATATGTCGCTCGTACACACATTATGACACAAAATGATAAATAATGTTTACACAATCAAAAACACATGCGTTACAAAGCTAAAGCTACCTGCAGAATATCTAATTCTTCACCAGATATCTTGTCATTAGGCTAGTTCCAAAGCGATGTGACAGATCTCAAAATTGAAGGAACCGGGCACTTCCTGACCTTTCAAGGTCAACTTCAAAAATACGAGAATTACAGTGACCTTGAGAAGAAAAAAATAACTACTGATTGTTGACAACAGTAATAAACAAATTATATATAATTCCACAGAAAATCGCAATTTTATGTGATACTTCTTTAAAATAATTTATGTTATAGAATTTAAAAACAAATAAAATATAAAGCTAGCTCCGTATGAAAGTTTACAGCCTGAGGAACCTCGACGTGATCAATGTGCAGAGGGAACCCGTCAGGTTTGTGTAGTTCCTTTCGTTTCGTCTCGTATTTCGTTTTAACGATATCGACGTCGAGGCGTGTGACTTACTTATACAACGATACTGACACCCCAGACATGGTATGTTTTATTTATGTAGAAATGAATTGGTGTGGTTTAAATGTCGTGAGATATTCTCAGAAATTACAACAGACAAGTTTCGTGTGAATCCCCAATTGATTTTTGACCCCGAGGTGCACACATGAGCATTACAGTACATGTAGATCAGTATTGTCAGTATGCTTATTGCCAATACAGATTATAGTGCTACAAAGTATCAGTCTCAAACAAACTGTCAAAAGCTCAGATTTGGGCTGTTACCACAAATATGACTATAGCCAAAGAATTTTCAGAAAGGTGATATGCATTGTTACAAAAAGTCCAACTGATGTACTGTACATTTGTAAGAGGAGTGCTAGTGGACAAATGCTTGGCCAGTCCAGAGTTCGAACCTCGGACGTCCAAACACTAGCCAGATTGCTCTACCAATATTGTGCTTACAGTATACATAAAATGTATGTAATGAGGTTGGGGAAAACCACTTTTGTATATCATGTAAGCAAACTAGATTATTATAACCCAACTGATTTCTTTGATATAACTTAATTTCATCTACATCTTCAAATTCTAACAATATCGGGGTGGAATCTAACTTGACTTTTTGCTGCTAGTTATGTATAGTGTGATTTAATGTATATTCTTTTAAACATGATATTTCTGACAAGATATTTCTGCATCAATACAAAGTTTAAACATTATATCATGGTTTGACATGACCAATTTTGTAAAAGCATGAAAATGACCAATTTTACCTTATTTTTCGAAAATCAGACATTATAAACCAGAAGTTCATTTTGTTTTATAAGTATATAAGTTAAAATGTTATTTTTTCTTTCAAGAATCATACTCAAACCATATGAAAATTACTGAACTCTTGTAACATTTCAAAGTTACAATACTCTCCTGTATTTAACTCTTTAAGGGTATATCTAAAAAAAAAAAAGTACCTGGTACATGTACATATGCTGATCATTAAAATGGCAGAGTTGCCAATCTCTCTAATATATGTTTCTGGATATATGCATATATATGTATGTTCAAGCACAATTTAACCAATCATACCTTATTTAGAGGTTGATAAATTTAGAGAATCTCTTTTTGCTAATCAGTGGATGAATTTTGAATATAAGTTCAAAAGTATGAACTTCCAGTGTGTACATCATTGTATGTATAACTTTAAATAATCACCTCGATAACCCAGATGTGAGCATATGTTCTTAGAGTTGGAGGGAACTGAGAGTGCCTTAAGGAAACCCGGCCATGTTGGTACATCTGCACATATTGGGCAGATGACTCCTAGCTGAGCTACTAACATCCCAGCCAGGGATGTATACATAGATGTGGTGGGGTAGGTGAAAGATAAATGGCTTTTTCAAGATCATTGAACTTAATAATTCTAATGAGCTCTTCTGTATTAAATATTGAAGGATGCTTATATTAGTATAGAGGATAGGATACCTCAAGACATTGAAGTAAATCATAATAAAAATCTGATTTCTTTTATCTGTAGGCTGAGAGAAAGTCTGTCAACAAATATTACCCTCCAGACTGGGACCCAAGTAAAGGGTCGGTCAACAAGCATTTTGGCCAGCACCCTCTGAGAGACAGGGCTCGCAAACTCAAGCAGGGGATTCTCGTTATAAGGTATGTATAGACTTTATAGTTGATGGATACAAGCCACTGAAGTAAGCAAAAAAGGAAGATATGGAAGACTGATGGTTTAAGAGATTTACTTACACTATACAGTCAGTTGTAATATTTTATATATGTATGTCAGTTTGCATTTACACTAGTCCAATATCCTTTTAAACTATAGAAAATGAGAAGGACCCCTCATTTTTCCATATCAATTATATAAAGTCCATTTTATCTGAGAACTATCTCATTTATAGAACATCCAGCACTAACCCTAGGAAAAAATATAGGAAAGGGGAGACAATTCAATAATATTCCCAGGTGTATCAAATGCAACATCAAATATTATGATGAAAATCAGATTTATTGAATCTAGACACATTATGCTTTCCATTCGCTTTGTTCCAATGAAAATAAAATGTATATGATGTATGTATAAGTTTAAATTTTATTTTCATAATTTTGTATTGAACTGAATTTTGTTGAAAATGCATTTTAACATCAGGATGTTTCATTTTTGTTCATGATAACTTCCCTTTTGTGCTAAAAGGTTGGAGTAACCTTATTGGTTTCAATGGTAACTTTACTTTTGTGTTAAAATGTTTGAGTTACCATATTGGTTTCTATGGTAACTTTACTTTTGTGTTAACAGGTTTGAGGTACCTTATTGGTTTCCATGGTAACCTTAATTTTGTGTAAACAGGTTTGAGTTACCTTATTTATTATATCAATGGTAACTCATTTGTGTTAAAAGGTTTGAGTTACCATATTGGTTTCCATGGTAACTTTACTTTTGTGTTAACAGGTTTGAGGTACCTTATTTGTTTCCATGGCAACTTAAATTTTTGTGTTAACAGGTTTGAGGCACCTTGTGTGTTTCCATGGTAACTTTGGTTTTGTGTGTAACAGGTCTGAGGTACCTTATTTGTTTAAATGTTAACTGTAATTTTGTGTTAACAGGTTTGACTTACCTTAATTTTGTGTTAATAGGTTTGAGGTACCTTATTTGTTTCCATGTTAACTTTGGTTTTGTGTGTAACAGGTTTGAGGTACCTTATTTGTTTCCATGTAACTTTAATTTTGTGTTAACAGGTTTGAGGTACCTTATTTGTTTCCATGGTAACTTTGGTTTTGTGTGTAACAGGTCTGAGGTACCTTATTTGTTTAAATGTTAACTGTAATTTTGTGTTAACAGGTTTGACTTACCTTATTTGTTTCCATGTTAAATTTGGTTTTGTGTTAACAGGTTTGAGGTACCTTATTTGTTTGCATGTTAACTTTGGTTTTGTGTTAACAGGTTTGACTTACCTTATTTGTTTGCATGTTAACTTTGGTTCGTTTGTGACAGGTTTGACTTACCTTATTTGTTTCCATGTTAACTGTAATTTTGTGTTAACAGGTTTGAGTTACCCTACAACATCTGGTGTGGAGGCTGCAACAAACCCGTAGCCATGGGGGTGAGATACAACGCTGAGAAGTCTAAAGTAGGCAACTACTACACAACACCCATCTACAAGTTCCGCATGAAATGTCACTTGTGTGACAACCACTTTGAGATACAGACAGATCCCAAGGTAAGTGGTTCATAAGGCGTCAGTAGATGAAAAAAGATATAACTATAAAAATATAGTTTACACCTTATTCTGTGTAATCTGTTTGAAATATAAAGAGTGACTTTGGAAAGAATAATGCCATCTAAATTAGGAGTTAGGTAAAAGTCATATGATTTTAATTTCAATTAATAATATGACTTTTAATAATAATTATTGAAGGGTTACTTTTTTCAGAAATTTATGAACACCAGAAATAATTTTATAATCTCTATCTTAGCGTGTTTTAAATATTTTTGTTACCTTTTCTAGAATCATGACTATGTGATTTTGAATGGAGCTCGAAGGAAAGAACAAAGATGGGATCCGAAAGATAATGAACAAATTGTTCCAGAAGGTAGGTATGAAGTATGACTGTTTATAATTAATAGGAAAGTTGTGATAGTTCAACTGAAACTTTTAATGGAGTTTGAGACAATGACAAGCATGTTTCTCTTTAGTTCACATTGTGCAATATGTATGAGGAATTTCATTGTTTATACTGGAATAAGAGTATTTAGATCAAAAGAATCTATGAATGGTGAAACAAAAAAATGAGTGATTTTAGATCTATGTTAATGTTTCCTCTTAGATAAGGCTACACAGAAGAAGCTGGCAACAGATGCCATGTATAAATTGGAGCATGGTTCAGATGACAAAGATGCCGGTAAATCAAGAGTGATGAACCTCGGCCAGATAGAGGGCCAAAGGGACCAGTGGAAGGATGACTATCTCATCAATAAACTGGCCAGGGAAAAATTCAGGGTAAGTCTGTACAATAAACTGGTCAGGGGAAAATTCAGGGTAAGTCTGTACAATAAACAGGCCAGGGAAAAATTCAGGGTAAGTCTGTACAATAAACAGGCCAGGGAAAAATTCAGGGTAAGTCTGTACAATAAACAGGCCAGGGAAAAATTCAGGGTAAGTCTGTACAATAAACTGGCCAGGGAAAAATTCAGGGTAAGTCTGTACAATAAACAGGCCAGGGAAAAATTCAGGGTAAGTCTGTACAAAAAACTGGCCAGGAAAATTTCAGGGTTAGTCTGTACAAAAAACTGGCCAGGAAAAATTCAGGGTTAGTCTGTACAAAAAACTGGCCAGGGAAAATTCAGGGTAAGTTTGTACAATAAACAGGCCAAGGAAAAATTCATAGTAAGTCTGTACAATAGACATGCAAGGGAAAAATTCAGGGTAAGTCTGTACAATAAACTGGCCAGGGAAAAATTCAGGGTAAGTCTGTACAATAAACTGGCCAGGGAAAAATTCAAGGGAAATCTGTACAATAAACAGGCCAGGGAAAAATTCAGGGTAAGTCTGTACAATAAACAGGCCAGGGAAAAATTCAGGGTAAGTCTGTACAATAAACAGGCCAGGGAAAAATTCAGGGTAAGTCTGTACAATAAACTGGTCCGGGAAAAATTCAGGGTAAGTCTGTACAATAAACTGGCCAGGAAAAAAATTCAAGGGATATCTGTACACTAAACAGACCAGGGAATAATTCAGGGTAAGTCTACAATAAGCTGGCCAGGGAAAAATTCAGGGTAAGTCTGTACAGTAAACTGGCCAGGAAAAAATTCAAGGGAAAACTGTACAATAAACAGGCCAGGGGAAAAATCAGTAAAAATATGTAAAAAAAAAACTTGCCAGGGAAAAATTCAAGGGAAATCTGTACAATAAACAGGCCAGGGAAAAATTCAGGGAAAATCTGTACAATAAACTGGCCAGGGAAAATATAGGGTAAGTCTGTACAATAAACTGGCCAGGGGAAAATTCTTGGAAAATCTGTACAATAAACAAGCCAGGGAAAAATTCAGGGCAAGTCTGTACAATAGACTGGCCAGGGAAAAATCCAGGGTAAGTCTGAACAATAAACAGGTCAAGGAAAATTCAAGGTAAGTATGTACAATAAACTGGCCAGGGAATAATTCAGGGTAAGTCTGTACAATAAACTGGCCAGGGAAAAATTCAGGGTAAGTCTGTACAATAAACAGGCCAGGGAATAATTCAGGGGAAGTCTGTACAACAAACTGGCCAGGGAATAATTCAGGGTAAGTCTGTACAATAAACTGGCCAAGGAAAAATTCAGGGTAAGTGTACAATAAACAGGCCAGGGAAAAATTCAGGGTAAGTCTGTACAATAAACTGGCCAGGGGAAAATTCAAGGGAAAACTGTACAATAAACAGGGCAGGGAAAAAAACAGTAAAACTCTGTACAATAAACTGGCCAGGGAAAAATTCAAGGGAAATCTGTACAATAAACAGGCCAGGGAAAAATTCAGTGAAAATCTGTACAATAAACTGGCCAGGGAAAAATTCAGGGTAAGTCTGTACAATAAACTGGCCAGGGAAAAATTCAGGGTAAGTCTGTACAATAAACAGACCAGGGAATAATTCAGGGTAAGTCTGTACAATAAACAGGCCAGGGAAAAATTCAGGGTAAGTCTGTACAATAAACAGACCAGGGGATAATTCAGGGTAAGTCTGTACAATAAACTGGCCAAGGAAAAATTCAGGGTAAGTGTACAATAAACAGGCCAGGGAAAAATTCAGGGTAAGTCTGTACAATAAACAGGCCAGGGAAAAATTCAGGGTAAGTCTGTACAATAAACTGGTCCGGGAAAAATTTAGGGTAAGTTTGTACAATAAACAGGCCAGGGAAATGTTCAGGGTAAGTCTATATTACTTATATGATTGTAAGAGGAGCAGGTCAATTACAAAAGCTAAAAGTAATGGAGATTATGTTACAACTGTGGTTTTATTTCTGTAACATTAATGTACAGCAAGACAATTTGAATAATATCCCATGAAACTAAGTAAATTGTAAGTAAAGTCTAATGCAATATACATTGTTATTTTTTACCAACTTGATTTGCAATATCCCGCTTGTAACTGTAACCATATTCTCCTTGGAACTTAGTATAACATTATAAATCTCAATAACTAAATGAATCCAATATAGTAAAGCATATGTATAACATTATAAATCTCAATAACTAAATGAATCCAATATAGTAAGGCATATGTATAACATTATAAATCTCAATAACTAAATGAATGCAATATAGTAAGGCAGTATAACATTATAAATCTCAATAACTAAATGAATGCAATATAGTAAGGCATATGTATAACATTATAAATCTCAATAACTAAATGAATGCAATATAGTAAGGCAGTATAACATTATAAATCTCAATAACTAAATGAATCCAATATAGTAAGGCATATGTATAACATTATAAATCTCAATAACTAAATGAATCCAATATAGTAAGGCATATGTATAACATTATAAATCTCAATAACTAAATGAATGCAATATAGTAAGGCAGTATAACATTATAAATCTCAATAACTAAATGAATCCAATATAGTAAGTGTGGTGAAAATGGATTTCACTAGGCTTTGTTAATTTGTAATTGTTATGTAAAATGCTAGAATAATTACGTCAGTTTACGTGTGTATACGAGACAGATTATACATTGTAAATATCATCAGTTACAAGCTAGACTTACGTCAGTGTACGTGTGTATACTGGACAGATTATACATATGTAAACTAGATTAATATGATATGTAATAATAGTATTACCGTGTATTTGGAATTTCTAGATATTGTCTTCATGATGTGAGGATGGCTATCGTACGCGATTACGTTTGTTAAACATTCCCGTAAACTGTTGTCAGTTTGTATATTTACTTGATGACGTCATACTTCCGGTTGTTATCGGGAGCTATTTTTAGTATTATAAGTTGCTAAGGATCGTGCTTTTGTAAATAGTAGTTATTTTGGAAATGGTAAATTATTATAGTAAGGCATATGTATAACATTATAAATCTCAATAACTAAATGAATGCAATATAGTAAGGCAGTATAACATTATAAATCTCAATAACTAAATGAATCCAATATAGTAAGGCATATGTATAACATTATAAATCTCAATAACTAAATGAATCCAATATAGTAAGGCATATGTATAACATTATAAATCTCAATAACTAAATGAATGCAATATAGTAAGGCAGTATAACATTATAAATCTCAATAACTAAATGAATCCAATATAGTAAGGCATATGTATGTTGATAAGCAGTGACAAAAAACTTTATTTTCCTACTAGACGGAGAAAAAACAAATCAAAGAAGCCAAAGCTGTTGATGACCGACTTTTAGAAAAGTCATCTTTAGACATTCCACTGGTCAAGGAAGATGAGGACGACGTACGACTGGCTGGCCTACTCAAGTACACTGCCACAGAATGTAAGCTGTTAGGCCTAATGCCTTAAAGTTTGATTTTATGTCCTTGTCGTAAAATGGGGAGGAATATAATTTTACCAATTGTGTTCCATCCCATATATATGGAGGCAAGGGCACTTATGATCGACTCTTCAAGAATGAATGGTATATTTATTCCTATAAAAACGCACATATTTATCTTATTCATAATTTCATTTTCACCAAAATGTAAAAAGTGTAAAAAATATTATTTATTTATGCGTGAAAAAAAGTTATTATATATACAGTAAAACATGTCTTAGCAACCACCTCTGCATAAAGTAAAGACTATCTACTTAGTAAGGCTATTTTACCAGGGTCTCAAAAGGTCAGTTTCAACAGAATTTGACCACTTGGCCATAAATACCATTTTACTTGGTCCTTTTGATGGTCTTTATATAGACAGGTTTGACTGTTTAGTCAAATTTTGATATTCCGAACATTTTACAAAAGTTCATATTTAATTTTTACATTGATGTTTAATTGATGATATTTCTTTATTTCAGCATTTGATGAAAAGCAATTACAGAAAAGAAAAGAAATTGAGCAAAAACCAATATTCCAAAGCAAGGCTGTGACAAAGGAATCTAAACCAACAAATTTTAAGGACAGAAAAATAGAAATAATCAAACAAAAGTTTGCTGGCAGGATCGGCGTCAATAAAACAAATGTGTTTGATTCCTCTCCTGTAATGTCCAAATCGGAAAAGCAGATTTTAAAACACACCCTGGGAGTTCGGAGAAAATTGTCAAAAAATAAACAAGATGGAATGGTCTCAGAAGAAAAGGCAGCCATGCAAAATGATGAGACACAGCAGGATGTTAAACTGATGGATGTGAACAGTGAAAATCATAATGGTGGTGAGCAGAGTGGACAGAACATCCATAGTAACGACCAGATTAATGATGACAGTAGGATGTCAGTGGACGAGCCCAGTGAGGGCAGTAGTCCCGACAATGTTGGTGAAAGCTCCTCTGATTTAAACATTGCTAGTTCAAGCTCTTCTAGGCTAGCCTCTAGTACACTGTTGGTCTCTGACAATACACCTAGTCTTGGAGGTGGCAGTGCCGGTACATCTGGTCTTGTTCCTGGTAATACATTAGGGCTGGGACTAGTGTGCAGTTACAGTGATTCAGATAATACTAACGATAGTGACACATAGTAGATTTTTTATCCCGATAAATAAAATGTCTTTCAAAGCCTATCGCCTTGATTTTTGTTTATTATCTGTATTTTTGACCAGCGATTTATGTTAAAGTTGCATGTTTGGCACAGTGATTTCCACTACATTCCTGACAACATCTACCTTAATCTTACACAAAACGTACAAGATTGCACCACACAAATGGATTCCTCTTTGCCATTCAAATATAACAACTATGTCTTATGCATACTAAAATGAAACCCACAGTAAATCTCCTCACCACTGAAGTAAAAATCGTAAGAGAACATATGCAAAGCTTTGATACATATCATTGAGCAAGGGTTATTATTGAAAATCAATGTGATATGTTGACTCCTGCTCTTTATGTACTAGTGGTCGTCAGGCATCCATCGTGTGTCAACAGTTTCTATAAATTGTTATTTTTCATACCAACTTCGACTTTGACTTTATTCAGTTATTATCCTTCGCCAAGAGAGATTAAACTGTGTACATACGTATAAACAAAGGTCTAACACTTCCAGGGGCTAAAGCCGAATAGGGAAATGCATTCTTTTGAATTTTTTGTTGGCCTACAACAACCTTTTGCGTAGGGAACCGATTTTGTTTGCATCGACAGAGGAAGGACAGGTTATCTAACAGAAATGACTTTTTAAATGATTGTTCAACTATGGAAATATAATTCCTGGCTACAATTTTCGTCTTTAGCGTCCTGGAGAAAAGCGAAACTATTTCTGAAGAAAAAGAAGCTCCATATTCGAATAGGATGATCATTCCGAGGACATACGTATTGCATACACATCTTTAATGGTTCTGCTAGTGCTAAAGGAGGGTAATATAATTATCCTTCTTCGATTCTTTCAGCAATTTTAAATTCAATCTCAAGAGGCTTACCGACTTATGAAATCGGATTTATTAATATTGACAAATGATCCAACCAGTCACGGATTTTTTTTGTTTTTGCATTTCCCATCACTCATCTCCATTCTCTAAAAAGCCACATTAATGCCATCTCTGCTTTTAAAGAAAGGTACCATACTTTTCCCAATCTTCCTGGTGCTAGACCCATTATCGCTCATAGATATTATTAGTTTCAGTATCACATCCTGCTTTGATGACAAAGAGTAAATCCCGATGCCTGGCCTGTGATTCGACTGTGTTTTTACTAGAACGCTCTGTGACATTGACAAAGGAGGCAATATACATGCCTCATGTGTCCATGGCGTCTGCAGGGACAAATATAGCCTTACGTAACGCCAAGTTTATATACTATCGGCTGTATCTATCATATGTACTGCACTGGAGCTGGTTTGTCGCATAGTTGGGTTGTCTATCATACCCCCACGTTGTGAAATGGACGGTGTCGGCAGTACGTGATAGACAGATTTACTTTGAATGTTCAGCCTCGTCTCGTAAGCATTAAGTATTCCCATGTGAGCTTCTTTGGATGGACTTCTTCCCACTTTAAGCTATATTGTTTCTTATATTGTCATTCGTATCATCGATACATCGAACACTATCAGCGGTCAAAGAAACATTCTGATAGATCCAGGTCTTTTATTTCTCTGGTAAGAAATGTCTGTCCATCATGTCCAGGCATTTCCATGCTGCTTCCATGCTTAAAATGTCTCCAGTGTCCAGTGTTCTGTTTCCCTATAGATGCGATCTGAAGAAATGTTTGATGCGTGTTGATATGCCAAGTGCTTTCGTTACCGCCACTGTAATGCTTTTACTCCATCTTCACATTGAGATTGTAAGGTTGGTGAAACAAATTTTTTAATGTTCTTTTCACTTCTTTTTCTCGTAAATATAAAAGTATTGATTATAATTTTGTATTATGTAATTATTTGTGTGATACTTTTTACTCCAGAAGGTGGATAAATGAATTGTGGATTAAAAGATATATGGGCTTTTAAAATTAACCATTGAAGATCAGTAGAGAGGATATGTCGGATTTCCATGGGTACCTTCGATATCATTTCTCATCCAAAACTCATAGGCCACACACGTTTTTTATTGTGTTTGTAAATGGTTAAAAATATGGTAAAAGGGTCAAGAAATGAATATGGTAATATACGTACTACTGACATTTTGCCAAATCTTAATTGAAAATTGTTTGTTCGAATTACATTTATCTGAGAAGAAAAGCAGTTAGACACAACTTTTTTTTACTGTACAAATATTTTATTCCCCATCTGAAGAATGATGTGTATATAAAGTGGCATTGCAACAAATATACATATACACACATCAGTGGTTTGATAAGTTTATCCATATTTGATCAAATTTATCAATAAATCCATTTTTAGTTAACAGTTATTTTTTCAAAGTCATATTTTGTGTACAAAAAATCACTCAAACCTTCCATATTTGTATTTAGCTTTTTTTTCTTGATACAGAAAAAAATGTAAAACTTCATATAAAGAAAAAACAAAATTGAGCGGTATTGAAAGATTTTCAGTATCAACAAAGAGTACCGTTTTTAATTTCAATTCCACAACATTTTTTGATTTTTCATATATTTTTGTTTTCATGCCTTACCATATTTGAAAAGATTTTTGACAATACCAAAAAACGTGTTCTATGGTTTCAGCTTCCATATTACAGGTATTACATATATTATTTTCAGAAAAGCAGGCAGGCACAACTAACCATAAGCTTTAATCACAAACAATTTATATGATTATACTGTTATCATAACATTTAAGCATTGAACGTCTTTCAGTTGGCATTCATAGCCAATATGCATCAAAAATAAACAAATATTTGAAGGATAACCGATTGATATACCCGGATACAGAGGGTGACAGAAAGCTGGTGTTTTTCGGAGATAGCAGAGGCGTATGCTTAAAGTCTGTAATTCCTCGTATGGAAAAAGAATCTTTATGGCTGTGTTCTGCGGGGAAAAACCTATCACAGCTCTCAGAACTATACAAAACTAAAGTGGACAAACTAACTGATAGATACGAAAGATTACTTGTAGTATTTTGGTCTGGAACTTGTGATTTAACCTAAAAAAATGGAAGATTCATAGATCTGTCGGATACATCAGTAGACCAAATCGTACAGCATTATCAAGAAGCCATTGATAGAGCGAAACGATACCGAAGTCAAGTAAACATCGTAATACTGGAATGTCCTTACTATTCAATTATTGATTGGAACGGCAAACATGGCCACCCAAATCCATCAGTTTTCATAGAAAATCAAAGGACCCTTACTTCAAAAGTTGACATTCTAAATGAAAGGATAAGAAATCTGAACGAGCAATGTGGTACATTAGCGCCAAAGTCTAGTTTAGATTTAATAAAAGGGAGAGCCGGCACAAACAGGAAAAAATATGCTACAACAGACTTAGAGATGGTGTCCACGCCTCAGATGAACTCAATAAATACTGGGCAACAAGATTCACACAGGCTATTTGGATCAAATATTGTTATCTAAAACATAGTTGACTTGTATACGAAATAAGGGAGTTTTCAACAAAGATTGTGTCGAGATTGCTCTATATAAATAAATAAAAAAGCAAAACATAAGACTGGACAAGGAATACTCTACCTATACCCACACAATCAAGGAGGGGGGAAAGAGTGACATATAGATTGTGTAGAGAAAGCTCTACCAATCGGATCAGAATAGTCCCATTATAAAGCAATAAACACTGTTATATACAGAGTATGGCCGAAGGGGTGTTGGAGGAGGCCGTAACACAAAGGAAACGGCGGAGATTATCAAGTGGTACAGTAAATTGTCTCATTGTGAAGATGTGAGGGGAACTACATAAGCTGTAAGAGCTGTGAAGAGTTTTTCTGTCAACCTTGTGCAGGACTCGCCGACAAATTACTAGAAAATATCACGGAATGGATATGCAAGTACTGCAAATACTGCAGGAAACTGTTGCCAACCCTATAGTAATGCAAAGAATATTGGAGGAAATTGACAGAAATACTGAAGGGAGATTAAATGAGGTTGAAAGGAACGTAGATGGACTTAGCAAGGAAATGGAGGGAGTGAAAATAACTATGACGAGCATGAAAACATGAATTATTGAGGAAATCAATGAGAATATAAATCAGACTGTCGGAGGACAAATGAGGGAGATGGAGGAGCAAGAAAGAAGAGAGGATAAAATCATGATATTCAACCTACCGCAATCTGAAATGGAAATGGTAACATCAATGAAAGAAGCTGATATCAAGAAGGTAGACAAAATATGTGACCACCTTGGAGTAGAAAACCTAAACATCCGCATAGGTAAAATAGTGAAGGACACCACGAGACCTGTCAAACTTGCACTAGGAGACAAATCTGATAGGTATAAAAATAAAAGAGATAAAAAATATCCCAGAAGAACAACTCAAAAAGGTAATAATAACATGGGATCAGACACCAAAACAAAGAGACGATGGAAGGAAACTAAGGAATGACTTAAAGGAGAGACGAGCAAAAGGTGAGAAAGTAAAAAATTGTGGAAGACAAAGTCACTACACCAAGTAACGCTCTACGCACTAATGATAGAGAAGTTAATATTCAGAATCACCATACTACCAGAAAATCACCCAAATTAATGGACAGGATCACAACAAGAGGCAATACAGCGGCATCAACTCCAACTGGTCCAACAAAAAACTGTCAAACCAACGGAGATTGGAGATAGCTCCACCTCAAAGACATTGAAAAAATTAACAATTAAATTCGGAAACCAGAGCTACACATATACAGATGTCACAATAAATGAGTCAATGCTCAGTGACTGTTCGGATGAGTCAGACCAGGAAGTAGAAAAAAAGACTCCATCAAAAAGCAAAACATCAATAGGATGCCAGTTTTAACGTGAGAGAAAACGAAGAAATTTTAACAAAAACCAAGCTCACAGTCCTCTACACCAATGTGGATTCTCTGCTCAATAAAAGGAAAGAATTAGACATTGAAATAAACCAAACTAATCCTGATATTATTGGCTGAAGTTTTTCCAAAAAATAATCCATGGAACCTACAAGGTGCCGAATTCACCATAGAAAACTACTACATGTTCAACAATACAGTAGAATCAGGAATAGGAATAATCTTGTATGTGTCAAAGAAACTGAAAGTGGAAGAATTGAAAGTCAAAAGTGAATTCAATGAACATGTGTGGTGTGAGATATCACTAAGAAATGAAAAAAAGATACATGTAGGCTGTATCTACAGAAGCCCAACGGGTACTAATGCCAACTCGGGATTAATTACCGTACAGAATAACCAACAATTCATAAATGGGAAACTTCAATTACCAAAATATCAACTGGAGTAACGAAACAACAACAGAACCCTCAAATTCAAACACTGGCAAATTTCTGGATTGTATACAAGACAACTTCATCTTCCAGCATGTGAAGGAACCAACCAGGTTTAGGATAGGAAATAGACCAAATATACTGGATCTTATCTTGTCAAACGATGAAAGTATAGTTGACAAAGTAATATACAAAATCCACTGGGTAAAAGCTATCATGTACAACCGTCCTTCAGCGTAAAAATCTATGAACCCTGTACCTCTGCCCTAAGCAACAAACCAGCATATTTCAGAGGAAATTACCAGCAGATGAATGAGGATATACATGTAATGGAAACAAAATGGGAAGAAGCTATCCTTAATGAGAGAAATGTTACTGATTCCTGGAATATTTTTGCAGATAAAATTAATTCAAGTATCGAACGAAACATAACAGTGAGCCAGGATCAAACAGGATACTCTAGATGGACATAAATGTAATACATGCTGTCAAAAAACAAAAAAAGAGCATGGTACAGATATCTTGGGAACAAAACATGGTCAAATCATGTACTATATATAAAGGAAAGGGAAAATGCCAACAATTTAAAAAGAAGATCTTACAAGGACTACGAAAGAAAGATACCAGTGGAATCCAAAATAATCCGAAAAGTTTCTGGCACCAGTACAATTTGTAAAACCATGGAATTCATCATTAGAGACAATATCATGGATCATCTGGAAGATAACCATTTATCAAGTAGACATCAGTATGGTTTTCTGCCCTAGAAATCGACGGTTTCTCCAACTACTAGATGTAATAGATGAAGTCACTAGGATAGTGGTGAACCTGTAGACCCAATATATCTAGACTTTCAAAGGGCTTTAGATACGGTCCCCCACCTTAAACTGATCAGGAAATTGGAGGCAATAGGCATAACAGGGAACATCCTAAATTAGATCAGAAACTTTGTTGAGAATAGGAAACAAACGGTGATGATAAATGGTCATACCTCACCATGGTCAACAGTGATTAGTGGAATCCCCCAAGGGAGTGTTTTCGGGCCAGTGCTTTTCTTGGTATATATAAATGATCTACCAGACGTCGTGACTGCAACAATGAAACTATTTGCAGATGACAGTAAAATTTTATACCAATGCTACGGGGCGCCGATTGGGACTTTATCTTTTTGTAATCAAAATCAATTTTGCGACACAAAATTCAATATTGTGTACACAAAATTGAATTCTGCCATAACGAAATCCTTTTCGTCTTACAAAATTATCTTTCAGAACACAAAATTCATTTTTATCTCCACAAAATTTATTTCTGTCATGACTAAATTCATTTTTGTGGACAAGATAGAGTCTTGTTAGACAAAAGTGAAAATTAAACACAAAATTCAATTTTGTCTACACAAAAGTCAATTTTGTCACCGAATCCAAATAGGGATTGGATTTCGTTTTTATGTTAACCATGCTTGTATGGAGCAATTCCTCTAAGAATATATTCTATGGGGCGCGTTAGCGCCCCATATTGAATATATTCTTAGAGGAACTGCTCCATACAAGCATGGTTAACATAAAAACGAAATCCAATCCCTATATTTACACTCACACGACTTTTTATTTATATTTTATGCAATAAAATCGTCATTTGAAAGTGACGTAATTATTCAATAAAAGTCGGTCAAAAGTGGGAGGAGCTTACTCAATTGAACAGCGAATGATGACGCTGCACGTAAGGTAGAATTATTCATCCGCGACGACAAAAAAGTTCAATATTTTAGTGTAAAATAAACATGACAAACAAAGTAAATTTCAGAGATAATTTTATTTAATCAGATCAGAACTTTAAGTAGGTATTAAATTTTGCAAAAAGTTCATTTATAGCGTAATAACATAAAGTATTTGGTCTCGGCCACATGTGTGAACTCGGTGACCGTTATTGTGCAGCGAGGTGAGGCTGACGCACGCTTACACAGTGGAGTTTTCCGAAGTTGTCAAAACACCAGTGTTCAAGTAGCTAAATTTGTTTGAGATTGTCGTCTGACTTGACGATATTACATCCTTCGGAGCCATGTGATTATATAATCTACGCTTATATCCATCGCCATCTAGGCTATAGATGGAACAACTTCACTTGTGTTCGATGGATACAATGTATTTGTGGTGACGCGTAACTGTCAACACGTGGATTACTAGCGGTGCCTGTTTTATAATACACATGATTAAATTCTCAAAGAACAAAGACAAGAGGATATGTTTATAACTGACTCTATCAGAAGGTCTCACGCCCGTCCACCCAAAAGACTCGATCGTATGACGAACACAGACACAGAGGTAATGTTTACATTTGACACCCATCATTTTTAACAAAAATGAAAGCACGTCGCCCCGGTCGGGATATTTTTCCGTTTCTTTATACAATTGTTAATTTAAAAATTGTTTGAATCATATATAAATATAAAACATGTATTTATTGTTTACATTTTTCCAAAATTCTATGAAAAACAACAATATACACGTAATGTTGCATCAAAATGTAAACAAAGCCATGTGTTTGTTTAAAAAAAGTAGTCCTTTTACGTTGCATAGAACATTTTCTTACGCAAGTTCAAAGTTCAATGTTACCATGCAGTTATGGTAAACAAAATCGGCTAGTATTAGCGTATAGTGACCAAGCATAGCAAGTGTAAATATATATGGATATATGCAAATGAACTGTCTCACCACGATTTTATGTGACGTGGCCTCTCATTGGATATAGTGACCGTTGGTATGGCACGCACACACGGTGTTTAACCAATGTGGCATTACAAAATGGATAGGTTGCAACAGCTTTTGGAGAAAGCACTTGTGTTTGTATCATCCGTGTCATTCTTGTGGATGTTTAAAGTGAACAGTCGGGCAAGGATGGCTAAAGTCGGTAAAAATGGTGTGAATGTATCCAGTATAATTTCTTATGAAATAGAAAAATAAAATCTCTCGCCAAAATATGTCTGCGTACGAAGAAATTAATTACAATTATAGGAATCCTAAAACGTCCTCCCGGCTGACTATGTCCGTGGTTATACATTTACACGCAGCCTCCCTTTCAATGCTTTTAACTTTCCTTTACTTAAATGGTCAGAACTGGGAAACGTAAGCAGAACATGGCCGTCGTATTAATATGTGAGAACTTTTGGAAGGCCAAAGAACGCATTTAGACTGATTTTCTTTGCCCGACTATTCACTTTAATATACTTACTTTAATCAGCAGATTATGTCACGTAAAAGGCGCATGCTCTGGAATATCTTTTATAAGGCCTAGTAGAAGGGGAGGGAGATTACGATATCAAGTACAGGCCGATTACGTACATACAGAAATGAATACTCTATGGAAAATAGTCTTTCAAGGAAATGCACATGAATTGTCATAATCGTAATGATTACGTACCTATTCAACGAATATTCGTTCACTATCACAACTTTCAAGTCTGGTTATCCTTCGCCAAAGATTGAGCGAACTGTAAGCGTTTCAACCAATCGGTTAGCAGCTTACAAGTAAAGGTCAAACATGGACTCATTTGCATACTTAACTGACGAAAATGAATTCTGTCGAGACGAAAATGAATTATGTCCACAAAAATGAAATTTGTCATAACAAAAATGATTTTGAAAGATGATTTTGTTTAACAAAATTTATTTTTGTCATAACGGAAATGAAGTTATTATAAAAAATCATTTATTGTAAGACGAAAATGATTTTGTTACGATAGAATTCAATTTTGTGTCACGAATTGGTTTTGTCTACAAAATTGGATTTCGTCATGATCTTTGTTCACTGAAAAATTGTTTGTAAAACAAAACTTATTTTTGTAATGTGTTATAAATTTTGTTAATCTGCACTCATCTTTGTTGAACATTATTCATTTTTGTCTTTGCAAAATTGGATTTCGTGTACAAAATCACAAGTGTCCCATTTGGCGCCCCGTAAGAGCGGAACAGAGAGGGAAAGAGAGACAATTCAATCTGACCTGAACAAACTGGAGGAATGGTCAAATACATGGCAATTACACTTCAACTGCAACAAATGCAAAAGCCTGCACTTTGGTCACAACAACTCCAACAAGGTTTATAATCTAGGACACGAAAACATTGATCAATCCGTTGAAGAAAAAGATCTGAGAGTAATAGTGGACACTACCCTCAAATTTAGTAAACATGTAGAGAAAGCAGTAAAAAAAGGCAAACAAAATAACTGGGCTAGCAAAAAGAACTTTCAGTCATATGGATATGGATATGGTCATGCCACTATACAAATCATTAATAAGGCCTCACATGGAATATGTAGTGAATGTAGGGAATCTAATGAACCTTACGGACACCAAAATAATTGAAAAAGTACAACGTAGAGCAACAAAAATAGTGAGACAATTGAAACATCTACCTTATCCAGAACGTCTCAAAAATGAGGAATCCCATCTCTACAATATAGGAGATTAGAGCAGACATCCGGATACTGAAGGGATTCAATAAACTAAAAAAAGAGGATTTCTTCGAAATTGAAACTAAAAGAAGAACTAGAGGACACAAACTCAAAATTAGGAAACCCCAAACAAGATTTAACTTAAGAAAAAACTCATTTAACATCAGAGTGATTAATGATTGGAATAACCTATCGGAGGATGTGGTAGACAGTGTAACCATTAATCAATTTAAAAAGTAGACTAAATAATCACTGGAAGAACCAGGATAAATTTTCCAGTGAACCAGGATATAAAATTTCAACCGACCAGTATATAAAGACAACTCTTCTTGCCAGCCGATAAATTACTGTTAAATTCTGTGAGACTGTGAGACTTGAAAAAAAGAAAAGAAAAAAAGACAGTATTCAATTTTTAACTAAGAATGTGAGACATTACAAGTATGATATAAAATAAGGACCAAGGAACTGTAAATAGACATGCGGGGATTTGTGTAAATAGAAAAGAGGAACCCGCCAAACCACTACCAAACATATAAGGATTAAGATAAAGTAACATAAAGGAAAAGGCGCAACTAAACATCAATGATTACGAACTATTCAAGGTGGTCATGAGACGAAATCGTCTAACTAAAAGACCGAAACCAGGTAGACCTAATATGAATGCAAACTGGACAGAGGCAAATTCCATGAAGCGCGCTAGCGCTTCATGTTGAATTTGCCTCTGTTCAGTTGGCATTCATATTGGCTATGAATTCCAACTGAAAGACGTTCAATGCTTATATTTACATTTGGTTACAACTTTAAGATGAAATCCCAAGGAATTTTGCATCTGTAATGAAATTGTCATTCGTTATCGTCATGGATGAAACAGACATTTGAACAGCTATCTTCCGTGATCGCTGGCACGACAATTGTGACGCCACAATGGTAATGACGTCATAATAAGCGATTGAAGTTCACTGTCTATATATTTACAGTTTGCACTGACATGGACGCAATACCCATGCTTTCTAGTATTATCATTATCAGTGTATAATGATAGCACAAAACGCGCAGCGATTACATTGCGGGAATAGTAGATGGCGTAGTAACGTGGGGTCATGACCCCACTTTTGGTTGGAACATATGAATGACTCGATTCCAATGAGCTGTTCAATCGAATTCGTTGACGATGACTGGAGATGGGTATTTTTATAAAAAAAAATATGCAATTGCCGCGAGAATAAATAATATTCAATTACGTGAAAACTGTATATACAATGTATAAGGAATAAATGTTTATTTTGTTGAGGTTATGAGGGTATAATGATAATGGAGCCCGTTTAAATTTTATGTCACCCGGCTTCGCCGGGGTTACATAATTTACACGTGCTCCATTATCAGTTTACCCTCATAACTTTAACAAAAACATCTATTCCTTAAATGGCTGCCAACTGCGTTTGGTAAGGTTACATAGTGGGACTGCAGGGAAAATGTAAATATTGCAATGTATATCAATAAAAATCCTCATTCAAAGACCTTTTATAAACTATCCTATATAAGATTTTTAGTGGCCGATTCAGCATTAGGAACGTTCGGATTTAAATGAGAATAACTTGATTGGGGTGTCTTTTACAAATGATAAAACATTTGTTGCACCGAAAAAGTTAAAAAAAAAATCATTTTTGAAAAAAAAACCCATTGGTCTGTGTTCCAATATGCAAAAATAAAACCTTCTCTTTTAATCTTCAGACAGGCGAGTTTATCCTCATGAATGTTTCGGCTTTGTAAGACGAGGAAGGTCAGTAATGTTTACATATTGACATCCATTCGGTATGCAACACTACCTACAACATTTACACAATGCAGTAGATTCTACATTGAGCTTAACATTACAGTATTTACACAATACAGGTACAGTTGGTTCTACATGCACTATTAACATTTTGTCGTCTGTTTATCCCCGAATTTCCTAGCGTCTCCCTCGACACCGCCTCACTTTTGGCCTTCTTTTGAGCGATCGCCCCTGTGAGGTAGGGTCTGGGTTCTGACCTCCGACCGAGACACACCAAAGTCTATAAAAGTGAATTTCTGCTCCTGCTTAGCGCTCAGCATACCGGGAGTGGGACGACTGGTTTGCCCGTTGTCAGTATAATGTGACAGGGTGGGGTTTGTGGCTTTGTGTCTCCGGTGGCATGCTTCCGTGACACAACACGAATATACCGCAGTCTCCCAAAACACTCGCGACGCACTTCATACACGCAGCACACGGCATACATGGGATACCATCCTTACATGATCCTGGCTGTTATTAGGACGTTTATCATTCAAACAAACAAACAAACCCCCGAACTCTGTTCCAACAAGTGAGTAGGTCATGAACATGGATGATCAGAGATGAACATCGAACGGCTTTATGTACAACCTATTACCGACTATTTTTTCGCGATTTCGCGTTTCGTCACTTTGATCGCGATATTTTGACCGATGAAATATTAATAATCGGTTGAATTATACAGTCGTGAAATTTTGATTCGGTACAATTTAATAATCTTGTTTTAGGTCCAAATTGCGAACATTTTGGACCGTGAAAATAGCCGGTTGTGCTGTATGATATGCTGTTATGATGGACCATATAGACCCGAACATCATTTTCCATTTCAGAAGTTAAGGAAAGTTAATTAACTTAGAAAATTAACCCCGCGCAGAGATGTTCATTTATCTACGACATGTACATCTCATTCAATGCATACGGTATGTATGGCATAAATCCCTATTTCCAAGCGTATTCCAAACTCACATCTGTGATTGAGGATAATATTAAATAGGTATCGGACATGTACACGGGTATTTATGTCTTCAAAATCGATCTTTACAAACATATAGTTTGCCCTTTGCAACTTCGTTAGCCCAGTGTATTCTGTTTAATTCTCTCCTTGAGAGATATACCATGGCTAGTGGAGTTGGTCCTTTCCATTGCTGCTTATCGATAGCTTATACATGTATTTTCATTCAGTACTTATATAATCGATATAATTATGATAATGTAATAGATGGCAGACACCGAAAATAGTCACTATAAGTTATGCGAATAGAGTCGATCCCGTTGTCATCATGACGTCACATATCAGGGGTCCCGAATCGGGGTCAATAGCTAAGGGCTTCAGGTGTGTTCTAGAAAAAAGTTGCATTATCTCTGATATCGTAATCGCTATGAAACTCATATTTTCCCCATTCTAAATTTTATCCAATGACGCATTTATTAAGCCTTATAAATCAAACCATTCCGTGTACGCTTTAAGTACTGCTGTTGAAAGGCAAGGATTTATAAGTCATATACGTCCTTGTGACAAGTAAATTGTTGTGTAGCACTTTCTATCAACTAGCTTATTTTCAAATATACCTAAGGACTGATATATAGACACACAAAATATCACTAGTTTAAACAGAGGCTAATACCTTATCTTCTGTAATATTTTTAAGGAGAAGTTTTTAAGCTAAGGATTTTTAGCTCACCTGGCCCGAAGGGCCGGTAAGCTTATGTCATGGCGCGGCGTCCGTCGTCCGTCCGTCAACATTGCATTTAAATTTTATTTTGTCAAATGTATTCTTTAGAATTTGTGTTATTGTGTAAATGTATATGCTTGTTTATAGCCGATAGGCCAAATGGCCTAAGGTAATAAAAGAATTGAATTGAATTGAAATCGCTTCTAGTCATAGAGTTCTGCATGGAATGTAACCAAATTTGACTAGAAACATCCTTGGGGGAAGGGGAACAGAGTTTGTATAAATTTTGGCTCTGACCCCCGTAGGCAGGAAGGATGGGGCACAAAGAAGAAATAGAGATAAATCCTTTAAATCGCAACTAGTCATAGAGTTCTGCATGGATTGTAACCAAATTTGGTCAGAAACATCCTTGGTGGAATGGGAACAGAGTTTGTATAAATTTTGGCTCTGACCCCCGTAGGCAGGAAGGGTGGAGCCCAATAGGGGAAATAGAGATAAATCCTTTAAATCGCAACTAGTCATAGAGTTCTGCATGGATTGTAACCAAATTTGGCCAGAAACATCCTTGGGGGAATGGGAACAGAGCTTGTATAAATTTTGGCTCTGACCCCCCGTAGGCAGGAAGGGTGGGGCCCAAAAGGGGAAAAAGAGATAAATCCTTTAAATCGCAACTAGTCATAGAGTTCTGCATGGAATGTAACCAAATTTGGCCAGAAACATCCTTGGGGGAATGGGAACAGAGTTTGTATAAATTTTGGTTCTGACCTCCCGTAGGCAGGAAGGGTGGGGCCCAATATGGAAATTAGTGGTAAATCTTAAATTTCTTCAGAAAAGAAACAATGATCCTGTAATTAGAACACTACTTGGCATTACAACAACCAGGTGAGCGATACAGGCCCTCTGGGCCTCTTGTTTTTCTAAGTCAAGGGGTGTTCGTGAAACTGTCCCCAGATTTAATAGTACACCGAGCTAGTTGTAAGACATCTGTGATAATTTTATAGCTACACCCGTAATCACGATTAGCTCATCATAGCCTATGGGGAAGTCTTCTGCTTGAATTGCTGGCTGATTGGATAACCGGTCCCGGATAACTGTTGGGCTGCCAGAATTTCTGGTGTATCTCTGCAATTTCGTAGAGCTGGACGTGTTCCGGACAAATACAAAAACATTACATTGTCTGTTTTGTTTTTTTTCCTCGCCTGTATTTGACATAGTTTTGTAAGACATTGTCCTCGACATATAAGCATTGTACGACTTGGCTCTCGACAGTAAACACGATACACCTCGTGGAACACTCGTTAGACGAACAAACGGTGGTCATTCGTCCGCAATCGAGAAATATCTAGATGATATATACGCGTTGTTCCATTACATTGATGGAGGAACGGATTTTTCTGAAATTAAACACATGATCAGACAAAAAGATGATCCCAACACGTCGATACCACACAGTGGGACAATACCAAAACTAGTGTTCAGTGCCGAATCTCCCAACCGAGACGATAACGGTACAGGTGAGCAGTCGTGCAGTTCCTATGATCCAGACACACCCATCGCTAAACAAACCGTGGCTGATTTGTTTATATTGATTGTAAACATGCGAAACGAGATGATTGACGGAATAAATCACATAAGTAATGACTTGCGCTCAGACATCAATGAAATCAAAGCAGAATTACGTAAAATGCATTCTGTGAATAAACAAAAGGATGATGAAATAAATACACTCAGAAATGCCTTGAAAAACACTCGCATGGAAAGAGAGCGTGAAGAATCCGAGACCATACCAAAACAAGTGAACTCGTTAGTAGGTAATGAGTCGTTTAACCCCAACTCCAAAATTCATATCAAAGTGCCGGAAGTACTGAGAGATGAAGGAATCGGTGTGTGCAATTTGAGTGGCATTATTGACATATGTAGTGATACAGTGGTAAACGCAAGTGACAGCACACCTCCCATCACTAACAAAAGCAGCTTGAATCATACTGAAACTGTCCGTGATACATATGCAAACGTTGCTCGTCGCACAAACAGTTCGAATGTTTTATCTGTGACATTGAATGGTGTCACCGCGAGCACTGGAAATCAACTTGCACGTAACGTGACATTTCACGGCTACAACACGCAACAACAGCTTGGCACAGAGAATCGTAATACTGAACAGCGAGTGTCTACATATGAGTTTCGTGGTGTAAGACGCAAACAACGTACAAGGAAACTTGTGATGTCAAGAATTACCGCTAACGCTCCAGAGGAGGACGTCATAAGCTCAATCGTTGACTTCGCTGCTAGAGGGGATGTGAAGGTGACATTCAAGCAAATAATCAAGTACTGGGGTGGAGATGAACCAACCTACACAGCCAGATTAAACGTCCGCGAATGTGACTTTGTAACGGCTACTGACCCCACATTCTGGCCTGAAGATGTTCTCGTTCGGGAATGGGAATATCGAAACCGTTTTGATGGTACGTCGCGTTCCCACCGATCGTCATGACAATGAAGCCTCCATATGTGTGTAAATACCCGACGCTCCTTTATTGCATATTCACGTTGGTATGCTGGAACATCCGTGGAATCATGTACGGCACCCCGCTGCTCTCTGAACTTCTCAAAGAGACTGACATTGCTGTTGTGACGGAGCATTGGCTCTTGCCGGAACAAATGAACTTTTTGCAAAGTATTGACTCAAATTTTAAATCTTACGGTTTAAGTGATACTAGGATCTCATTAGAGCCAGAACGCAGAGTCTGTAACAGAGGATTCGGCGGACTGGCTATACTATGGCGTAAAGAGATAAACGTATGCCCTATCGAGAGCGAGTGTAATGATAGAGTCATATGCTGTTCATTGCAATTGGAAAACAGATCACATGTCTTTGTTATCGGAACCCTAATGCCGTCCACCAATGTGTCAATTGGTGTATATAAAGAAACACTTGAACACTTCTCGGACTTATTCGATAAATACTCTCACAATACGGACACGTAATAATTGCTGGAGATTTCAACGCACAGATAAGTAAACAGTTTGGAAGTAAAAATCATCTGAGACCAAACGATAGAGGTGAGATTTTAGAACCTTTTATCGTTGACAAGGACCTTGTATCGATAAACTCTCAAGCGTGGGCCAAAGGTGGAACGTCAACATTTGTGTCAAAAACTGGTAATGGGTCACTCATAGATCACATGTTCATTGAATCACGAAGAGTGGACTGTGTTGAAGAATGCTCAACTCTTGAAGATAATTACCTTAATGTATCCGACCATTTGCCTATACGCATTCGCTATCGTACACCTCTTCTCGTGCGTGAACACGCAGGTAACCCATACGCCGTAAACTGGAAAAAATGTTCAGCTGCTCAACTAACAAGATATTCGTCACAAGTCTCTGCCTTATTACGTGAACCCTTTCCGCGAAATACAGACACTGCTAGTGTTGATCATCTTCAATTCTTAGTTAATAATATCGTAGAAGCCACACGCACTGCTTCAAAGGACACACTACCTTCTAAGAAATATCGGCCCTACTTAAAACCTTACTGGAACGCTGGCCAAGTAAAAGCATTTCACAAAACAATGCGGGAAAGACGAGTAGTGTGGATACAAGATGGTCGCCCACGTGGATCCCAATTTCAGTCTTATCGTGACTACAAGCGTTGTAAACGAGACTTTAGGCGGGAACTTGATCAAGCACGCCATGAATATGAACAGTCCGAATTTCAGAGCTTACAACAAGCTGCAGAAATTGACTCGGGTACATTTTACCGTGCTGTTCGTGCGCGAAAAATAACGAGACGAGAGACTTCAGAAATTAAAGTAAATGGTGAAATTTCTCGTGATCCGGACATTAATCGAGCTGCATGGACAGCACATTACAGTGAGCTCGCGCAATTCTCGACTAAACCTATTTTCGATGAAACTCACAAACTTTACATAGAGTCGGAAGCAACCCGCATGCATACAGATTCCTATACGAATGCAAATACAGTATGTCGGGAGTACATCGTTACAAAGGAGGTTTCGTCAGCCCTTAAAGAAATGAAAAATGGTAAAGCCGGCGGCCATGATCACCTGATAGTAGAACATTTACGCTATGGTGGAACGTTACTATTACAACGCATAACGGAGTTATTCAACTTAATAGTGCAGTTTGAAAGTTATCCGCCGTCTTTCAAGCATGGAATTGTTATCACTCTATTCAAGGGTGGAAAAAAATCCAGGGTTGATATGAATAATTATAGGGATATTACCCTGACTCCTGTTCTTCAGAAGCTTCTCGAAAAAGTTCTCTTCAAAAGAATTTCTGTGGTTTGTGACAGAATAAATTTCCCGCATAGACTGCAACAAGGATTCCGTTCGAACTGTGGTAGTATCACTGCAGCGTTTACCGTGAGAGAAGCCGTTTTTCATCACTTTTGAAATCAGCACAACTGTTTTTGCGGCATTCCTAGACAACGCTAAAGCGTTCAACAGCGTATGGGTCAACGGTCTGCTCTATAAACTTTACCATCTAGGTTTCAACGGAAAAATCTGGCGGTTGCTTCAGAATTCGTTCGAAGACGTTTCGGCCTGTGTCCTATACGAGGGTAAAAGAGGAGAGCCGTACAAGGTCATGCAAGGCGTCGGTCAAGGTAGGACTCTGTCATCTTGGATGTTTCTGATAATGATTGATGAACTAATCTCAAATCTTGATTCCTCATTGCTAGGTCTACACATCCATGATATCCACATACCGTCAGTTTTTCTAGCTGATGATACGCTACTGCTATCCTGTTCAGTCGGCAATATTCAACGTCTACTTGACATTGTGTTTGAATTCTCATGTAAATGGAGATTAAACTACAACTCTACTAAAAGTTCGCTTCTTCGATTTTGTAACAGTCGTAAAAAGTTCACCCCAGAAATACAGTGTAAATTTGGTGATCAAAAAATAGCCTGGGTAACACAAAAAGAGTATGCCGGGATCATCCTTACTCCAACCCTTCAATGTGATGAAGATATTAAGCGGTCGTGTGCAAAAGGACGGCGATCCCTGAACTTCTTTAATCAGCGTAGGAATACATGGTGGTGGTATGAATCCAATCACCAGCTCAAAATTGGTTGAAACCATCGTTCAGCCGGTGATTTTATACGGCTCAGAACTCTGGGGAGCACCTACTCTGAAATCACAAGAGGATCTACGCAAGACACAACGATATGCTGCACGACGGTGTCAAGGATTCGAAAAAACATCGCCGACTCTAGCTACAACCCGGGCGCTTGGAATGCTCGACATATGTGGAGAAGTTGAGCAGAAAAAACTGATTTTCTGGAACAAATTGTGCTCCGCAAGTAGTTTATTTGTCTGGAAACTACTATTTATAGTACGCTTATGCGCGTTTGCTTTCGGCAAGAAGTCATTAAACGAAAAAAGCTTTGTATTTGATATATTCGCTATTGCTTCCAAGTTTGACATTACAGACAGCCTATTTGACTACATTTTTGAAGGCTTCCAACCATCTCGCTTTTCCTGGAAATCATTCTGCAAAAATGTTGTGCAAAGCTTTTATCAAACCAAATGGCTTGGTGAAATTGTCCATTTGGAATCATTTCAAATCTACGCCTCGGTTCACCAAAACTATGGCCCAAATCCTCTTTGGACTCTAGCATTAAAGTATCCGAACTACACATGGCAACTAAGTGAAATGATCAAGCTCAGCTATCGTCATGAAAAAGAACCAGTGCTCTGTAAATTATGTAACAAATTAACCGATAATATAACTGTTCACTTCCTTATACAGTGCTACTGTCTATTCGAAACACGAGATAAAATGCTAGAATTTCTGGTAAACTACTTGGATGTTTATGAATACGTCAAATTTGACAATTTAGAAGATCATGAGAAATGTTTCTTTCTACTCGGCAGTAAACAAGACATTTTACTTGACGATGAACGATGGCCAGTTGTAATGATAACTGTCTCAGATTTTATACATAGAATGATTCAAGATATGAACTGTTTAATTGATTTGTAAATAACTTCTGACATGAAATGACCATGTAAATCTCTTTAAGAGGAAATAAAGATTGTCTGTCTGTCTGTCTGTCTGTATTGTAATAAATAATGCCCTCTGGGCCTCTTGTTTTTCTAAGTCAAGGGGTGTTCGTAAAACTGTCCCCAGATTTAATAGTACACCGAGCTAGTTGTAAGACATCTGTGAGAATTTTATAGCTACACCCGTAATCACGATTAGCTCATCATAGCCTATGGGGAAGTCTTCTGCTTGAATTGCTGGCTGATTGGATAACCGGTCCCGGATAACTGTTGGGCTGCCAGAATTTCTTGTGTATCTCTGCAATTTCGTAGAGCTGGACGTGTTCCGGACAAATACAAAAACATTACATTGTCTGTTTTGTTATTTTTTCCTCGCCTGTATTTGACATAGTTTTGTAAGACATTGTCCTCGACATATAAGAGAACGCTTAATACTAAAAAAGTATTCAGGAGTTTCATGTGTTATACATAGTCTCCGACCATTTTTTAATTTAAGTTTAGTTTAGTTTTCGCTCTTTTAAACAACGTTCTGTGACTTATACATTGTAATGGTATTTTTGAAACCTAGGTCTATGTAAGACTGTGAGCATTGTAAAGTTATCTGTTTTATGAACAACATAAGAAAAAAAAACACAGATCGAACCAACATAGAAATCAATGAGAAAAATGGAAAATAATACATAAAAAATATAGATTTGTACGGACTACTTAAAAGTATATGGAACTCCCAAAGTAAGTGTTTCATCCATTATATCGACGTCACTACAGCCCTATAAATCTGCAGATTAATACAGAAATTATTGGTTTATAATATTTAACATTTTCGGTTCATCAATGTACTAGATCTATATTCAATGTTTATTTTATTTGTGTGTGAGTTTTTTATGTTTTTCTTTTTGCATGTTTTGTGTGCGTGTGTGTGTTTTTTTGTTGACAATATATAGATACACAAGAACACATCTTACTTGAAGTTTGATTTTTCCCGTGAGATCGTGAAGTCTAGCATAAGACCTCCCAATAAACTTAGATGAGCTAATGCGGGTCTTCACTATATGTAAAATAGCTACAGGTGTCGTATTACTAGCCCGAACGTACTATTAAATCGGATCGTGTTTATTTTCCATGCTGCTATGGGTAGATTCTAATTCAAAATCGTGCAACTCTATGCTAAATTAAGGTTGGTGAATCATATGTAAAAAAACTGTTATGCGAATGGGCGAGATCATAAAGTGCATTGGCGATGAAACCGTTCTCTTTTATTTTCAACACACTTATGTTGGTTTACATCGTATGGAAAAAATCTTCTGTTTAAATAACAAAGAAAACATAAATTCAAAAAAAAATTGCTTTAATGAAAATACTTCAGAATAAAGGTGGGTAGTTAAAACTAGATGACACATTTATGGTTCACAACAATGTAAGTGCAATAATACATTTCAATATGTATTTCGCAATTCAACTGCAATAAATAGACATAGGCTACGTTTATGTATTTACTTTTGTATGGTGCATTTTAACGCCATCATAATAAGACCTTAACAGGTGCATTTAAACGCCATCATAATAAGACCTTAACATAATATATTTTCGAAATAAATTCATCACGATTATGTCTTGTTCTGTATAATTTATTATTAAAATGCCCGACAATGACTTCCAAAACCTTGTGGTAGAATAGAAAGAAAGGGGGATAAAAAGATAAAATAAGCAAAACAGTAAATTTTATCTTTCGGTGTATACCAGTAGACATACAATTCACTGGTTATTAATTATACGATACACCATAATTGTATCTATGTCTTATAACGTATTGTCCTGGTGATTCGTCATTTTAATAGTCACTATCGCCTCACGGTTCCGCTTGATTGCTCCTATACAGCCTCGAGTCGCGTCCTAGATATTGACCCACTGGTGTTCAACACAACGACCCAGTCCGCATATACTGGAGACCATAACACATATTGTCATACATAACAGTCGGTCCACCCAGATTAGCGCATCACTCTGGTCCCGGGTACAGCTAACTACAGGTGAGTCTGCTTATCTACAATATAGTATTGTGTTTAGTCGAGCTGTATATTAATTTACATACTGTTTATCATGTGTTTAATTGCTATTACTAAAATACAGCTTATCTCGTGTGTGTACTTAATACCAAAATAGAACTTAAATCGTGTGTAAGCCGGTACAAACACAAAAGACACACACAATTTGATATCTTAAGGGAATTTAACATGTAATGATTAACATTAATACTACTGTAGTTGTTTCTTGATTTCCTCAATATGGATGTTCAAGGAAAGCTATCTGTCTGATCTGTATGGAATTATTAAGTTCTAACATATTGTAAAGCATTTGTGTTTGTTCATAAAAAATGACGAGTGTGATGGTTAAAATGTAAAGTCAATTTATGATTTCATATATTTGGTTTTGTCAAATAAATTATAAAAAAGAAAAAAACCGAATTGATCCTATCTATCGATAAAGTTGATGTTGCCGTTAATGTAACGGTATTTAGTATGTACATGTTAATTCTCAACATTGTTAAACGTTTTGAAATAAGATATGTTATATATAAATTGTGTTCAATTGACAAATGTTTGTAGGTTAATCCCTTTGCAACTTCGTGAGCCAAGGGTATTCAGTTCAATACTCTCCCTCAGAGATATACCATGGCTAGTGGAGTTGATCCCTTTCATTGCTGCTTATCGATAATTTATATATGTTATTTTCATTCAGTACTTATTTTATATATACAGTCGATATAAGTATGATAATATCAGAAAATAACAAAAAATTAAAAGATATATAATAAACATCTCCACAACACCATTTAAACATAATCTATTGACAAGGCCAGTATTTACAGCGTCCTTGACATGTTATATGACAAAATGTACACAAATACACAACACATGACACCATATCACAATAGAAGGCTGTTTCTATTTTAGGTTACAAACGTGGAAATTTTATGTCTAAGGAGGACACTGACAAACAACACAAAACCAGTATTCCTTAAATTTGGGCCATACTTCTGACCGTAGTATTACATTTGTAGTATGTGTTTAGTAAGGCTTAACAAGATCGATGTGGTGTCTTTTCTTTGTTACATATCACACATACGATCGATTCATTTGAACAAAAGCTGCTTTTGTAACAGTTCCAGACTTTTGTAAGCGTGAGAAAGGGAACTAGTTTAGTAGTAAAGACTTTATAAAATATAAGTTGCTGGAAGTAAATCCCAAGTTAGTACAAACCTGACGTTTTAAGCCGTGGTACATCACGAGATAAAGTGCTATATTGCTAGCATGTTGAATGAAATTATTATTTTTTGTTCGTTTCCATGATTCACCACAGAATAGTTTAAGCTAATACTATTGAGTAACTACGAATAACATTCGCCTTCACTTCTTTATATGAAATAATTACGAACAACTAAGTATTAGTTAATTAACAAATTACTTTGAGAATCTGTTAGTTACATGCATAACACATACTTTTCAGAAAAAAAAGGTTCCGGGGATAAGGCTGTGCTCCTTTGAAGACCATGAGCTGTTCTCAGGAATTCCCCACCTCGGCAGTGCTCTATTCTGGTAAGTTTCATACTTTCTGGTAACATTTGTCTGATAAAATTTTCTGATAAGTGTGGAAAATCTCTTTATCATTAAGTATATTTTTGTTACTCATGTATGATTGCTTTGATTTTATGAATAATTTGTGATAGTATAGTTATTACTTATATATATATATATAAATTCTTAGTTTCATATTCGTGATGTTATATTCGTGATGTTTTATTTTTTATTTCATATCTACAACATAGAACATTGGGAAGTCTTACATGTTAATCATTTGTTATTGAAAAAACACATGTATGCTCGATGATTTATCGCATGATTTTTTTTCTTATTTCATTTTCTTGATAAAAATGTATATTTTTATTACTGTTTGTCAACATTTGTTAGTCTACAATTTCATTCAAAGAAGGCAAACCCCAGTGAGAATCCTCTGTAAAATTGTCAATTTTGATATTAGTCATATACGATTCAGACGATTTCTACTTATAAAACTATGACAGAAGTCAATAAATTTTAGATTGGTATTATAATTCTAGAACACTTTCTTCTCATTGTTTAAATTGATAGAAAACATTTAAATACTAATGGAAGTCAACATTTAATAGAAATGTGGACGATTCTTACGATTAATCCTGATAAAGTTTATTTTCTGCCTACAGAGCTTGGTGGTGAGACTGGGACAGTTGTGATCACTGCTATAGCCTGTGTCCTGTCAGTTTTAACGCTGGCTAATTTTTTGGAAGAGCTATGGTTCTTTTTGAAACATTACAACGACAAGAAAACTAGATCTAAAGTTCTGTGTCTTCTGGCTGTGTATCCGGTAAGACCTGATTATAAAGCTACGGTGTCAGTTGAACTATAAAACCTGTTCTCCAGATCTATTTTATGCTGATGTCTGTCAGTATGTAATCTGATAATTATAACTCTACCTGTAGAAGTGTTTTCTATGTGCCTATTTGTCATATATAGCAATGCACCCGGGAATGTATAGGTAGCACAAAGAACGCCACTTCAAACTGGTTTTTTATTTTGTTGTTGAACGATAGGTTCAATTAAACGCAAAGAACTATTAGCTACAGTTATATGAAATGAAATAATATATACTACACAGTATGACCGCGCTACTAGTATATATGTCTTCGTGTATTGATGGGATCATTCGCATCTGATTGAGCAAACCGTTCCATCGTCATTTTCTGTGTGTTAACAATTCCAATAAGCGTTCATGGTTGAATATATGAATGGATAAATCAATATTCATTTTGTTCCACGGAGTTTTGAGTCGATGTGAAGTGCAAATGCCTATTGTGTGACTTTGATATTAAAATAAAATCATGTGTATAGCTTTCACTCTTCAGACATGAACTTATTTAAATCAATGTGAATTTCATGTTATGGAATTGAAATTTAATTGCATTGACGTGGAATTTTTAATATTCAAAATGTAGCACAAATACCTTCTTTGAAGTAACAAATGATTTTTCAAATAATTTAGTTCAATACTTTCATTAATCTAACTGAGTTCGATTGAATTGAACCGGATTTGATATAACTATTATATTTCGAATGAATTGAACTTGAACTCGATGGATTCCAAGTGCTGCTGCTGATGACTAATACTGTATTCCGTCTTAGCATATTAGAAAGTTACTTCCCTTATGGTTGGTATCCATTGTGACGTCATTATTTAATGAGCGAAACTACAAAGTATGATGTTACGCTCGCAAGCAAATGACGCCATAAGCAATATATACCACAGTTATACAATATACATGAACTCACGGTAACAACGCCAGTATAGCATAAGTAAATGGTATTCTACCTGCATTTATCTAATAACCATGTGTAAACACGCTATTCGAAATATTCATTTCTCGGAACATATTGAATTATACAAAACAGAAGTTGGCGACAACAAAAGAGTTGTGTCAACATTGACTGACATGGACTCATTATCGTGTGATAAGGTTTACAAAAGAGTCGTGTTAATTGTCTGGTCCTGCGGATTTTTATACAGACTTTGTGTATTGTTACAAAGTGCACAAACTGTTAGTTATGGATTTTAAAAAATTATGGAAACCGAAACATGTTTAGATTATCAATTTTATAATGTGGAAATTTTCCATTTAATTTTCGATAATGCCTGATGATAATGTAGTTTACATAGTAAAGAGAACGTTCAATAGTTAAGTGTCTATAGATCAGATTTTCAATATCACTCATTGAGGATATTTTTTTTTCGCTATAATACTTTTGGGAAGCATTCTATTTAAGATAAATACAATATCAGAGCAAATTAACAAAATAATTGTATTGAACAGTAACAACACATTAACATAAAACACCAGTCACAATTGCCAATGCTCTTATTTTACATAAATTTGAAAATCAATTGATACATAGCATCAGTAATGAACCATAAAGGAGCAAATTATATTATGGTGCAAATTTATTAAGCGTGTTTGGTATACAGAGATCGGACAAAAGTACTTGGACATATTGGTCATATTTATATTTTTGCAATATGTTTCATTTATTTTGACAAATTTTCAATTATCACAAGTTCGTTTTTCAACGAATTTTTCAGAAATTTCGTGTGAAAGTTGGAAAATGATTGCAAATTTCTTAGTAAAGATTTTTAAAATTTCCCGCCGTTTACGAGAAGAGATATTTAATGTTTTGCTTGTATAAATCTTGACAGTGGAATTATGAAGCAACAGCAAAGAAAAAAATGAATATTTATAAATTTGAAATCGTCATTCATACGACAGGCTGTGCTATGTAAATCCATAATTTTGATAAATTTCGCTATGTTAAAATTCGTGAATCAGGACGAATCCACGAATTTTGCAGAAACCGCCAATTTCAGAAAAAACAAATCATGAAGAACTATTTCACAACTATCTGTAGAAAGAACAAGTAGTTTTCTACAAACTTATTCAATTTCAAGAAATTCTGATTGAACACAAAATCATGATAGTAAATTGAAAGTTTGTCAAAATGCATGAAATATATAGTAAAATATGAGATGTCTAAGTATTTTTGTCCAGTCACTGTATGTATGGTCTTACAATCGTTTGGTGCAGTTTGGTTTTAATATAAAACTTCATTATTTATATATTTTATCTATTTTTCAGATTATTTCATCGAACTCGCTTTTAAGTGTTTTGATACCCAAAGCTACACCTATAGCAGAATTCCTTAGTTGTCTGTAAGTATATGATACAGTCAAACTTCGGTAAAGCTTCGAGCTGCACGGGTGTTCGGGTTTGGTTTACACGAATACAGTGATCGGAACATACAAAATATACTTCGAATTTCCATGACCTTCGAGTTAAATTATTTCAAATCAACAAAATTATGCAGTCGACTGTAATAATTCATCACTGAAGATGCTGCAGCACAGGACGAAGAGTAAAATAAAAGTGTGTATTTGTAAAAATTAAAGTGAACAGTCGGGCAAGGATGGCTAAAGTCGGTAAAAATGGTGTGACTGTATCCAGTATAACTTCTTATGAAATGAAAAAATAAAATCTCTCGTCAAAATCTGTCTGCGTGCGAAGAAATAAATTTAAAGGGAATTCTAAAACGTCCTCCCGGCTCACTATGTCCGTGGTTACATTTCCACACAGCCTCGCTTTCAATGCTTTCAACTTTTCTTTACTTTAATGGTCAGAACTGGGAAACTAAGCAGAACTTGACCGTCGCATTAATATTTGAGAACTTTTGGAAGGCCAATGAACGCATTTAGACTGGTTTTCGTTGCCCGACTTTTCACTTTAACAAATGGTATATTATAGTAAATTAGCGAGTCCAATGTCAGTCATTATCTGCAGCCTGTCCTTATATCGCAGTATATTTGGAAAGTAGAATTTCAGGAGACACACATTTTGCCATTGTATAAAATGTTGGAAAGAAGACAAAAACACAACAAAACACACACTGTATATACCATTTTGATACGTTTGTGGTACTACATCCTTGATACTCAAGGGTTACTATCACTGACGTCTTATCCACCCCTGGACTATCTTATAGTAAAACTGACCAATCAATGGCCTGCAGAAGTAACCACAGTGTACCTTTATAAATTTCTTTAATGCTCTTCAAATGATCAAATTACCTGTGTCTTCTGTTGCCAAAAGTATTACTATGAGAAAGTCCAGGGATGGATATTACATCAGTGATCGTAACCCCTGGAATACCGAGGAAGTTGGTACTAATGCCCTGATACAATCCTCGCATTTCGATTTCGTCTTTTTTGCAGGTATCTGTCCTTATGTATCCTACAATTCATCAGACTGGTTGTTGACTACTTCGGTGGTACTGGTGCCATGATCCAAGCTTTCGAAGACGACACGGTATCGTTCCGGACGCCGCCATGTTGTTGTTGCTGCTGCTGTATTAGCAATGTGAAACTCACACGGTAATATTCCTGTTAAAACTATATTCTTTCGTCTCAATTAAAAGGGACAAAAATGTATAAGGTAAATAAGATTTTCAAAATTAAGTTGAGTTTTTTTTTCTAATTCATTTGTAGTATCAGTATTGGTTCCATTTATGTACAATAATTATGCTTTTTTAAAATTTAGTCGGTTTTTATTTTCCAGTAATGGTCACATGTAAGGATTTGGGATTATTGTTTTGGGATAGAATATAAAATGAAATGAAGTGATTATTCAGCAATAAGCAATAATTTACATAACATAGACAGAAATGCAAAGCTATGTGAGCTACACATGTATTTAAATATATATATCTAATCCAATCAATTGAGTATAGTCCATATGAGGACCCTGATATAAATATATGAAAAAAATCCAAATATGTAGCAAAAAGATAATGCAGACAAGATTGAAATCAAATGTATACTAAAGTATATAAAAGAAAGTCTTATTACTTTACTTGCCTATTTTCTTATATCAATTTTTAAAAGAAATATGAGTGTTATAAATGTTACTGTATTGCTTTTACAGTAACAAATTGAAGCTGATAAAGACTATGGTGATGCAGTTGTGTTTTGTACGTCCAGGAATTCTGTATGTGTTGAGTATTCTACACAGTGATGGCCGGTATCACCTAGACCAGAGTGTGAGTTATTCTTTTTCTCTCTTTCTATCTTGCTTTTTTTTCTTTCTTTCTTTCTTTCTTTCTTTTTGCTTTCTTAAAATGCCCTTTATGACACACTTTTGAATTCAAATATAGAGAAAACTACTGACGTTAAACACTGTGTTTGGTATTTTAGACGTTTTTGGAAGTCTATTTCACACTTCTTTAATGATACCAATTTCGAGTTAATTAGTTAATTCGGTACATTGATATTAATTTTAGTTTGTGCATGTATATTTAGCAAATATGATTTTGTAAACATATAGCGAGTTGCTCGCTTATTTCTATTTTATACGCTTAATGATATATTTTTCTTTTTTTTTTTTAATTTTTAGTCAGATCCGAAACAAATATTTTTATGGCTTAGAATTATCTCTGCTATATCCACAATGTTCGCTATATATGGACTTGTCGTGACATTCTTCGCCGCACGAAGGAAGTTGCCGATTAAGAGGTTTCCTTTAAAGGCTGGAGCTCTGAAACTGACACTCCTGGTGTTTGACATTCAGCTGACCATTATAACGGCCTTGGCACAGACCGATAGGATTCCATGCGAGGGCAGTAGAGGGTCATTTGTGAGAGCTTCAAGTAAGTGAAACATCAAATGACAGTGCAACCTGTCTAAAGCGTACGTCACTAGACCCACCATATATGGCCGGTTTTCGGATTATACAGATATTATTACTATAAACTAACATAAAACTCATGCATACGCCGGAACACAGGGATCCGAGAAAGACAGGGGTCGGTTTATATTGTATATCCAAAACAAATAAAAACAAAAACAAAAACAAACAAAAAACGAGATAATAAAACAAAATTGAATTTTAATCGGAAAACGTTAGTGACATTTTCAAGTAGATTAAAAGTGACATAATTAGTTAAAACGAGTATTATAATTAATTGCCATAACAGCCTGTTAGTCGTACATTTGTTTTAGCGCTTTTCTGGCAGGAATGGTTGCGCTTAAATAATTGTTCTTTTGAATTTGCCATTGTTATTAATACAGCAAATTTGTCAAGAGGGCCAATTGATCATTGCACATTTTTAAAATAACACTAATGTAGTCAACGTCATTGTTGTTTTAAAACATTATTGCACCAACCTAAGTACATTTCCAGTATGTATTGACATACATTTCATGACTTTTCTAACCGTAAAGGCATCTATAAATCATAACATGAAATCAGCAAATCATTAGTTCATTGTTTTTGATGATCGCAAGCAAATAGCTATATTTAATATATTGATAGATTTTTACAACCAATTTGATACTTTGCATTACTTGTTAGCTTTTTGCTTTATAAAATAAAACTTCAGTTCCAATACAAAGTTACAGATAAATACATTGATTTCACTTTCAAATTTGATTCATAATTTTCTAAATATCCGTAAAGTCATCTGTGCAAGAATTATCTTTTGAATTACATACAGTATTCTAGACATCGAAAATGTTATCATTTTTAAATGATTTGTATTACGAAATTACCTTTTGAGGTTCTAGATAGCTATAGTCACCATTACATCAATTATTTACATTGCTGAATTGCCTCACCATGTATTAAACATCAATATATTATTATTTCATGACTTGAACATATGATAACCTTTAGTTTTTATACATTCCTGAATTGTATACACAGCTCTTACAATTATTAATAATGTATCAACGACAATGCTCTGTAAATGAAACAGTTCTAGTATTTTTAAATACTGAAACGTAATCAAATTACCTTAATTGTTAATCTTTACTGTATTAATCATATGACAATTACAAATAATATCAATAAGTAATGTTATAATAGTCAATACATTAATATCATCACATTTGAAACATGGCATGATTTCGGAACTTTCAAACTACTTTAATGACATCAATGTACTCTCCAGTTCGATGTTCACAATACATCCACAATGATACAGTTCAAATACAGTACCCTTAACACCTACACATTTACTATATATTTTAATGAGTAATTATTTAAAGCCACGCCCATCCACACATTCGACGTTTAAGATAAAGACATACACAGATTCATAACACAGATTTAATTATTAGAAATTCCAATACCTTTACAACCAATAAAATCAGAACATAGAATCTCTTTCTCTCTTTTTTACGAAAGAGTAGGAATCGAAAAAGACAATTAATTTATTTTTATTGAAAAATATTTTTTCTCTTATTGCAAAAAAAACAAACAAACAGAAAAACCAAAACAAAGAAAATAATATCTTTCTCATACTTACTAACGTCTTGCCATTTGATAGGTTAATAAATAAATTAATTAATCGGTATTTTGTTGTTCAAGGTATCCACAATATCATACTCGTCATAGAGGTATTCCTTATATCGATACTGGCCCGATTCGCTTATCGATTCAACGAGGACAGAGCTATCACAACTTACTCAAAAGACTCGAAGGAACTGAAAGAGGTAAGTGTTGTTCACTCTCAAGCATTCCAATATCCAATGTACTATCATACAAAACATTACTTGGCAAACGACTTTAAAAAGACATCCTTGCAATTATTTTATTATAGAAATTAATTTGATCTTGTATTCAGTAATATTTTCTTTTTTCTTAAATAAAATTTAATCGTTTTTTTTATTTCGCGGATAAAATTTCCTTGACCATCACCAGTGTCCCTTGATCAATACGAACACCTCCCCCCTACCCCCTTCCTCCTCTTTTCCCACAGGAAACTTACAGTATTGCTGATAACATGTAATAATCCTCTTTACAGTGCTATAATATTTATGATAAGTCTTGATATGCTTAACTTTAATCTTCAGATTAATGCCTAATGAATTTGATGAGTACCGCACGGATAAAGGGAGACCACTACCTTGGCCATGGACGCCCCTCTCTTTATATGTCACAATCAACGAAATGTGCCATGAACGGTCACCAATGTCTTTCCTGTACACAGTTGACGATAATCTTTACTGTTTCATTTAAAAACCCCAGTTTAATTAGATGTTTTACCTGTTTATATTAAACGTGTAATTGGTATCAATGTAGTTCGATGTATATTAATATAGGTCGATGCTTTTTCACTATCAAAGGAGCTGTGTGTAGAATGCACTTACAGCACCATTTCCTGTGTGTTTTTGTCTAATTGCTAAAACAATAATCCATTTTGATTAGTAAATGTTCTTTTTTCAAAACGTTTGCATCAATGTGTTTAAAAACATTATCATTATCTTCACGGTTAAATTTGAAATATTGTTAGTCTGTTTAGGTTTTTAAAAATTGGCAAAAGATTGTATTGGTTTTATACACCACTCTCTGTTGCTAACAATAATCCGTATTAGTTTTTTCATTGAATATAAAAAAAGATTAAAATATATAACTGCTAATTAATTGTTGTTTGAAATCAACCATTATTTGTTTTTTATATGAAAACTTGTTCATATCGAATTCACTATATATTTCCATATATATTTGCATGTTTATATATTTTTGATACCATATGTCTACGCTGCTGATTTCTTTTATGACACATTTGATACTATAGTTGTTTGGTTGTTAACATTTTTTGTATCTAACTTTTTCGTGTAAAGTTACTCTTTAAATGGCATTAACAATTGTATTCATAATATGATAATGACAGGGTTATTATTTTATCTATTGATCGATGTTCTTATAGTGGTTTTCATATCAATTAGCAAAGAAGAGAATTCGTGCAATAAAGTGTCTGTAAAACTCTGTAGTGTTACAAGTATTTTGTGTCTTATGGCAATACTGCACAGACTTTCATAGTTGTACAGATTTCTAAATACAATAATCTTGATTCAGATTAGTTTTAGTTTTAATTAAGTAATTATTGGTATATTGATCATATCTTTATTATTCAGAAATTTGCAATCTGTGTACTGTTATAAAAACAAACAAAAACAAAAAAACAAAAACAAAAAAACAAAATGAGCAAAAAAAAAATTATGAATTTACAGAAATTAAACAAGTGGAAGCCGGTTAATGTCCTACACACGATAAATTGTTGGCTATACAATCTGAATGTTATAAAATTTCGCGATAACCGAAATATTTCCCACCTCTTTGTCGTGTCATCGAGGCCAACTTGACATTCCTTGACCCTGGGTCAATGTTACTATTCGGATATTCTAGCTTTATTCTATCACCAAACTTTGACACGTCTTTAAAGACTATCATTAAGACATATACGGAGCAAAGCAAATGTGTATAACATTAAACTAAGAAGTTTGAATTATATCTATCTTCGAAGACTTATTCAATATTGTGCACTTACATTTTTAGATAGGTAATGACTTTTTATTACTGACTATGTATACAATTTTAGGTAATTGAAGATGGAAATACTGGATGATATATGTACACTGAGAAAAATGTAGTGCTTTTTCTTGATTATGTAATTTTTACACTGTTATACGGTCGCATGTTTCACTGAAGGAATACCAATAGCGATATTTCGGGAAAAGAATAAAGGAAATGAATCACTATATGGAATTTGTTATAACACTATATATGGTCTTCGGGAAAAAGGCGAACAACATCACAGTTACAATTGACAATCATATTAAAACATCTGGGAAACATCACGGTTACAGTTGACAATCATATTAAAATATCTGGGAAACATCACGGTTACAATTGACAATTATACTAAAACACCTGGGAAACATAACGGTTACAATTGACAATCATATTAAAACATCTAGGAAACATCACGGTTACAGTTGACAATCATATTAAAATATCCGGGAAATACAGCAAAATATTTATGATGAATATTGAATGGAAAGACAGCTGTCATGGTAACTCCCTGTTCTTCTGCCGCTTCAACAGGAAAATACTAGAAATCGGAAATATTGTTTAAAAGAGTTCAAAATTTTCAAAAAATATTTATATGTGGGGGAAATTTTACACATATATATCTAATTTTGAAGTTAGCAATAACTCCACGACAAGGTAAATTAACATGATCGATCACCTTTCCGAAACGGCTTTTCATTTTTAAAATAGGAAGGTAAAATTGATAATTTTGTAGAATTTTGTAAAGTTATTAGCTTACCGTTAATATTACACTTTTCATCGTCTTCTGACAATTTAATTGAAATAAATTAAAAGTTAAGAGTGATTGGTTAGTTGGTATGTAAAAGGTGCAGCATAGAATCAGTGCTAAGACGGCCGACAGTAATTGAAATGACAGCACATACATTACTTCACAAAAAGAGAGAGTATAAAATATTTCTATATAATATTGTACACATTAACTTATAATATGCTGTTTAAATACTTGAATGCAATTTTTTCTTACCATCAAAAATGAATTATGTCATTTTCGAGAAAACAATGTGACTATATAGCAACAATGTACGACTATGTACCATGTAATTTTAAGGGCAATTAAATTTGTTTTTGCTCATTCATCAAATCGGGAAAATACAACTGAATAAGTATATATACAAAACAATGTACATGAAGTTGTCTTGTGACGGCAGTTTCTTACATTTTGAAGAATAAAAAAGTAAAACAACAGTGTTGTGGATTGTATAAAAATAAAGATATACATCGTAAATTTGGATAAATTGGACGTGGTCATATTTTTGCTTATTTGACGTTTGGCATGAAAGCGACAAAATTCGACACACAAAAATTTGACAATTTGACCACGTTAGTATCAAAAGCTGAAATTTTGGTTTCTGACTCTCTATTTAAGTAGTATAATTATATCTCCACTTTATTTTGTGTATACATTCTAGAAAGTGAATACCGGCCGAGTATATTCTTGTTCATCTTTTAATTTAAAAACATTAAACCCAAACGTAGTTTTAAAAAGAGACACTTTGGGGGAAAATCAACTATTAGGATTAAGAAACTGTAAATAGCCATGGGTTAATTCATGTAAAGAGCAAAGAAGAAAAATACACCGAACCACAACCAAATAAAATATAATTATTGTGATATCAAGGAAAAGGCGCAACTACGCATCGGTGATATTGAATTATTCTAGGAGGTCAAGAGGCGGAAACATCTAAGCAACAGACCGAAGTCAGGTAGAAACCTATATTTTTATTCATTTGTACGTGATATAGATCGCTATTTAACGGCACAGATGAGCAGTAGAAAGACGAAACACGATTTTAATATTGAGCTTCTTATCTAGTGGGTAATCCCCGTATTTTTTATACAATCTACTGAAAATAGTTGGTTTCTTTTTTACCGATTTAACAACTTAAACTGATACCATTATATTTGATATACCTCTACTTTATTTACACTATATAAAAGTTACTTTGTTAAATTTACTAGCTCCCTTCTTTTTTCAAACTCCTCACTCAGCTGTGCGCTAGTCTTTCGAACTTTTCAAACCCCAAGAAGTTAGTACACACCCGCAGCTGGACAGTCGATCAATCAGCTTTGAGGTGGGCGGGGCTTATTTCCGATCACGTCATCATTTGGCAGGCGACGTAAAAATTGGGCGGAGCTAGTTTCCGATCACGCCATTTCCGTTGACTAACCAATTGGGCGGAGCTAGTTTCCGATCACGCCATTTCCGTTGACTAACCAAACGACGTTAGTATCGATCGAAAACTGTTACCGAACACGTCATGCTTATCTTGCAAATGAGAAGTTTGTGAAAAATGTAATTGGGCCAGTGGACATATCATATGTAATATGTATACGTACATGTACGTACATTTGTAATGAAGGCTACCTGTAAGTGGTTAAGTTCTCGGAATGATATCAATATGTCTAACTTAGTGGTAAAAAATGTTGAATTATGTAGAAATGAAAGCAGATCAAACTTGAACACAAGGGTTTGGATAGATGTAAAACAAAACGGATATGGAATCACACTCATAATGCTGAATTATTTGAAATGTCGAATCTCAAATAATATGTTCAAATTCTTTTTCATTCTCTAATTACCATGGCCATTGCATTATCAGGACGTACACGACACGGATATAAGGTATGAGACAAATACATCTTGTAGTCTTATCATAGCTATTGTATCTATGTCTATTTCTTTGGTATGTTAAAAGAGTTAATGTGTTGGGTTTGAGGGATATAGTTTCTGGTTTCCCGATACTTGTCTATTTCCCGAGGGAGGAAATAGGCAAGTTCGAGTGAAACCAGAAACATCCAATATCCCTTAACCCTATACTTTAACTGTATAATAAGAATTCATCTTAAAGGTTTTCATTAAGAAAAGATAAGCACACAAATAGGCCAACCTAATTAATATTAGACTTGTAATTCCGCTCCACTACGATACTCTACGTTACTCTCCAATACAAGATCTAACAACAACCAGTTTGGGGTCACATCAGCATGACCCCTATGGTTAGCCAATCAGCGTGTCGTCTACGAAATCTTCGGTGTGGTAGTATTAACGACTAACAGTATGTCCCAGAATGTTCCTATACTAGGCCAGAGGTCAGAGGCGAACTGAAGTATTCTTTTCTTTGTGGCTGTTTATGTCGATGATGTATATGGTGTAGGGTAAAGTTGAGTATAAGTCAAATGCTGAGTTGTGGTTTCAGTACTTTATTCCGCATGGCAAAGTATGGCCCAGCACCCATGGTCGAGTACTGGGGGAAAGTTGACACTCTATGCATGGTTTGCTTGCCTTTAAATAGCCCTACATGTTTGTGTTGAGTAATATCTATAAATCAATGTTAATCACAGAGTTATTCTAAGTTACATCGAAATGCTGACCTTTAGCAGACATGATAAATCATAGTCATGTGTGTAACTGTTTTGGTTAAATAGCTTTCATCAATGTCTCGACAACATGTTACGCGACACGACGACAGGTCCCTAAGGCTAGGCCACATTTACAGACATGGGTTAAAGATATGTACAGTTTACAAATAATATATTTAACTTAAACTTTTCCCTATAATGCCACAGAACGGGGAGTTGTTAGTTCTTGTATTGGAGCGGAATTACAAGTCTAATATTAATTAGATTGACAAACAAACGTCTGTAACACCTAAATCATTTAACATACAAAAACAATCGACTTTTCCTTGAAGGACATATTTAACTGACTTCTCCTCACTTGAACATAGATGTTTACCTCCGCACTCCGAAATTGTCAAGTAAATGATGTCATCCTCTCCTCCCGACGCCGAATCGTCACACAAATGACAAAAAATATATTTATATTTCGACAGTAACAAATGTTAGGTATCCATGGATACCTACTGACGAAATGTTAGATTTTGCTTGTCCTCATTTGCTGGGTATGGAAGTGGATAGCGATGTATAGCTCCATTTTGAATGGGTAATTTTGCATTATGTCAATTGAAATGGGCTACTAGCATGATACTTATTGTATGAAATAGAAATGTTTACATACAAATACCTAAACCTTTCCTGTAATGGTAGCTATTTATTCAGCGAAGATTCGATAAGTTGCCGAATTTCTTCGAGTAATTTTTCCGCCTTTCCTTTCTTGCCGTCATGTTTATGTAGTTTAGTTTTGCGCAGTCGGTCGACTAGACGTTGGCATGTTTTCTGTGCTTTAGCCAAAGAAGTTGGATCACCAAGCCGTTTCTGGGATATCACAAGTCCAAAACGTGCCTGTAACTTAAAATGCGACAACCCTTTCACGTTGTATTGTTTTTCCAAATCGTCTGCTTTCTGGAAATGGGTTACAGCCTTTTGTAGTTGAGCAGGGGGTTTCTTCATCATATAAAATCTGGCTAACTGCACATGGAATCCCGGAGCAGCATTCCAATCCTGCATATCCTCGGTGATCTGAAGAAGGGTTTTTGCATAATTTTCAGCTCTGTTATAGTACTCTAGTTTGACGTTTTCTTCCTTACACAGTGAATGAAGCTGAATGAGGCATTTGAGAATAATGTTTAAGGTCATTGCTTCCTGGTGTAAACAGTAGTGTTCACTCACTTTCAAAATGCCGAACTCAAAATATTTCAGTGTTTTACGAGGCATTTCTTCTAAGCGTCTTATTGTGTCTTCCAGATCCCTCCTTGTGACATCTAAGTCTTTGCCATGTTTGGAGCGCTTGTCCGTTTCATGGTGATAGTAAATTCCATTCCTTTGACTGATCAAATACTGCACTGAAGGAAAGTCAGGGAAAGTCCTTTCTAGGAGTTTTCCTAGCAATGCAGCGGTGAGAAATTCATTGCAGCAGAATTCGTCGGAATGCTTGTCACCTTGTTTCCACTGATAGTAGTGACGGCCATTGTTATACAGGATGATTATCATCAACTCCACACCGAAAATCTCTCTTATTTGTTCTTTTGGCATTGCCGCTTTCACTGACTGAAGTTTAGCATATAGTGTTGGTGTTAAACAGTTTTTACTGATGTCCTTGTCATCGGAGTATTCTACCCCCGCAACTTCTTTTAAGTGTTTTATATCTCGTTCACTGCGATTCATTTTCATCAGGAAGTCAGCGAAAAACTGTCGAGGCAAGTCTTTTGTGGCATCTACCAATTTAGCATACAGTCGTTTGATCTTAGAATCGTTGCTATTTTCATTTTTGTTTGTTTCTTCAGTTGTGCCGTCTAAAGATAGAAATCGTGTTATCCTCCACCACACGTTCGATTCTGTTGGAACTGTGTCGTCTGACTGGCGGTTCGATTCTTGTTCATCCAGACATAACCGAAAAGATCCCGGAGGCTCTTTGATCAAAGTGAACATCTGTTCTCTTGCCTTTTTTAGATATTCATCTGCTAGTACATGTTCTGTCCCAGATACACGTAAGGATACACCTATGGCTGTGTGTATTATACACCCTAACATAAGCATATCAGGATCACACACCATCTTTTCTTTAGCCTCTGCGAGGACACATTCGGCGTGGCATTGAAGTCGTAGGTTGGAATTCAGCGAAGACCGTAGTCTGCAATCAATACTAAGATGGCAACCGAAAAACCAAAGTAATCGTTTCAAAATTCGCATGTGTTCTTCTTCTCGTAGGCGATGGTATATTACTAGTTTTGTAACAGCGTGAAGCGAGATGGTCGATTCATCTCCAGTGCCAGTGATTTCTCCAATGGAATAGGATTTCATTTGATGTATCAATTCCCGTATGTCTTCACCAGGCCCTGCACTTGGGAAAAAAACATAGGCCAAGTTCTTTAGTAAAGTGTAGGGAACTTTCTCGTGGTTTAGAAATGCCATGCACTGTAGTAAAACTTTTCCTGTATCTGAAACTTTTGCTTCTATCTTTTCAAGGGTTAAAACTTGGGCGCCGACTAGACCTTTGTCGTAATTGGAAAAGCGAATACGTTTTTCGATGGTTTCAAGAAAATCTCTTCGACTTTTCAGTTGTGTTATATAATCCTTGACAGTCATACTAGTTGCTTCTATGTATAATCTTGCAAGCACCAAAGCGTACGGCAAATAGTCAACACATTTGGCTAGAAGGTCGAGTTCATCTTTACACTTTTCGAAATGATCCGAACCTTTAAAAAAGTTCCACACTTCTTCTTTTGTCACACCCTTCACATGCCTGACTTCCTCACCATCACGTATGAACTGTAGACAGAATGTCGAGCTCTCTGTCGACCCTAGTATTTTTTACATTTGATGTATCGCGTAATGCATTAAATATATCCAAGACGACGTTTTCGCATGCCTCACAAATATTGTCAAATATAAACAGGGATGGACGCTTCTGCCAATCATCTGATTCGAGTCTCTGTTTGATAACATTTGCCATTTCCAGGATGTATGTGTCTTTGCTGTCTTTCTGACTTTCAAAGTTCATTTCAAAGTAATTCAACAGTGAACGTAAGGACTGCATCAAGTCGTTCATATCCTGACAGTTCAGTCTCCAGACAAGTTGCGATTCCATGTTTCGACGAAAGCGATTTGCGCACCAAAGGCTTAATTGCGTTTTACCTGAACCAGAAATTCCTGCAAGAAATCACCCATAAGAACTGTTCATATAGTTGTATAAAATACATGTTATTTATTACCATACATTGTTTAATAAAGTCCCCAATTGCAATAAAGTTGTTTTCGATGATAACGATATTAACCGTTTTTATCCTGCAGCCAGTACTGGTGCCTTCGGAATACACTGACCAGATGTCATGGAAACGGCTGTATTTTTGAATTTCAGCATTTGCACCGTTTCCCCAACCTACTTTCGATTTGAAACATTGTTTGAAAGACAGACATAGTTGCAACAGCATTGGCATCTTTCAGCTTAAACATGTGTGTTTGAATACATATCACAGGATAAAAAGTGATTCACTAATGTGTCCGGTTTTTATTTGTTATACCAAGAGAATACATGGTGAGTGTCCTAAAATAAAAACTGTATTTTTGGTCGGAGGCTCGCCACTTTTGTCTTTTTAACTCTCGCTAAAATACAGTTTATATTTTAAGACACTCACCATGTATTCTCTATGTATAACAAATAAAAACCGGGCATGTTAGTGAAACTTTAAATATGAAACACAGTATAATATTTTCTCAAAATATCTTCTTAAGGACGTACACCTCTCAGAGTCCATACCATAGACGTGCTGGTTTTTGAGTTATTGCTAAAATACTGGATTTGTATGGATGTTTGCAGAATTTATTGTACAATGGTCTCATTCAATAAATATTGTAATTTTATTTAATAAGTCTCATATTTTTTCTACCCTGATTCCTTAATTTTCCGTAACAACAAAATTAACATTTCAACCATTTATTGAAAAATACGGGTATCAAACTTCTTTTGAAAATATTTTACATGTCAATAGGGGGGTGTTCCGTATGCTTACTTATTTTTAAGAGTACAGAATGAAAGTGCTAAAATTATCTCTTTAATAAAGTAAAATGTAAATGACAAATGTGTATAGTTTTTTACATTAATACTAAATATTTCAATTACGTCGAGCCTAGTTAAGATTAACTACAAAAATTAGCTCGATACTGCAAAACAATTAATTAGGCCATCCGGTTTTTCTTATTACAACCTATTCAAGAGGTGTCATTTCGTATCCTTAGTTTTAACTTCGAAACAGATGATGGGTGTGGTCTTAAAGCCGACAATGCAAGTTAAAAAGTATACATTTGAGAATAAAAAATAATAAAGTTTTTTTTCAATATTTTTATTTCAATTTCGTTTCTGAGACAACTCCTTGCGTGTCATTATTTTTTTTAACCTCAAATGTACATTTTTTAACTTGCATTGTCAGCTTTAAGTGCTGAAATATACCGGTCTATCGCGCAGATCAGGATCGATTTAGACTAAATTCTGCATGAAAAAGATGGGAAATGTACTTTGAAGGGAACTATAGGGAACAACTGAATATAATAGAAATATAGATACCTCTCAACATGACGAGTCTTTTCCTTTTTAGAAGCTCGTAGACCTCCATACACTGCTCTGTCTCAATAAAGTTATAAACACCTGCGAGACAGACTTCTGCCTTTGCTAAAATGACACAAAACAACGGATACTGATTATAGAATTACATTGTCAAAACACATTTCGAAGCGATAGATTTCATTTTCATTTTATGAGAATGTTAAAGTACTGCTTTGTAGTGCATGTTTATGAATAGATGTTTGATATTGAGAGCATTTTATGATAGTTTTTTTGGTATTGTATTCTTGCAAACTAAGTGACAATAAAACAGACCATTAAGTAACTTTAATTAATTTCTCCAAGAGCGGATTGTCTTATATTATTGAATGATCAAGGAAGAGGCTGAAAATGTTCTAAATACATTTTACATCGTGACTTTAACCGAATGTTTTGGTTTTCCGTAATTCAAGGTACAGAACGTCACTATTTAAGGACAGTAAGCTTTTTTCCCAGAAACACCATTATCTGTATACAATTAAAGACTACCAATAAATGGCCTTATTGAAAGAAAAGAAAACTTTGAATAAAGTTATACCAACCGCCTACGTTGCATTTGAGTGATTCCAGTAATAAGGAATGGGTACTCAATTATCGTATTTACCTTTAGTGAAGCTTTTAACTTTCTGTTCGAATTCCACCAATTTCTGTACGAGATCCCTCCTTCCTATTTCCCCTAAAATGCCTTTGAGCTTTTCAAGATGATTGGTACCAACAATATTCCTTGCTTTCAGTTCGACTAGCAATTCTGTCCCATCTAAAATACGCTCCTTTTTGGACCTTGGTATGTCTTCCAGCAGATAGAGCATATCCTTTATATCGTCTGTAAATATAGTTGTTCAAATAAAAGGGAAAGTTTCTTTATCAATAACAAATACATTTAACATTTATATTTGGGTCTGTTACACTCATACATTACAATTTGCCACATATGTCGAACAGTGGACATGGGTCACTGCCTCTTGTTATTGACGGCATACATGCTAGCTGACCAAGGCATGACACTAATTAAGATACACCTTGAGCTGTAATTTACCAGGATAAGACCAATTTCTACCTGTACAATTAATGATATTATGGATGAACGCATATGCCTTTATTTTGGGAGATTTTTGCATGAAAGATTTTTTTTGTCGCCAAAAAAAATCGCCAAATCATAATTTTATCGCCAATGAAACATTTTTTTCATAATTTTAAAGCACGGATAAGACCACAAAATGAATTGTGACAGTACTACCAAAAATTATATTTACGTTTACCATGCAGTTTAAAGATTATACAGGGTCAAAGTAATACGCCAACTTGTAGTCTACCTTTTCATTTGCATTTTTACAGTGGTATCAGTATTTGCTTCATCAGATATGTTGTTATCTTAACATTTTGTGTTGTTGCAAATGCTAATAACGCATCATAATGTTTGTTCGTGCCTTTCGTTCACCTACCTTAATTCTGCAAACATAGATTACCAAAGAAAAGGGATGATACCATTTTCGCCCAGTTATGGCGCATATAAGTTTAAGACATTTTCAATTTCCTTTTATTTCATGGATTTCTATAGTTAATTTCGCATTATATTTCGAATCTAATGTCCTAAATGTATGAGCTCTGTGAACACAAGTTGAGAAAGTGATGTGTGATCCTTATATTAATTTATGTAAGCTAAACATTATAATTGATGCGTTTTGTCTCCGTGCTTTTTTAGATCAACAAAACGTATAAGAAAACTAATCATAACGGAAATTAAATAGCATTTGGGTTCATACGTATTAGTCTGTCCCTCTATCAGTCTTGAGTCTTTATCATAAGTTCATATTAAACATATGTAAGTATTTACCCGATGGAGAGAACAAATACCATGTTAAGGATGTACACCACTGAAAAGTCAAAGTTTCCTTGTCTTAAACTTTTTTCTCATATAGATTTTTGGAAATATGAGTTCATACCACAGAAGAAAGTTGAAGAATAACATATGTCCGTCTACATGTTTTTGAGCTATTGCTCCTTAAAGATACCTCATTGACAAACTATTGGATGTTTGGGGAATTTTGCCGTTTTCACTATATACATGAGTGATGAAAGCCATAACTTTGTAGTGAGGTGTTTGATATACATGGATATTTGGAGGATTTATTTCCCAGTTGTCTTCTTTAAGAATACATCAGTTATGATTAAAACCCCTATTTTTTTCTCCGAATAACGACAAATGCTACCCCAACCCCTTAATTTTGCGCAACAAAATGCACAATTTCCAGACATTTTTGCCATATTTAACATTTGACAGAAAAAGTTCTGGTATTAAACTTTTGGAAATGTTTTGCATCTAAATAGGGAACAGGTTGCTCATTTTTCATTTCAACAAATTTTATTGACAAAGATGTTTCAAGTCAAATGGATTAAATAACAGGCAAAGCTTATATAAATGCTCTCCAATGGTGGCAAAAGTAATAGTTTAAACTTACATCAATTATAGATATTATATTTAAGTTTTGAAATGAAATTTTACAACAATTAAAGGGAAATAACTCTTTTCAATACTCCATTCACACATCACACATAATATAAATACAGCTATTATTTTATTACAAGAACATGTTATATTACTAATTAGACCACATGTTACTCAGATATTGACAGACAATGACCAACAGTCCATGTGTATATATATACACTTTTCATTGCTCTCAATACTGTTAACTTTCTTACTTTTAATAAAATATGTGTATGCTGTATATAGCATAAAACATAGTAACAGTATTAAAACAACCATGCTCAACAAAATACTTCAAGTATATCTTTATCAGAGGATAATTAGAGTAGAATATATACAATGTTATTCAAATGTTATATAGTGAACATTGCATATTTTTTTTTATTTTATTCTTTAAATTTCAAAAGCTTATTTCAAAAGCTTATGTCATGGCTAATTTAAATCATATAGAGATTAAAACGTCTAGATTTACCAATATATAGGTGAACATCATGAAGTACAGGTTGCTCTTTCTATATCAGGCAGAAAAATGGGGAAAATAGCTCGATGAAGCTAAAAAAATACTTGCGCAGTAGAATAATTTAAGCAAAAACAATTAAAGCAAAAACTGGTCAAACTTTGGCTCTACTTAAAGCGAAAAAAGTAACATTTTCCAAATAGCCGCCAAATGGGTCATTTATTAAAATCCCCGTATAAAAAAATAAAATTAATAGAAATGTAATTTTTTTTTACAAAATTTGCAGCTGGCAACTTGCTACGGATATTGATAGATTTTATTTGTAAATCTCATAACGTCTCCGATCTATGTTGAAACGAGACTTCAACGGTACTGAAACCTCAGAAGAATGCATCCTTATGAAAAACAAATGCACAGAATAATAAAATAAATATATTTTGAACAATATGTGGATGAGAGGATTTTTAAAAAAGTTCCTAAAGAATAGCAACGCCATGTTACATTATTTATGTTTTAGGACTTAGTATCACGCATAATGCAAGATACGCAAAATCAAATTAACAAATATTGCCTATACAAAATAGTAGCTGAATGCTGATCATAACATGAAGCATTGATGATTTAAATACCTTTGGTCAATTCCTGTCCCACACGGAGAAGTGTCTTCCCCAAATCCTCGTCACAATCCATACTTGCAAGTCACCAATTACCGTCTAAAACATAAAAAAAAAATCAGAAAGTTAAGAATATGCAAAATGATATATCACCAAATGACGAATTTGTTTTGTATTTTTAATCACATGTTACGGGTTTGAATAACTACTATTTATATTTATTTGCCACTAATACTACATAGGTCTATAAGGGTATAACTGACACCTAAAACGTTATCATTATGACGTCACTAACGCTGACATGGTAACGTCAACTGATCACCGTCAAAATGGCTGGTCCCTTTTGTGGAGTGTATCGTTGATTTTCTCCTGGTCTAACCCCCAAAATGAGTTAATCGTGTAAATTAAAATATCTTTATATGGAATCTATAGTGTATGGCCTTCCATATATGTAGTGTGCTGTGTGTGTAAAGTGCACGGTATGTGTTTTGGGTTTGGTTGATTATATCATTTAAGAATGGCCTTCCATATATGTAGTGTGCTGCGTGTGTAAGGTGCATGGTGTGTGTTTTGGGTTTGGTAAATTATATTATTTAAGAATGGCCTTCCATATATGTAGTGTGCTGTGTGTGTAAAGTGCACGGTATGTGTTTTGGGTTTGGTTTGGTTAATTATATTATTTAAGAATGGCCTTCCATATATGTAGTGTGCTGTGTGTGTAAAGTGCATGGTATGTGTTTTGGGTTTGGTTAATTATATTATTTAAGAATGGCCTTCCATATATGTAGTGTGCTGCGTGTGTAAAGTGCATGGTATGTGTTTTGGGTTTGGTAAATTATATTATTTAAGAATGGCCTTCCATATATGTAGTGTGCTGCGTGTGTAAAGTGCATGGTATGTGTTTTGGGTTTGGTTAATTATATTATTTAAGAATGGCCTTCCATATATGTAGTGTGCTGCGTGTGTAAAGTGCACGGTATGTGTTTTGGGTTTGGTTGATTATATCATTTAAGAATGGCCTTCCATATATGTAGTGTGCTGTGTGTGTAAGGTGCATGGTATGTGTTTTGGGTTTGGTTGATTATATTATTTAAGAATGGCCTTCCATATATGTAGTGTGCTGTGTGTGTAAAGTGCATGGTAAGTGTTTTGGGTTTGGTTGATTATATCATTTAAGAATGGCCTTCCATATATGTAGTGTGCTGTGTGTGTAAAGTGCATGGTATGTGTTTTGGGTTTGGTTGATTATATTATTTAAGAATGGCCTTCCATATATGTAGTGTGCTGTGTGTGTAAAGTGCACGGTATGTGTTTTGGGTTTGGTTAATTATATCATTTAAGTATGGCTTTCCATATATGTAGTGTGCTGTGTGTGTAAAGTGCATGGTATGTGTTTTGGGTTTGGTAAATTATATTATTTAAGAATGGCCTTCCATATATGTAGTGTGCTGTGTGTGTAAAGTGCACGGTATGTGTTTTGGGTTTGGTTTGGTTAATTATATTATTTAAGAATGGCCTTCCATATATGTAGTGTGCTGTGTGTGTAAAGTGCATGGTATGTGTTTTGGGTTTGGTAAATTATATTATTTAAGAATGGCCTTCCATATATGTAGTGTGCTGCGTGTGTAAAGTGCATGGTATGTGTTTTGGGTTTGGTTAATTATATTATTTAAGAATGGCCTTCCATATATGTAGTGTGCTGCGTGTGTAAAGTGCATGGTATGTGTTTTGGGTTTGGTTAATTATATTATTTAAGAATGGCCTTCCATATATGTAGTGTGCTGCGTGTGTAAAGTGCAAGGTATGTGTTTTGGGTTTGGTTAATTATATTATTTAAGAATGGCCTTCCATATATGTAGTGTGTTGTGAGTGTAAAGTGCATGGTATGTGTTTTGGGTTTGGTTTGGTTAATTATATTATTTAAGAATGGCCTTCCATATATGTAGTGTGCTGCGTGTGTAAAGTGCATGGTATGTGTTTTGGGTTTGGTTAATTATATTATTTAAGAATGGCCTTCCATATATGTAGTGTGCTGTGTGTGTAAAGTGCATGGTATGTGTTTTGGGTTTGGTAAATTATATTATTTAAGAATGGCCTTCCATATATGTAGTGTGCTGCGTGTGTAAAGTGCATGGTATGTGTTTTGGGTTTGGTTAATTATATTATTTAAGAATGGCCTTCCATATATGTAGTGTGCTGTGTGTGTAAAGTGCATGGTATGTGTTTTGGGTTTGGTTTGGTTAATTATATTATTTAAGAATGGCCTTCCATATATGTAGTGTGCTGCGTGTGTAAAGTGCATGGTATGTGTTTTGGGTTTGGTTAATTATATTATTTAAGAATGGCTTTCCATATATGTAGTGTGCTGTGTGTGTAAAGTGCATGGTATGTGTTTTGGGTTTGGTAAATTATATCATTTAAGAATGGCCTTCCATATATGTAGTGTGCTGTGTGTGTAAAGTGCACGGTATGTGTTTTGGGTTTGGTTAATTATATCATTTAAGTATGGCTTTCCATATATGTAGTGTGCTGTGTGTGTAAAGTGCATGGTATGTGTTTTGGGTTTGGTAAATTATATTATTTAAGAATGGCCTTCCATATATGTAGTGTGCTGTGTGTGTAAAGTGCACGGTATGTGTTTTGGGTTTGGTAAATTATATTATTTAAGAATGGCCTTCCATATATGTAGTGTGCTGTGTGTGTAAAGTGCATGGTATGTGTTTTGGGTTTGGTAAATTATATTATTTAAGAATGGCCTTCCATATATATAGTGTGCTGTGTGTGTAAAGTGCACGGTATGTGTTTTGGGTTTGGTTTGGTTAATTATTATTTAAGAATGGCCTTCCATATATGTAGTGTGCTGTGTGTGTAAAGTGCATGGTATGTGTTTTGGATTTGGTAAATTATATTATTTAAGAATGGCCTTCCATATATGTAGTGTGCTGCGTGTGTAAAGTGCATGGTATGTGTTTTGGGTTTGGTAAATTATATTATTTAAGAATGGCCTTCCATATATGTAGTGTGCTGCGTGTGTAAAGTGCATGGTATGTGTTTTGGGTTTGGTTAATTATATTATTTAAGAATGGCCTTCCATATATGTAGTGTGCTGTGAGTGTAAAGTGCATGGTATGTGTTTTGGGTTTGGTTTGGTTAATTATATTATTTAAGAATGGCCTTCCATATATGTAGTGTGCTGCGTGTGTAAAGTGCATGGTATGTGTTTTGGGTTTGGTTAATTATATTATTTAAGAATGGGTTTCCATATATGTAGTGTGCTGTGTGTGTAAAGTGCATGGTATGTGTTTTGGGTTTGGTTTGGTTAATTATATTATTTAAGAATGGCCTTCCATATATGTAGTGTGCTGCGTGTGTAAAGTGCATGGTATGTGTTTTGGGTTTGGTTAATTATATTATTTAAGAATGGGTTTCCATATATGTAGTGTGCTGTGTGTGTAAAGTGCATGGTATGTGTTTTGGGTTTGGTTTGGTTAATTATATTATTTAAGAATGGCCTTCCATATATGTAGTGTGCTGCGTGTGTAAAGTGCACGGTATGTGTTGTGGGTTTGGTTTGGTTAATTATATTATTTAAGAATGGCCTTCCATATATGTAGTGTGCTGTGTGTGTAAAGTGCACGGTATGTGTTTTGGGTTTGGTTGATGTTTAATGATTAATTAAACTTGGTTTATAAACTAAACAAATGTCTCCATTCATCACTCCTTCAATTCGCTCGACTTTATACGCTATCATAGCTATATGTTTGTACTGATAACTCTTGCGATTACCTCGTTATGAGATCATGCATATTAAGTAGATCTGCTATATTTAGCGTTACTCCGAGATGCGTGGCCGAAGTGGTGACCTCTCCTTTGTGTTTAGTCATTTCAGTTGCATTATTTTCTATTTCTTTTCAACATTTGCATATGGAACAGACTATTCCTATCATTGACATTTGAGTTACCTAGACACTACAACGGATATGTGTGCGTAATTTTACGTCTTTCGTCAGAGCTAGGGGTTTTAAACCTCACGTGTGTTGAGACTGTGTTTTTGTTTTCATAATGGCGCCTAAACGTAAGGCTACTCGCAATCACCCTTACGATGCTACCAACCGGCAAATTGGACAGTGAAACAAATGCGCGAGGAACTCGCTAAAAAGGGTATTGTTGTCAACCACACATCAATTTCTAGAGTTGCTTTATTGCAAATGTGTAAAGACAATGGGGTTAACGTTGTGTCCACCCATGGCGCACCTCCAGCTCAATCACCATCTTCGGAGTTGTCCCGAATTACTGGACAAAGAGACAACACGTCCGATGTCAATCTAGACTTAAACCATCGTGTTAATGTGAACACTATCAGACTGTCATCATCACGTATACCAAGACCAGTCATCAGCATGCCGGAACGTGACGTACTTTCTTTCGACGCGGAGCCCATTCCAACGGTAGAGCTTGAGCCTACTGTGAGTGAAGCGGCCCGCACTGTTGACCCGCGGCCCTGTCACATCCCTGCTACGCGTAGTGATACCGTGACCTCATCCAATATGGCGGCGCCCAGCGAAACGTTACTAGAGAGAACTCTGTCTTTGATGGAAATGACATTTAAAGTCATTCAATCTACTCATACCAAGCCAACGGAGCCAGCCTTTGATATGGAGTCAGCATATAATAACTTACGACGAATTCGTAGCGGTGAAGCGTGCGAGAGGCTGTCCGGCTCGTCTCTAGAAACCATTCGCCACCACGCTGATCTTGACGGTGTGCCAGCGGACTTATTGCCGCAGATAGATATTGTGTCGCCAAACCTGAGAAAGAAAATCATTCAAGGTAAGGACGTAAATCTATCATTGCTCCTTACACCTGGCGCTGAACCTGCTCTTACCGATCCTCTGGCAACGAACAAACGTTCTAAGACTGACCTTACCATCGCCGAGTTTGTAACAGCTTTCGGTATCTATAAACGTATAGTTACCGAGGTCTTCCCTCACAGGCGCGAGGAACTAGATCGCTACGAAGCAATAGTTATTCGGTTACATAACACACATGGAACAGCAGCATTCAACGAATATCACCGTCTTTTTTCTGCTAAAGCCGCCCAGTATATTGAATTGGAGAACTTTAAGATTAAATGGGGTGTCAGAGACAAAGATATTTATGACAGCGTGGTTGCTGGCCGTCGTCCGATCACATGTAATGTCTGTAAGAGTGTGGAACACACTACCTCTCGTTGTGATCAAAACTTTGTTAACCGAGGTAAACAAGACCAGCCAAAAACTGACAGACATAATCGACCAAATATTTGGCATAATGGTCAAGTAGTGTGCAACAATTTCAACACTAAGGGGTGTTCCTGGTCGTCATGTCAAAGAGCACATGTGTGTTCAAAGTGTTTTAGCTCACAACATAGTGAGAAAAATTGCGAGAGTCGTCAAGACAAAACCAGTGGTCAAGAGACAGGTCAGAACAGGAAATGACTAAGTCATGCTCCTAATGTCAATGTTAGCCAAAAGAATTCCAGTGTTTTTAACGCGTCTACTCCTATCAACGTTGAAAGACTTTACCATGATTTGTTATCACACCCAGATAAGACTTTTGTCAGCTATTTGTGTGACGGCTTGCGTGAAGGATTTGATACCAAAGTTTCGCCGCTCCCTCAAGTTTCTCATGAATCACGTAATAACCTATCGGCCATTCATGACCCTACGACTGTCATAGAACTGATTTCTAAAGAGGTAGAGAAAGGATTTGTTATAGGCCCTTTCTCCTCGCCACCATTTCCTGTGTATCGCGTAAGTCCTCTAGGGATAGCAGAGCATAAGTATTCCCACAAGAAACGGCTCATTCTGGACTTATCAGCACCACATAATTCACACCCTACCTTAACTGACACCAAGAGTATCAACGATTTGATAGACAAAGCAGAATGTTCGCTGCATTATGTTAAAATCGATGATGCGATTCGTACTATTCAGGACAAGGGTTTAGGTGCTATTATGTGTAAAACAGATATCGCCGATGCATTCAAGAATATCCCTATACATCCATCTCAGTGGCATTTGTTTGGTTTTAAATGGAACAATTCCTACTATTTCTATCAACGTTTAGCCTTTGGATGCCGTTCGAGCCCTATTATCTTTGATCAACTTTCCACAGCAGTGTGTTGGATTGCTAAAAATAACTATAACATACAACACATTTTTCATCTTTTGGATGATTTCTTAGTTATAGAAGACCCTAAATCTGACGGTGATAGAACTATGGCTCTATTAACTATGATTTTCAACCGTTTGAGCATACCGTTATCTGCTCATAAAACTGTTGGACCATCACCTGTAATGGAATATCTCGGTATCATTCTGGATTCCGTCAAAATGGAGGCTCGTTTACCAGATGATAAGGTTGTTAGAATTATTGACTTTCTTAATACCTTTTTAACCAAGCCTTCATGCACTAAACTAGAACTACAACAGCTTTTGGGTCATCTCAATTTCGCCATGAGAGTTATCCTCCCTGGTCGCAGCTTCGTTTCGTATTTACTTACTCTCATGACAGCCCTTAAAGAGCCGCATCATCATGGACGTCTTTCACGCGAGTGTAAAGAGGATATCTTTATGTGGTTAGAGTTTCTTAGGAACTGGAATGGAGTTTCTTTCTTTTATGAGCGTCATTTTACGAGCAATCCAGATTTCGAACTCTTTACCGACGCCGCATCAACTATAGGTTTCGGAGGCATTTTCAGGTGTCAATGGTTTGCATCTCCCTGGCCACAAGAGGTCAATGTAGCTATGCAAGGATCTGCCCCTTCCATGTCATTTCTCGAACTTTACCCTATTGTTGTTGCTGCACTATTGTGGGGAAAAAATTGGACCTCTAAGAGGATCTTATTTCATTGTGACAATCAGGGTACAGTGGATATCATTAACAAGGGACGGTCTAAATCTCCACTTATCATGTCGCTTATGCGTAGACTTACCTGGTGCTCAGCAAAAAATAACTTTACTATCAATGCTTGTCATGTTGCTGGTGTTTATAATAATGTTGCTGATGCTCTTTCTCGTCTTAAATTCCAGGAGTTCCGGAAAGCGGCACCTCAAGCAAACATACATCCATGTCGCTGCCCAGAGTTTTCGCACATAATGTGGAACTACAACAGACAGTGAATAAACTCTGGGAGGCAGCTACGACCCAAGGGACTCGGGAAGCCTACAACACAGGGTTCACCTCATACAAGACTTTCCTTTCCTTAAATGGTATCAATTGGGTTTTCTCTATGCCACCAGTCTCCGAGGATCTGCTTATGTGTTTCGTAGCACATTGCTTTCAACATCTTAAGATTAAAGCCGGAACTATCAAACTTTACCTTTGTGGTATTCGCTATATGTATCTGAAGGCCGGGTTACCCAATCCCCTGGTATCACATGTAGGACAGACTCATGCTCGCCTTCAAACTCTAGTCACCGGAGTTAAAAAACTTCAAGGCATTACTCGTAGGCCGCGTCTACCTATTACTTTTGACATTCTTACGAAAATCTGCCAACTTCTGCGAAAGGGGGTGTTTTCCCCATTTATGGACATTTTGATGGAAACTGCGTGCACCGTAGCCTTCTTTGGTTTTCTCCGATGTGGGGAATTCTGCGTATCAGGATCTTTTGACCCCACGCGCCATCTATGTGTAGAGGATGTGGCTATCGATCAGTTACAGTCGTGCATCAATTTAAATCTTAAAGTTTCTAAATGTGATCCTTTTCGAAAAGGTATTTCAATTGTGTTATACGCTACTAACAAAGGTGTATGTCCCTACCTCGCGGTAAACCAGTATATGGCTTTGAGGTCTACTCATGTGGGGCAGTCGAACAGGCTATCGCCTTTCTTTATCACAGATTCTGGTGTACCCTTGACGCGCAACGTGTTTATCACTTCTTTGAGAACTGTTATCTCTAGACTGGGTTTAAACGACTCTGTATACTGTGGTCATTCTTTTCGCATTGGTGCAGCTACTTCAGCTGCCAGTTCTCACGTAGAAGATCACCTCATTAAAACACTAGGTCGCTGGTCTTCAGATTGTTACCAAAGATACATTCATACATCTAAATCATCCATCAGACTTGCCCAGCAATCTTTGACCTATGGGCAGAGAATGTACTAGAGTTTTTTTTGTATTTGAACTCAGCACTAGTGTAATTAGTAATTATAATGTTGTTTCAGTATGTACAAACATTTCCTTTGTCGTTGTCTACTTTCTATTTAGCTTCATGTAGCATGCATTGTTTTTTCATTTTTTACCTTCTTACACCTGTCATAAATTTAATTTGTATCGGGTCAAGCATTTCATTTTTATATACTTCTATCATTTTACCTCTCCTTTTGGGGCTTTCTCATGCTGCGCATGTTCATTTTGGACCTTCTGCCCCAAAATCATATAATCATACATCTATTATACTTAGTTCAGGACCATTTCTCGCCTAGTTCTTTTACAGAATTTAGGACTCGCCTGGCTATGTATTAATAGTATTGTCTATTCGACCAAGCTTTGTATCATACATTTACAGTACTATAGTGCAGGACCTTTATCGCCTGGTTCTTCAGCAGAATTCAGGACTCGCCTGGCTATGTATTTATTCGTATTTGTATGTACTCTTCGCCTGGTCCTCCTTCAATCATTTTTTGGCTGATATTGTCCTAATAAACATATCAATTTACTGGTTCTTCATGCAGCAGCTGAAACAGCCCTAAAGGCAAATTATTTTTTGTTGTTTATTATGTTAATTTTGTATTGATTTGCTAAGTATTTTTTATTGAGATATCAATGTGTGTTTTGGTTGAGTGTATATATATATACATGTTTTTTGGTTTTCATATAATACAATTTTGCAGTTTTATCAGATGTGTTTGTTGTTTATAAATTTGGTTAATTATATTATTTAAGAATGGCCTTCCATATATGTAGTGTGCTGCGTGTGTAAAGTGCATGGTATGTGTTTTGGGTTTGGTAAATTATATTATTTAAGAATGGCCTTCCATATATGTAGTGTGCTGCGTGTGTAAAGTGCAAGGTATGTGTTTTGGGTTTGGTTAATTATATTATTGAAGTATGGCCTTCCATATATGTAGTGTGCTGTGTGTGTAAAGTGCACGGTATGTGTTTTGTGTTTGGTTAATTATATTATTTAAGCATGGCCTTCCATATATGTAGTGTGCTGTTTGTGTAAAGTGCACGGTATGTGTTTTGTGTTTGGTTAATTATATTATTTAAGAATGGCCTTCCATATATGTAGTGTGCTGTGTGTGTAAAGTGCAAGGTATGTGTTTTGGGTTTGTTTGGTAAATTATATTATTTAAGAATGGCCTTCCATATATGTAGTGTGCTGTGTGTGTAAAGTGCACGGTATGTGTTTTGGGTTTGGTAAATTATATTATTTAAGAATGGCCTTCCATATATGTAGTGTGCTGTGTGTGTAAAGTGCATTGTATGTGTTTTGGGTTTGGTTAATTATATTATTTAAGAATGGCCTTCCATATATGTAGTGTGCTGTGTGTGTAAAGTGCACGGTATGTGTTTTGGGTTTGGTTTGGTTAATTATATTATTTAAGAATGGCCTTCCATATATGTAGTGTGCTGTGTGTGTAAAGTGCATGGTATGTGTTTTGGGTTTGGTTTGGTTAATTATATTATTTAAGAATGGCCTTCCATATATGTTGTGTGCTGTGTGTGTAAAGTGCATGGTATGTGTTTTGGGTTTGGTTAATTATATTATTTAAGAATGGCTTTCCATATATGTTGTGTGCTGTGTGTGTAAAGTGCACGGTATGTGTTTTGGGTTTGGTTTGGTTAATTATATTATTTAAGAATGGCCTTCCATATATGTTGTGTGCTGTGTGTGTAAAGTGCATGGTATGTGTTTTGGGTTTGGTTTGGTTAATTATATTATTTAAGAATGGCCTTCCATATATGTAGTGTGCTGTGTGTGTAAAGTGCATGGTATGTGTTTTGGGTTTGGTTAATTATATTATTTAAGAATGGCCTTCCATATATGTTGTGTGCTGTGTGTGTAAAGTGCATGGTATGTGTTTTGGGTTTGGTTAATTATATTATTTAAGAATGGCCTTCCATATATGTAGTGTGCTGTGTGTGTAAAGTGCATGGTATGTGTTTTGGGTTTGGTTAATTATATCATTTAAGAATGGCCTTCCATATATGTTGTGTGCTGTGTGTGTAAAGTGCATGGTATGTGTTTTGGGTTTGGTTTGGTTAATTATATTATTTAAGAATGGCCTTCCATATATGTAGTGTGCTGCGTGTGTAAAGTGCACGGTATGTGTTTTGGGTTTGGTTTGGTTAATTATATTATTTAAGAATGGCCTTCCATATATGTTGTGTGCTGTGTGTGTAAAGTGCATGGTATGTGTTTTGGGTTTGGTTTGGTTAATTATATTATTTAAGAATGGCTTTCCATATATGTTGTGTGCTGTGTGTGTAAAGTGCACGGTATGTGTTTTGGGTTTGGTTTGGTTAATTATATTATTTAAGAATGGCCTTCCATATATGTTGTGTGCTGTGTGTGTAAAGTGCACGGTATGTGTTTTTTGGGTTTGGTTAATTATATTATTTAAGAATGGCCTTCCATATATGTGTGTGTGCTGTGTGTGTAAAGTGCATGGTATGTGTTTTGGGTTTGGTTGATTATATTATTTAAGAATGGCCTTCCATATATGTAGTGTGCTGTGTGTGTAAAGTGCATGGTATGTGTTTTGGGTTTGGTTAATTATATTATTTAAGAATGGCCTTCCATATATGTAGTGTGCTGTGTGTGTAAAGTGCATGGTATGTGTTTTGGGTTTGGTTAATTATATTATTTAAGAATGGCCTTCCATATATGTAGTGTGCTGCGTGTGTAAAGTGCACGGTATGTGTTTTGGGTTTGGTTTGGTTAATTATATTATTTAAGAATGGCCTTCCATATATGTTGTGTGCTGTGTGTGTAAAGTGCATGGTATGTGTTTTGGGTTTGGTTTGGTTAATTATATTATTTAAGAATGGCCTTCCATATATGTAGTGTGCTGTGTGTGTAAGGTGCATGGTAAGTGTTTTGGATTTGGTAAATTATATCATTTAAGTATGGCTTTCCATATATGTAGTGTGCTGTGTGTGTAAAGTGCATGGTAAGTGTTTTGGGTTTGGTTAATTATATTATTTAAGAATGGCCTTCCATATATGTAGTGTGCTGCGTGTGTAAAGTGCAAGGTATGTGTTTTGGGTTTGGTTAATTATATTATTTAAGAATGGCTTTCCATATATGTTGTGTGCTGTGTGTGTAAAGTGCATGGTATGTGTTTTGGGTTTGGTTTGGTTTAATATAATTACGTCCTATTAACAGCCATAGTCATTAAAGGACATCCCTTGTATATGTACGTAGTGTCGTGTATGTGTGAAGTGCGAGGTGGCTGTTTTAGGGGACCGTGGTATATTCGTGTTGTGTCTTCTTGTATAGTAGAATTATTGCCCTCTGTATTGACGTCTTAATGGGTACGAAGATTTCGAATGAATTTCCAGAAAAAAAATATTTGCAAAAAAAAAAAAAATGTCAAGCAGTGACACATTATATATATGGGTGGCCTGATTGTTAGATTCTATGTGATTCTGATAGTGTGGACTGGAATATTTGTGATTTATTTGCGTGGATGATATATAACTGTTTAAAGTCATATGTGCCGTAATTTTCATACTTACGAATTTTATTAGAAATTAAATCTTATTGACCAAAGGGAAGTCATTGATATCAGAAAGCAGACATTGCCTATATAGATCTTCTCATACAAACAAATCAAAAAGACATTTCTATATGTTATTCCACACCAAATGTTACCATTATTTTGAAATTTACAATACTTCCAGTACACAGGTTTTGATTTTTGTATATAAATAAGAGCTCAGTTGAATGTTGGTGGTATTGCCAAAATGCATTCTATTTACAGCTACAGTGCAGCGAAATGTCACCTAAGGTCAAACCATGAGGCCAAATTGTGGTATACAATTTCATTTCAGATTTCTGTCTTATTAGTAATTGTAAAATGACTTCCGCTGTTATATTTTCATCTAAACCTGCATAAGGTCTAAAACCAGAACTTTCACAGTGCTTAAATTCTGTGTTGTTACTAATGTTTACATGTAAAAGTAAACATATTTATAAGTCCTTTTGGATGATTTTCACAGCCTTATTCATCAAACTTATGGTTTTCAGTATATTACCGATTAAAATAGTATGTCAAAATTTACATCTAGTTATGGCACATATAACAAAAATAAATTAGGATATAATTCATAAATATAGAACATTTTATAATGTTTAATGTTTAATGTTCATAACTATAGAACATTTTACTTTCTAAAATTCCTACGCATTGGTATGTTGATCAAGACTACCGGAAATATATATGTTAATGTTGTCAGACAGAAAGATTAAACTTTAATTGTTACATCACTTAGGTTTTTATTCCGAAGTATATTACGTGGAAGTTGTAAGCCCTATAGTAAAATAGGGTACCGAAAGCTCTTGAGAAAATTGTTAAACCTGTTAAACTTTACAAACTGTCGACAACAATAAAGTACAAATACATACCTCTCATACACTTACATGATAGTAGTCCTCCACTTCATTGTCTCATTTGGTATTTAACCATAGTGACATGTTCAGCAGTTTCAGCAGTTTGCGGTCTTTGTCCTTCATGTTCTTTAGATATGTTGGGAAATGTTCTTTGTATACCAGTCCTTGTATCAGATACAAGTGTTGTAGTTTGTTTATCACTATGATGTGCTCATATGATGCATCGACGAGTTTAATCTGGAAATTCCGAGAAAACTAAACAAGTGTCAGATACTAGAAAGGAGCTATATTTACTTGGGTAAAATTATCTTCATGAGCTCACTCACCTCAATTTACGTATGAAACATTGATCCGTATACACTTACATGGTATGGGAATTGTAGGCATTCTAACATTTCAACTTTGTTAAGATATTGATATATAAAGCATCATCTGGTATTTAAAGTATAAATCAAATAACTAATAAGTACACATGTAATTAAAAGTATTGTTATTTAAGCTATATAATAATCAGGGAAATGTCATTAGAATGTGCCCGATGTTTCGTGTACAAATCACGGTATCCACCAGTAAGGAATGGCACTACATCAGTAAGTGTGTAATTATATATGGCCTCGACAAATTCCGAGAATAGTAAATCATGATCTAATATTATGATAAGTCACTGTTAATATTTGATAAACCATCAACATAATGTTCAAGTCAATTTTCTGGGTTTTTTTAAGGTAAAGGTACTTTACATACTAATATTATCAAACATTCCTGAATTATAACATAGATTTGATGTATAGATTTATGATGAGCATCTACTTTTACCGATATACAAATGACAAATAATGTTATGCTGAAAGAGACTTATTTCTGCTTTAACCGTGCTTTTAGTTTTATAAACAGTGTATATTGTGTTAGAGGACATGTTACAGCTCGTACATAAAGAATCATGTTATACAATCAGAGAGGTCATGTCTAGCTACATCGTTATCTTATAGGTTACACTCAAGCTCGATTATTTCTGAATTTTGTTTGTTTGTTTGAGTTTTACGGCCCATCGACAACTGAGGTCATTTAGGGCCAAACTACAGGGCGAGTATTAGTATTAGGATATAAACAAGGAATATATCTAAAATATCAGGATAAGAAAAAGGCAAGTAAAAACTAAAACACAAATTGTTAATGTTGATTTAATAAAAAGAGTTGCATAGGATAAAATAGTTGTGGCTAAAACACATGAGAAAACTCATGCACAATGTTGATGAGACAATGAGTGTTACGTTGAAATAATGATAAGATGAGAAAACGTTCAAATTTTGTTAAAAATACCGATCACTTTGAGATAGTTGAAAATACGATTATGTCTCACGACATGGATCAATGTGTACATGTCCGAGACATCGTAATACTTATCTCGTATGTGTTTAAAATCAATACAACGCACTAACATATGTTCAATTGTTAGAGGAGAATCACATCAATAGATAGGATTGTGTAAAATATGTGTGTCCAGTTCGGTGCCGAGAGAGAACAACTTCCTCTCTGCAGTCTCTCCGACCCGACAGTTTCGGATTAAGTGTAGGTCGTATTTTAAACAGTTTATAGTTTGTTTCGGTAGACTATTTCTGAAGACTGCAACATGTCATCTCGTAGTGTATATAATGATGATAACTACGGTCCACGCTCGCTCATGTTAAATCTTACATCGTATAGTCTCGTTAAGTATATAATGATGTCCATTCGTAGGTAAACTGATTTTTAAGGAACAAGCTCGTTGATTTAAAATCTGAAATCATATTGACTTAAGTTTTAGGTAAACTGACAAATAACGATCAAGCTCGCTAATTTTAGATTTTTCATCATATTGCCTCACAAATTAGAAAAGTCATTTGTTAGTTATGGAGATAAGCGGATAACTGTACAATATGTGGGAGAGAGAACTGTATCGAGGCCCGTCTGAGCCGAGACCTGTTCTCTCTCCGACATATTGTACAGTTTTCGGCTTTTCTCTAACTTAAAACATAGCGAGTCTTTTGTTAATAAAGTACACTTTTATTTCTAATATAAACCAGTTTTTTGCCTTTGTCTATCAGCTCAGGTACACCAATGCACATTCAACCATGACAAATCCAATATAGAAAATGCCAACATAGAATTACCTTTGCCTAGGTTATATGTGATGAATAGCCTTCATGAACGAAATGCATGAAGTTTGGGTTGAACAAATACAAATCTGTATATTCACTTTCACCATTTCCACCGACAGTTATAGAGGGATATTAGGTTCTCAATTTAATCGATATAATAAGGTGGATTTAGTGACTTTTATTACTAAAAGGCATCTATTTCCATTGTTTGATGTGGTAAAAAAATGACATATGAAATATGACTTGCAATTTAGGCATTAGTTTGAAAGCTTCTTGCTAATATAGTGTCAGCTAGTGTGTTACTATATATGGCCTCGGCAAATTCCGAGAATAGTAAATCAGTATCTGAAACTATGATAAGTTACTGTTAATATATGAAAAACCAGCACAAATATGTACATGTCTGTACTAGTTTGGACAACGACGTCAATTTCCTTGTTTTCCCCCCTTAGTTATACGTCCCTTACATACTGTAATATAATAATTGAAAAAAAATGTTCCTCGTGATAAACCATCAACATTATGTACATGTCATCTACTTTTATTGACAGACAAACTGATACAATTCGGAAAGAGACGATTTTCTGCTTTTATCATGCTTTTGATTTAGAAACAGTGTATATTGTGTTAGAAGGCATGCTACAGCTCGTACACAAAAAATCATGTTATACAATCAGAGAGACTTATCAGGCTACACTGTAATCTTATAGGTTACTGATAAATCACACTCAACTCGATTATTTCTGATCTCTTAATCATATCGTTGAGTAGATAATGATGATAACTAAGCTCCACGCTCGCTCATTTTAAATCTTACATCATATTGTTTCACAAATCATAAAAGTTATTTCTAACTACAGTGTAACCTTAGGTAAGCAATTATGTAAAATAATTCGTATGGAAACTGAAAAATAACGACCCAAGTTTGCTAATTTTACATCATATTTTCAGAATATTCACACAAATCTATATTTATTGTCCTTATACCGGTTGATTTTGAATTCGCATTACTTTTAACCATTTAAACGATAGTCGTTACTTTTTTCACTGTATTTTTCAAAAAATAAATTGAAAACGTAGCGTGTTTATGTATTTAATTTTTTTTTAATTGTTTTGTGCACATACAACAGAAGCCATACATTTACAGACCTCTTTTAATAACAACTTGTTAAATTATAACAATTATATAAAGATATTCATATTTGTGCCATAAAATTATTGCACTAGTTGTGTTTTCGGAAAACTTTAAGGCGTAACTATAGCGCAGATTCATCAATCAGGTTCAAAATAGATTTTGGGGAAACTGTGATTCAATCTGATTAAAATACAGATCATCATCACTGTCAAGAACAAATATCTCGGATAGCCCGGTATTACTACATATACACTTTTATCATGACCTTGATTAACACGAGTGTGTATGTGGTGAGTATGGAGGCTGATAGCGGGTCGCCACAATTGTAAACTAGCATTATAAATGACACTGACATCCTGCTTTACAAAGAAAGGGGCTACTATGAAATTTATTCATAACATCATGTTCGTAGACCTTCATTTTTAATAGTTGCTCGTTTGGAGTTGGAGGTTTTGTTTTGTTTTATTTTTATTAATTAATTTCTTATTACAATGTCTTTTATTTCATTTATTTCAGTAATTTCTTTTTTTTAGTGAGGTGAGGGGGTCAGAGGTTGGATGTAAATCCATTTGGATAGCATTAGGATTTGGATTGCATGCTAAACTCAAATTGAAACTACAGAACCAGGCTTTCTTCTCAAGCAAGTCATTTATATTTGTGATCTGTATCAGTCTGCCTATAGTTTAGTAGGTCATTCGGTTGCAAATTTAATCAAGATTAGATAGAAACTATCTCCTAGGAGAGGTTTTGATCCTCCATGTGTATCTCACAAAAAAAGTACCGCGGGTACAAATAGGGTAACAGCATGCTGTGTATAGCCCCCGAAAAAGACTCGTGATTATATGCTTTACAGTATAAAATATTAACACCTGATTTAATCTAAATCAATTTGAAATCATTTTTTCTAATTCTCGGGAAACAAGCAGGACATAATAAAAACACCGAGCGTAAGAACGGATAAATCCAATACTTTTACAAGCATATAGTATATAAACCTGCATAAATATTTCGAAAAACAATTTTGGACGAAATATTTCAAGAAAGTCGTCTAGACTGTGAATATCAATATAATCACTATATCCTTATACACATGAGTTACCTCCCCTGAATATTGTACAAATATGTAATATACAAATGTACCTAAAACTGCTACAGCCTATTTGTATGGACACTTTATATAGTTTTGTCTGTCATTTGATTCCTTTGGTTCTTCCCCCAATGTGTCAATAAAATTGGTTAAAATAAAACGAAAAATGAAAGACTAAAAGAATTAAAAAGGGAATTTATATAAATTTTAACCTTGTTTTCCAATTCCCAAAGTTTTTGTATATATATATATCAATATATATTTACATTCTGAGTGTTTCGTCACTATATGAATCAAACAACTGACGAAAATAAACATTTGCCTATGAAAACACTATGAATACATTATGAATACAAAGATTCTCGTGCATCGATCAGCTGATTTCAAATAATACGCCAGTTTCATATCAATAAAAAATAGTCCCCCACAAAATTTTAATATTTAATATTTAATGTGTTGTTTCTTGATATAGAATCAACTAAGGTTTACTGTAATAAGTCATTCAAATCTTATCTTAACTAAATTTCTTGTTTATCATTTGTCATTTGCAAAAAACAGTCGACCGGAGGGCGGAAGCTTGAAAACGCGACGTTTTGGAACGACTTCGTCATTCAGCTGTTCCATAAATCTCGTTTCTCGTCGTATGTGGGTGTCATAATTTTAAATATAATATAAAAAACCTTTCAGTAATTTTTATTTTCATATATTATTCTAATGTAAACATATGGATTGAATGTATTTTTCTAATTTTCGTAGCGGCTATGAATAGCAGAAGCTATCTACATATCCCGTGGGCGCGTTCAATACATTCAATCCCTATATATGAATAAATATTTTAAAACTAAGACTTAAAACAGCACTTGCAATATATCAAACCTGTCTGTCTGAACCATATAATATATCATAAATATGTCATACTATTTAGCAGTTTAAAAACGTATCAGAAATATGCATACATCTACTTATTGAATGTTTATTTCAGGATCACAAAATAATGGAAACAATGAATTCATGATTTAAGGAAATCATGTGCATCTAAACTATAGTGTAAAAAGTTTTGAATCTAACCATTCTGACGTTATTACAATGTGTTATTACAAAGGAAACCCGCTTCTTTGTTCTAGTTTGAAAAAAGGGGGTTTAAATATGAATTTAAGCTTTGAATCTTTTTTCAACAATTGAAAAATTCCGAAATCTGTCGATATATTTATTCAATTTGTGGGACGGATGAAATAGAGATATAAATGTACACTTAATAAACCAGAAGCGGTTTATGATGAGAGTACACTCAGAGTTAACATAAAAAAAAATATTTTGGGTCTCTTTTGACTATGAAATCATCACGCCGTCATCTCATCTAATCAGAAGCAACGTTACAAACGGCGACGCCATTTTTTTCCTTTATGGGCTGATAAAGTATGTTTTAAGCCAATGCAAATGCTCGTTACAAGCAAAAACTGAATCATTGGATGATAATCTATTTATCCGTCACCCAATCTGTATCTATAACACGATTATATGAAATATTAATAAACGAATGAATAAATAAATGTGTTTTGTTAAGTTATTATTCCCTGTTTAAGCTAGTAATTATTTTTTGACGTTGTTATGAATATGGTGGTTGTAAATTATATTGCATGATATGGCATATAGGCAGGAATTTTAACCATAAGAACAAGACACCTGCAATGAAGACTGGAAACAGGTAGATTTAGGGTAAAAAGACTGAAAGTCATTAATTTAACTTTTTTTCATCAAAACAGTCCGTTATGCTGTATAATCATGATTTATACATTATTTACAACTGGCATATGCAAGTAAGGGTAAAATAGTACTCAATGTGGTCACACAAACGCTGATAGTAACTGCTATAGACACTTCTAAAAATAACGACATAGTTATTTGATGATAGAAATATGATCCGAAACTGTGGGACATTCGCTTACAACACATCATTAGTCAACAATAGTATCTAATGTTGCATACACACACAATTTTAATCTACTTAGTGATGTTCATTTGGCCTAGGCAGTGTTATAGGCATGCACGATATCACTAGTCTTAACACTGGATAATTAGTGTAATTTATACCGGTAAATGTCGGGTTGGTAGAAGAAGACAAAAGTGAAACACAACACTTTTTAATAGGTTATATTCGTTCTGAGTTGATAAAGTGGTACACCAGTTTAAAATTAAATGTTTAAGAGTCGGACGAATAGTTTGTGTAATGTCAGTATGATGGGAAAAAAGTCCATGAGATAAGTATTGCTTCTTTTACGCCCTTTTAACAGCCAGGGTCAGGTAAAGACGGAAGGTCTCCCATGTATGAGGTGTGTAGCGTGTATGAAGTGCGCGGTGCATGTTTTGGGAGACTGCGGTATCTCCGTGTTGTGTCTACTTGTTTAGTGGAATCTTGCCCTTTTTATAGTGCTATATCACTGAAGGATGCTGCCGAAGACACCAAGCAGAAAACGGGCGAACCAGTCGTCCCACTCCCGGTATGCTGAGCGCTAAGCACGAGCACAAAACTACCATTTTTATAGCCTTTGGTTTGTCTTGGCCAGGGGACAGATCCAGAAGCCTACCTCGCAGGGTCGAACGCTCAACAGAAGGCCAAAAGTGAGGTGGTGTCAAGGGAGACGTTAGGAAGAACAAAGCTAGTTAAAAAGAAGAGAAAAGATAGGATCCACAATTTAGACGCCTTTTACGGTCATGCAATATGGGCAGAAGGTACAATTCTAACGCTCTACCTGCAGAACAGAGGAGATATGTATTCGACTGTATACTCTATAGAGATAGCACATAAACATAGCTATAGCCACAATTATCACAAACCATTATACACTAATAGCATTTCTTATTACACAAAATTGCCACATATACACGAAACTCTCGTTGCTTTCGAACCAAAAAAATAAAAAAAAAACGAATTGTTTGATGCACATGTGAATTCATTGTTACAATGAAAAAACCCACGAAATAACGTTCCAAGAATAACCACAAGAAAGTATCTTAAATAATCCATGTGATACAGTATATCGAACACTACTGTCATTACGACGTGATATAAAGGGAAAAACTGCTCTTTTATACCCTAACCCAAGATCAAGATTAGACTGAAGTCTTTACTATGCCAATCAAAATTGACATAAATTTGTAACGTCCTTTGCGATTTGACAATAAAGCTTCAATTTAGATTGTTTTATATTTCAGACTATTTTTATGATCTTAGGGCTAGGAAAGAAAAAACAACTTTCAATAACTTACAACAAACATTGCTCCAACCGGCAATCTTGACGGCACCCCTATTTCAATAACTTACTACAAACATCGCTCTTACCGCCAATCTTGACGACACCCCTATTTCAATAACTTACAACAAACATCGCTCTAACCGCCAATCTTGACGGCACCCCTATTTCAATAACTTACAACAAACATCGCTCTAACCGCCAATCTTGACGGCACCTCTATTTCAATAACTTACAACAAACATCGCTCTAACTGCCAATCTTGACGGCACCTCTATTTCAATAACTTACAACAAACATCGCTCTAACCGCCAATCTTGACGGCACCCCTATTTCAATAACTTACAACAAACATCGCTCTAACCGCCAATCTTGACGGCACCTCTATTTCAATAACTTACAACAAACATCGCTCTAACCGCCAATCTTGACGGCACCAGCTATTTCAATAACTTACAACAAACATCACTCTAACCGGCAATCTTGACGGCACCCCTATTTCAATAACTTACAACAAACGTCGCTCTAACCGCCAATCTTGACGGCACCCCTATTTCAATAACTTACAACAAACATCGCTCTAACCGCCAATCTTGGCGGCACCCCTATTTCAATAACTTACAACAAACATCGCTCTAACCGCCAATCTTGGCGGCACCCCTATTTCAATAACTTACAACAAACATCGCTCTAACCGCCAATCTTGACGGCACCTCTATTTCAATAACTTACAACAAACATCGCTCTTACCGCCAATCTTGATCGCTCACGTCTGACATTAACATACCGCCAATCTTGATCGCTCACGTCTGACATTAACATACTAAAACATTGCTTTAACCGCTAGTCATAACCACTTTCATCCTTCAATAACAGACTTAAACATTCAGGAAAAAATTACTGCCATTTTTTTATACATTCATTGCATTGATTTTATTTTTCCATGCATAAATATTTGTACTGATTTAATATATAACAAAGATAAAAACGATGATTGTTCTGACGAGTTATACCGTTTTGAGTTATTTCAATTTAATTTAAAAAATATGAAAAATAACTATCAAAGATTTGTACCTGTATATATGACTAAATAGATACATTGTACAAATGAAAAGGCCATTCATTATCATATATTATATCGCGGATTAAAGTTTCGCGAAGACCAAAATATCTCTTGAAGTCCCAAAAATACCACCCGCGCTAAAATTATCGACTTCACGGTATTTTGCTTTGCTCCAAAGTAGAGGATTTTTCTGAGTCATTATGCGATTAATGTCGCCATTTTGTAAGTCCCTCTTTGACTTTCGTAGTGTAGCTCACTGCTTTTTGGTAGCTTCTTGTGAACTTCGATTCGTGGAGAGACTTCTCAAGTTTTCTACATAGGTCACTAGCCTCCCTGAGTGATGATTCAGTGTTGCGGCTTATGAGGCAATCGAGAAGTCCAAATCTACATTTGAGAGTAAACTGTGACATTCGTTGCAAGTTATAATCTTTCTCCAACTCCACTGCACGTCTGAAGTGGTTTTCAGCCTTTTCCAAATTGTGTTTTAGGAAGAATCTTGCTAACTCCACATGGAATCCAGAACAGCTAACCACCTACATATGTGCCGATGAGTCAGAAGTTCTTCCAGTTTGTCCGCGTATATGTGTCCATCTTTGAAGTAACTCTCCTCTTCCTCCTTCGTTCCAGCGAGTGCCATTCTGGTATTAGAACACTTCAAAAGAAGTTTTAAACACGTTGCATCGTGGTGCAGACGTTGGAATTTGCTCAATTTGATGATGCCATATTCATAGAAGTTCAAGTCTCTCTCTTCCAGCATTTCTTTATATCGGCAAATGACTTTCTGTAAGATGACGTCTCTCTCTTCTCCAGATTCACTGCCATATGTTCTACTGACAAGACAGTGGTATAAAATGCCGCTTCACCTCGTGATCAGACTCTGCATGGAAGGAAATTCTATGTATTTTCCATCCAATAATTTGCCTAGTAAGTATGCGAGTCGAAATTCATTCTTGCAAACAAGAGTTAATGCAGGATATGATTTGCTTTGATACTGATGAACTCTGCCAACATTGTACAAAATAATCATCATCAATTCCACAAGAACTACTTCGTCTAGCTTCTCTCGTGATAATGCCAATTTTTTGTCGAAGAGTTTCTGGTACAGTTCATTGCTGAGTCGACCCCTTTTACGTTCATCAACGTGCTTCATACATCCATAAAACTCAGCAACTTCTTCCAAATGATCCAATTCATGAGGAGATTTTTCTGTCTGTAGGACGATGTCCGGAATCAGGTTTTGTGGTAACTTTCGTGTGACGTTTCCTAGACTTTGGAACAGCGATTTAGCTTTTGAATCTTTCATTCTTGCATTTTGTCGATTTTCTTTCTTTTCATTTTCCCTCTCTCTTCCGGGATGTTTGTTTCTTTCTTGATTCACTGATAAAGTTGGGATATACTGAAGAAGGCTGTCTGAAATGCTTCGAACTTTTTTGCTGTCATCAATATATTCCATGGTGTCGAGTGTTTCAAATTCTTCTGTAGTTAGCATAAGCGATTCGGGGTCAGTCATATATATGAGCTGAAAACAAAGTGCCATTGCCTTTTTCAAATGGTCTTCTGCTAACAAGTGATCTACTCCACTCACTCGGAAGGTAACTCCAATAGCTGTATGAAGAGCGCACATCAAAAATATCGTCTCCGTTGATAATTTCAGTTTGACCTTACGTAAAACTACCTTGGCGGCGTGAGGCTCAAGTTCTAGGTTGCTGACTGAAGTGAGATGAAGCCGGCAATCTATATTCATATTTTTGCAGAAGAAACAAAGCAAGTCCATAATGATCGACTCCTTCTCTTCCTGTGATAGTCTTATTTCTAATACTAACGCCGTCACAGCATGGATGGAAATGGCTTGTGTCTGATGCTCAGATTGAATTTCGCCGCCTATACAATACTTTCGGATGTTCGAAATCAGCTCAAAGATGGTGGTAACTTTATCCCTTTCATCCATACTTTCACCAAGAAGTTTTTACAACTGTGTGATTGGAATTTCGTTGTGATGAAGAAAAGGCATGAACCGTAAGAGTGGTTTAACATGTACAGACGAAGTTTCTTCCACTTTCCTGATTGTTAGCATATGTGCTGATAAAAGGCCTTTGTCATATTCTTGCCATGTACAGCTTAAACTTTCTTCTACTTGCTTGAAAAACTCTTTGTCTGATAGTTTGTCTATGTACACCTCCAAGGACATGTCTGTAGTAAACAAATACGAGTTGGCCAGAACAATCCGTATGGCAGATATCCCATTTCAATTGCCAAAGCTTGAATGCTTTCCTCTGAGTATTTCATTTTGATGTCCTTCAAAAACTTCAAAGCCTCCGATTCTGAAACTCCGGCAATTTTGACGAAAACATCATGTTCAGTACAATGCCTGTAGAACTTGGAATAAATGGTAGAGCATAGTATTTTAAAGTTGTTTTCTTTGTGAAATAAATAGATAATTTGTTCCACAATTTTGCAGGTTTCTTCAGTTACATCGTCGAAAACGAACAGATACTGTTTGTTCTCTAAACTGCCAGTTTGGATTTAGGACATTGCGACTTCTGCCATCTGCATAACATAGTCACATTTTTCTTCCCTCTCTTGCTGAAATTGCATCTCTAAAAACTCCAGGAAAACTCCAAGGCTATTAATGAGGTCATCTTTATTTGTACATCTTAGCATGCATGTTACATGATCTTCCTTTTTCTGAAAATCAGCTGCATACCAATAGCATATTTGGGATTTTCCTGCGGCCTCTATTCCTGTAAATACCTATGAAATGTATAAGTAATATGATATTGCAAATCAAATTCTGATACATTTAAAAATAATAATAAAGGACATTTTACCTTTCAGTATGGCCAAACGATGTTTCTCCACACATTCCTTTACCTTCTTGCACATTGAAGTCACGATAAAATTGGGAACAAGGAGAAAGTGCCACATTGCTCTCAGCTTAGCTAAACAAAATCAAAACAATCTTCAAGAGATGACGTAAACATGACAAATAACGAATGTATGTACTTGAATTATGATAAACAATTTAGAACTTTATCAAATATATCTACAACGTATTTTTGGTCAATATTCCCAGCTAATGGTCGAAAATAGTGAGTTATCGTTCCTGTCCAGGTGTCGCCGTGGTACCCGGTCCAGCATCAGTGACAGGAGAGTTCCAATATCTTAGCAACAAGTAAACATAAAGATGGGGTAGTTTAGTAAGATATTTTAGATATGCCTTCAACTTGCTGTTCGGTTCCCGGGTGTCATGGAAGAGGTGGACATGAATTTCCGAAAGACCTGGAGCGACGGAAATTATGGATGCATGCCATAAGACGTGAAGATGAGTGCACAAGGAAGATCTGGACGCCGACAAAGACATCTGTCGTTTGCAAGGCCCATTTTTCACCGGACGATTACACGTAGCAGACGATACATGGTAAACATGAAATATAGTTCTTTTGCAAGTAATAGCTTTCAAATTTTAAAGTGTTATTATAAATTTAATGAAAATTTTGTACGTAGAGTCGTTCAGCGATTTATGCGAAATTGTAATAAACTGTACAAAGTGTACGTGTGTACAGTACACTGTACAAAGTGTACGTTTGTACAGTACAGTAGGCCTACTAGAATAGTATATGTACAGTACAGTGTAGCGACAACGTACAAGATGTACATGTACGTACTGTTTGTCACTTATGAAGCTCAGGCGTTACACAACAAACTTTGAGTTGTCCAAAGTTTTCTCAATATCTGAGTCTAGTGTAAAAAATATTGTATATACTTGGATCATATTTAAGTCCAAACAGTGGCAGGAAATTAATATTTGGCCATCTCGCAGTTTAGTGAGGTACTTTGCCCCATCTGACTTCAAAGCCAAGTTCCCAACAACTAGAGTTATAGTAGATGGCACCGAATGTCCCATTAACACCATAAAGATTCTAGTTGGATCAACACCAGGTGGATTGGTTAACTATGTTTCAACTGCATACGGTGGGTGTACAAGTGACGGTCAAATTGTTGAAAGATGTAGGTTTGTAAATATTTGTGATCCTGGAGACAGTGTGATGGCGGATAAAGGTTTTAACGTACAAGATCTTTTTGCTAGAATGGATGTCACTGTGAACATACCAACCTTCTTCAAAAAAAGAAACAGAATGAATTCAAAAACACTTATGCGAGATAGAAAAATCACAAGTAAAAGAGTCCACATTGAAAGAGTGATTGGTCTTGGAAAAACATTTAAAATTCTAACAAATCCTCTTAACAGTACTGAGACTAAACTTTCATCACATATCACATTCTGCTGTTATATGCTTTGTAACTTCAAAACTTGTATCATTCCTAGAGATGCTTAAAGGTTTCATCTTCAATAAAATGTAACACACTTTTAGATGTTATGAAACCAATTTAATAAATTACAACAACAGTTCAATATAATAGCAGAATCTGCTATGAGCATGGATTGTACATTATATTCTGCATATAAATGACCATTTAGAACTTTAGGACCTGTGAATGTAATTTTAATTACATTATAACTACTATATACTTTAGGACATGTGAATGTAATTTGTAATTACATTAAAACTACTATATCCTACATTACATGTAGTTAGCACTTGGTTTGAAGCATTTAAATGTCATTAGATTACAATAACTTTACTGAAAATCACATTTGGTATAATACATGTATGCCAATTATATGATATGTATATAGTGTACCTGCCCAGTGTGGCTTATCAGAGTGTTACTCAGCTGATGCAACTCCTGTATCATTTAATGCACTTAATGGTATTTAAATACAGTATGTTCGATAGGTTTCCAAATCATACCAGTACCACAGGTTTTAAATATTAAGAAGGAAAATGCCATACTGTCGTGCCGGAATCCATTGAGATCATGATTAGACAGACTCAGTTTGACAAGTTATACTGTATCAATAAAATTTAGAATACAAATTGATCTTTTTAAATGTGCATACCAAGTTGAAATGTTATAGAATTTTTTCTTCAACTACTGATGGTTCAAAATTAATCAGGCAGGTAATGTTATGATGTATAATGTGTCAATCATGCAATACTGACAGTTATAAGGGCACTTGCCTGTTTCTATTACATGATTCATGTACACTAATTTTTGTACAGGTGCTGAAATTGTCACTTCTAATGGATAGATAAAAGTGATCATTATACACAAGTTGAATGAGTAGCAAAGTAATATTTTAAGAGTTTACAGCTGCTTTTGTTTGTTAAAGTTGTTTGTCAAAATTATTATATTTCTGATTTGATTAAGTTATCAAAACATGATTAGTGTAAACAAAGTACCTTTCACAATTTTATTTTAACACTTTATTAAAAAGGGCCTTCTACCTTAGAGGTGACTCAAATAGTTGTATTGTAAATAGGTACGTACATTTATCATTGTTTTATCAATATCATATATTTTACTACTATCATAGCTAAATTACTTCATTGACAGATTTGATTGATGTAACTGATAAATTATTAAATGGAATAGCTATAGATAGTAATTAATAAAATATTGCTTGGAATATGTACACTGTTCATGTATTGTTTCAATACAATATCATTACCGGCAGATAGCCATAAATGGCTCATAAATAGCTTATAAACCATATAATAATTAATTTACTAACATATTGTACTGTATTTGCAGATACCTATGCTACAAGGCAGCTTATTTATTTCATATAATTATGAAATTTATATTTGTTTTGTACCAATAAGTTCTGTCTTTTCTTTGTGAAAACTAGCTATATGTATAAATGTCAAGTGCAGGCAGGAAAAATAATAGGGAACACAATATTATGTTAGCCTTACTGATCAAATGGTTTGTAGTACAGCATATCCAACAATGTTGGTTTGAAGTATTTGTGATAAAGGTTGGTTAACTTTTCAACCATGTCTGCTATGAAGGCATCATCTCCGAGAACTGACAGGTACTTAATATCAGTGATATTTAGATCATTTGCATGGCAGACAATAAGAGTACATTCCTTTAAGCTAGTACATTAGAGATGACCCTGGATTTGAAAATAGTAGTCATGGTTTGGGTCCAAAGTGTACCCACCTTCTGAAGTTTGTTTCAAATATGGTACAGTGAGAGAATTAATTGGTTTGTCTCTTGAAACATAGCGGCACTTAACCTCAATGATGGACTTGTCAGTTACTATACCATGTGGTGAAGATGACAGATGTGGAAAGTCCATGGACACAAACAATCCACAAGGTTTAACGATGCACCCTGTGTCACTCATGTATTTCTGTATAGCAAAGCTCTCATATTTGCGACCATGTTCTAACGGTGCTGTTTTAATGTCAGCAAAATGTGTTAAAGATCTAGCTAGCTTGACAAAATCAGTACGATCCGTCGCTTTACATATTCTTCCATACATGGATGATGGAAGATGGTGCATGCGTTCTTCTTTCCAAGCAACATTATTTATTTGACCCCGTGTGCGTTCTTCAATTGCATCTATTTTCTCTTGTGTTATGTTGAGTAAGTTGATTCTTTCAAGAAATCTATCTTGGGGTGTTAGTTTCAAATAATCATGGTCATGGGCAACAGCGAATGCATTGGCAGGCTGAAATAACTGAAAAACGGGCATTTTGGATATGCCTGAAAAATTTATACACTTACTTCTGAAATTATCTTCATATCCAGGATCATTTCTGAGGTGCTCTGTCCTTGGATCAAAATCCAAATTTGTAAATTCATCAGCTCCAGGCATATTTATGTCATGTGCCTTCAGAGGGCTACCAATGAATCGCTTTGCTTTGTGAAAACTCTGGAGCTTTTGGGTACACGTCTCCTCAATTTTAACATCTCTGTGTTTTTGAAACTTAACTGAGGCATACAGTACAGAGAGCAACCAACTAAATGATTTTACATAGACCACAGTGTTAAACTTTGTTAAAGTTTTGTACTGTATTATTAAAACAAAGGAATATTAGTTAGCTGTTGTGTTCTATAATTAAAGTCTAGGTTCTCATATAACACTAAATAGAAAAAAAGTTTGGGTCCTTCTGCTCAAACTCCAACCAGGGTAGCTTTATTGAAATCAGGCGCATTTTGCACTAAAAAATCCTGAAATTCTAATGCTTTTACCTATTCATTATCAAAGTTGATATTTTGAACCTAAATCTCAATATGAATTTCCAAATTCATATCATGGTTATCTAGGAATAATTACCTGTCAGAAAACATTTTTACTTTTGAAATTCATAATTAGCCAGCCAATCAGCGGCCGGGTTAAAATTCTATCCTGGGCTCAATCTTGTATACACAGGGGCCATTTCGAAGGTCTTTTTTTATTTAGTTGGTTGATCCCTACAACACGGACATGTTAACAATGTGTACCAAAAGTATACAACTGGTATGGCATATGTTTATTTCTTTATTAATTCTTATCAGGAGTTCACAAAAATTAAACATAAGTCCTGTAGCTTCATCGATCTTGTAATCAATGGATAGGAAACCTTCATTCGCCACATATGATTGGCGGCTTGACAAATAAGTAACGGCTTTACAGACCAATCACACAAATACGAAAGTTTCATAGTTACATTATTGAGAGGTTTTTCATCGAAAGACTAAAGACTGGATATATGTAAATGATATAGTTCTATTACCATTAAATTTGTCTATATATAAAATGTGGTCTCTTTAGCAAAGCGGTCTTTATACACAGGTCAAGTTGTGTTATAAATAGACCTATGGGACGCTAACAATGTGAATAACAAATAAAAAATAAGCAGGTGGTTATTGTACAGAGGTGGTCGCTAAGGCAGGATTTACTGTACACCATATAGTATATAAAATCGAGTGATTATCCTGTCAAAGTACTGATCCATATCTTTTTCCATGTATATAGCTTACATAAAAACGCTTCTCTGTTACAAATGTATACTCTGTTGGATACGAAAAGTTTTAAAAAGATAGAATAGAATTTCCAAACATGATCTGATACATGTAATAATGAACATACCGTTATGTAGTTTTATATGGGATAGTTGTAAATGTTTAAGCTTGTGCTCAGACTCGTTTTAACATTAAGTATAGAGTTTTTATGATTCTCAAAATGTAACTGTCTCTACTTGTAGCAAGTTGCCATATAGAAATATGTTAAAATCAGATTTCTATTGTTTGTAGAACTTTTTATACACGGACTTTAAGAAAGGACAAATGTGGCGGCTATTTTGAAAAAGTGCATTTCTTACTTCAGTGCTTTGCCTGAACGACGACATTTTTAGCTACCTTATGTTCATTTCTGCTGTAAATCCTTTCAAGGTTTACTGAGATGAAAACATGAATTTATTTTTTATTTTTGCATTTTAGTGAAATTAAAGTTATTTGAAGTTTTAGCTAGAAATGTTGTAAAACAACAAATTTTGTTACAACAAGCACACTGACACTCTATTTTCATGGTGGGTTTAGAAACCTTACTTCATTGGCAACTTATCAACATTACTTCATTTGAATTGCAAAAAAATAGTTAGTCATCAGAACTTTTTCTGTGAAGAGAGTTTTTGTCAGATATTGTGAAAATACCTCGTTCACCTTCGGAAGAGTTCGGACAGACCTTTCGTAGAACTTTACGGTAGTCACATAACGTTCTCGGCAACGACGTTACAATGTCGGTTAACTTCGGTTTGTTTGAGTAAATGGGACCCACCTAGCGATGTTCAATATTTATTTGACTTTTTTATCAAAAGTTTCCGAATCATTATCGCTTTTAGTCCTGTCTCTGCATGATTTACCACAGGATTTTTTTTTCAACACTCTTCTTAATCATGACAAAATAAGACAGATACGTATATTGGGACTGTAAAGACAAAATTTTGTTTTAAATGATTATCTTAACAAAAAATCAATACTTTTGGGAAAATTGGAAAACGAAATATTGCTCTTCTTCATCTCTTTTCACCCTTTTAATGGGGTGTATACAATATTGCCATGTATTTAAAATACTCCCAGGACATTCACTGTCCATGTGTAAATTAGTTTCAAATTAAAGTAAAAGAAAACTTTTTTGCGATTTAAACATAGCGAGTGCAGGTAGGAACAGAACTCTGTTTTGTTAACATATCCAGCTTAACATTTCCAGTTTAAGATTCCAGAGTTCATTTAAAATGAAAATTTGTGTATTGTAATAATTTTGGATGCTTAATAAAATGGTAACAGTGTCGAAAGTATTGATTGCCATGGTAACAAAGCTATTACATATTGCTATTTCAAAGTGACGCTAATAGGCTTTCATATTACGATTTTCAAAGTGACGCTGATAGAATTTCGTAATATGATTTCAAAGTGACACTAATAGGCTTTCATATTGCTATTTCAAAGTGTCGCTAATAGGCTTTCATATTAAAATTTCAAAGTGACGCTAATAGGCTTTCGTATTAATATTTCAAAGTGACGCTAATATGATTTCGTATTACGATTTCAAAGTGACGATAATATGATTTCATATAACGATTTTAAAGTGACACTGAGAGGATTTCGTATTACAATTTCAACGTAACGCTTATATGATTTCGTATTACGATTTCAAAATGATGCTAATATGCTTTCGTATTACGATTTCAAAGTGACGATTATGTGATTTCATATAAGGATTTCAAAGTGACGCTAATAGGCTTTGATATAAAAACTTCAAATTGACGCTAATATGATTTCGTATTACGATTTCAAAGTGACGCTAATAGGCTTTCAGATTTCAAAGTGACACTAATAGGATTTCGTATTGTGTAAACACATGTGTTATGTTTGAATACCCTTTGTTGTATCCAGTACACATTGTAAAATCACAGGGATCTGAGAATTAGTTACCAATTATACACTAAGTAACCATGGACCACCAGAGTGCCCTAAGATGTTTTAGAGGTCTAGATCATAAAACTTACGAATATAGTACTAAATAGAGTATGATTTTACCGATTTTGTTTATGTAGACCCCTAAAACGCCTAAAAATGGTCACTCTGGTGGGTCCATAATTATATAATCTGTAACTTATTCTCAGATCCCTGTGTGTTAATCAGAAAAATACCATAACAAATAATTAAACAATTTTGCTAGACGCAATAAATGTAAACTGAATAATGAACATTGTGTGGAGTATCGAGATAAAGACTCAGATTAGAATTGATTATCGAACAACAATTAAATTATCTAATTATCTTTAGAGTTGTATATATCATTCGAATGAAATAGGTGGCAAAATGTCATTTAGCTATAGATAATGCCTCTAAAGTACATGAACAGGTACTGAACCACATTTAAATAGACATTTAAAATTTGAATTTAAATTTTATATAAAAATGAAATATGGTTAATATAGTAAATGTTTTGATAAATCCTTGTCATCATTTTGCTGAAAAAAATCACAATTTAAAAATTTGAAAGTGTAGAAACTCGTCGTAATAGAAGCAGAGCATTTATAATTTTCTATGTTTCAATACTTGACAATCAATTCAGAAATAACAATAAACATACATATGAACTTAAAACTTCAACTTACCTGCACTGATAATATCGTCACTTATCCATGCAGCCAAAACATCCTGTTCTCTTCTACGTTCTGCTGTCCCTGCTCACGAAAAAGTATTCCTCACCTTTCATGTTTGCCCTTTCAATTCGATCAATTGAGTTATTCCGAAAGCTTTATATTTCTATACATTGTTTGTGTGGGATAAAAACTTAATTAAAACGTCAGTAAGTTTTTACTTGTGTAAAACTCTTGTAAAAATCCTTGTCAGGTCTCTGTCATTGGGGACCAGACGCAGTCAAAATGGCGGTTCAATAATACACACTATATAATAAACGTCTATTGCTCTAGCTGTCCTCACCCGACCGATTCCCATGTAAGATAATGTGTCCGAATCACAGTCTGTTTACCGTTAGCGTGTATCTAAAACAATGGTGCTATGTCATAATCTATATATATGTGCCATTATATGGAAATGTTAAATATTAAGAAAATTTCATAATAATATTATACCAATTTATAGCTAAATTGTTATAATTTATGATAAAGTCAACATGCTTTTGTGCCATTATATGGAAATGTTAAATATTTAGAAAATTAACTTTATGTATAATTCAATGAATACACTTAGTCTACTATAGGTACACATATAGCCTTAGACATCAGGTCGCAGTAACCAGACGGTTATAGACGGTTATATGTATATGCCTTGTAGCTATCATGATCAAGTCAACAGATTCTGATACACTATTACTTAAATGCATATTCGTGACAAGAAGTGGTCAGATTACTTAAGAAGGATATGTACTCTGACATTTATTATAAAACTGATTGATGTTGAATGTCCATGTACCTCTATATAAACTAAGATTTCACAAGGCAACGGAGTCGCTCTTAAGGACTCCACGAATAAACACCAGAAGCTACCAATACGTGTTTGAGTCCTACATATACACACCACTACAGAAAATACAACAAACTACAGAACTTCTACATTTCATTGGTGCCGTGACGTCCGATTTAGGATCTGGGTTGCCTTGGCCACATCGAAAGTACTACCGCTAATTGCTGATCACCGGTTTACAGGTATGTGGATTTTGCATTCTTGATCCATTTTTGTGAACATTTGCTGTTAGTTTGTCCACCTAGAATTTTTTTTCGTTAATTTCGCATTTACGTATCAATTTTATACATCACACAACACACATTAACAATGTCAACTGAACAGTCTGAAGAACCACAACACACACCCACAACCTACGCTATTGAGCTATTAACGGCCAACGCCACAAGTGTCACAAATTTAATTCATAATCAGTCTCAGAGACTTAAATTGTTAGAAAACACAACTAATAAATTAATCCTTGCAGACAATTCTTGGTGTGCAGGAAAACTTTTTAATGGGGACCGCTCCCAATTTGAACAATGGATGCGGGACATTGATAAACAGGCACATATAACTGGCAACCACAACAAAAAACATTTACTAGCGCTACAATCCTCCACAGGTCCCGTTTGTGAATTCATCCAACGTTACATAAAAGGTCTCGAAACTCCAAATTGGACAGAATTAAAAAACCAACTTACTCGTTGTTTTGGCGACATTCAGGGTGCGTCCCATGCTTTTGCGCTATTAAAACAAATCACACAAAGGCCTAACGAACCAGTGCAATTATTTGCACAACGTATCCTTTCCTTAGCTGAGAAAGTATATGAGGGGCATAACCTAGATTCTCCTATTGTTGAACAACAGTTAGTAAGATTTTTTGAGGATGGTTTAGAACTCCCAGATATTCGATTGAAAGTGATGCGGGGGGAATTTACTAGTTTTGATAGGGCAGTAAATTGTGCAATGCGCGAAATGAACATTCGTCATCAATTTGACATTCGTTGTCAAGACCGTCCATCACCACAAACACCATCAACAAACTTTACACAAACCACACCATTTACACATAATCAGCCAATTCGGGAAGAAGAACCAATGGAAATTGACGCCGCACGATTAAAATCAATTAATGCATTTACCTATGATCACAATAAAACACATTCAAACACTACAAAGAGTCGACCACACCAATATCCTAACAACCACTACCATACATCCCAATACAACGACGGATATCACCATACACGTCATTATCCAAGGGAATACACAAATTCTAATCCACAGCCTTATGAACACAGTCCACACCAAAACCCATATCGGCATAGCAATACACACCACCCTCCGGGTCGACCATTATTACCTAACCCAGGTCGACAACATGTATACAATTCCAGTCAAAACATATCTCAATACCATCGCCCTAGGGGTCACGTCCAAAATTACACATATTCACCTGGCCAAAGCTATCACTCACAGCATGGTAGGTCACGCCAGTTCAACAAATCCTACCACCAGGGAAACTAATTAAGACTCGGTTTCGTGAGGCAGATATCGGGTCACAATCAAATCGGCTGTCTTATACAATTAATACTGTAGGCAGTACTCCTAATTCATGTCAGATTAAAATCAGTAAACAAAAATATCGGAGTCTTTTAGATAGCGGTGCTGATTTGAGCCTCGTTCATTACAGAGTTATTGAACAATTACATCTTACACATTCTATTCAAAGAAGTTCTGTTTCCTTGAAATCTGTAAATGGTAACAAGCTTGATGTCTCGGGGAAAATATCCTTAAATTTCACAATTCGTGGAGTTAAATTTTCACACACTTTTTGCGTATCAAAGGACATGTCTAGAAACTTCATTTTAGGCAGAGATTGGTTTGTTAAAGAAGGAGTTAGTCTTCATTTTGATAAACATGCTTTAAAAGTTAGGAACATCCTAGTACCGATCATCGATGATTATTTTGTATCGTCTATTGTCCGTCTACCACAAAAAGTTGTTTTACCACCTCAATCTAGCACAGTGTGTACAGGTAAACTTCCCCATTACAGACAACTACATGGATCTAAACTATTTCACATAGAACACAATCATTCTACATCAGCACCATATGAACCAGACATACAAGTACTTGAATCAATTTGTACCATTTCTGATTACAAAGCAAAACTTCCTCTCACGATTGTCAATTCTTCACAAAGAACAATCATATTACACAGGGGTTGTGCAATCGCTAAGATTACAGAAACACATGATAATGAGATATCATCTGTCATATCAGACAATAGTTCAAAAGAATCCAAACAAGAACAATCACAAATTTCACTTGAACATCTTGACACACCAAGCACTCATAAGAATTTGATGACAAAACTAGTTGAAGACAACATAGATATTTTTGCTGAAAAAGACACAGATCTCACACGCACGGACTTAGTTCAAATGACTATCGACACAGGTAACAATTCACCCATTAAACTACGTCCATATCGTACACCATTACAACAACAAGAGAAAATATCAGACGCTATTGACGACATGTTAGAAGCAAATATTATCTCACCTTCTAGTTCTCCTTGGAGTTTTCCATGTGTTTTAGTCAAAAAGAAAGATGGTAGTCTTAGATTTTGTATAGATTACAGGAAGCTTAACGCTATCACAAAACCAAATTCATTTCCACTTCCTGTTATTGATGATATTTTGGCAAGACTAGGAAAGAGTATGTATTTCACATCCCTTGATCTTAAAAGCGGTTACTGGCAAGTACCCCTCAAGCCAGAAGATAGAGAGAAGACTGCGTTCACCTGTCATAAGGGTCTTTATGAGTTTAACGTATGTCCATTTGGTCTGATGAATGCCCCGCAGGTTTTCTCGTCAGCCATCGCTAAACTGTTAAACGGTGCACAGGCATTCGCCGTAGCTTATCTTGATGACATCTTAATTTTCTCTAAGTCAGAAGAGGACCACATGTCACATATTCAAGAAATTTTTTCAAGGCTTCGGAAGCATAACCTCCGCTTAAAGTTAAAAAAAATGTTCCTTCTTTAAACAAGAAACCAATTACTTGGGATTTCAAATCAATCGACAAGGAGTAAAACCAGATAACAATAAGGTTGAAGCAATAAAATCGATGAAACATCCAACAGATGTGAAACAGTGTCGGTCATTCATATCACTTTGTAGTTACTATCGAAGGTTTATTCCCAATTTTTCAGCTATTGCGGCTCCTTTGATCAATCTTACTAAAAAGTATGCAAAGTTTCTTTGGACATCAGAATGCCAACAAGCATTTAACTTTTTAAAAGAGAGTTTGTCAGTTGTTCCTCTACTCAGTTTTCCTGATGTATCAAAACCATATACCTTATACACAGATGCTTCTGATCACTGTATAGGTGCTGTCCTTACACAACCTTGTGATCCTGGAGAAGAAATAATCCCTGGAGAAACAAATGAGAAACCTATCTACTTTTTATCCCACAAACTTAACAAAACACAAAGCAAGTGGTCCACAGTTGAAAAGGAGGCCTATGCTATTCACTATGCCCTTAACAAACTTCATCATTACTTGCATGGTGCTACATTTACTATCAAAACTGATCACAAACCCCTCAAGGCTTTGCTAAACTCCGATGTCAAGAATCGTAAAGTACAATTATGGGCCCTGTCGATCATGTCGTACAATGCAAACATTGAATACATCAAAGGCGGTAAGAATATTATTGCTGACATGCTATCTAGACTTCCTGACACAGATACCATTACTGATAGCAATGATGAAAATGACGAACATGTTGTTGATATCTCTGACAACACATTTCAGGTCAATGCTCTGAATTCCAATACTTTCAACACTAAACAGTTTTCAGATTTCAGAATGCCCACTGAGGATATTCCAGACATTGACAGTCACACATTTAAAAACTATAACATGGCCCATGAACAATCTAAAGACTTTAACATTCTCCATATCAAAACAAAAATACAAGAAGGAAGGGAAGACAAACAAACACGTCAATTCATATTATGTGATGACATAGTATATTACATAACAAAACCAGACTCAGAAGCAGAACTCAGACTTTACATACCAGAACATTTGACAAAAGCTGTCATTACACAATATCATGATCGTACAGGTCATCAAGGTATAGATAGGACTTATCAGGCAATCAAAAGAAAATACTATTGGCCAAACATTTTCAAACACCTAGACAAATACATCAAATCTTGTCTTCCATGTCGACAGACAGCCACATTTACACCACAAGTTCCCCAACAAGAAACAGATACACCAGCATTTCCCTTTGCAAAAGTGCAGATGGATATCTCAGGGCCACATCACACAACTCACAGTAACAACAAATACATATTAAGTTTTGTTTGTTGTCTCACAGGATGGGTAGAAGCTTTCCCTCTTCCTACAAAAGAAGCTGTCAATGTTGCACACATTATTATGACAGAAATTTTTCCAATTTTTGGTTGCCCTCTACATATTGTCTCTGACAATGGAAAGGAATTTGTAAACAAAATTGTAAAGGATGTCTTGACTTATCTAAACATCAATCACATCACAACTAGTTTTTACAACCCCACAGGTAATTCCATGGTGGAAAGAAGCCACAGAACTCTAAATGGAATTTTATCAAAACATCTACTTGAAACTTCAAATGACTGGGATGAAAACATACCTCATGCATTAGCTAGCATGAGATTTCATGTCAATGAAACCTCAAAATTCAGTCCTTTCTATCTTTTATATCACAGAGACCCAGTATTGCCTCTTGACACACTTTTGAAACCACGTAGGAAATACCTAGGTGAAGATTTTCACAAACACGTCATTCAAGATCAACACGTCACAATAACAAGAGTTGTTAAAAATCTCAAAGCAGCTAAAACTAAACGCACAGAACAAGCTAACAACACTTTACAAGAAACATCATTTAAGGTAAATGACGCAGTCTACTTGCGAAATCACCAACGCAACACCAAACTTGAACCAAAATGGACACCACACTATCGCATCATAGAACAAACATCTCCATCCACATTTATCATTAAAAACCAGCTAGATGGCTCCATACACAAAACACACGCGAAACATTTACAGCCAGCAAAACTTGAATGGGATATCCCCAAACCAAACAGTACAGACAGACCTACTCGCAAAGCACATTATGCTTGTCCGCCCTCCAGCGATGACGGAAGCGACAGTGACACAGACAATGACATTCCTCAACCACCACCAAACCGTCCCCGCACAAAAACACAAGTTCGAAAAAACAACCCACAAATTGTAAACCGCACCAAACATCAACGTGACAATTCCTCAGATGATGAACCTGTTCCCCACATGGAACTTCGAAGTCACAGACATAAAAAGCAACAGAACAGCACAAACATCACTTCCATTGACTTCAGCCAGAACAAGGTAGTTCACACCTCCACACAGACAGATACAAATACATCCCCAGGCAGTACAGATAGCGAACATACACAATCATACAAGGCGGCGATGCAACACATGTTAAAAACACACGAAGCATTGCTCAATTTATTACCTTGAACTGTCAATCAATTATTCTCATATACATATATTATGGCCTTATACATTGTAATTAATATAATATATTTTTAACTAAGTATACTTTTTGTTTTTATTACAGAAATTAGAAAATTCGCAATGAGACTGTTAATTCTTTCTTGCTTACTCACCATAGTAATAGCAATTAAAATTAATGAAAATGTTGTATTCAAAGAAACTGATACCATAACTTCTACAAAATCCAAATGGTTAATATCATATGCCATAAATTTCAATGACTACCACAGGTTCATCAATGTTATCTTTGATGATATCAACACAGCATCTACCTTAATACAAAATTCTGTCAACCACACCACACGACCTGAAGTACCCATTATATTTTCACAATTACAAAAACAGTTAGATCTCTTTACCACAGAACACGACAACTTGCTATCAACCCTTGCTGATTTTAAATCTTTACATATCACAAAACGATCTATTCTTCCCTTTGTAGGTAGTGCACTTAGTTTTCTTTTTGGCACCACATCCGAAAGTGATCTTTCATCTATAAAGACACATATTAATACCATTTCGAGAAATCAACAAAAAATTAAACATGTTTTGGAAGCAAACTTATCTATTTTAAACGCCACACGATTTGATGTTGAGGCTAATCGCCAGAAAATAAATTCACTTGTGGATTCTTTTCGTAAATTTAAAGAAACTGTTCTTACCGGTACGAATTACTTACACAGAGCCGTATCAAATAATTATTATTTCACCATGACATTTGCTCATGTATCTACCTTTATTTCACATGTTAGGCTTATTCTTGAAAATGCAATAATTCACATTCAAAACCTAAAACTTCAACTCAACATGCTCTCATTAAATCACCTTTCACCAAGCACTATCACACCATCTCAACTTCGACAAACACTCTTAGATATTCAAAACAGACTACCACGCACATTAGAGCTCCCATCCAATCCACAATCTAATATCTGGGAATACTATCAATATTTAACTTGTTCTACATTAATAGACTCGGAACAAATTGTAATTGTTATACCTATACCATTAATGGATGCCGTGAATAAATTTCGTGTATATCAAGTTTTTAATATTCCAGTCGCTATGCCTCTACCTTCCAATTCAAAATCTTCAAATCAACAAGATTGTGGAGCTTGTAAATTAGTAGCCAAATACCAATTAGAAACGTCTTATTTAGCCGTGAACCCTGAAGTGTCTAAATATATGTTTTTAGAAGGCCATAATACCCAAATTTGTTCTCATCCTTTTTATAAGCAGTGTCAGCTTACTTCCCCTGTATATCCAATTAATTTAAGTACCCATTGTATAGTTGCCTTGTTTACAAACAATAAGATAAATATAAACAAATATTGTATTACAATTGTTGTACCAGACTCACAACTTCCGTTGGGTTTTCATATAGAAAATGGTTCTTGGGCCATTACAACTAACATAGAAATGAGATTTTCCATTGTGTGCCAGCAACATGATAAAACTTCCCAATTACTTGTTAAACCTCCTATTCAAATTATTCATGTGCCTTATTCATGCTCCGCATCCAGCGATCATATAAGTTTGGCGGCCTCTTTTCAAAAATCTTCTACAACGCATGCACTGAATATTACGTTTCCTACACACAAACACCTAAATATTTCTATGAGTTCTTTATGGACACCTTTTCATCAGAAATTTCCAAACTATTCAGCTATAACCATACCTAATCACCTAAAACATATGGACAAACTATCAATGACATCATTAATTTCTGAACTCTCATCTATAGAACCTGTTGATAGTAATTTTTCGGGTATACAGCAATACATTATTCCAATTGTTTCAGTAATAGTTATCATTTGTTTATTTGTAGTTTCGTTATATTTGTATTGCAAATGTTCACACAAATGTAAAAAGAATGTTAAATCTGCTAAAAATGTAAAATATGGTGTATGTAAGCAAGGAAGCAACAGTGCGATCGAAATACCATCTTCATCCAGCACAACGGAAGTCCTCATACCACCCCGCTACGAATACCGGAACCTCAATTCAACGTTGTATCCACGCCTGACATCTTTAATGCCACCTCCAGCGATAGAAGTGGAGCAGTAATTGCTTATAACAATAACTTTATTATGTCTTCATTATTATCGACTTGTTTATGTATGCCGTCTTCATGTATTATCATCGAGTTCCCTATTTATACATCTTCATCGAAGAAACTTTTGTTGAACGTGTTATACCACAAGTTTCAACTTTGCTTCTACATCTTCATCGAAGAAACTTTTACAACATTTTACTACATTTTCAACATTCATGGAAGAAACTTCTACATCAATACCAACACATCAAACATATTTTACATCTTCTGGATAGTCCCCCTGATGTGATTCCTCACCAGGTTGTTATTGTAAATTAGGACTATGCCAGGCTATGTCAGAGTACAGAGATTGTGACGTGTTATTTCACGCACATTTTATATTATATATCTCTGTACTCGAAGACATGAACATCAACACATCAACATTCATCACTTACAGACTCAACGGATTTGGAAATACCTGATGCAGTCTTATGCCAGGGGAAACATGTGTTATATTTTAGTCAGTATATCTCCGAAGAGGATCCACTACTACACTCAATTTATATTTAACATTTTAATGGAACTCATTCATTTTATTTTTCTCAGCCTTGTTGTGCGAGATTTCATCGTTGATTTCAAGATGGTTGTACATCGTTGTCAACACCCATTAAATTTCATCACGTGACGGCATATGATAAACATTTATATATCTACGTTTGACATTTTAAAGTTGTTTTTATATTTGAATACTGTGTTTTCACATTTCATATGTTTACTACGTTTTACATACTATAATGTATGTTGTTCAAATGAAGTTTTCCTTTCACTATGTTATCATAATCAATTATGTTTTATGATGTATATATTTCATTTTCAAAATATTGGAAATGATTTGGAAGAGTATATTATTCTTATTCTCATTTTAAAATCTTAATATCATGGTATGCTATTTACACACATATGTTGTTTGTACAAAAGTTTTGAAATTCTTTAATATAGGATATAATTGTCATAATTTATAATGACAATAATATAGAGTATGGAAATGTTAAATATTTAGAAAATTTCATAATATATTATACCAATTTATAGCTAAATTGTTATAATTTATAACATGGAGACGAATGTGCCATTATATGGAAATGTTAAATATTTAGAAAATTAACTTTATGTATAATTCAATGAATACACTTAGTCTACTATAGGTACACATATAGCCTTAGACATCAGGTCGCAGTAACCAGACGGTTATAGACGGTTATATGTATATGCCTTGTAGCTATCATGACCAAGTCAACAGATTCCGATACACTATTACTTAAATGCATATTCGTGACAAGAAGTGGTCAGATTACTTAAGAAGGATATGTACTCTGACATTTATTATAAAACTGATTGATGTTGAATGTCCATGTATCTCTATATAAACTAAGATTTCACAAGTCAACGGAGTCGCTCTTAAGGACTCCACGAATAAACACCAGAAGCTACCAACACGTGTTTGAGTCCTACATATACACACCACTACAGAAAATACAACAAACTACAGAACTTCTACATTTCATATAGGCTAGAATGGAATACTTAGAAGCACCATTCGTTTGGTGGTATAGTTTGCGTTAATTACACGTATCAGACTTTATAAAATACATGTGTATGTGCATTGATAGATACCCAGACGATTAATTCCAGGTTATCCTTGCGTTAATGTTGATTTATGAAATTATGATCAGTGGTACTGGAATGTATTCTAATGATTGGTTTGATTTCACGCCCAATTAACAATTAACAACCAGAGCTGTTTCAGGATATACGAGGTTTAAAATATCCAAATACCAAATATATACCGTCAGTATCCGTCAGCTATCCTACGTTGTTTTTGAATACGAACTCATAATTCGAACCAAACATTTCATTAATTTAACCGTTATTTACCACTGGTATCTTCCATGAAGATCAATGTCAGGAGTCTTCAGTTTCTATGTACGGTGTATAGCATTCTGTATTTCAAATCAGGGATCAATTTTCATGGAGATTGGACTCAAGATCCAGTTTATTCATCTGAACACACTTGATATTCTATCTTTCAAATAGCTGTGCAAACTCAAAGTTACCTACCCCGAGTCTTTGTTTATTCAGATATTTGTTTTAAATGAGAACAATTTTACCACCAAAAAAAAAATTATACCAACTAGAAAGTTCTAAAATAAAGTCACAAATTAAAACGCGTTCGAACCTTGTAATCACGATTGCTTATGTGTAATGTCATGAGATAGAAAAATGAGAATCCTTTAGCACGTTTACCGTGGGAATTTGACTTGTAGAAGGAGCCATGTAAAATCTTTGTTTTATCTAATCTTTACTATGTATATGCACAGGTTAAATCAGGACAATTTCTGGTCAATTCAGGTAACTTTTTTAAGATCAAATTTACCTGATAAAATGCAATAAAATGTAAAATCAGATAAAACACCTGACCTGAAATTCAGCTGCAGTTTACCTGAAATCAACCTTTATTTCACATGGTTTTTTCAAGTAACCTGATTTTTTCTTCATTTGAAAATTGACCGGAAGATATTTTGTTTGTGTATAACATATTAAATGTATTAGAATGTGTTCTAATTCAAAAGCGTGATCTTACATCATGATATGGTTTGCACCTTGTTCATATAGAGAACAACCAAATAAAAAGTTTTACATAGACCACAGTGTTTAAGTTTGTTAAAGTTTTGTAATGTATTATTAAAACAAATGAATATTAGTTAGCTATTGTGTTTTATAATTAAAGTCTATGTTCTCATATAACACTAGATAAAAAAAAAGTTTGGGTCCTTCAGTTCAAACTCCAACCAGGGTATCCATGTTGATATCAGGCGCATTTTGCACTAAAAAATCCTGAAATTCTAATGCTTTTACCTATTCAATACCAAAATTGATATTTTGAACCTAAATCTCAATTTGAATGTCCAAATCCATATCATGGTTATCTAGAAATAATTACCTGTCAGAAAACAGTTTTACTTTAGAAATTCATAATTAGCCAGCCAGTCAGCGGCCAGGTTAAAATTCTATCCTTGGCTCAACTTGTATACTCAAGGGCCATTTCGAAGGTCATTTTTTCACGTAGTTGGTTGTTCCCTATAAATTACATAAATATACTATTTTGATATTAGTCTTTTTTTTTTTACAATTCAACTGCATATTAATTACAAGAATTTGTTTTCAGCCAATATATCGAAACTAAAGTCAACGTCAAATACATAAAACCTATAATAAAATGAATATTTGAAGGTGTTTTGTAAAGTTGTATTGTTTAGTTAATTGTATAGTCCATCAGTTACATGTGGTTGTTGAGATGGAATGATGACTGGACTCCAATTTCTGTCGACATTTTATTTCCGTTGTACTTCATATACATTTCACTATAACAATAGTTAACAATATAGATACAGTCATGGTTATGTGGTCCAAAATAGGACCACACACAAGGTGTGTGCTCCAGTCTAACTGTCTCCCCGTATATATAATGGTTAATGTATTCGTATACAATTACATAACAACAAGAGCATGGGGATCAGTATTTGGCCATGATACCCAACACCTGAAACATCTGATACATGGATAGCTACTGTATAACATAAGTAACACGCTGAACCAATTAATACTGACCAGTTTCACAATTAGCATTACATATAAGATGTTCAGGCACCACATACCATTACACAACAACGAGAAACTTATACCTATAACCCAGACTATTATGTACAGACCTGGCCAGCTATCGAATGACACTGACAACTGACAGTATATATACGTTTAGGCATGGGACACACACGAATAGCTGTAAGTCTATATCAATATCTTGTGAAATAAAACTTATTATATTATAAACCATACATAGACCTCATCAAATTTCTCTCATTGATGACAGCCGTTATGAGCTGATTTTTTTCAGAAATCATATCAATGCATATGCAGTAATTGCAATGTCTTACTTCAAACTTGCCCTTAAATATATCGGAAATACATGTGATCAAATCAATGTACATTAAAAGAAAGTTTTGCTAACATACACTAATAAACGATTAAACTGTAAATAACTGGATAGCAGTGTTACCATAACAATGTTAAATTCAATAGAAAATACATTAGTTCAAACGGATATCTACTTCATTAAGACATTAAAACAATATTTTTATAATTTAATTTAAAAACAATATTAACTCACTTGATGCGATGAACACAATCAATATATGACCATGTTTACGTCCAGCTAATTTATCATGTACATATATATTTCCTTTGTGCTGGCATCCTTCTGGGTTGAGTAGTTCGTTCATACCTTTATCTTCATATCTACTAGACGTTTTGAAAGTGTGCACGTATCTGGATGTGTAGTAGCAGTAAATCCTGATATGTTTGTATACCATTAGAGGAGGGCGATGGATGTTGCTAAGAAGTATTCAAGGCATGTTGATATATTGGTGAAAATGTAATCTGATTAAAGTTGATGTAACAGAGAGGAGGTGTAAAAACCAAGATATACTTTTAATCGGATTGGTGAAAATAATATTTAAGAACAGAGTCTTGAACGATAATCATCTAACGTATTTTGTTTTTTTGAATCTCTTCCGTCGATTAAAAAGAAACGAACTTATTACTACTGTTCTATCATAAGAATACACTATTGTGCTACAGCAGTAGTGTCGCTACATGTTACAGGTGAAGTATCTATGTAACACGCATTGTGATTGGATGACAGTCTGTGCATTTTAAAATGGCCCCTATTTGTAAAGAGTACAGAGGTAGGTGTGAGTCATCCTTAGTAGATCAGTGGGACACTGATTCGCTCATTATAACATCAGTAGATGTCTTGTTTGGTGTTGAGATAAATTGAGAAGAATCCAGATCAAATACGTCTTTGTCAAAGAAATTCGACAAAATTTTCTGAAATAACACAGTTTTTCATTCGTTATCTACTTGCTCATTTCAAAGAAGATATAATCACAGAATTTATAACGAATAAGAAAGTGAAAATTTCACTAACCAGGTGATTAAACCAATCCCCTTTTGAACTACCAGGCTCAGATGTTAAGTTATTAAAGTGTAGATGTTTTAAACCAAGCTTTTCTTCTCCAAGGCAGGTCATTCAGTTTCCATTACCTCGACGTCACGTACCACACGCCGCTTTTTGACGATCTGCCTTTTGACTTCATTTGAGGAATCCACTGCTTTATGGTAAATTCTTCTGAAATTGGATTCGTGCAGAGACCTCACCAGCATCTCGCATATGTCGGCAGCCTCTGCGAGAGAAGTTTCCGTACCACGACGTATGAGGCAGTCGATCAGTCCAAATTGACCCTGCAGAGCAAAATGAGATAATCTTTGCAAATTATACTCTTTCTCCATCTTCACGGCAAGTCTAAAGTGCTCCTCAGCCTTTTCCGATTCATAATTGAGGAAAAACCTTGCTACTTGGACATGGAATCCTGGAAGGGCAAGCCACCGACACATGTGTCTGTCACCTAGAAGTTTTTCCAGCTTGATGGCATGTTTCTTACCATCCTGAAAGTGACGACTTTTGTTCTCGTCATCATCTGCGTTCGCTATTCTGGTAATGTAACACTTGAGGAGAAGCTTCAAACACATTGCGTCGTGATGCAGACGTTGGTGTTCGCTAACTTTAATGATGCCGTACTCATAGTAATGCGAGTCTTTTTCGTTCAGCATTTCTTCGTATTTGGAAATGATCTTGTGTAGGATATCATCTTTCTCTTTTCCTGATTCATTGACATGTTTCCTACTGACCAAACAATGGTACAAGATACCATTTCGTCTCGTGATCAGACTCTGCACGGATGGGAATTCTGGATATCGCTCCCGCAATAATTTACCGAGCAGGTATGCCAGACGAAGTTCATTCCAGCAAACAAGTGTTAACTGGTGATGTGATTTGCTTTGGTAGTAATGGGCTCTGCCACTGTTGTACAGTACTGTTGCCATCATTTCCACAACAGTTACTTCCCCTAGCTTATCTCGAGGCATCGCTTGTTTTTTGTCAAGCAGTTTTCTGTAGAATTCATTGCTGAGTCGGCCTCTTTTACGTTCATCAACATGTTTCTTGTCTCCAGAAAACTCAGCAACTTTTTCCAAATGATCTAAATCATGAACAGTTCGTTCTGTGTGTATAACGATGTCTGGTATCAAGTCTTCAGGGAAGTCTTTCGCTACATTCACTAGATCTTGGAACATCTTTTTAGCTTGCAAATCTTTCATTTTTGCGTTTTGTCGATGCTTCTCCATCTCGCTGTCCTTTTCATCACTTCCAGTATATTTGTTTTGGCTCGAATAGATGCCAAGAAAATCTTGGAAAATGCTATCTGCACGTCTCCGCCTATTTCTGTTATCCTCAATGTATTCCATCCCGTCTAATGCTTCCATTTCTTCTGCCGTTATCATAAGAGTCTCTGAATCAGTTTTGATAAGCTGAAACCCAAGTTTCTTTGCTTCGTTTAAATGTTCGTCTGCTAGCAAGCTTTCCACTCCACTCACTCGAAAAGTTACCCCAATGGCGGCATGAAGAGTACACATTAGAAACATGCATGCTTTCGCTTTCTCTTTTTCTAATTTCAATTTAGTAGCACACAGAACAACTTTGGTAGCGTGAGGCTGCAGTTCTAAGTTGCTGAGCAGAGTTAGATGAAGCCGGCAATCAATGCTGATATTTTTGCAAAAGAAACAGAGCAAGTCCCTGATGGTCGACTCTTTCTCTTCTCTGGATAATCTCAAATCTAATACCAATGCTGTCACAGCGTGTATGGAAATGGCTTGCGTCTGGTGCTCAAATTGAATTTCACCGCTTATACAATACTTTCGAATGTTCGCTATCAGCTCGAAAACGACAGTGTCTTTATCTCTGTCGTCCATGCTGTCTGGAAGTAGCTTTTTCAGAAGTGCATTGGGATTTCGTGGTGGTGCAGGAAAGGTATGAACTGCATCTATAATAGCATCTTCATATGTACCGACGATGTCTCTCCCACTCTTTCGATTGTGAGCATCTGGGCAGATACTAGCCCTTTGGCATATTCTTGTGAGGTACCTCTCATAACTTTCTCTACTTGTTTAAGAAACTCTTTGTCCGTGAGTTTGTCTATGTACATCTTTACCGACATGTCAGTCGTGTACATATACGAGTTCGCAAGAACCAATCCGTAGGGTAGATATCCCATTGTTTCTGCCAAGGCCTGAATGTCTTTTTCGGAATTTTTCTGTTTGATTGGTTCCTTGAAAAACTTTAAAACCTCTGATTCCTCAACTCCCTCAACATCCTCAAAAACATTTTCATTTTGAGTACACTGTTCGTAAAACTTAGAGTAGTTAGTAGAGCATAACATTCTGAGATTTCTTGCTTTGTGAATTTGATGAAATGAGTGAATGATTTGTTCCACTACCCCGCATGTCTCTTCAGTAACATCGTCAAAGATGAGCAGATATACTTTGCCATCCTTTTCGCCAGTTTTTATTAAAGATATAGCAACTTCCGCCATGTGTATGACATATTCACTTTTTCCTTCGTTCTCTTGTTCAAATTTCATCTTCGAAAATTCCAAAAAACCTCTAAAGCTCGTTAATAGGTCGTCTTTACTTTTACACAGAAGCTTGTATGCTATATGTTTAGCGTGTTGTCGAAAGTCGCTTGCATACCAACAACATGTTTGGGATTTTCCTGCAGCGGGTGGTCCTGCAAGAAATAGTGTAATGTATAAGGATAAGTTAAAGACGACTGGAAAACAATTTTACTTACATATTTGTTGACTATTTTATCAGAGTAAGGTATGATAAGATATATAAATATCATATCTGGTAAGCCAATTTAACATACCCCTGAGTATCGCCAGATGTTCTTTCTCTACACGTTCTTTCACTTTCTTGCATGTCAGTGTCACAACAAAATTGGGAACTAGTTCTTGCCACATGGATCTCTCCTTGGCTGAAACAAACAGAAAACAATTGGCCTTCGAGAAGAAGAGAACATTGATACCAAAATATAACGTATATATATCCTCATGCGCTGAAATAAAAAAAAAAACATCATCATGAAATACAATGCGAATATAAACAAACATCCACGCATAAGGTAAAGAGATCTAAACTTAAACTGTGATAATATAACCAGACGTTTCGGAGATATAAGCGTTAGGTCCGTCACCTACGATACCAGCGATATAAATGTATACTTATTCATTGACATGAACTTTTCAATCTGCTAAGGTTGTGTGTAAATGTCGACCTTAGTCGACCTATTAAACATGAATTTTATTTACCTACATAAAAATAGAATGCAAAAAATATATATTTCATCAATATTGATCGCAGGAAAGCATACATAATACTTGTTTTGTTCCATAATTCTCAACAAACGGCTTGATTGTTATTACATGTATTTAATCAATTAATTGACACCTACCTGAATGAATATTTTTCATTTTTTCTCTATATAGATTCAGCATTTCTCGAATTCTATTACAGCCACCAATATTTTCAAAACTAGACTGTAATTTCGAAACGTTGTGTTTGCTGATGATTTCTTTCCTAACGAAGAAATCCAGCACCTCCATGCCTGTAGCACATCTCTCTAAACCCTCCGTCTGCTCAAGGTTGTCAAAAAAGCTTCTTCCAAGAAATTTCAGTTCATCACGTTTTTCTGCGTGTAAAAGAGCACATCAATTGCGTAAATGTGATATTCATAACAGGTAAAGCTAATGAGATTTAGAGACAGTCTACAGCAAGCCAGCAATGCTTTTTGGGGTATTGTAATTAATTATTTTGGCGCTATCAAATTTTAGAGAAAACGTGATCTGGAACAGGTTAGCGCAGTGATGAATTCGCACAATCGCTGTAATAGTTATATAAAAGGTATACCGAAAATACGATTGGCGCAAAACAACTAAAATAAGATAACCGCTAAAGTATGCACGTTTACAGTAAATAGGTTTGCAGCTGCGGTATTTTGTAATACTGTATTAAGAGAGCTACTTACTTTCTGTTAATTCTTTACTTATTTCGGAGCAATTCTTCAAAATCACTTTTTGACGGCATTTTAAATCGTTTTTTCTAGAGGCGCTAACCTGAAATAAAGGTAGAATATAATGTAATTCAATAGTTGAATAAATAAGTTGGCGACGTGCCTTATTCTATTTAAATGGTACTTTGACACAAACACACATACAAAACATTTTCCTGCAGCGGGTGGTCCTGCAAGAAATAGTGTAATGTATAAGGATAAGTTAAAGACGACTGGAAAACAATTTTACTTACATATTTGTTACCTTTTTATATCCCAGAGTAAGGTATGATAAGATATATAAATATCATATCTGGTAAGCCAATTTAACATACCCCTGAGTATCGCCAGATGTTCTTTCTCTACACGTTCTTTCACTTTCTTGCATGTCAGTGTCACAACAAAATTGGGAACTAGTTCTTGCCACATGGATCTCTCCTTGGCTGAAACAAACAGAAAACAATTGGCCTTCGAGAAGAAGAGAACATTGATACCAAAATATAACGTATATATATCCTCATGCGCTGAAATAAAAAAAAAAAACATCATCATGAAATACAATGCGAATATAAACAAACATCCACGCATAAGGTAAAGAGATCTAAACTTAAAACTGTGATAATATAACCAGACGTTTCGGAGATATAAGCGTTAGGTCCGTCACCTACGATACCAGCGATATAAATGTATACTTATTCATTGACATGAACTTTTCAATCTGCTAAGGTTGTGTGTAAATGTCGACCTTAGTCGACCTATTAAACATGAATTTTATTTACCTACATAAAAATAGAATGCAAAAAATATATATTTCATCAATATTGATCGCAGGAAAGCATACATAATACTTGTTTTGTTCCATAATTCTCAACAAACGGCTTGATTGTTATTACATGTATTTAATCAATTAATTGACACCTACCTGAATGAATATTTTTCATTTTTTCTCTATATAGATTCAGCATTTCTCGAATTCTATTACAGCCACCAATATTTTCAAAACTAGACTGTAATTTCGAAACGTTGTGTTTGCTGATGATTTCTTTCCTAACGAAGAAATCCAGCACGTCCTTGCCTGTAGCACATCTCTCTAAACCCTCCGTCTGCTCAAGGTTGTCAAAAAAGCTTCTTCCAAGAAATTTCAGTTCATCACGTTTTTCTGCGTGTAAAAGAGCACATCAATTGCGTAAATGTGATATTCATAACAGGTAAAGCTAATGAGATTTAGAGACAGTCTACAGCAAGCCAGCAATGCTTTTTGGGGTATTGTAATTAATTATTTTGGCGCTATCAAATTTTAGAGAAAACGTGATCTGGAACAGGTTAGCGTAGTGATGAATTCGCACAATCGCTGTAATAGTTATATAAAAGGTATACCGAAAATACGATTGGCGCAAAACAACTAAAATAAGATAACCGCTAAAGTATGCACGTTTACAGTAAATAGGTTTGCAGCTGCGGTATTTTGTAATACTGTATTAAGAGAGCTACTTACTTTCTGTTAATTCTTTACTTATATTTCGGAGCAATTCTTCAAAATCACTTTTTGACGGCATTTTAAATCGTTTTTTCTAGAGGCGCTAGACCTGAAATAAAGGTAGAATATAATGTAATTCAATAGTTGAATAAATAAGTTGGCGACGTGCCTTATTCTATTTAAATGGTACACAAACACACATACAAAACAACACAATCCTTTGTCCCAAGTTGGTTGCACTATCGATTTATAACTGTAGTCCCAATACACGTTCAAACATCTTTCAACAGTTTTGAACAGATTTCACACATGAGTGTGACGCCACCTCCTACCGAGGATACGAAAAGATAAGTCAAGGTATCAAAATTAAACGTCCTGAATATCCTTTCACCCACTAGGTTCTAAAATGATGTTTGTTGTTCTTAGAGTTATTTTTCTTTTTTCATTTCTTGTTTTTTCTAGATATATTAGCTTAATTTTTTTTGTCTACTTTGATTTATTTATCATCTATGCATTCAAATTACTTTACAAACTATTTTGGATATTAACAAATTTACAATTGTAATCTTTAATCGGTTGTAATTTAATTAATTGTAACAAGCATTTTCATTGGCTTAAAATATTACTTTATCAGCCCATAAAGGAAAAATCGAGTTGTTGTTTGTAACGTCGCTTTTGATTGGCTGATATATCGGCGTAATGATTTCATAAACAAATGTGAGTTCGGAATTTTTGATATATTATCTTTAGTAAATTGAATTATAAGGATAAGTATGCTACATTGAGAAAAGTTTTAATACATGAACCTCCAATAGGTCTCACAACAAATCGAATATGTATCATTCCAAAGCTGTATCATTTCAAAACTATAACGTTTCAATTCTAATTTTTGCACCACACCCTCCAGCTCTAGCACATGATATTTGTAAATGAAACAAATGATTCCATAGTCGCCCGACTTATAGATCATGTATTAAGCCGGTTTACATATGATTTCTCTGGGCATTTTATTCCTCCTGAATATAGTATGATGGAACATTAATACTATAAGACACTTTTATATATCTACCCAAGGGTCACAAAATGTTGTAAAGCCCGAGGCTTGTCGATGAGTTTTCAAAATTTTGTGATTCCGAAGGTAGAATATCCCTATCCTTGATGTCCACATATGAAAAATAAAAAAAATATGTTCTCTCGTTCCTAGAAGTGTTGCTAAAATTTTGAAATTGTTACGATTTGTTATCCCGCCATTTGGAGAAAAAAGTTAGAAGAAAACCGCAACTGTATGACAGTTTTTAACCCAAATCCGTTGTGTTTGTATTCTTTATAGTAACATCAACATAGTTTCCGAAAATAACGTTAAGATTCATCTTGAAAATAGTAATTTTGTTGACGCAGTGACGTCACTGTTGTATTGCAGGTATGAGGGAAACTTATAGTAAATTTTACATACAATTTATGGAATTATGACAAAATCAAAATAGTACATGATGAATAGTTATTTTACATAAACAATACTGAATTTTTTCTCTACATGAGCAAATGTGAGAGCTGGGCTAAAATGGTATCTATAGGGAATCGATCCCATTATATCCTATACTGTTTGTTCTATGTGCATGTGCCGTATTTTATCTTACCAGTAAACAAAACTGCGATCTAATCACCAAAATAGATCAGTTGGACATGTTACGCTATATACAAAGAGAAATCAGATGACAGCAGTACACATACAATACCGTCTGCTTGCCAGTGAATATTACTATATATAGCCCAGTGAATGTATTATGTTAAATGCCTAACAACGATAACAACAATCGCCCTATTTACTAATTTATTAAACCATGCTAGGTATTGTGACATATTTTTATATATAAATGAATTCATAAAACATTGATTTTTGACAAATGCCTACGGCTATTGAGAAACACTATCTAAGAGATATAGGAAATATAGCAATAATTAAGTCATTTGGTTTACCGGTAAGAGTCCCTTATAATGTTATGGCATTCAAACAGGGAAGTATATTCCCGTTCAATTATCGTATATCGTACGTAATGCAAATATGCCAATGTATGTCAGAACATTATACTTACCATTGTAAAATCCAGCTAAACTAATCAGTTGCTAATGCTTCCTTCATCCGTACACACACATAGCGATCTGCAGCATAGATGAGGTTTGAACAGAAAGTGACAACACAGTTGTGCAAATCCATAAACACTGTTACTTACACATTTTTCACTCATCATTGAGAAGCCTGCGTGGGTGGTGTACGCATGTTTGTGCTTTCATATGCAAATGCCAGCACAAACATTTCCTCATGACACTTAGTTATTTATCCGTAACTTATACTTTGTACATACAGAGGATCTTACATGAGTGGCTATGTACTATGAAAATAATTAAACCAGTTATAAACAATTAAACTAGTTCGATTAAAACCTCATATTTTGTAATAATTTATTGTAAATATACCGTATTTTTGTAATAATTTACCATATATTTTTACCATATATAACAGCCAGGGCCATGCTAGGACGTCCCAGGTTTGTTGGTGGAGGATAGCCGGAGTTTCCCGGTTATATGAAACGTCTTAATTCGTTTCGATTTAAGGTTGTTTTGCGTTAAACAAGCCCCAAGCATAATGATAATTATGGTTAGTGATGAACAGAATACGAATATTAAAAAAAGTAAATAAAAACATTTTTATTTTTATTCAACGTTCTAAGCAGAAAATCCATAATTGTGATTCTATGTTGCTTCACTACATATCATCAGAATAATACAGAACTTACAACTAAAATAGCTGTGGTATTTGCCATGCCATACCATGACGTATCACAGGAGATCAACGTTCAAAAGAACATACACAGATTGCACGTCAGAAAAATATACTTATGTTATCGTGTAAAAAGCATTATCACATGGAACTTGTATAATGATTTTATTAAAGATTGACTCCAAACAACGTGAGTATCGTAATATAAATGTAAGAATGTTATTTCTACCAGAAGTGGGACTACATTGTATTCAACTCGCAGGGTACTCACAGGCTTTTAAAAAACAAATAATAAAAAACAACTGTAACCATTGAAGAAAATTCAGTTATTACCACGGGGGATAAATGTAAATTTTGATTCGATTATTCGTGTTACCATGAAATTTTGTCGACGTCATCACTAATCGAGCGACGTCAAGTTGCTGTTTCAAGCATTTGTATTTGATGAAAAAACTGACGTTAAAAACAGACTGTTTTGGTATCAAAATCTGTGATATTTTCCACCCTGGGGGTTAAAATCGACCATTTTCTCGCTATTCACGAGGTGTCCTACTTAAAAAAGGTTTAGTAGATATAACGACCTTGAACTGGACATGAGTCGACCTTAGACACAATAGTTTGATGATCATGTGACCGGAAACTAGATGACAACGTGCGGTATACAGGATTGTCTACAGTTAAACAATGAGTAGTATATTTTCAAGCAACTATAAAAACTTACATTTAAAACACTTCATCGTAATATTATACTGAAAGACTTGAATAAGTAAGAATGTACCTTTTAGTTATTCCTTGTGGAAAGAAATCGATACCATTTTTCAAAAATCAAATTACGGCTTGTTAAATTACAAAGATAATTTCATTGCTAATGAAAGTATCCCTACATCAAAACACCAGCGTTATATTTTGAATATCAGTATTGTTATGCAAAAGTGATATATTTAAGAATTAATGTACTGCAAGAAAAATATTTAAATATGCTCTGTTGACGAAACCGTGAAATACACGCCCCGAGAAATCAAAGCATCTGTGGAATAGTATAACCATATACACAGTGTAATGACTGCCGTGGCATCTGTGGAATAGTATAATCATATACACAGTCTAATGACTACCCTGACATACGTGGAACACTATAATCATATACACAGTGTAATGACTACCCTGACATCCGTGGAATAGTTATAACCATATACACAGTGTAATGACTACCCTGACATCCGTTGAATAGTATAAATATATACAAAGTGTAATGACTACCTTGACATCCGTGGAATAGTATAATCATATACACAGTGTAATGACTACCCTGACATCCGTGGAATAGTATAATCATATACATAATGTAATGACTACCCTGACATCCGTGGAATAGTATAATCATATACACAGTGTAATGACTACCCTGACATCCGTGGAATAGTATAATCATATACATAATGTAATGACTACCCTGACATCCGTGGAATAGTATAATCATACACACAGTCTAATGACTACCCTGACATCCGTGGAATAGTATAATCATATACATAATGTAATGACTACACTGACATCCGTGGAATAGTATAATACATATACATAATGTAATGACTACCCTGACATCCGTGGAATAGTATAATCATATACATAATGTAATGACTACCCTGACATCCGTGGAATAGTATAAATCATATATATAGTGTAATGACTACCCTGACATCCGTGGAATAGTATAATCATATACACAGTGTAATGACTACCCTGACATCCGTGGAATAGTATAATCATATACACAGTCTAATGACTACCCTGACGTCCGTGGAATAGTATAATCATATACACAGTCTAATGACTACCCTGACATCCGTGGAATAGTATATCATATACATAATGTAATGACTACCCTGACATCCGTGGAATAGTATAATCATATACACATTGTAATGACTACCCTGACATCCGTGCAATAGTATAATCATATACATAATGCATGACTACCTGACGTCCGTGGAATAGTATATATACACAGTGTAATGACTACCCTGACATCCGTGGAATAGTATAATCATATACATAATTAATGACTACCCTGACATCCGTGGAATAGTATAACATATACATAATGCAATGACTACCCTGATCCGTGGAATAGTATAATCATATACACAGTGTAATGACTACCCTGACATCCGTGGAATAGTATAATCATATACATAATGTAATGACTACCCTGACATCCATGGAATAGTATAATCATGTTACACAGTGTAATGACTACCCTGACATCCGTGGAATAGTATAATCATATACATAAGTAATGACACCCTAATGACTATACCTGACTGACATCCGTGGAATAGTATAATCATATACACAGTGTAATGACTACCCTGACATCCGTGGAATAGTATAATCATGTACACAATGTAATGACTACCCTGACATCCGTGGAATAGTATAATCATGTACACATGTAATGACTACCCTGACATCCGTGGAATAGTATAATCATTACATATGTAATGACTACCCTGACATCCGTGGAATAGTACATATGTAATGACTACCCTGACATCCGTGGAATAGTATAATCATATACATAATGTAATGACTACCCTGACATCCGTGGAATAGTATAATCATATACACAGTGTAATGACTACCCTGACATCCGTGGAATAGTATAATCATTAAATGTAATGACTACCTGACATCCGTGGAATAGTATAATCATGTACACAGTGTAATGACTACCCTGACATCATGGAATAGTATAATCATGTACACAGTGTAATGACTACCCTGACATCCGTGGAATAGTATAATCATATACACATTGTAATGACTACCCTGACATCCGTGGAATAGTATAATCATATACACAGTGTAATGACTACCTGACATCCGTGGAATAGTATAATCATATACACAGTGTAATGACTACCCTGACATCCGTGGAATAGTATAATCATATACACATTGTAATGACTACTCTGACATCCTGTGAATAGTATAATCATATACACAGTGTAATGACTACCCTGACATCCGTGGAATAGTATAATCATATACACATGTAATGACTACCCTGACATCGTGATAGTATTCTAATACACAGTGTAATGACACCTGACATCCGTGGAATAGTATAATCATATACACAGTGTAATGACTACCCTGACATCCGTGGAATAGTATAATCATATACACAGTGTAATGACTACCCTGACATCCGTGGAATATTATAAATATATACAAAGTGTAATGACTACCCTGACATCCGTGGAATAGTATAATCATATACATAATGTAATGACTACACTGACATCCGTGGAATAGTATAATCATATACACAGTGTAATGACTACCCTGACATCCGTGGAATAGTATAATCATGTATAACATACACAGTGTAATGACTACCCTGACATCCGTGGAATAGTATAATCATCATATACATAGTGTAATGACTACCCTGACATCCGTGGAATAGTATAATCATATACATAATGTAATGACTACCCTGACATCCGTGGAATAGTATAATCATATACATAGTGTAATGACTACCCTGACATCCGTGGGATATATGTAATGACTACCTGACATCCGGGGAATATATATAATCATATACATAGTGTAATGACTACCCTGACATCCGTGAATAGTATAATCATATACACAGTGTAATGACTACCCTGACATCCGTGGAATAGTATAATCATATACACAGTGTAATGACTACCCTGACATCCGTGGAATAGTATAATCATATACACAGTGTAATGACTACCCTGACATCCGTGGAATAGTATATCATATACATAGTGTATGACTACCCTGACATCCGTGGAATAGTATATATATACAATGTAATGACTACCCTGACATCCGTGGAATAGTATAATCATATACATAAGTGTAATGACTACCCTGACATCCGTGGAATAGTATAATCATATACATAGTGTAATGACTACCCTGACATCCGTGGAATAGTATAATCATATACATAATGTAATGACTACCCTGACATCCGTGGAATAGTATAATCATATACACGTGTAATGACTACCCTGACATCCGTGGAATAGTATAATCATATACATAGTGTAATGACTACCCTGACATCCGTGGAATAGTATAATCATATACATAGTGTAATGACTACCCTGACATCCGTGGAATAGTATAATCATATACATAGTGTAATGACTACCCTGACATCCGTGGAATAGTATAATCATATACATAGTGTAATGACTACCCTGACATCCGTGGAATAGTATAATCATATACACAGTGTAATGACTACCCTGACATCCGTGGAATAGTATAATTCATATACACAGTGTAATGACTACCCTGACATCCGTGGAATAGTATAATCATATACACAGTGTAATGACTACCCTGACATCCGTGGAATAGTATAATCATATACACAGTGTAATGACTACCCTGACATCCGTGGAATAGTATAATCATATACACAGTGTAATGACTACCCTGACATCCGTGGAATAGTATAATCATATACATAGTGTAATGACTACCCTGACATCCGTGGAATAGTATAATCATATACATAGTGTAATGACTACCCTGACATCCGTGGAATAGTATAATCATATACATAGTGTAATGACTACCCTGACATCCGTGGAATAGTATAATCATATACATAGTGTAATGACTACCCTGACATCCGTGGAATAGTATAAATATATAATAATGTAATGACTACCCTGACATCCGTGGAATAGTATAATCATATACAGTGTAATGACTACCCTGACATCCGTGGAATAGTATAATCATATACATAGTGTAATGACTACCCTGACATCCGTGGAATAGTATAATCATATACATAGTGTAATGACTACCCTGACATCCGTGGAATAGTATAATCATATACATAGTGTAATGACTACCCTGACATCCGTGGAATAGTATAATCATATATACATAGTGTAATGACTACCCTGACATCCGTGGAATAGTATAATCATATACATAGTGTAATGACTACCCTGACATCCGTGGAATAGTATAATCATATACATAGTGTAATGACTACCCTGACATCCGTGGAATAGTATAATCATATACATAGTGTAATGACTACCCTGACATCCGTGGAATAGTATATCATAACATGTAATACTACTGACAGAATGTAATGACTGACTACCTGACATCCGTGGAATAGTATAATCATATACATAGTGTAATGACTACCCTGACATCCGTGGAATAGTATAATCATATACATAGTGTAATGACTACCCTGACATCCGTGGAATAGTATAATCATATACATAGTGTAATGACTACCCTGACATCCGTGGAATAGTATAAATCATAGTTAATGACTACCCTGACATCCGTGGAATAGTATAATCATATACATATGTAATGACTACCCTGACATCCGTGGAATAGTATAATCATATACATAGTGTAATGACTACCCTGACATCCGTGGAATAGTATAATCATATACATAATGTAATGACTACCCTGACATCCGTGGAATAGTATAATCATATACATAATGTAATGACTACCCTGACATCCGTGGAATAGGAATGTAATGACTATAATCCGTGAATAGTATAATCATATACATATGTAATGACTACCCTGACATCCGTGGAATAGTATAATCATATACATAATGTAATGACTACCCTGACATCCGTGGAATAGTATAATCATATACATAATGTAATGACTACCCTGACATCCGTGGAATAGTATAATCATATACATAGTGTAATGACTACCCTGACATCCGTGGAATAGTATAAATCATATACATAATGTAATGACTACCCTGACATCCGTGGAATAGTATAATCATATACATAGTGTAATGACTACCCTGACATCCGTGGAATAGTATAATAATATACACATGTGTAATGATACCTGACACCGACATCCGTGAATAGTATGGTGTAATGACTACCCTGACATCCGTGGAATAGTATAATCATATACATAGTGTAATGACTACCCTGACATCCGTGGAATAGTATAATCATATACATAGTGTAATGACTACCCTGACATCCGTGGAATAGTATAATCATATACATAATGTAATGACTACCCTGACATCCGTGGAATAGTATAATCATATACATAATGTAATGACTACCCTGACATCCGTGGAATAGTATAATCATATACATAATGTAATGACTACCCTGACATCCGTGGAATAGTATAATCATATACATACATAGTGTAATGACTACCCTGACATCCGTGGAATAGTATAATCATATACATAATGTAATATGACTACCCTGACATCCGTGGAATAGTATAATCATATACATAATGTAATGACTACCCTGACATCCGTGGAATAGTATTATAATCATATACATGTGTAATGACTACCCTGACATACATCGTGGAATAGTATAATCATATACATAGTGTAATGACTACCCTGACATCCGTGGAATAGTATAATCATATACATAATGTAATGACTACCCTGACATCCGTGGAATAGTATAATCATATACATAATGTAATGACTACCCTGACATCCGTGGAATAGTATAATCATATACATAATGTAATGACTACCCTGACATCCGTGGAATAGTATAATCATATACATAATGTAATGACTACCCTGACATCCGTGGAATAGTATAAATCATGGTATAATCATATACATAATGTAATGACTACCCTGACATCCGTGGAATAGTATAATCATATACATAATGTAATGACTACCCTGACATCCGTGGAATAGTATAATCATATACATAGTGTAATGACTACCCTGACATCCGTGGAATAGTATAATCATATACATAATGTAATGACTACCCTGACATCCGTGGAATAGTATAAACATATACACAGTGTAATGACTACCCTGACATCCGTGGAATAGTATAAATATTATACATAATGTAATGACTACCCTGACATCCGTGGAATAGTATAATCATATACATAATGTAATGACTACACTGACATTCGTGGAATAGTATATACATATATACAGTCTAGTGACTACCATAACATCAATGGAATAGTATAATCATATAACTGCTAGTTGTTATCTTATAACAATCAAATTATCGTATAGCTGGTCATTTTTCCAGGTATGATAACATTGTAGAACATACATCTATGCTGCTAAAAGCAAGTACGTAAATTATAGGCACAATTTGAAAACTATCACATAAACTTTCGGCAAATTATTAAAGATGGGCGAAGCAACTTATGTTCCTGTATTTCATTGAAACTGAGACGATAGAAGATGTACATCACATATAGACTTTCACATTTATTTAAACGAAAATTAGTGTTATAGCACAAAAACTAAGTTTCTAAAGTGTCATGTTGTTCTGAAATTACTTGAGTATAATAATACTTGGCATGCCCGTTTTCATCCTCGATACTCAAGGTGTTCCGATCACTAATGATCTCTAGACCCCTGGACTATATCATTTGAAGTTGGAAGTTGCTCTCTCTGTAGTCTTCAAAGAAAATTTTTGCAGGCCTATGATTGGTTCAGATTTTTTCACTGGAGCTGCCTTCAGTTACTATGAGATAGTCCAGGGTGTAGAGATCTTAAGTGATCGGAACCCCTGGAGTATCGAGGATGAACCTTTCTGCACATCAACATTTCTGTGTAGGAACCTATACATCTATCCTATTCGATGGTGATATTAACACATGAATGTCTGCAGTAAATAGTCCTTTCCTTATTGAGCTAAAAAGGACATACACATGTAATAAAAAGCAGCGAAATCTAACAAACTTAAATGCTGGTAGAAAACCACTGTATAGCGGGTAAATTTCGCGGGTCGTATATTTTTGCTATATTAGTGGTTTTACTGAAACCCGCAAATTCAAGACATATAATTTTATCGTACCATCGTCGAGACGTCTGTTTGGTGTGAACCTTATCCAAAATGACACATCTCACAAGAGAAAATATGGACCCCGCGAATTTAAAGCACTAAACAGCAGTTAGCGAAATAATATTTTGACAAGTAAAAGGTAATCTCTGAATTTTACTGCTTAGGAATTTAGTATTTCATTAATTTCGTTTAGATGTCTGTGTGCTTTGTTTAAGCTTTCTTGTGAATTGCATGAGTGCAGTTTGCTGATAAGAAGGCACGAGATGTCTCTTGCTCTTTGCAGACTGTCCGCGTCCCCGATCTCTCGATAGCAGACGACCAACCCAAACAGGGCTTGGAGACGAAAATGTGACAATCCGACATCCGTGTTCTTCTCCATTGTGTCTGCTTCCTCCAAATGCTCAATGGCTTTCGCTATATGACTCCCTCCTTCTGGTGACTTTAACATGTAAAATTTCGCTAACTGAACATGGAGTCCAGGAAGTGCAGTAAAGTCAGCCATTTCTTTCATTAAGTCTGTTAGTTTCTTAGCACATTCCATGCCCAGTCCATAGGTTTCTCGCTTTTCTGTGTCTGTAGTATGCAGTTCGAACAGACGGCAGTAACATTTGAGCAGGAATTTCCGACACATTGCTGTGTGGTGAAAGTTCTTACATTCTTTACTGAGCTTCAAAACTCCAAATTCGAAGTAATCTTCTTTGTCATGAAGCAACGAGGTGTACTTTGTTACAGCACTACGAAGTACCATCAACTTTTCTTCATTTGTTGTATTTGTTTGATCAACCTTTAGTAGTTTGTACAGAAGGCCGTTCCTCTGAGTTATCAGAAACTGTATTGAAAGAAAATTGGGACATTTCTCTTTCAGGTGTTCGCCCAGCCCCCATGATAATTCCATAAACTTTTTGCGTAAATGTTTCTGTAAGTAGTGATTTCGGCCGTTGTTGTAAAGTATGACAATTAACAGTTCAACAAAGAAAAACTCGCGGACAACGTCGAGAGGTGCTGCCAGCTTCTTCTTAACAAGCTCGCTATGCAGTTCGCTTCCTAGCTCTTCTTCGAAAGAAAACCGGGGTAGATTCGACCGTGTCTTCAGGTGTTCCATGTCCTTGTCTGGACGTTTCATGGAGGGAATAAATTCTTTGATGAATTTGTCTGGAATTTTTGTTTTAAGAGAGCTTAACTTTTCAACCAGAATACCTTCTTTTCTAGTGTGCTCTGTGATGTGTCTTTTGTCAAACCTCGTATCTCCAGAGAGGTCTAATCCAAATTGAGAAGGATCTTCCCCAATCATTTGAAAGCAATGCGTCATGGCTCGAGTGAGGTATTGATTTACCAAGAAGTTGTCGACGCCTTTGATACGGAATGTCACACCGACAAGCGTGTTCACGTAACATATCAAGGTTTCTGTCACAAGGGTCGCTTAGCGCTTCAGCCATCCGGAGAACATTCATAGCGTGGTCGATAAACAAGATATTCGTCTGCATTGATGACCATAATCTACAATCCATGATCATGTTCGTGGCGAAAAAATTAAGTAAACTAAGAATTCGCTGATTTCTCTCCTTCGTGGACAGGCGATTCAAAAGAGCCATTTGTGTTAAAGCGTGTATTGATATAACGCGGTCATGGCCAAGACCCTTCAAGTCACAGAGAGCATACTTTCTAAGTCTTTCTATGACATTGCTGTCTTCGTATTTGTGGCCATGAATAGATCCACTCTTGAGTAGTCTAGACAATACTCCGACTTGAATATGTTCGTGATGTAGGAAAGGGATGAGAGACAGTAGTATCTTACCGTCATCGTTCAGTTTTAGTTCCACCCTTTCCAAAATAATTCTGTTTGCGGCAATTAGTCGTTTTTTGTAGTACTGACCGATGTTTTCTGCGTGATCTTCTGCAGCATCGAAAAATTGTTCATCTTCCTTTAACATTTTTGTGAACTCTAAAAGGTCCATCCCCGATTTTTCGATGTAGTGTTTAGATAGCATCAAACCGAATGGCGAGTTCCCGAATAATTTGGCCAAAGCTTTAATATCTTCATCCTTAGCATTTGTAATAGCCGATTGCGTTCTGTCTGAATCTGAACTATGTCTGAAGAAAGGAATAACTTCCTCGTCTAGTAAGCCAGTAACCTCCATGGTTCTACATGCAATGCCAATATCGCCATTCATAGTAGCAATAATTTTGACATTTCGTGAGCTTTCCTTGAAGATCTTCAGAATCTTGCTCACGATTTCGTTACATGAATCGCCAACGTCGTCAAAGATGAGCAAGTGTGTTTTCCTAGCTTGTTTTTTGGGCCTCCCAGATTATCCAGAACCATCTGTCCCATCTCCTCCAAGTAATGTGCCTTGTCCTTGTTATTGCCTTCCGGTTTCATTTGAAGGCGTTCTAAGAGGTCAATCATTGATTTGATTAACTCTGTTCTCCCTTCACAGTCTAGCTTCCATATTACTGATTCCCCGTTCTCCTTGAAGAATTCCTGTGCGTAATTGCATGCCAATTGGGTTTTTCCTGTCGCTGGTGGACCTGTTCGAGCAAACATATACGTTTGTTATATCAATTACATACAGTTGGTATGCGATCATATCGTATAATCGCTTACTTTCGCGTATCCAAATTTTGCGCCCTTAAACTGGGAGATGACAATTTAGAAAACCAAAATTTCGCAATTTAACTTCAAATGTATATATGATTTAACTCATTCACGGATCAAAATTTCGTAATCATAGCGATGACCCACAAAATCGCAAAAATATCATGCCCACAAAAAATGTAGTAGCGGGCTACATGGTAATAATCTTTCTCATGCTTTGTTTATCTTTGCTTTACATATCTTGCAATCTTTGCTTAATTTTTTATGATACTTACCCAAAATAGCAATTATGTTCTCTGCGAGCAATGCCTCTTCTAATGCGGTACAGTGTTTCACTTTCAGGAAGTGTGGAACAGTGGCATATCCAACTCTCCATTTTGCTGTTGAAATATATAAAATAATTAGAAACTATATTTACTTCGTACAAATAGGATAACTCGTTAAATTTATCAATGTTTCATTAGTTTTCAAAATTGTTCAAAAGCATCAATAAGTAATAAAGGCAACAAGTGTAGATGTGCGACAAGACTTTCTGCTATCAAAAAGTATCATATTCAAACTTGGAACAGAAAATATTCCGGGAACATCAGACGAACTTCCGATTCTACCTACACATATGCATTATAAAAATGGGCAAGGCGGGATGATTTTCAGAATTTATCAGCTACTGGATAAATAACTAGTTCTCTTAGGGAAAATAAACGACCAAAACTTATTAAATGTCATCCTATGTGTGTAAACAGTATCATTCAACGTTTAACAACAAAATAAGACAATAAACGTTGATAGAAACATTCTACAGGAAAAAATAGTATAACTATAAATAATAATGCCTCAAAACGTCAAAATCTACAACACAACCCAAAAAACGTCAATATTACCTCTGAACTTTAAAAAATAATTTTCATCGTACATTACATTATCGACAGATATAATTATACAGGGTTACAAGGTACGCCATCATAAAGAAAAGAAGCAAATTGCTACCTTACCTTCTTTCATGAGGATAAGATTATTTTTCAAAGGCTCTAGTTCGGAAGAAAGATCTTTGCGGCCAATATACACCAAAAGTGAGTGCAGGTTTTCAACATTGGAATCAGATATGAATCCTTTCCTCTCCAAAAGTACCATGAGTTCCTCTCCAGTGCTAATGCCTTCCAGATCACCGGAGGGAAACAATTTTTTGTTTGCGCCAATGACAAACTTGGCACTTTTCACGTCACCTGTCCATGAGAATAGAGCGTTGGTGTTATTAGAAATAAGAATTCTAATAGTGTCAAAGTAGTTTGACTTTTTGATTAGGATACTTAGTATATACTGACCAAGAAAATTAGAAAATATATGATTCAAACTGAAACTTTGTCAAAGTAGTTTGTCTTTTTTAACTAGTATTTTTTAAAGGAGATATTAATTGCACAAGGACACAAAAATGACGAAGGAAATTTTACTTAATGAAAATGGAGAAATAAGGTTTAACTTACCTGTTTCAAGGTTCTTGCCAATATCGGCAAGAACAGTGCGGTATGATGTTAGGTTGGAAGAAGTCGCCATTTTTTTAATCTGAAAAAAGAAATATTCAAATCACTGCATTACATCTCACCGCTAGAAAATAATATATTGAAGTTAAAAACCATATCTTTATACCTGTGTCTGATAGCATAAAAATGGGTATGTATATATAATGCATCAATTTGCTTTACTTTAAGAATGTATGTCCGTTTTAAATGAATCCCAGAGTTCTAAAATCTTCCAATTACGAAAACCTGACCTGTTCTTAAAGGGACAATTCAGTATAAGGGAACATTAAAATTTGTACATATATCGGAAAACCCCAGTTCTAATGGAGATTAGATCAGTCGGTTTTACTGTGATATGCATGAAAAGTCCATGGTGATGAAATACGTGTGAAATGTTCAAACTCGCTCGCTGTCCGCCATTACACATTGTGGTCGAACTTCTTTTATGCCGAACCCTGTTTCTTGCTCGTAAAGTTATGCAACTTTAGTCTAGAACTGCTCAAATTGCTCCGACAGTAGTGTGTTTACCTTATTAGGTGAATTATCTTGCCTAAAAATCATTTTATCACCTCCTCAGTGGTTATGTAGTTCATTTGTTTAATGTTTTGTAATTACAACGGTCTCAATTAAAATACTAAAAAATGACGTGAAATTTGTCAATATTTTATGTCATATGTTGCATAAGAAATGTAGAACATACATTTATGCCATAATTTGCTTCTTGGTTATGTAAAAGAATTAGCCTAAGTGAATTGTCTCTTAAAACCTTGGTTGTTAAAATACCGTAACATGAATCACGAAATCAAAACATGAAAAACAAATTTAAAAAATCAAAATTTAGTTTTATAGTACAGCCATAGAGACCGGGATGAAAATATTGAACGTAATCAATTTTTAGCTACACGTTATGTTAACGACGAATAACGCTAAAAACGTGTGGTGCAATCCGTCTCGTTATTGTGTGGAATTCCTAAGTCATTACCTGTATATATAGGTGTCCTATACTATTGTATTGATAACATTTAAACCTTATCTATAGTTAAATATAGTAATGCCATCATTATTGCCGATACATAACTTTACACAAAGTGTAGTTTTCGTAAACGCAGTTACAATAAAACTTCGTTTGTATTTATCTTTCACAATCATTCTTGATTTAAACTTATCGATGATACAATCAACAAAAATATATTTCGTGATTCTAGTTTCAAAACAATATCGCGAAGATTAATTTTCGTAGAATGAAAATGTATTTGAATTTCCGTTCATATTTATATTTAGTATATGTGAACGGATATATATGATATATGATATGACTGGAATTAAATATATCTAGAAAACTAATGTTAATAATTTTTGAATAATCAACTGTCAGGCTAACAAATAATACTCATGTATTTTTAAATAAACACAATGTATTGAGCATATATTAATGGCCTATTTAACGCATGGATGCCTAATTCCCGTGAAGAATCGATCATTGTCCAGCGTGGAGAATACACTCCAGTTGTGTCCATTGAAGTTTGTACAGGCGTCATCAGTATGGACATTCATGTGTAACTGTTTCAATTTAAGCTAGATCACATCGAATTTTCATGTTTCTGTTTCAATTTTCATGTTCATGTTTTGAAATCTTTTGTTGACATATCTACCATATCAAAATACAATATTGTATTTCAAATTTCTAACATTAGTTTCCTTTTTGTTATAATTTATATTAAATATTTGATATCCCAAATATCATTTCACCTCGATACAAAGCAACCAACTTTCCATTTTCATTATATAGCTGGGTTTCGTTTTGAATAGAAACGTGCCGGTTGGCTAGAGATTTTAAGTTACATTATCCATAGCAACAATAGGAATAAAATGGTTTAAATTAGTTTTATTTTTCTTATAATTTATATAGATACTTATAGCTGGGTAGTTGACTATTTATATATATATTTATAGCTGGGTAGTTGACTATTTATATATATATTTATAGCTGGATAGTTGACTACTTATATATATATTTATAGCTGGATAGTTGACTATTTATATATATAATCATAGCTGGATAGTTGACTATTTATATATATAATCATAGCTGGATAGTTGACTATTTATATATATAATTATAGCTGAATAGTTGACTATTTATATATATAATTATAGCTGAATAGTTGACTATTGATATATATAATCATAGCTGGATAGTTGACTATTTATATATATACTTATAGCTGGATAGTTGACTATTTATATATATACTTATAGCTGGATAGTTGACTATTTATATATATACTTATAGCTGGATAGTTGACTATTTATATATATATTTATAGCTGGATAGTTGACTATTTATATATATAATTATAGCTGGATAGTTGACTATTTATATATATACTTATAGCTGGATAGTTGACTATTTATATATATAATCATAGCTGGATAGTTGACTATTTATATATATACTTATAGCTGGATAGTTGACTATTTATATATATACTTATAGCTGGATAGTTGACTATTTATATATATACTTATAGCTGGATAGTTGACTATTTATATATATACTTATAGCTGGATAGTTGACTATTTATATATATATTTATAGCTGGATAGTTGACTATTTATATATATAATTATAGCTGGATAGTTGACTATTTATATATATACTTATAGCTGGATAGTTGACTATTTATATATATAATCATAGCTGGATAGTTGACTATTTATATATATACTTATAGCTGGATAGTTGACTATTTATATATATACTTATAGCTGGATAGTTGACTATTTATATATATACTTATAGCTGGATAGTTGACTATTTATATATATACTTATAGTGGATAGTTGACTATTTATATATATAATTATAGCTGGATAGTTGACTATTTATATATATAATTATAGCTGGATAGTTGACTATTTATATATATACTTATAGTGGATAGTTGACTATTTATATATATAATTATAGCTGGATAGTTGACTATTTATATATATACTTATAATGGATTGTTGACTATTTATATATATACTTATAGCTGGATAGTTGACTATTCAGTCGTAAAAACTAATATTTATGTTCACAACCATTATATAATTATCGTTACTATTTATATGTTGTACACAATATATGATGTAGGAATTCCAATGGAACTTTATGAACAACCGTAGTGTATTGGTAAGAATTCCGGGTAAAAGCATGTCATACCGATAACTACTGAAACCCTATACTACACTTAATATATGAACACGCCCACTGTATTACTAGATCTTATTTTTATCCTAATGTACTCATATGTATTTCAATGTAGTCATTACGGTACATTTCATTCTTAATTTCGAACTCGTGACAATGACTAATTACAAGAAAGGAATACGTTAGTATGTAAGAATGACGGTACTTGACAAACAAATAAGACATATCGGTTTACGGTCCGTCTTCAATGTATATCCATGATTAGAAGCTAGAAAAACATGGTGGTTCATATTTTTGAGGAATACTTAAAAGTGAAAGTGACTCATTTTACAAGCATTTAATTTTCATTATAATTTATCCTATATCTCATTCAATAAGGGGAATATCAAGAATATGATTTCCAGTAAAAGGTCTAGCAGAATTGTGATGTTCCAAATGTGACCTGTGTTCAGTATCTTTATAGAAGAAATATTGCTTAAATAGAAACGGCTCATAACAACAAGATATTAACAATGAAAATTAATAAGGCAATTAGATAATGAATACAATAAATATACTGGTATGCACATATCAAATACATTCATTTCATTATAAAACAAAAACTACCCCAAATACCAGAATATTGAAAGTTAACATGGCTCATTCACACTAAGCTAGGTTCCATTTGACAAACGTAAACGATATATTTGTAGAATTAACTATTTATAATGCACAAATATATTACATAAAAGGTGGTGTTCATGCTAATGTTAAAAATCACACAGAAACTACCCACAATCCAATTTTCTTTAAACTTTGCATACCGAAAGTTCTACTAGTTGTTCCTTTAACATAACGCATTTTTTTCCTTTCGTGATTTTAAAAAGGCCCAAAGAACCTGAAATCTTAATGTTCATTTCATCAAGACTACATGCACAAAACCATGCCAAAAAAGGTCATCCTTTGTTAAATATTCTACATTTTTACATGTAAGTGAAAATTGGTAATTAGAGATTATGAGGTATGCCGTAATAAGATAGTAACAATTTTGAAATACTTTGTTACCGTGGTAACGAAATAAAGGCCTCTTGATTGGTCAAACTTATATTGCAGCCTTTGTGGTTTTGTTATTCTTTTTAGGTTAAATATATATATATTTGAAAATCAAATGAAATTATGTTTCGATCGTTAATCTTTTTCAATTCAATTTCAAATAGTTTTCTACATATTATGAGGAATAATCTTAATTTGTATCTTTTGTATCTTATCTAGTTGTTAAGCTTTCTGTACTGTTAGGGAAAATGCAAGAATAAAAATGCAGCAATTGTAAAGTATAGATGTTAGTTTACGTAATTCTAACACTAGGCCTATTTGTTGTTTTATTATGGTACCTATGGTCAATTTTGAATTTACTGTCACCTAGGGCAAATGTTGATTTTTTTTTTTAAATTCTCTTTGGCTGGATTTTGAAATTTTGGAATTCGAAGTGCTATTTTTTATTTTCCCGGATTTCAATCATTTTGAAAAAAAGTATATCTGCTGTAAAATTACACCTATGACATGTTTTTAAATGATTTGAAAGTGTGGACAAAATCGATAACAGGCCAAATATTTGAAGCACACCCAATACCCCTAATTTTTATCCTGCCAAAAATTTGAATTTTTTCGAATGAAAAATCAAATTGTAGTAAAAATATATATATATATAATTATAAATGGATATCAAATAAAGAATGAAGTATCTTTCATTAACAAAAATAATTTAAAATGTGTTCAAATGGTGGCCCTTGACACATACCCAGAGCATTGTAACAAAACATCATTTTAGGCCTTTAGTAGAACAAAATAGATAAAAAACGCATATGCAAATGTATAATGCTGGATGTATGGAATCGGAGCGTGGGCGAATTTTGCAACCTCACCTTTCTCTGGCTCGATTATCATGATCTGCTAGTAAAAAATAAAAAGTATATCATTAAAATATATAGAGAGTACTTGTACAAGTTGTACAAGTACATAGGGCCAGGGTTGTTCAAGCGTGTATCTCAATGATATGTATATTAACGACAGAACGAAACGTGTAATTATTACCTTAACGGTTGAAGTGTTTAATGGCTTTGTCATTCAAGCTCGTCACTAAACCTAATATCATGAAGACCGAAGGCGATGTCAAAATCTCGTTGAAAGAGAACATTTAGTTCAAACAACTTTCTGTTAATGTATATTCAAAACTGTCATTTGCTGTCCTCGCCTTGCTCAATTGAATACTTATTTGAGAAAATGATTACAGCACAATGGGTACTCTTTGGTATTTAATACCCATATCCCTTCATGGTTATATTGTTCAATAGTTATTCATAGTTATTCTGTACACCAATATTAATTACAATACCATTACTGGTACTATAGATATAAACATATTCATTCTGTTTTTCGAGTTACAAACAAAACCTCTCTCGATAGTACATAAAGAGTCTGTATATTGTATTGATGTATACTTCCTGCCTCTCATAAAGATTAGCTAAAACGGTCTAATATGTCCTTATGTGGATATTCCCTTTTCCGACACTTCCTGGGTAGCACAATGAAGTAAATAATTCAGTTTCTGAATGTTTTACTTCTCATGCACTCGTTGTCAGTCTACTGCACACTGTAAACTGTACTAAACATTTAGTATGGGGAATCACGACCTGCATTCAATGGCCGCACCTTTACTGTGACAAGGGACAATACAGCCCACTGTGAACTGATTATGGTTTGAAATCTAGTAGCATTAATCAAGGATTTAAAATTTATCTACGGCCTTGAATTAACGAGTATCATAAGAGAGGGTAAGGGTAATATCTTAATACATACTACGTATAATATATATATCACAAAATGTAAATGTATACTCACTAATCTAAAACGTCCTCGGTTACTCAAAGTAAAATGGCCTCCCACACGTCAGTTGACTTCAATACACAGCAAACAGCCTTCCATTTCGAATATGGTCATCAATGGAGAGGAACGTGCCGGTTTTAGCTAGACCGTGAGGGTACTCTTGAACGAACCCGTTCCAAGTTGACAACACACGGCTGAAGTAACACTATCCATAGCAATAATGAGAATAAAGTCGTTAATCGATTACACATAAGTTACGGGGACTGAATGTAGGCGTAACTCATATGTGTATGCGTCTATTAATATGCTTCCTGAATTTCCAGTAACAAATGTTTATTTTTAGACCTGTTGTAGTGGGTTAAAAACCCATGCACACATACAGGTTAAATAGATCTTTAATTTCTTAAAGTCGATTTGCGTAGTTACAGAAAAGTATTCTTATTGCGATATTTTTTAAGCTCAGAGACGCCTTTCGTCAGTATGAATCTGATAATAGTGGACGTGATTTGGTTCAGTGATTCTTCTTGGTTACAACAACAAACATTGAGTGTATTGGAAGAATTAATTCAAAATGGCTGAGACTAACCAACTGATCGCAATAAAACAATAAAAAACAAATCACAAAACAGATCGTGAAAATCCTTGACTCAAATTATCTACATGTACTTGATAATAAGTTTGGGGATGGATTTTTGAATGATAAGTTTGGAAAGGGATTGTAGTTCATAAATATTAAGTTTGAAGAAGGATCGTACTTCATAAATAATAAGCTTACAGTAAGTGTTGCAAGCAACACACGTCCCCTGCCGTCAGTTAGGTTGTCTAATCTATGGCCAGTTATTATCGCTCAGTAAAGCTTTCATTGTATGAAGTTTGAACAAATAATGTTTATGTGTTCTAAAGTTAAATTATTGTCCGAAAACTAAAATTTGTGAAACAATCTATTTTAGTGACTTTTGTAGTTGATCTTTTGACTTATAGCTGGATAGTTGACTATTTATATATATATTTATAGCTGGATAGTTGACTATTTATATATATAATAGCTGGATAGTTGACTATTTATATATATAATTATAGCTGGATAGTTGACTATTTATATATATAATTATAGTGGATTTTGACTATTTGACTATATATATATACTTATAGCTGGATAGTTGACTATTTATATATATAATTATAGCTGGATAGTTGACTATTTATATATATATACTTATAGCTGGATAGTTGACTATTATATATATATACTTATAGCTGGATAGTTGACTATTTATATATATATACTTATAGCTGGATAGTTGACTATTTTATATATACTTATATAGTTGACTATTTATATATTATAGCTGGATAGTTGACTATTTATATATATACTTATAGCTGGATAGTTGACTATTTATATATATACTTATAGCTGGATAGTTGACTATTTATATATATAATTATAGCTGGATAGTTGGCTGGATAGTTGACTATTTATATATATATATACTTATAGCTGGATAGTTGACTATTTATATATATACTTATAGCTGGATAGTTGACTATTTATATACTATATTATAGCTGGATAGTTGACTATTTATATATATACTTATAGCTGGATAGTTGACTATTTATATATATACTTATAGCTGGATAGTTGACTATTTATATATATAATTATAGCTGGATAGTTGACTATTTATATATATAATTATAGCTGGATAGTTGACTATATTATTATATGGATATACTTATAGCTGGATAGTTGACTATTTTATATATATATATATATAGCTGGATAGTTGACTATTTATATATATAATTTAGCTGGATAGTTATATTTATATATATACTTATAATGGATTGTTGACTATTTATATATATACTTATTGCTGGATAGTTGACTATTCAGTCGTAAAAACTAATATTTATGTTCACAACCATTATATAATTATCGTTACTATTTATATGTTGTACACAATATATGATGTAGGAATTCCAATGGAACTTTATGAAAAACCGTAGTGTATGGGTAAGAATTCCGGGTAAAAGCATGTCATACCGATAACTACTGAAACCCTATCCTACAGTTTAGATATGAACACGCCCACTGTATTACTAGATCTTATTTTTATCCTAATGTACTCATATGTATTTCAATGTAGTCATTACGGTACATTTCATTCTTAATTTCGAACTCGTGACAATGACTAATTACAAGAAAGGAATACGTTAGTATGTAAGAATGACGGTACTTGACAAACAAATAAGACATATCGGTTTACGGTCCGTCTTCAATGTATATCCATGATTAGAAGCTAGAAAAACATGGTGGTTCATATTTTTGAGGAATACTTAAAAGTGAAAGTGACTCATTTTACAAGCATTTAATTTTCATTATAATTTATCCTATATCTCATTCAATAAGGGGAATATCAAGAATATGATTTCCAGTAAAAGGTCTAGCAGAATTGTGATGTTCCAAATGTGACCTGTGTTCAGTATCTTTATAGAAGAAATATTGCTTAAATAGAAACGGCTCATAACAACAAGATATTAACAATGAAAATTAATAAGGCAATTAGATAATGAATACAATAAATATACTGGTATGCACATATCAAATACATTCATTTCATTATAAAACAAAAACTACCCCAAATACCAGAATATTGAAAGTTAACATGGCTCATTCACACTAAGCTAGGTTCCATTTGACAAACGTAAACGATATATTTGTAGAATTAACTATTTATAATGCACAAATATATTACATAAAAGGTGGTGTTCATGCTAATGTTAAAAATCACACAGAAACTACCCACAATCCAATTTTCTTTAAACTTTGCATACCGAAAGTTCTACTAGTTGTTCCTTTAACATAACGCATTTTTTTCCTTTCGTGATTTTAAAAAGGCCCAAAGAACCTGAAATCTTAATGTTCATTTCATCAAGACTACATGCACAAAACCATGCCAAAAAAGGTCATCCTTTGTTAAATATTCTACATTTTTACATGTAAGTGAAAATTGGTAATTAGAGATTATGAGGTATGCCGTAATAAGATAGTAACAATTTTGAAATACTTTGTTACCGTGGTAACGAAATAAAGGCCTCTTGATTGGTCAAACTTATATTGCAGCCTTTGTGGTTTTGTTATTCTTTTTAGGTTAAATATATATATATTTGAAAATCAAATGAAATTATGTTTCGATCGTTAATCTTTTTCAATTCAATTTCAAATAGTTTTCTACATATTATGAGGAATAATCTTAATTTGTATCTTTTGTATCTTATCTAGTTGTTAAGCTTTCTGTACTGTTAGGGAAAATGCAAGAATAAAAATGCAGCAATTGTAAAGTATAGATGTTAGTTTACGTAATTCTAACACTAGGCCTATTTGTTGTTTTATTATGGTACCTATGGTCAATTTTGAATTTACTGTCACCTAGGGCAAATGTTGATTTTTTTTTTTAAATTCTCTTTGGCTGGATTTTGAAATTTTGGAATTCGAAGTGCTATTTTTTATTTTCCCGGATTTCAATCATTTTGAAAAAAAGTATATCTGCTGTAAAATTACACCTATGACATGTTTTTAAATGATTTGAAAGTGTGGACAAAATCGATAACAGGCCAAATATTTGAAGCACACCCAATACCCCTAATTTTTATCCTGCCAAAAATTTGAATTTTTTCGAATGAAAAATCAAATTGTAGTAAAATATATATATATATAATTATAAATGGATATCAAATAAAGAATGAAGTATCTTTCATTAACAAAAATAATTTAAAATGTGTTCAAATGGTGGCCCTTGACACATACCCAGAGCATTGTAACAAAACATCATTTTAGGCCTTTAGTAGAACAAAATAGATAAAAAACGCATATGCAAATGTATAATGCTGGATGTATGGAATCGGAGCGTGGGCGAATTTTGCAACCTCACCTTTCTCTGGCTCGATTATCATGATCTGCTAGTAAAAAATAAAAAGTATATCATTAAAATATATAGAGAGTACTTGTACAAGTTGTACAAGTACATAGGGCCAGGGTTGTTCAAGCGTGTATCTCAATGATATGTATATTAACGACAGAACGAAACGTGTAATTATTACCTTAACGGTTGAAGTGTTTAATGGCTTTGTCATTCAAGCTCGTCACTAAACCTAATATCATGAAGACCGAAGGCGATGTCAAAATCTCGTTGAAAGAGAACATTTAGTTCAAACAACTTTCTGTTAATGTATATTCAAAACTGTCATTTGCTGTCCTCGCCTTGCTCAATTGAATACTTATTTGAGAAAATGATTACAGCACAATGGGTACTCTTTGGTATTTAATACCCATATCCCTTCATGGTTATATTGTTCAATAGTTATTCATAGTTATTCTGTACACCAATATTAATTACAATACCATTACTGGTACTATAGATATAAACATATTCATTCTGTTTTCGAGTTACAAACAAAACCTCTCTCGATAGTACATAAAGAGTCTGTATATTGTATTGATGTATACTTCCTGCCTCTCATAAAGATTAGCTAAAACGGTCTAATATGTCCTTATGTGGATATTCCCTTTTCCGACACTTCCTGGGTAGCACAATGAAGTAAATAATTCAGTTTCTGAATGTTTTACTTCTCATGCACTCGTTGTCAGTCTACTGCACACTGTAAACTGTACTAAACATTTAGTATGGGGAATCACGACCTGCATTCAATGGCCGCACCTTTACTGTGACAAGGGACAATACAGCCCACTGTGAACTGATTATGGTTTGAAATCTAGTAGCATTAATCAAGGATTTAAAATTTATCTACGGCCTTGAATTAACGAGTATCATAAGAGAGGGTAAGGGTAATATCTTAATACATACTACGTATAATATATATATCACAAAATGTAAATGTATACTCACTAATCTAAAACGTCCTCGGTTACTCAAAGTAAAATGGCCTCCCACACGTCAGTTGACTTCAATACACAGCAAACAGCCTTCCATTTCGAATATGGTCATCAATGGAGAGGAACGTGCCGGTTTTAGCTAGACCGTGAGGGTACTCTTGAACGAACCCGTTCCAAGTTGACAACACACGGCTGAAGTAACACTATCCATAGCAATAATGAGAATAAAGTCGTTAATCGATTACACATAAGTTACGGGGACTGAATGTAGGCGTAACTCATATGTGTATGCGTCTATTAATATGCTTCCTGAATTTCCAGTAACAAATGTTTATTTTTAGACCTGTTGTAGTGGGTTAAAAACCCATGCACACATACAGGTTAAATAGATCTTTAATTTCTTAAAGTCGATTTGCGTAGTTACAGAAAAGTATTCTTATTGCGATATTTTTTAAGCTCAGAGACGCCTTTCGTCAGTATGAATCTGATAATAGTGGACGTGATTTGGTTCAGTGATTCTTCTTGGTTACAACAACAAACATTGAGTGTATTGGAAGAATTAATTCAAAATGGCTGAGACTAACCAACTGATCGCAATAAAACAATAAAAAACAAATCACAAAACAGATCGTGAAAATCCTTGACTCAAATTATCTACATGTACTTGATAATAAGTTTGGGGATGGATTTTTGAATGATAAGTTTGGAAAGGGATTGTAGTTCATAAATATTAAGTTTGAAGAAGGATCGTACTTCATAAATAATAAGCTTACAGTAAGTGTTGCAAGCAACACACGTCCCCTGCCGTCAGTTAGGTTGTCTAATCTATGGCCAGTTATTATCGCTCAGTAAAGCTTTCATTGTATGAAGTTTGAACAAATAATGTTTATGTGTTCTAAAGTTAAATTATTGTCCGAAAACTAAAATTTGTGAAACAATCTATTTTAGTGACTTTTGTAGTTGATCTTTTGACCCAAATTCAATCCAAAGCTGTATTTTCCCGTATGCATGCGGGCGGGGCGGGCGGGCGGACAGACAGACACTATAATCCCCTCCGGTTTCACCGGCAAGGGACTAATAATTAAGTTAAGGGAAGGATTGTACTTCAAAAATAATAAGTTTGGAGAAGGAATGCACGTATTTCATAAATAAAAAGTTTTGGGGAATGATTGTGCTTCATAAATAATAAGTTTGTGAAAGGATCGTACAGTATAAATAATAAGTTTGTGAAAGGATCGTACAGTATAAATAATAAGTTTGTGGAAGGATTGTACAAATGATACAAAATGCAAATATAAAGTGTTATGGGTGCACAATATGAAACTAAAATATTCAATATGAAAATATTACAAAGATAAAATTAAGTGTCACTTCCGGTAACAATTTGATGCCTAAAAAATTCCATTAAATGTCTAAATTAATTTCAAAAAAGTCTTTGACGCTTGTTGACTCTAGTACAATTATAATAATTGTAAAAAATATTGTAAAAACCATCGTCATCACACATTTTGTGACGTCCACACTATGAATACCCTATACAGACTTTTCGTCTATGTAGGTCTCTGCAATGATGCGGAGGGTCAGTGAAGGTAACTAAAGGTGCATCAGGACACTGTGGGATCGCCATATTTAGTCGAAAATGAAAGTATTTCAAATTAGAGCACTGTTCCACAAGCAATCAAACATTCTCAGTTTCATAACTAGGACTAAATATACTTGTATACGTGTTTATGTTGTAAAATAGTACTTCATTGGGAGAGGAATCTGTTATTTTGAGGTTCAATCGGCACGTGATTGTAGCTGTAACTTTCAAAATTCCTACAGATAAAATTGACCAAAATATACCTCTGATTGCGCAGTTATGTATTAGGAACGTTGTGCCATTGTCCGATTTCAATATGTATAGCATGAACATGACCTGCGATGCATTCCAATCCAATCACTTGCACATTGTTGTAGCAAGTCATATAGTCTCAAATTGGACTTAATAACAGTGGCACAACCTCAAGTGGTATTTATACATCACTTTTATTATAAAAAATATTATTTATTATTGTACAATTATGGAAAAGTTTTGTGGAAAGAAATTGTTTGAGTTTGGGTTCTAAGACTCTTCAATTATATATTATATGAACATTTCCTGTAAAAGCTATAATGCAGAGATGAAACACCATATCCTGACATTCATTTTGGTAAATAATAATGTATGTTTTGTTTGCTTTTCCCTTCTTTTTCAATTTTCAAAACTTAGGGAGCAAAAAGCGCCCTGATGCACCTTAATTGAAAATTCAAAATAGAAAATTGAAAGAACAAGAAAATAATATTGTCAGCCATGGTAATGATAATAATGATGATAATGATTTATCAGGAATGCAAATAATCAAGGACGTAGACTTACAAATACTTGTTATAACATATGCAATACCAGGTTTTAGTAAATAAGAAGGGTTGAACTTCATTGCAAATAAGCAAATAATGACCACTTGTGATGATGATGATGATGATTGATCAGGATGGTAATGAAGAATGAAGTACCATATGTCTAAACAGATAATGATTGTTATTACTTTGTTTGTTTGATTGTTTCAAGTTCAAGTTTCTTAAATCCGTTTCAAAGTTTTTAAGTTTTGTAATCTCGACTTCAGTATCAATATTAGTACCTTTAGCCCTTACTCTTACAAACAAGTCTACCACTCAGTAGGAATTGTAAAACACTAAGTTGTATATCTTATATCTGTCAGTAGCAGTATCTTTACTCAAAGATACGGAAATCAATTAAGCATAACAATTTTTACTTATTGTTTTTTCTTGTTGTAATTTTTTGCTACTTTAGGTCACCTACGTCCTTATAAAAGTTTTTTTTACAAGACGTGATCGTGAACTTTCGGTATAACACTTTTCAATATATGTTCAGTATGCACACAATTTCAAATCTTTGTTTTGAAGGCATTGTGATATAATATTGGTTTCTAAATTCAATTATTCTATCTTCATTTATAAACGTGTGACGGCGTTATTCCATTCTAAGCGAATAACTTCGGGCTTAACATCTCCACAAAATGGTAAATAAATAAAATACTGTGTTGCATTACAGTTAACAACAAATGAAGATATTAAATATGTTGGTGAAAATGAAGTTACACAAGATCCTTCAAAATAACCGAATGAGGAAACTGTACTAGGAAATGTAAGTATTGTTGAAACCAGTTGTATGAATCAAGTTTGAACAGCGTATGTTAACTGTTTTAAACAGAAATGTGCCAAATTTTGTAACAAAATTTTTCTTCATTTTTCTCGTTGAATTCTCTTCTTTTCCATGAAATGACTAGCATAGTCTCAAAAACAGATACACCGGATGGATCGTAATCTTTGGCAGCCAAATTATTCCTTTCCATTAAAAGCTGTGTTTCTTCATTTTGAACTTGGAACTAATGAAATCATTTTTTTTTAAATTCGACCCACCATAAATTGACAAGATAAAGAGGGGGATAGCCACATTATGCTCTAGCTACTGTGCCAGTATTATCTTGATAAGGCTTCTGATTTCCAGGCAATGTTTAGATTTGCCTCCCAGTATTGAGATAAATAGACACGGATTCACATAGTTAAGAAAAAGTGCAATTTTGGTTTAATATTTTTGGTGAATTATAAATACCAAGATTTATTGATAAACTGACTACATTGGCTTTTTATGTGCCATTCCTTCGTTTGAACGTCAGGAAAGTGTTGAATTTTTACCAATAAAATGAATACAAGAAAATGCATTGCATGTGTTAAAATGTTTAGTTTGGTTAAAATTATATGTGCCGTAATTTTCATGCTCACTAATCAAGAAGAGTTTTTAATATGTTATTCATCACCAAAAGTTACCTATATTTTGAGATACTTACAATGTATAAGTTTTAATTTTAAAAGTACAGATCAAGAGCTCAAAATGAATTGTGGCTGTAGTACCAAAAATTCTATTTACGTCTACGATATGGTATAGAGGCTGTACACGGCCAAACCACAAAGCCAAGTTGTCGTCTACAATTTCATTTCACATTTCACAGTGACACTAGTGATTATAAAATGGCTTCTTCATATGTTATAGTCTAAACATAAAAAACAATACAAAAAAATACAAACCCTTGCACCATTTCCAACAAAAGAATGCCTCTTATTGCCTCTTAATGTTTATAATGTACGTAAAATATTCAATCTCATTAAAAGTGTGGATATTTTTGCATCATTATCTTAGATATTTTTTTGATGAGTGTAAGAATGATGCTGCAGTAACAATTTGCTCTATATACTAGTTTCTTTAATTTCATCCATGAAAAGGGATATTCTGCAGAGATAAATAATGTAATGAAATAGACATTTCCTTTTCAGCAAACTAATTGATACAAGTATCGTGATAATTCAAAAAGAAGGAAACCATGTTAACAGACAAACAATGTTTAATGATCTCCATACCCACTCATATATTATATTTGTTTACAATACATTAACAAACATATATACTGTATTAAAGCCATATTGTAAACTATTGTCAGAGTAAATCGTAACAGATAGTTTTCACTTGTAATTTAACAGATAAACGAAATCTATCATTTTGGACTTTAACTTGTATTTCATATTTTACAGAAAACAATGGTTCACAGCACTTTTAAGAGTAGAATTTCAGGTTAAGACACATATTTTCAAAATTTATATATTAAATAAAGGTTGAGAAGTAGGTCATGTATTTATCCTCTGTGAGTTACAAAGCACAGAATCCATCATTTTTTCTATTCAAAGATGCTCCACCGCCGACAGAGCATAAATGATATTCACCATTTGAACAATAATTGATGTTTAATCGTGTATACATGTGACTAATTAACACAAAAAATATAAAACAATTTATTTTGCCTTTAGTACATGGGCAATCAGCACTTCATTCCATACTATAGGATATAGTGTCACAGAATTTTTTCGGGATGCAGTTAATTATTTTTTTATATTCTAAACTAAAAGTAAAATAAGAGCTCAAACTTTTAAGTGATGGTAATGGTGTAAAGTAAGTAGCTTTTGTAACTGAAGAAAAATACTAAATCGTCTGCTCCTATGTTTGATAGTGAAAAAATACCATTTGTCAGCGGTGGAGCATCTTTAATTAATAACCATATGGCACAAATACTTTACATGTGCTGAGACAAGTTTACAATGGACATAATTCTCAGTATCATTCAAATAGAACATACACCAGATTTGGGCAACTTGTATATAAATTACTGAATTTGTACGAGACATGCTTTGGAGACTTGAAATTTGAACAAATTGAACAAGAACTATTTCATAGACATTATCTATCTAAATCATCAAATGCTTTGAACGTTTATCAATAGACCGGTTTAATATCGAGTAGTAAATAATGATACGTAAATTTTTGACAACATAGATGAGCATTTCACCTGAACTTGTTAACACCTATAATTTCACAATGAATTCTTCCCCTCTTAGATTGCCAAACTAAGCATACAACCTCCATTTAACAGCTCAGGGTTTTAATAAATAGTCCTGATTTAGTACTTCCTTGCTATCACTGATAATGGCTTCAGATCGAAATGTTACGATTAAGTAGTGTTGTTTAGTTTTCCAGTTAAATTTATATACCTTTATTTTAAAATGAACTGTTCCAGTCTTATGATTAGAAGATTTCATATGTGTCTTTGGGGGTGAAAGAGTCAATATTCAGCTACCATTGATAAACATTCAGAGTATATAATGAAGATATCACTTTGTATAATTTGATTTGTTTAGTTATCAGTGTCCGCTGGTTACCATTAGAAATGTCTGTCGGCACCAGGTGAAGAGACTGACGGATGCGTGATGTATCGATGAGATTCCTGATGTGAGAACTTTCTGTACACTGTCCGGCGTATATTCACTTCTGAAATCAAAATTAATTTGATTGAAGATACAGATAATTATACACATTGATAAACCCACAAAATCTCAAGTCCGTAGGCTTGTTTTATCATTTTTTTTAGTTCAAAGACCAAACTAATTTCTTTTCCATTGTAAACTTAAAAACATAAAATGTTGAAAAATCAAATATTTTATTGAGTGTTCATAACTAATGTCAATATTTAGGTTTTTTATGATAACCATGCAAATTAAAGATTTATGATATACAAAAGTTTTATTTGTTGAGTCATCAATAAATTTTGAGATATGAGCAAACTTTTACCAAAAACATTCAGAAATCATGTTAAATTGAAATGCACTCTTTTTAACTTCATAGAAATGCAAGAACTATAATATCATTCAAATTGTGGTTAAACATTGTAAGAGTATGAGAACAATTAATATCATCAGTACAGGAAGGTACTTACAAAATAATATTTTCTTCCACCCAGTGGTAGGCAAGATAAAGGAGGTTGGCCGTTTGGCCACATATCCAAAAGGAATAATCCCTAAAGAAGTCCCAGGATAACCAGATATAGTTCAATAGCTGTGTCCACAGCTCCGGGGACAGTCCGTATATCTATCAACAGGACCAGGAGGCATTTATCACAAGGTGGCAAACATTTAAGTAGTGGTCAAATAAAAGGTGTAAAAAGTAATCATCTGTCTAGTTGTAATATCTTACCTGTTACTTTAATACATTGAACATATTTCTATATTAGTATAGATCAAAGAAGTAATTTCACTAGTAATACTGCAGAATAAATTGGATATTTCAATTGCATGCCTGCAGGATATCTATAACTTGAGATTAATGAAGAGAGATTGCCAACCAAAGATTAGAAATAGAACATGGGAAATATATACATACTCAATCTAAACATTTTGATAACATTACCCAAACCTTAATGAATAATAATAGATATTTACCCATTTTAAACATTGGGATAACTTCAATGCTGCCCATAATCTGAAGGGAGCCGACACCTCAAGGAATTGGTTCCAGAACTGGAGCAGACGAGTCCATGCCTCCAACATGTACGGGCCGACGGCAGCATGTACCTTACCATAGTACAGGGGGACATTCACACAAACCCAGCTATAGAAAGAATTCAAAGTTTATTATCAACAGAAAATGTAACGAAATAAAAGAAATATTTCTAACAGAGTATGCACTAAATGCACATAGTTTTGTCCTTTTTTTATGATGACAAAAATTGATTTAATTTCTGCAAATATATCAACATGCAAGCATATTAACAAGTGAACGTTTTTAATAAATATTTTAAATTTCAGCTGTATTGTGATGCACCGGTAATTACTGTCACATAGAAATAATCTGATAGTTAACAGTGTGTATATGTACCATGATACTTACCCATATGCCATAGATGTATACAGGTAAACCCTGCCCCAAACCTGTCTTGTAAATGCCAATATTCCATAGTCTTCCAGAAACTGCACTGTTCGTGAGGCTACAACATTATATCACAAGTTGTTCATTTTCTCTCTTTTTTTTTTTACTGCTACACTTTATGTATGAAATTTACTTCTACGAACAAAAAAGTTTTTTTTTTCATATTTCCGTATGTAGAACACAATTATTTCTCACACCAAATTATTAACATGCTTTGCAAATTTCATTATTTTTAGGATGGTTACCATAGCAACTATAGCTACAATGATACACAATCATCATACCTATAGCATTGAGGATTTACTCGATATTGGAAATTCAACAATTTAATCACTAAAAAAGCTTTGATGACAGATTTGAGGGCAAAAAGGGCACAAACCATATATAGTGCTTGATTTAACTATTGATTTATCCATTTATTTATCTGTGCAATTCACTTCTAATTGAGTTTGCTTTCCCAATGAAGTAGTGAGAACAAAAAGGATTCTATTATAACATGAAAGCCCCTATTTTTCCCGAATTGTGTGATTTGACCATTAATATGTATATCACAAGCTTAAAATGTTTCAAAATATAATCCATACAATCTATACACAAATGATGAACACAAGCTTGTATGCCATGATTTGTCTTCCATTTCCATGAGGAGCTTTGTGAGACTTACATCTCATGGAAGAGCTGAAGTAAATGTCATAGGCAACGATACCAGACACCACAGAAATAAGTAGAAACATCAGCAGTCCCCATGGAAACCGAGTCTGATCCAACTTCTGTTGGAGTTCCTGGAAATGAAATTATAAAGTATTCAGTAATGTACAATAGAAAAGTATATCCATATTACCATAACAATAGAAAAGTATGTCCATATTACCATAACAATAGAAAAGTATGTCCATATTACCATAAACAATAGAAAAGTATGTCCATATTACCATAACAATAGAAAAGTATGTCCATATTACTATAAACAATAGAAAAGTATGTCCATATTACTATAAACAATAGAAAAGTATATCCATATTACCATAACAATAGAAAAGTATGTCCATATTACCATAACAATAGAAAAGTATGTCCATATTACCATAAACAATAGAAAAGTATGTCCATATTACCATAACAATAGAAAAGTATGTCCATATTACCATAAACAATAGAAAAGTATGTCCATATTACCATAAACAATAGAAAAGTATGTCCATATTACCATAACAATAGAAAAGTATGTCCATATTACCATAAACAATAGAAAAGTATGTCCATATTACCATAAACAATAGAAAAGTATGTCCATATTACCACAAACAATAGAAAAGTATGTCCATAATACCACAAACAATACAAAAGTATGTCCATATTACCATAACAATAGAAAAGTATGTCCATATTACCATAACAATAGAAAAGTATGTCCATATTACCACAAACAATAGAAAAGTATGTCCATATTACCATAACAATAGAAAAGTATGTCCATATTACCACAAACAATAGAAAAGTATGTCCATATTACCACAAACAATAGAAAAGTATGTCCATATTACCACAAACAATAGAAAAGTATGTCCATATTACCATAACAATAGAAAAGTATGTCCATAATACCACAAACAATAGAAAAGTATGTCCATATTACCACAAACAATAGAAAAGTATGTCCATATTACCATAACAATAGAAAAGTATGTCCATATTACCATAACAATAAAAAGTATGTCCATATTACCTAAACATAGAAAAGTATGTCCATATTACCATAACAATAGAAAAGTATGTCCATATTACCACAAACAATAGAAAAGTATGTCCATATTACCATAACAATAGAAAAGTATGTCCATATTACCATAACAATAGAAAAGTATGTCCATATTACCATATAACAATAGAAAAGTATGTCCATATTACCATAACAATAGAAAAGTATGTCCATATTACCATAAACAATAGAAAAGTATGTCCATATTACCATAACAATAGAAAAGTATGTCCATATTACCATAACAATAGAAAAGTATGTCCATATTACCATAAACAATAGAAAAGTATGTCCATATTACCATAACAATAGAAAAGTATGTCCATATTACCATAAACAATAGAAAAGTATGTCCATATTACCATAACAATAGAAAAGTATGTCCATATTACCATAAACAATAGAAAAGTATGTCCATATTACCATAACAATAGAAAAGTATGTCCATAATACCACAAACAATAGAAAAGTATGTCCATATTACCATAACAATAGAAAAGTATGTCCATATTACCACAAACAATAGAAAAGTATGTCCATATTACCATAACAATAGAAAAGTATGTCCATATTACCATAACAAAGAATAGAAGAAGTAGTCCATATTACCATAACAATAGAAAAGTATGTCCATATTACCAAACAATAGAAAAGTATGTCCATATTACACAACAATAGAACAAATAGAAAAGTATGTCCATATTACCATAACAATAGAAAAGTATGTCCATATTACCATAACAATAGAAAAGTATGTCCATAATACCACAAACAATAGAAAAGTATGTCCATATTACCATAAACAATAGAAAAGTATGTCCATATTACCATAACAATAGAAAAGTATGTCCATAATACCACAAACAATAGAAAAGTATGTCCATATTACCATAACAATAGAAAAGTATGTCCATATTACCATAACAATAGAAAAGTATGTCCATATTACCATAACAATAGAAAAGTATGTCCATATTACCATAACAATAGAAAAGTATGTCCATATTACCATAACAATAGAAAAGTATGTCCATATTACCATAACAATACAAAAGTATGTCCATATTACCATAAACAATAGAAAAGTATGTCCATATTACCATAACAATAGAAAAGTATGTCCATATTACCACAAACAATAGAAAAGTATGTCCATATTACCACAAACAATAGAAAAGTATGTCCATATTACCATAAACAATAGAAAAGTATGTCCATATTACCATAACAATAGAAAAGTATGTCCATATTACCACAAACAATAGAAAAGTATGTCCATATTACCATAACAATAGAAAAGTATGTCCATATTACCACAAACAATAGAAAAGTATGTCCATATTACCATAACAATAGAAAAGTATGTCCATATTACCATAACAATAGAAAAGTATGTCCATAATACCACAAACAATAGAAAAGTATGTCCATATTACCATAAACAATAGAAAAGTATGTCCATATTACCATAACAATAGAAAAGTATGTCCATATTACCACAAACAATAGAAAAGTATGTCCATATTACCATAACAATAGAAAAGTATGTCCATATTACCATAACAATAGAAAAGTATGTCCATATTACCATAAACAATAGAAAAGTATGTCCATATTACCATAACAATAGAAAAGTATGTCCATATTACCATAACAATAGAAAAGTATGTCCATATTACCATACATAGAAAAGTATGTCCATATTACCATAAACAATAGAAAAGTATGTCCATATTACCATAAACAATAGAAAAGTATGTCCATATTACCATAAACAATAGAAAAGTATGTCCATATTACCATAAACAATAGAAAAGTATGTCCATATTACCATAAAATAGAAAAGTATGTCCATATACCAAACAATAGAAAAGTATGTCCATATTACCATAACAATAGAAAAGTATGTCCATATTACCATAACAATAGAAAAGTATGTCCATATTACCATAAACAATAGAAAAGTATGTCCATATTACCATAAACAATAAAAAGTATGTCCATATTACCATAAACAATAGAAAAGTATGTCCATATTACCATAAACAATAGAAAAGTATGTCCATATTACCAAAACAATAGAAAAGTATGTCCATATTACCATAAACAATAGAAAAGTATGTCCATATTACCATAACAATACAAAAGTATGTCCATATTACCATAAACAATAGAAAAGTATGTCCATATTACCATAACAATAGAAAAGTATGTCCATATTACCATAAACAATAGAAAAGTATGTCCATATTACCATAACAATAGAAAAGTATGTCCATATTACCATAAACAATAGAAAAGTATGTCCATATTACCATAAACAATAGAAAAGTATGTCCATATTACCATAAACAATAGAAAAGTATGTCCATATTACCATAAACAATAGAAAAGTATGTCCATATTACCATAACAATAGAAAAGTATGTCCATATTACCACAAACAATAGAAAAGTATGTCCATATTACCATAACAATAGAAAAGTATGTCCATATTACCATAACAATAGAAAAGTATGTCCATATTACCATAACAATAGAAAAGTATGTCCATATTACCATAAACAATAGAAAAGTATGTCCATATTACCACAAACAATAGAAAAGTATGTCCATATTACCATAACAATAGAAAAGTATGTCCATATTACCATAAACAATACAAAAGTATGTCCATATTACCATAACAATAGAAAAGTATGTCCATATTACCATAAACAGACATAATATAGAGTTGTATAAGTAGTACTAGTAAATGATAGTTTTACAGATCAGGCCCCTAGATCACGAAGCAGACTTCAGTTTAGAATTAGCCAATCTAAAAACATTATAACACATATGATTGGCTAAGTCTAAACTCAAGTCCAAAACTGTTTTATGATTCTGGAGTCTGGTTTTAATTTGCTACTGGTAAAGACAAAATTAAAGGTAGATAACACAGAATTTTGGTTACCTTGCAGACATCAGAACACTGCTCAAGTCCTTCGACACTTGATTTGCCTCTTGTTGCCAGTTCATCGTTGGTGATGGAGAAGGAACGAAAGGTTTTCTTCAGTAGCTTCTTGTCCAGTATCTTGCTGGATGTTTCCCAGGTATCCAGCAAATACTGCATTAAGATACTGGTGAGAGAAAAGGTCAGGTCTCACTTACTGAGAAGCAAACGGCTACTATTTACTGTTAAAATATACAAATAATATAAAAGAAACCATTTTATTTTGCATAACGAATTTGCAAAAATGAAACCATTTACTTTGAATACTGACGAAAGCATATGTTCAATATAATTTGTAGTCATTGGAGATATATATTCAAGTATGGGCCTGTTGCATGCTATTGCCAAACTCTATCTGTAAAACAAGAAAAAGAATAACATACTTATCCATAGAGTCATGATTGTTACTATTGTTTTTTAGCTCCTATTGATGGGACTAACCTAGACTGGTGAAGGTACTTGGTGTACATCTGAACCCACACACTGTAACACTGTTCATCAGTGGACAAGCAGTACACCAGACTTGACATCAGCTACAACACAAATCACATCATGTCGTCAAATCCTTTTTTCATTAATGGCTAAAGCACATGCATTTATCAGAATCACCACATGTCAGTTTTATGTATTGATCATGAAATCCCTTTAAAAATTGTTTTGGAATTAAGGGTATTCAGACAATATAAGCTATCGAAACTAAAATGAATCAAATTCAGTACATGGCAAAGTAATCCACATAGTCAGATATTTTATAGTATTGAAGTCTGTTCAATCATATTTCTAGAATGACAAAATAAAATTAAAAGAAGCACTCACTGACAGACTAAAATCCTTCCAACAATGATTCTGATTACCCTTATATATTAAATCAAATATTATATTTTTATAGATTATGTAATTACCTCAGCCATCATCTGACGTGATGTGTTGGGTGTGGCCCTCGTCAGATATGAAGGGAACAGGTTCCTCATGTTAGCTGTCGTGCCACCATATACAATGGTCTGTAAGACAAAAATAAAACTTGAGACAAAGAAGTCATATTTGGAGCATACCACACATCACATAGAAATGTATTACAGTAAAGACACCAACACATTTAAATATATCTGATTTAAAAAAAAAATTAGAATGCGCTTCCACAATCTGGGTATTGTTTAATGATTTGATATAAAGTAAACAGACACTAATTCTAGTTTTACCTTAATGTCAGGATAGAGATTCTGCAGCTTTCTACTGAGGTCCCCTGGCATCTGACGATCTCCAAATATAAGGTCGAGTAGGTAGAAATACTCCCGCACCGTGATTACTCCATACACTGTACTCAGGGCCTTTTTATTCCTGTAACCAAGTGTGAAAACGATGATAATGGATAACTTCAGTACTGGTAAGTATTACAACAGTATTCCTTTATACCTATATTTATGTCATCATACCAATTAACTAGAAGGACACACTATGCTATTGCTATAAAACATATTTCAAGGAAGTAAACAAAAAGCTTAATGCTAAAGTTCTAATTCTTAAAAGTAAAATCTAAATTCAGTAACTATACTTCACATATATAACAACTTATACTAGATATATAGAGAGCCTGTACATACTCGAGCAGTTCCTCCAGATACTCCACACAGTAGTTAGCTACTGGTCGCACCTTCAGGGTCGGCTGCATGACCTCGATCCACACTGAAACATCAAAACTTTATATATATAGCAATCACATCAATCACACACACAAATACAAACATAGGAATATGTATATCATCCTCAATACCCCAGAGGTTACCATCACTGATGTAATTTTACAATTCTAGACTATGTCATAGCAAAACTGAAGACTCTGTGCAACAGCAGATGAAATGTGTAGTTCTTTGATATATATATCAAAATAATTGAAAAATAATACACTGTATACACATGTACATGTAGTTTTAAAGTTGGGCGTTCAAATGAAGTCTCTGCTGGCCTGTTATTGGTCAGGTTGTTTCTTCTGAAATAATTCCGTTTTGTTATGACATATTCCAGGGGTGGATACCATGACAGTGATAGTAACCCTCATATTGATAGTGCATGTATTTTAAATATCCATACACAGGAAAAGTAGTTTTTTCACTACTAATAAGGATATATAAAACCGGATTTTAGTGAGGAAAAAAACCTGCATCACTACACAGCAAAATTTACTCTTACAATTTTGTAGATAGCAATACAGCTACACAAGTGCTTTCTTAAGGATGTACTCCTCTGAGAAGTCAAAATTTTCTTGTATTAAACTTTTTTTCTCATATAGATTTTTGGAAAGAGGAGTTCATATCATGAAAGAAAATGAAAGAAAAAACATATGTCCGTGTGCTCGTTTTTGAGCTACTGTCACTCAAAGATACCTAGTTGACGAAATATTGGATTTTATGGGAATTTTGCCGTTTTGACCATATACACAAGAGATTAAAGCCATAATTTCCTAATGAAGTGTTTGAAATGTATTAATGTTTGTAGAATTTATTTTCCAGTAGTCTTCTTTTAAAATATACCAATTTTGATTAATAAGACTAACATTTTTTCTCAACATAACAACATATGCTACCCCTACCCCTTAATTTTGAGCTACAAAATGTACCATTTCCAGCCATTTTTGCGAAATCTAACCCTTTATAGAAAAAGTTCTGGTATTAAACTTTTGTTTATATTTTGCATATCAATAGGGAAAGGGTTGTTCTTTCAAAAGCAGGCAGAAAAATGAGGGGTCCGTGTGCTTACTTTTTTGCCCCACTTGAATATTTGTTATTTTTTCATTATTTTAGAGTAAAAAATAAAAGTGCTCAAATTACCATTAAATGTAAAAATAAAGTGAAAAAAGTGAATCATTTACACATTAATGCTCAATATTTTAATTACCATGAACCAAGTAAAGATTTACAGCAAAAATTAGCTTGATACAGCTAACAAGAGGCCTGAGTACCTTGGCAATAATCATATAGGAAATTAATTAGATATAGTGTCATGGTTGCCATCTTCGATTGGGGATCAACCAGAGATGTAACAACACTTCGTTGGGACCATGTCAGGCTCCTTTCATGCAAGTTTCAGCCAAATCGCACGGTTAGAACTTGAGAAGAAGTTCAAAATGTGTTTTCAAGATGGCGGCTGTGGTGGCCATCTTGGATTTCGGATCGACCCGAAAAATAAGAACACTTTGTCGGGACCATGTCAGGATCATTTCATGCAAATTTCAGCCAAATCGCACGGGTAGAACTTTAGAAGAAATTCAAAATGTGTTTTCAAGATGGCGGCTGTGGCGGCCATCTTGGATTTCGGATCGACCTGAAAAATAAGAACACTTTGTCGGGATCATGTCAGGATCATTTCATGCAACTTTCAGCGAAATCGCACTGGTAGAACTTGAGAAGAAGTTCAAAATGTGTTTTCAAGATGGCGGCTGTGGCGGCCATCTTGGATTTCGGATCGACCCGAAAAATAAGAGCACTTTGTCGGGACCATGTCAGGATCATTTCATGCAAGTTTCAGCCAAATCGCACGGGTAGAACTTGAGAAGAAGTTCAAAATGTGTTTTCAAGGTGGTGGCTGTGGCGGCCATCTTGAATTTCGGATTGACCCGAAAAATAAGAACAATTTGTCGGGACCATGTCAGGATCATTTCATGCAAGTTTCAGCGAAATCGCACCAGTAGAACTTGAGAAGAAGTTTAAAATGTGTTTTCAAGATGGCGGCTGTGACGGCCATCTTGGATTTCAGATCGACCCGAAAAATAAGAACACTTTGTCTGACCATGTCAGGATCATTTCATGTAAGTTTCATCTCAATCCCACTGGTCAAACTTGAGAAGAAGATTGAAATGTGAAAAGTTTACGGACGGCGCACGGCGGACAGCGGACGGTGCACGACGACGGACGAAGCATGATGGCTATAGGTCAGATGACCTAAAAATGCTGGTGCAGTGATGATTTAAGTAAAAACAATTCAGTAAAAAATGGTAAAAATTTGGCTCTACTCAAAGCGAAAAAAGACACAATTTCAAAATGGCCGCCAAATGGGCCATTTCTTAAAATCCCCGTAAAAAAAATCTGCTAAAGTTAGAACTGTAATTTTTTGACAAAATTTGCAACTGGCAACTTGCTACAGATATTGATAAATTGTATTTGAAAATCTCATAACTTCTTAGATCTTTGTCGAAACGAGACTTCAACGGGACTGAAACCTCAGAAGAATACATCCTTAAAAGTTTTCTTGCAGATGCAAGTATGCTGTAAACCTTGTTATCGTACAAGGAAAGGGGCCATAATATTACAAATTATCAAAAAAAAAAAGGATTTACGTGAGGTTTTTTTATTTGATTTCATAGCTTAAAGTTCAGTCAGAACTAGGAACAAAACAGTGGAAATTAAACAAAGTTTAACAAAGGTTAAGTAAGTTCAGGTTAATGTAACTTAACTATATACCTTTATGTACACAATACTTGGAAAAGTTTTATATTTCCTGATTATTAATCATGGGTGTATTTTTGGTACATTATACATACTCCGCAGTCCACATTTTAGGTCCAGGTGACCACACTGCCCAAGTGACCACAGTATGGTCAGACACCTGCTAGATCGGTTCTGGTTGGTCTTCAGAAGTTCCAAAAACTGAAAAATAACATTGGTTGTCAACATACTATGTTATAATGTACACGTATACAAAAGAGCTTAAATTCCATAATGGTCTATAAGTATTCTATGCCCCTTTTTGAGGCCTCAATTTCACTTATCTCTAATTATATTATAAACCAAATGGCTGATTTCCATGTACAAATGTTGTGGCTTACAGCCCAGTTTCATTATGTTATTTCTTTTTTTATTCATGGCTTTTGAAAAAAAGTTTAGTCCTAATTTGGTCCTATTTAGCGCTCCCTCATATTTTTTTTTCAATTTCTTAAGCGTCCTGGGCATTTACTGGGTTGATTACAGGATTTTCAAAAAAATGAACGGGATCACTTGACATGGTTCCATATAAAATAGAAAATACTGTATTGCTTCCTCCAATTTAATGGTGGTGGGAGGATGTTATTAAAATTTGTGAATAAATTATCTTTAAAACATGGCAATACCTACCTGGTTCAGTTTAGACAAAGCTACATCTGGTTTGACTTTAACAAGCAGCTGAATAAAGATCCGATAACCAAGGGTGGAATTTCCTGAAACAAATGAATAAACAGGTGAATCAATTTAAACATGGCAAAAAAATTATTTTTATAGTTATAAGGCTAACCATGTCTTTTAACCCCTGCCATTTTATATTAAACTCTTATCTGTTAAATCTAAGGCATGCTTTCTGAAGAACAGATAACATAAATCTAGTAAATGGAAATTTTTAATAACAATTAATAGGTAGAATACAGCCAAACCTGTCTAAAGATGAACCGACAGACACACAAATCAAAGGTTATAGCCAGGTCTTTATACACATGTCTAAATGTGTTGAAATAGGTCTTTTGGGACCGTAGGAATGTGGTCTTAAGCAGGTGATCTTTATAGAGAGTGGTCACTAATACAGGTCTTACTTCAGAAAGTGTACTCACCTTTGTTAAGTTCTGTAAGCATGGTGTTCACACAGTGGTATAACATATGCTCCATGGTTTCCTGAGTGGCCTGCTTAATCACTGATGTGATTGTTTGCTGACATTGTCGTCCAAGGTGGCAGAGTGGGAAATCTGAAATGACACAATTCACAAATAACATGTCAATTTGTCTAAAAAAAGGTTATCTACAAATTGGGCTGATTAATGATTAAAGATGCTCCACCGCTGACAAATGGTATTTTTTCACTATCAAAAACAGGAGCAGACAATTAAATATTTTTCTTCAGTTACAAAAGTTACTTACTTTACACCATTACCACCATTGAAAAGTTTGAGCTTCTAATTTTACTTCAAGTTAAAAATATGAAAAATAATTAATTGCATCCCGAAAAAATTCTGCGGCACTATATGCTATTTGGAATGAAGTACTAATTGCGTGTGCAACAAAAGGAAAATAAATTATTCTATAGTATTTTTTTGTGTTAATTAGACATGCATTTACACGATTAAACACCAATTATTGTTCAAATGATGAATATCATTTATGCTCTGTCGGCGGTGGAGCATCTTTAACTAATAGTTAACTGCCAACAGTATGCTGTGAACCAACTATTTTTCCTGTTTGTTTTACTTTCACAAATGCATGTAAATTCAAAGTTTATATATTATCTCTGTGAAATAACATCTACATCATTTATTTTGATAGAAATTTCCACTCTTTTTTTAAATCCACGAATGTTAATCTTTTTAAAACTTGTTTTTCAAAGGAAATCACAATTTAATAGTCAAATGGTTGATCACACATCAGCGCACTAATCAAGTTATCAAGGTTGTAGCGATAGTATGCAGATGTAATGATCAACCGTAGTCGTGTTATTATTGCGTAAGGATTACAGAAATTAAGAAACCTTTCGTGTACATGAAGTCAGGAAACCCTGGAGTTCAGTGTGTATAATGTCATCATTTTATGTTGCCTCGTATCTGCTACACGTAGCCATAACTTGCATTGTAGAGCGGCGATTACACATAAGTACAAATGTGTAAATAATTCTGTATGAATGACTTTATTTTTCCCAATAAATTTTACAGAAGTTTCTGATTTTAAGTATTAATGTTATCTTACAGTATGTAATTGCATTTGAATCAGACAAAAAACATTGAGAAATCAATAGCTGAACAGAGCTGGCTAACCCGTCACACGTCATAAAACTTTGTTTTCATGACGTAAATAGATAACGTCAACATGTATGTTTACATGTAGTTTACATGTACCTGTACACATAAGGTAGCTTAACCTCTCTTTTAAGTCTTAACAAACTGCCACGACAAGAGCTTTTGTAACATAAACAATTTACCTTTAGGCTTGTTGGTGAAGACCGGATCAGATTCGGGAACCTTTTCTAGTTTCAGGTTCAGGAAAGATGCCAGATCTTTTAGCCACACCTCCAAGTTGTCTGGGAAACTTGTCTGGGTCGAGACCAAGGTAGACTTCACATCATCTTTTGTGATCTATAAAATATGAACATTCTTAGAATCACCGACCAGCAAAACTACAATTCAGCCACCTAAGATATGAGATCTTCTGAAATGCCATTTAAACCATTTGCCGGGCATAAATAAAGGTCATTACAGTATTCCAAATCAGAAGAATAATGTTTGTTAAATATGAGTATAAAACAAGGTCATGAAACTAAAATATGGAAAATCCTGATTGTGAATGAGAAGAGTTGGCAAGTGTGTTGCATTCCACTTGATAATTTCCCTTGATGGAAAGTAGAGCAGACATCGCGAAAGTTGGAAAAAATGGCTGGACAAGCTGGACCAAACAAGATTTTGCCAGACCGAACATTAAAGGCCCATTACCTTTCCGGAGCAAAATAAAAAGGTTTCTTAAAAAACATTAATAACACCAGAAAATGCATACCAATGATCTAAAATAAGGTTACGACACCAAACATATGCAAGATTGCCTGCGTAATATATGAAAACAGTTGAGAGTCAATTCGCTGTTTTGCCGTCTGGCGCAGTGATAGTCAACTACCGCGCGGTATTTAGGACGACGGCGGGAAACATAATACGACCCGCGTTATGAAAATAAACATTTTATTTATTTTAATCAAATCGTTCTGAAGGTGATGATAAATGTAGTATTAACGGTAAGTTAATAATTTTTAGGACTCTACAAAATTATCGATCTTGTTTTACATTCCCATTTTAAAAATTAAAAGCCGTTTCGGAAAGGTAGTGGGCCTTTAAGGTGAATTTTTGAAGTAAACATAATTTCCTGCTATTAGTATCCAGACAGCTATTTTCATGATTATCTTATGCAGTTTATATCTTAAATTCCGTTTGGCACCTGCATAATACTTCAGAAATGCTATTTCTATCGACTTCCGGTTCTCAATAATTGCTGGACGGTCGGTCTGGACCGGATTTAAAATAGGCGATCTGCTTCAATTTTTCTGGACATGTCCATCAGACCGGCACATTTCGCGATGTCTGTAGAGGAAAGTCAGGAAACATTGGCAGTCAACACAAAATACCAGAAACTTTCTTTTTTATGTCAAAGCAATAAATCTGATATTAACCAATAGATTTCAAACATCAGACAGCTTAATTAAAGATAAGTACAGAAATTTCAGAACCATATGATAAAACTTGTTCAAGCATAGATGCATTTTAAATTGACAGCATATGTTTAGACTACTTACAGTAGAAATAGCTTCGGCGTAGTCCACCTGTTTCTTCTTTTCCTGTTCAGGCTTCTTCTTTTTGCTCTGCACCGTTTTCCTGTCACCACCAGCTTTACCATTCTGCTCCTTATTAGATGGTGAGGATTTCTCATGGTTCCTACTAGCTTTTAACTCTTCTTTTCTCTCCTTTTCCAGAAAGGCATCATACATGGTCACTGATTCCTTAAGTGGTTCTGAAAAGAATTAAAAATAATGTTTATAGTTTCTCAGCATTCATTTTTATTGCAATTTGTTATCATAGTCTAGTTTGGTTACAAATTATATCTAATATATGGAGGTAATAACCTAATAAGAAAAATATATCAGTGCATTAGGCTACTTAAAATCAGCACACTACTGTTAAAACATTACAGGATTATATTACTTATATGATGATGTTGTGCACGAGGTCAAATGTTTAGAGCTGTCATTGATATAAATTTTAAGTATCAATATATCAAAAGGAAAATAGCACGATGTATTGATATGTATCTAAACAATGGTGATGTTAAATTTGGAACGGTCGTTTTGTGTATTACATAATTGGTTTATGAATGAAAACAATGTATGTCACTCGGGAACTCTTGCTGTGTATAATATATAATATATGTGTATATATATAATTCATGGTAATTGCGAAAAAATCATAGAATTAACATGATCCTGAACCTTACAAAATATTAGGGCTGAAACGATTTTAGTAATTTTTGTATTCGATTAATTCGGGGTCACATGTAATCGATTACTAATCGATTAATCTGTTTGAATTGGAAGGCAACTATATTTTTTCACCTACTGACCTACTTGAAAACGTCCGCCATGTTTGTTAACAACAAATAATAACACCTACCGAAATAATATAAGACAGAGGACATGCCTTACATAATATAAAGAGGCGTATTACGCAACAAATAAGAATAGATTTATTGACAAAACAAACGTAATTTGATCCCAATAAGCTCTGAATTTCCGTTCCTATATCGTCTTCCGTAAACATCGTTTAAATCAAGTCTGCTAACCCGCTGTTTTGACGTGACCTTCACACGTACGACTCAATCAACCAAATTTGGATCGCCACGAAGCGACATGACCAAATTTTCGGGGTCAATGAACTTTTTTATTCCGTGATCAAAAAAATAAAATAAATTCAACAACTCTTATATTCCAACTTATAATATGAACAAAAACAATCTTTTTATATGATAATACACATGCAATAGGTAAAATTTAAATGTTTCAAGATTACTGCTCCTGTCCCGCTCCCCCGCGCGTCCCGAGCGGCGATTAGGCCATCTCGTGACGTAACAACATGGAGTCGAGTCGCTAGTGAAAATTGCGAACAGGCGTGTTTGCAAGCTTTCTCATGACATCCACTTTCATTGAGTTAATGAACTTGAAACTTCCACAGAGACGTAATTTAACAAGTATTTCTCACATCATATATGCATTGTTGAGTTCAAACATGTACATAAAGAGATGAAACTCCAGTCGGAATGAACTTACTTCAGAAATCCATGATACAAAATATACAACACAACTGGTATACTGCAAGAAATAATACAAAATTTGTTGGCATTCGAAATTCAATTGTTACTGGGTCATAGGCAGGTCATCAAGTACAATGGGACTCATTCACATACCATGTGATATCTGCAAACGTTATTGGGTATCACGTGATACGTGAATCAGTCCCATTTTGGTCATTGTATCAATTTTAGAAAATAGGAATCAATATATATATATATCGTATCTGAAGATGAGAATGGATCATTAATACATTGATATCGTTTGTAACAATGACAGCTCTACAAATTTTGCAAAATTCTTCTACCACGATATATTTTGAACCATAAGATTTTCCAGTGATTTTCACCTTTTGAATAGGGAAATAATAATGGTAATGAAGAGCTAATAACTTTTGGGAATCTTCAAATAAATACACTTAGAGATTAAAAGTTGTTTTGGTGGAAGTGTGTACCTTTAAGTCTAACAATTTGAATCAAATCTGGACTCACAAAATATCATGTAATATTGGAGGGCATTTAAATACCCTGCTTGGAACACAATTAAGGCAGCTATAGTAGGATTAGTCATTCTTATGGGAGATTTCAGAAAAGATGGCGTGATGTCGCAGAAAGTTTACATCCGGGTCCTCAAAGGTACAAACACAGTATGGCGACTGATAAAAACAATAACAGATACGTACATCCCTGCTTCATAATCGATAGTTTGACAAAAGTTAACACTTTCATACTTGCAAATTCTGATTTTGAAATGGTTTCTTATTGTTTCACAGTTTACGAATGTTAAAGGCCCACTACCTTTCCGGAGCAAAATTTAAAGGTTTCTTAAAACCTTTAATAACATAAGAAAATACATATTGATGGCCTAAGATGAGATAACAACACAAAACAAATACAAGATTTCCTGCGTAATATATGATAACTGTCGAGATTCATTTCGCTGTTTTGCCGTCTGGCGCAGTGATAATCAACTACCGGGCGGTATTTAGGACGACGGTGGGAAACATAAGACGACCCCCGTTATGAAAATTAACATTTTAATTCTGTTAACAAATTGTTCAGAAGATGATGACAAGTGTAGTATTAACGGTAAGTTAATAACTTTTGCGGCTCTACAAAATTATAGATCTCGTTTTACATTCCCATTTTAAAGATTAAAAGCCGTTTCAGAAAAATAGTGGGCCTTTAACATTTTTATATTTTCATTTGTTTATTGCTAACAAGTGTAGATTTTAGTGTTGAAGCCACCTATCGAAGCGCTGCCGGGCCATCACACGTACCCGATTTTGTTCATACATATAAATTCAGGTTGTGAAAAAGGTGTTTATGAATAAATGATTTATTTCAATGTATCATGTTTCTGTTAAACATGAAAAAGCTGTTCACATTATGATATAAACAAAACATGAACCACCTGACCAGACCACGGCCGCTCGTGTATGGCTTCGTCGCTGGTAGATCACCGCAGGCCACAGCATTGTTTGGGAAATAAATCATATTAATGATTACCAACACTTTTATCTCAAAAAGTACTTGTTTAAGATATATATATTTCGTTATTTAATATGCACATATTGTTTTAATGGAATGCCCTTGTATCAACTACTGTGTTACACGTACACGTATGGCTGCCGATCTCGAAAAATAATATATGGTGAAATCGTTCAGTTTTCATGCTGCATATTTCATTTTTAATATTTCATTTTCAGCCGCTTTTATGCCATGGACTGCTGTGTTAAGTCTCCAATTGAAATGGTATTAATTTTATATAATTTGAATACATATTATTAGGTAGACTTCATTTAAATTGATATAAATTACAGATCGTAGTACTGTACGTAAATGCCGACCAGGATACATTGCGCACGGCTTCGAGAATCCTAATACTCAAAGTTTTGTTTAAAAATATGATATAATGAACCTACAAACTGACTCATTTGTATGTTATAAACTAAATCCCAAAATTGATGACAAAAATATTAACCAGAATACGTAATTTTATGACACTGAAAACGGACGAAATTCGGGTTCTCAGTTGTACTGTAATGGCTGCCGTGGGCTTGGGGTAATCTATGAAAGCAAATGTTTAATTTTGTACTAATCACACATCGTAAGGTGTTTTATCAAGAAACCCTTCGAAAACAGTAATTGCTTATAATTATATTTGGGGGGACTTTGAATTTAATTTGTAATTTCAAGTTGTTATTTGCAATATATCTGTCAATGTTTATACGTAATGGCGACCGTGTTTTCTCTTGGCGGTCGAAAATGGAGTATAAACAGAGTAAAACATATATGGATACCATATGTTTAAAATTGTAAATTATTGTAAAATATTTTTATTTACACTTTTCGAAATGTAAATAACGCAATAGTTCTCGGATTGCCATACTATTTATTACAATAAAATGTAAACAAACATCGCAAGCGGCTGTGTTCCCTCAATGTTTATGTGTACAGATATGGGAGTTGTACCTTTGAGCGCCCGGATGTACCTTTGTGTGACGTCATCGCCATCTTTTCTGAAATCTCCTATAGACACATCTTCAATTCTCCAGAAGTATTCCATTCTGTACAGGTATCGCCGATGTTGGTCATGTGATACGACTCGGGAGGTTCCGATCTATACGGTTATCGCCGATGTCAGTCATGTGATCTGATGCAACTTGGTTTTCTATTATTACAGAAAGTTTTAAGCATATATAGTGTTGATCTGTGGCCGCTTTTAAAATGCATGACATTCCTTCCCTCTATCTGAATGGTATGTCAGTGCTTTTATGGATCTAATTCATAATATAATACATGCATCCATATTCTCACATTGGATGTTTTAAAGCAGTTTATTAGAGCAAAAATTACATCGAACACTATATTTAGCATGTGTAACAGGGCGAGAGTAGTATGCCGCCAGCCGGGCTCGAACCCGCAACCCTGGGCTTACAGATCCGGTGCTCTACCGACTTAGCTTAAGGGAAATTCCCTCTAGCGCCAAGCTAGAAGGCGACCGTATCACTATGTACAATTATTCAAATATACATTGACATCCTACTAATATGCACATGCAGCTATATAGACGACGAACGAATATAGGCGCCAGGGTAAAACATACAACAGAAAGACGGACCGAAAAATATAGACAATGGTAATTTAGAAGAACATGCTGGTGTCTGTTGACTATCGGACAGTTCCAAAGTAAACTTCAACCGGGAGTCAACAGAGGAGGATACCCTATATGCAGAAATATAATTTAGATGACCCTGGCCAAAATAATAATTTAGAAACTTAATTTACTCACCAAAACACATTGCGCCACTAGTAATATTGTGGGTCTGAATTCCTGACCTGGACCCCTTCAAATTTCTGGCAGGACTAATGAAACCCATGTAAACCTATTTATACCACTCCAACGCCCCACCCCAAGGTATATTTTCCTGTGCGCTACGAAACGTACATGTAAAAACTACACTACATGAAGTGCATGCTATAAATAGTGAAGCGAAAATCCCTACGTCATTGCCGACAGAGGGTGCAACAATATTAAACTTATAATCATACCATGACGGGACCAACGGAAGCACACAAATATAAACAAATCCAATCCTGCTACACAGGTAACTGAACTATGGTTTTCGTTTATTCTGAACAACCGCCACCGGTTCTACCATTTATAAAGTCATATGTATACCCAATTTCGGTCTATATTAAGCAATGTTTCTTGACCACCAAAATTATTTATTTCAATCCTATAAATCCTGACAGACCTGCAATTTTTGATACAGGTCTGTACATATTACAGCAATAAACAGCAAATAGGAATTATATCATAATGAACAACGACTTATTTTATATGTCGTCAACAGTAGGAATAGAAAGTTAACTGTAAAACGTGTAACCTAATCAATTGGCACATATGGCTAACTGATGAGTGAGCAAAACACAAGTACAAAACAGCTGTAATTATTTAAATTGTTAGATACAATCATTTCAAATAAAAGCTTGAAATATTCTTAAATAATTAAGAACATTGGAAATAAAATCAAGGTTCATAAACAAACAAAAAATAATTAATACGCCGAAACAACAAAAAACATCATGTTGGAGGAGTTGCACAATACAAGGGAAAGTAAGGTGATGACGTTGACGAAAAGCCGGTAAGTTTTCAATTAGTGATATTGTGATGTCACTTACTGTTTGGCTCAATTCTCGGCATGTTGTCAATAAACTGTTTTTTCTCGGTTCGAGTAAGATGTGGAATCTGACTTTTGCCACCTTTCTTAGCCTTTCCAACCTTTTCCCAGTGAGGAGTTGTGCTCGCCATCTTGTTAACAGTATTGTGCTGTGCATAAGCGGCCCGGCGTTTTAAAAACCGATGTCGCTGGTACTGTTAAAAATAAATTTCCTGATAATATTGATAAACCTATGGCAAGCCGTTTTAACATTTAATCATATTGCCCCTTAAGGTAATTATTTTTCTCTTAAGTGAAATTATTTTTGTCTTAAGATAAAAAATTGTCCCCTTAAGTGAAAAAAACACATAATGCAAATTGTTTTTCGCCTTAAGATGAAAAGAATACACTTAAGACAAGTTTCGTTCCACTTAACTAAATCGATAACATAATGGAAATGAGGGTTTATTCCCTTAACATGGAAAGGATATCACTTAAGAGATAAACAAAAATGACTTCACATAATGCAAAGAATGTGTTCCTTAAGTGTAATGACATTCGTCTTAAGGTTAATATTATGGAACACATCTAGTATAGCGGACCCCATTTTTTCCGCGAAATATCACGAGTTTATTGACGGCGACCTGTATATATAGAGACCGCGTGAGCGGGCGGTCAAAAATTAAAAATATGGGTTTTTATGCAAAAAAAATGTTAAAATTTGAGCTTACCATGTCCTTTTTTGGTTAAAAACTGAAGTTTTCAACAAAGTTTTTAACTAGGGATCATGCGGAAGACATTGTAAACTGTACGAGAAAAAAATTCGGGATTTCGTTTTGGTTGTTAGCCGAGCACGCGCTGAACATGCGCAATGAGTGATTTTACGGACTTTGATTTTATTTGTAAACACAAGTACACGTGTAGTTTACGATGGTGACGATTCGAATGAATGATATATGACAGAAATAATGAAAACGTGGCAATATCCATCCACTGGCTTATTGAAATTGGATCATTATTCAGTTTGTCAGGTAAATATTGCTCAACAGAGGAAAATTTGGCGGGAAAAGACAGCGACTCAGTGTTCACATGTGCTGGCCATGGTCCAAACATTATCGAAGATCACACTGAGGCCAAAGTTCCTTTCAAACGTCCTAGAATTGTTTTTTTTTAGATATTTCAAATGCTACAAAAACAGTTAAGATGAGTTCAAGATGTAAAATTGAGTTTTTTTTTTCTTTTCTCGGGGGTTTCACCCCCGAACCCCCGTCGGCTCTTCGAAGCGGTGATTCAAAATGGCGACATATTTACATGACCCGTAGCAACCTCTGACATGCGCACTGATTATTATGTTTCTAAACTTCCGGGGTCCGCTATACTAGAAACTTCCCGAAAAGCTTGTTATTTCAATTATGTGTCTTTACACTTAAGACAAAATTTTTTTTATTTCCATTATGTGTAATTTCACTTAAGGCGAAAAGATTGTTATTTCAATTATGTGTCTTTACACTTAAGGCGAAAAGATTTTTATTTCCATTATGTGTAAGTTCACTTAAGGTGAAAAGATTTTTACTTCCATTATGTGTAATTTCACTTAAGGCGAAAAGATTGTTATTTCAACTATGTGTCTTTAGACTTAAGGCAAGATTGTTATTTCCATTATGTGTAATTTCACTTAAGGTGAAAAGATTGTCCATTATGTGTCTTTACACTTAAGGCGAAAATATTTTTATTTCCATTATGTGTAATTTCACTTAAGGTGAACAGATTGTCCATAATGTGTCTTTACACTTAAGGCGAAAAGATTTTTATTTCCATTATGTGTTATTTCACTTAAGGCGAAAAGATTTTTATTTGCATTATGTGTAATTTCACTTAAGGCGAAAAGCTTGTTATTTCAATTATGTGTCTTTACACTTAAGACGAAAAAATTTTTATTTCCATTATGTGTAATTTCACTTAAGGTGAAAAGATTTTTATTTCCATTATGTGTAATTTCACTTAAGGCGAAAAGCTTGTTATTTCAATTATGTGTCTTTACACTTAAGACGAAAAATTTTTTATTTCCATTATGTGTAATTTCACTTAAGGTGAAAAGATTTTTATTTCCATTATGTGTAATTTCACTTAAGGCGAAAAGCTTGTTATTTCAATTATGTGTCTTTACACTTAAGACGAAAAGATTAATATTTCCATTATGTGCAAGTTTACTTAAGGTGAAAAGATATATATCCATTATGTGTTATTTCAGTTAAGGTGAAAAGATTTTTATTTCCATTATGTGTTATTTCACTTAAGACGAAAAGATTAATATTTCCATTATGTGCAAGTTTCCTTAAGGTGAAAAGATTTTTATTTCCATTATGTGTAATTTCACTTAAGGCGAAAAGCTTGTTATTTCAATTATGTGTCTTTACACTTAAGACGAAAAATTTTTTATTTCCATTATGTGTAATTTCACTTAAGGTGAAAAGATTTTTATTTCCATTATGTGTAATTTCACTTAAGGCGAAAAGCTTGTTATTTCAATTATGTGTCTTTACACTTAAGACGAAAAGATTAATATTTCCATTATGTGCAAGTTTACTTAAGGTGAAAAGATATATATCCATTATGTGTTATTTCAGTTAAGGTGAAAAGATTTTTATTTCCATTATGTGTTATTTCACTTAAGGCGAAAAGATTGTTATTTGCATTATGTGTTATTTCAGTTAAGGTGAAAAGATTTTTATTTCCATTATGTGTAATTTCACTTAAAGTGAAAAGATTTTTGTTTCCATTATGTGTAATTTCACTTAAGGCGAAAAGATTTTTATTTCCATTATGTGTAATTTCACTTAAGGCGAAAAGATTTTTATTTCCATTATGTGTAATTTCACTTAAGGCGAAAAGATTGTTATTTCCATTATGTGTAATTTCACTTAAGGCGAAAAGATTGTTATTTCCATTATGTGTAATTTCACTTAAGGCGAAAAGATTTTTATTTGCATTATGTGTTATTTCAGTTAAGGCGAAAAGATTGTTATTTCCATTATGTGTAATTTCACTTAAGGCGAAAAGATTGTTATTTCCATTATGTGTAATTTCACTTAAGGCGAAAAGATTGTTATTACCATTATGTGTAATTTCACTTAAGGCGAAAAGATTGTTATTTCCATTATGTGTAATTTCACTTAAGGCGAAAAGATTTTTATTTCCATTATGTGTAATTTCACTTAAGGCGAAAAGCTTGTTATTTCAATTATGTGTCTTTACACTTAAGACGAAAAGATTAATATTTCCATTATGTGCAAGTTTACTTAAGGTGAAAAGATTTTTATTTCCATTATGTGTAATTTCACTTAAGGCGAAAAGATTTTTATTTCCATTATGTGTAATTTCACTTAAGGCGAAAAGATTTTTATTTCCATTATGTGTAATTTCACTTAAGGCGAAAAGATTGTTATTTCCATTATGTGTAATTTCACTTAAGGCGAAAAGATTGTTATTTCCATTATGTGTAATTTCACTTAAGGCGAAAAGATTTTTATTTGCATTATGTGTTATTTCAGTTAAGGTGAAAAGATTGTTATTTCCATTATGTGTAATTTCACTTAAGGTGAAAAGATTTTTATTTCCATTATGTGTAATTTCACTTAAGGCGAAAAGATTGTTATTTCCATTATGTGTAATTTCACTTAAGGCGAAAAGATTGTTATTTCCATTATGTGTAATTTCACTTAAGGCGAAAAGATTGTTATTTCCATTATGTGTAATTTCACTTAAGGCGAAAAGATTGTTATTTCAATTATGTGTCTTTACACTTAAGACGAAAAGATTAATATTTCCATTATGTGCAAGTTTACTTAAGGTGAAAAGATTTTTATTTCCATTATGTGTAATTTCACTTAAGGTGAAAAGATTTTTATTTCCATTATGTGCTATTTTGATTTGCATAAGGTGCCTTTACACATTATTTCCATTATGTGTTATTTTCCACTTAAGTTAAAAAGAATTTTATTTCTATTTTCTGTCTTTTTAGTAAGTAACATAATTGTCACATGCATTTTACGTGTGAAACAAACATGATATACAAACATGGTTTTTAAGTCCCAATATTGATAGAGGACACTTAATAATGGAATTTGTACATTTAGTGGAGAATGAACGCAATATAAATATTTTTTTCCTTGGCAGGTGTTAATTTTCAACATTAAATTGGAATACATAAATATATATACAAGAAGAAACTTTGATAAGGTATTTTGCATGAAGTATCGACTATAATAAAGAATTTTATTAAGTGTAACAGTATCGATTGAAATTTTATTCAAAAATATTGAAAACATGTGCTTCCACCTTCCCTTCGATGCCTTCTTCTGAAAATCCTTCTGGTGGTCTCTACTATCTCGTCTGGACGAGGAATCGCCCTTTCCACAGCTTCGATGGCGTTTTGTACAACAGCCGCGGCGTCCATGCTGAGTTTGCTTCAAACCATTTCATCTCGCTAGTTTTTAAGGGTGCCACCATGTTGTTTACAGTAACAACATAACGCCTACAGAAGGTTGGTTTTGATTGGACAGAAAGTAAACGCTTAGTGATTGGTCAATTTTGGGTCAGTCCAATATTTTGTCCTCATGGGGGTTATATTGATACCCATACGTTATGTGCTAATTTCCCTTAAGTGAAAACGATTTTAACTTAAGTGAAAATGATTTCACCTTAAGATGAATTATACTAATTTCCCTTAAGTGATTTTTGTTTTATCTTAAGGGAAAATGACACATAATGCAAAAGCATTTATTTACCTTAAGATAAATAGTATTACACTTAAGGGAAATAAATTCAAATAATAATTTAACTTAAGAGGGAATATGATTAAATGTTAAAACGGCTTGCCATAGGAATATTCGAGCAACTGTTCAATAAAATTTATGTTTCTTTCTATATTATACATTTTGTCTTGTTTAATTTTACAATTTTTAATGTAAAATGAAATAATAAAATCATCAGTTATTAAGGGAGTATCCACCATCAAACAAAAGAGTTCCACTCTTACGTGTACTACTTTCAGTGGTTCATTTTCATATTTTTTCAAAGCAAAGAAGTAATTTTGTGTCATTTAACAAACTAGAAGATTTTATTAAACAAACTAGAAGATTTTATTAAAGGACTATGTATGATTTGGGTCCTTTTTGGTCTCCAAATCCATCAGTTTTTAGTGATTAATTTGTTGTAATTTTTATATAGTTTAGTTTATCATAATCAGGCACTTGTAAACTCCTCCAATTTCACGATCGGCAGATGTACCTCTGTATGTGCTTAGGTTTTTTTTAGATAAATTCTTAAATAGTTGAATATAAAAGAATAACTTTGATATGTAGTAAAAGTTCAGTTATTTTCAGATGGTTTGAGCACAGGGATCTGAGAATTAGTTACAGATTATATAATTATGGACCCACCAGATTGCCTTAAGACCATTTTAAGACGTTTTAGAGCTCTAGCTCTAGCTATCAAAAAATGACCCAAACCATACATAGTCCTTTATACAAACAAAAATATTCATTATTCTGGCTGGAGTGAGGTTTCTTTAGGAGTGTCACAGGGATCTGTTCTATGGCATCACTGTTTGTATGTAGGTCTATATTTATGACCTATCATGTGAAATAAAAAAGAATTCAAAAGCTTTGCATCGGTATTTTTGTGTACTTATGTGTTTTTAAAGATGATTTTCAGTTTATGTGGGAATGATTTGATTAGCTGCCAGCACATCTACATGTAATTAGAAAATGTATATATATATGTATTTCTATGTTATTGTATATAAACAATTAAGCGTCAGTTAACGTTCAATTGATAAATATTATTTATGATCTGTCGGCGGCTGAACATCTTTAAAAAAATCAATTCCAAAAAATTAAGTGTTAGACTTTTAGCAATTAAAGAAAAAATCCATTTAATACTAAACGGCAATACATATGTATGAACGCCAATGAAAGTGACGGGTAAAGAATAAACGATATTACAAACATATGAATTTATAAGATTAATTAATCTCTTTTCGTGTATGAATGTGTCAGTGATTTATAAGTTTTGGGGACTTCCGGTGTGACGTCATCAAGACAACATGGAGCTTGAGAACTGAGAGCGATTGGCAAAGAAAAATCCATCAGCATCTAGCTATTTTTCATTAGAAAATTATTGTATTTGTGTTATTTTGCAATGTGATTATCACTTGACAAAATGTAGTCGGTCATTTTGGTAAAGGATAGAGATTTCGAGAGATTTTTTCACATCTCTCTGTGTAAAATCCCACTCCCCCCCACCCCACGTTCCCGCCAGTTGAAATTATTGTCGATTTGTCGATCTGTCGATTTGGTTTTGATATTTATGTGTCGAGTGCCCCTGAAAACCATTCTAATTATGTTATTAATTACCTGAGCTATTAATTAATTAATTAATTAACAATGTCACCGCCAGTTATACATCGTGAATGGTAAACATGGTACAACGTGAACAAAAACATTTATCATTGTGTCATGAGTGTGTCTAAACTTAGAAAATATCTGGACAAGCCTATGCCAGAATATGATATTAACTCTATAAGAAGAACTCTTATCTTTGTATCCTCGAGCAAAGGTATACGATTACAAAATGTTGTGAACAATGATTTAGAAAAACGAATAATCTGGAGATGTGTCCGTGGGAGGGGTACAACAGCCACTATAGACTATATACAGAATAATGTCCGGAGTCTAGTACAGCGATATGGGCAGATTCATATTGTCTTGTGGACTGGCACGTGTGATTTAACTACCAAGACGGGACGTTTCATCCGATTAAATCATCAAAATTCTGTCGATGAAACACTTTTACAGTATGAAAGGTTGGACAGTATTAAACAAGATCTCCATAACAAAGTCACTATCACTATCCTGGAGTGTCCGTACTACTCTATAAGAATATGGAACCAACACAAAGGACATGCCAACAGTGATATTTATAAAAATGATGATCTTACGTTGCGCAATCATGTGGACAGCCTCAACCAAGGTATTCGTCAATTAAACGAACGAGTAGGAGTCCGATCTCCTCGCTTAGCTGTAGACTTGCTGAGAAATAGTAAAAGCAATCGTGCATATGCTACCGAATCCATAGCCTACAGTCTGCTTACAGATGGGATCCACCCAGGCCACATGCTGTCAAGATATTGGCTAAAAAAAGTGGTATGTGAAATTCTCTTAAAAAATTGTTCAATTTAAATAAACTGTTTACTTAAACACCAACAAGGAGGTATAAAACAGACCAACAACATGAATAGTGTAGGCATATCCGGCCCAAACACAGAGACTTCAGGGGCAGGTAGTAAGAAGAGAAATATTGACAATGTACTCAGTATGTGCGGTAAGTGCGATAATCAACTCACTGAAAATTCGCGACATATTCCATGTGATGGGTGTGAACTCTTATTCTGCCAAAAATGCACAGGTATCAGTGACAATATGTACATCTGTATAAAAAATGGCGAATCGGCTAATATGATTTGGTCATGTCGAAGCTGCAAACGGCTACAACCGTCTATACAGGAGATGAATAACTCGCTACACAAAATCTGTGCATCAAACGACTCGAGACTACAACAAATTGAATCCCAAATTAAAAACATCAATATTGGGACAAGGGAGATTGTGAGAGAAGAAATAAACATATCAAAGGAGAACATATTATCCGAACTAAAGGAAAACCTAAACAAACTTGTAGACAGTAGGAGTCAGGAGCTTGAAAAACGTAAACAAAAAGAACTAAATATAATACTATTCAATGTTCCAGAAAAGAGTGATGAAAACAACTTGAGAAACAAAAAAATGGATGAAAGGGATGTTGCTCTTATAGCAAGTGCCTTAGGGTTAGACTCACTGGAAATTTTAGCAAACTACAGGGTAGGACGTCCTGCTGTGGAAAAAACCAGACCCTTGATAATAGGACTTGGCAGTAAATTACAAAGGAAATTCCTACTCGAAAATGCTAGATATATAAAGCATAAGGTAGAACCACGCCTGCAAAGAGTCATCCTGACTCGTGACCTTACAGAAACCCAGAGACAAGAACGTCGTGAACAATTCAAAGACAGACTACGCGGAAACATTGAACCGGGCAACAATCATAGTGTCCCCAAGGATACCATCAACGGTAACAATAACACTTCAGGCCAATACTCTGGTAAGAATCAAATGAAAGCGAACATCTCACAGACTCGCGTACTACCTCAACCGCTGCCGCTTGATCCGTCTCAAGGTGCTCGGCACAAACAAATACCTCGCCGTGAACAACAACGTGAAACTATGCTGATGCCTGAAATTGTAAGAACCAACCAACAGGGTGACCTGATGTCCGGGGACTGCCTCAACACAGGCCACCCTAATGTGTTGAATACAAGATCAAGCACAAATCGATCCTCCATCAAACAGGGGGAAAACCTGCTGTTCGGGGACTGCCTCACCACAGCACCCCCTGTCGGAATCGGAGTAAGTCTAGTATCGACTAGTAAACAACAAAGACTCCCGCCTCTAACACAATTCCCAAACGTCAACAATGGATCGTTAACAATTAGTCCTATAAGAAAATCAGACTCAGAGGATGAAATGGATGTTAGTCAGCATTCAATCGATGACAGTAAGGATAATGAGACACTGCCTTACGCGATTCCATCACAGGAATCTTACCTCAATGTAACAATTGGTGACGTGGAAAATTCTCAAAGACAACAAACATCCCCAACCTCTCCAGAACTATCCAGGAGCTAGGATAGTTGTTTTAACTCGCAGTCAAGTTCCCTAAAAATACCAGAGCCAGTCCTGCAAAATCCGAACAACCTAAAAGTCTATTATTCCAATGTCGATACTCTTACACCAACCAAAAAGTTCGAACTTGAGGAATATGTTGAAAGAGAACAACCTGACCTTATCTGTTTGACTGAAATTCTCCCCAAGATGAGTGTTTACCCGTTAAGCAACTCGATATATGAACTAGTAAACTACCATGCCTTCTTTAGTGATGAAAATAAACGAGGAGTAGTGATCTATGTTAAAAACATATTTGACTCTGGAAAAGTCTGCCTAAACACCGACTGCAGTGACTATGTTACATGTTCTATCAAACTACGCGACCGAGACATCTTGATCATCTGCTGTATGTATCGTAGCCCTAACAGCGCGAATGAGGATAACACAAAAATTAACAACGTCATCAAAGCAGTTTTTAACACACCAGCGTCGCACAAAGTAATTGTGGGTGATTTTAATCACAAGGAAATTGACTGGATCAATCAGTCGTGTTCAGCAAGCATTGAGCATCAATCATCTAAATTCCTCGAAACGATAAGAGACTGTTTTTTTTATCAACATGTTAAGGAACCGACCAGGTACAGAGAGGGTCAAACTCCAAATCTACTTGACCTTGTGTTCTCCAATGAGGAAAACATGATAGAAGACTTGACCTATAATCAAAGCCTAGGCAAAAGCGACCACCTAGTGTTAACATTCAAGACCATTGTATATTGCCAACAAACACCAAACAACCGCTCAGATAACAAGCTCAATTTTCATAAAGGTGATTATAAAGATATTTCAGCGCACTTAACTGAAGTAAATCTAGTCGACCTCGAAAATATTCCAGGAGTAGTTGAGGCTTGGGATTCTCTTGCTGTCCTTATTAATAACAGTATTAAATTACATGTACCAGTGAGCAGGGCATCCCGGGCAAAATCCTACAGGAAGCACTACATCGACAAGACTTCTCGTGATGCAATTCGCAAAAAAAGTAGACTTTGGAAAAAATACCAACACTGTAAAACAGCAACAAACTTCAATAAATACAAGGAAGCGAGAAACACGACAACATCAGTTATAAGACGCTCCAAATACAACTATGAGAAAGACCTAGCCAGTAGAATAAAAACAAACCCAAAACTCTTCTGGAAGTACGTAAGATCCAAAATAAAAACTTCCACTGTTATAAATTCACTGGAGAAATCTAATGGGGAACTGACCAAGACTGACCAGGAAACTGCTGACACCTTCAATGAGTACTTTGCAAGTGTATTCGTGGAAGACGCCAATGCTGAACTACCTGAACTCCAAGAAATAAATTTCCAATATGTTCTTGATTCAATCTCTGTCACATCTGAAATGGTAGTCAAAGCAATAAAGAAACTAGACCCAATGAAAGCGCCAGGACCTGATGGAATCCATCCGAAACTTATTTTTGAAACAGCTGATGCAATCGCAAACCCCTTGTCAATAGTGTTCAACAAGTCAATTCAACAAAGTAAATTACCTGACTCGTGGAAAACAGCAAACGTGTGTCCGATTTTTAAAAAGGGATCTAAAAAGTCACCAGGCAATTATAGGCCAATAAGCCTTACATCAGTCCCTTGTAAAGTCCTACAACGTATTGTTCGAAACAGTATCATTGAACACATGGACCGCGAACAACTGTTCTCGAAGCACCAACACGGTTTCAGATCTGGTCACTCGTGTACGACCCAACTTCTGGAGGCTGTAGAAGACTGGACGGAGATCATGGACAAGGGAGGCAATACTGATGTTATTTATCTCGACTTCTGTAAGGCCTTCGATAAAGTGTCACACCGCCTTCTACTAAATAAACTTTACCATTATGGCATTAGAGGTTTAGTTCTGAAATGGATTAAAAACTTCCTCACTAACATGACACAACGTGTAGTCATCAACGGAAGCGAATCAAACCTACTACCCGTAACAAGTGGAGTCCCGCAGGGCAGTGTCCTAGGACCAGTTCTCTTCCTTATTTTTGTGAACGATATGCCAGACGTAGTAGATTGTGTGGTGAAACTGTTTGCTGACGATACAAAACTTTACTCTTCCATATCAAGTCCTGAGGAGCAACAAGCTCTCCAAAACAGCATCAATAAAATCACAGCTTGGACTGAACAGTGGCTGATGACGCTCAACAATACAAAATGTAAACATATGGAGATAGGACGTACTACAAGACACTCCTCCTACAGTTTAACACAGTCTGGAACAACGTCAGAAATCGAAAAAGTAGATCAAGAAAAAGACTTAGGAGTTCATTTTGATGTGAAATTGAACTTTAGTTACCATGTCTGCAGTGTAGTATCAAAAGGAAACAAAGTACTTGGCATAATCTTCAGAACTTTCACATTTATGGACACGCAAATGTTCTTAACCCTTTACAAGACGTTAGTCCGGCCTCATCTTGAGTATGCCTCTACAGTTTGGTCACCACAGTTTGTAAAGGACAAAGTTGCCATAGAAAACGTCCAAAGAAGGGCAACCAAACGAGTGAACTCATTGCAAGACTTGCCGTATAGTGAACGACTAAAACGTCTCGGCCTACCAACTCTAGAGTACAGGAGGATTAGATTAGACATGGTGGAGGTGTTCAAAATCATCAACAATATAGATATTGTAGACCATCAAAGAATGTTTTCCTTCGCACGATATGGATCTACCAGAGGACACTCAAAAAAACTATACAAGAGACAAGTTAGACTTAATACCAGCAAAAATGTGTTCAGTAACAGAGTCATTACACAATGGAACTCACTACCAGAATCAGTTGTATCGGCGCCAACGACCAATAGTTTCAAAAGCCGCCTAAACAATCATTGGAAAGACCATCCCAATAAATTCACACCATCATTTTAATATGTAAAGGATCAAAATGTGGTTAATATGGACCCAAGAGACATTTAACGGTTCAATATCCCCTAAACAACCATTGGAAAGACTCAATATCTGTCTAATAAATTATTGGTAGGACCATCCCAATTAATTCTAACCATCATTACATTATGTACAGGATCATATGTGCTAAATATTGACCAAGAGACAATTAACGGTTCAATATCCCCTTATCGAAATTATGTAAATATTTTTTTCGTTTACTTTTTTCTCATATAAGTAACGAAAGGACAAGTTCGATCAAGTGCATCTAAGGTACCAATATATTTTAGCTACAAGTGAGGCATAGTGTCTATATATTTTATCAAAAAAAAAAAAAAAAAAAAAAAAAAAATATGAGAAGAACTATCAATATTAGGTTAACAAATTAGGATGCTAATGTATATATACGTCACACCGGAAGAAGTATCTATAAGTAGAGAAGTTATCCACTAAGGGACAACCATATCTACTACGAGCCATGACATTCAAGAGGCATCTTTACAAGCCAAGACAGGCTTCCTTTTGATGCAGTTTTCAGCCAAAGTTAAGCCAAAGTCATCTAGTCATTGTCAATAAAAAAGGGATAATAAATTTTCAATTACAATCAAATATTGTAATTTTGAAAAGAATGTCGCGATAAAAAAAATCATGTAGTCCTACATTTTTTGACATAAAAAATCACCATTTAGCCATTGACGTAGGTGATCGCCTTTACGATCCTGTTTTCGTCTAACAGTTTAAAATAAGACATTAGATTTATATAAATATCTAAATCTCTGCGTAAAAAATCCCTGCGTAATGTTACAATAATACTCCCTTGGGGTACCTCATACTGCAGCCAATTAAATTACAGGTAAGGTGAAGCTAACGGGAAAGATAGGTCAGTTCCTAACATTGTATGCGTATATAACAAAGTAAAATCACGTGATATATAATCAGGTAATTTACTGATTTTTATAAAGGTAAAATATTTGTTGATATAAAATTATTTATTTTTGCAATTTATAAATAAAAGGGTTCATTTTCATGTAATAAATAAAACGGAAGTAGGAATCGAGATTTTGATCCCCTCTGTGTCCAACGCCATGTATTTCCGTTTCACCTATATTTGTCATACCTTCAAGGTGTATCCTGTTCCAAGGGTTACCTGTAATATTTTTATGGTTTTCCGACAACCAGGAGATAGTTTTAGTGCGTGAAAGGGTGACAATAGACTTCAAAATGCCTCTCTTTGGTAAGAAGAAGGATAAAACGTTAGTTGATAATCAACAATCGGTAAGATCACCACCAGAACCAAACGAACAACGCCCAGGCAATCCACAGCCCACTCCACCTGAGTCCAATGGAACACAGGTACCCCGTAGTCAGCCGGTGGATCCACCGAGACCAAAGTTAGTGTTTCACTGTCAACAGGCACATGGCAGCCCCACAGGAATCATCTCTGGGTTCACAAATGTCAAGGAACTGTACCAGAAAATAGCAGATGCGTATGATATGGATGTTTCTGATGTGAGTATTTTTAGGGTCCGCGCGTGGGCTACATTATCACACCTGTCATTACGTGATTCAGAGTTCAACAGGTTCAATACAATCTGACTTAAATTTTGAAAAAAAAACAACAACAAGATGAACATATGGTTTTATTGATACTAAACATAAAACAATAATAATCAATATTGTATTTAATTCAAATTGTAGTTGTAGAGGAAAGCAGGAAGTAGTTGTTCGTTAATTATTTAACCATGTGTTAAATCCATATGCTGGCTATTATATCTGGGTATGTAACTGGATATGACAGTTTTTCCTAAAAAACATTGTCTGCCCTTGTTGAAGCCTTAGCGTGAATTTACTCTGTAAAATTATTTTACGTCATTGTTATAAATAGGAAGTTGACAGCTACAGATTAACCATACTATATATATGTATTATCATATTACTTCACTTAACACATTGGCCATTCACTTGTTCCCCCCTATCTCAAACATAGGTATTAAACTCGTCTGACAATATATGTCAATATATAAGAGTTTGTCAGGTGCCAATTCTGTAACAGTCAGTCGGGTGCCAATTCTGTAACAGTCAGTCGGGTGCCAATTCTGTAACAGTCAGTCGGGTGCCAATTCTGTAACAGTCAGTCGGGTGTCAATTCTGTAACAGTCAGTCGGGTGCCAATTCTGTAACAGATAGTCGGGTGTCAATTCTGTAACAGTCAGTCAGGTGCCAATTCTGTAAAAGTTAGTCGGTTGTCAATTCTGTAACAGTCAGTCGGGTGTCAATTCTGTAAAAGTTAGTCGGTGTCAATTCTGTAACAGACAGTCGGGTGCCAATTCTGTAAAAGTTAGTCAGTTGTCAATTCTGTAACAGTCAGTCGGGTGTCAATTCTGTAACAGTTAGTCCGGTGCCAATTCTGTAACAGGTAGTTGGGTGCCAATTCTGTAATAAACAGTTGGGTGCCAATTCTGTAATAGTTAACTTACATTATATATAATAATAATAATAAAAATACTGTAAGAGGTATCTTCATAATTCCAATTGTTCTGAAATCAGAACGATTTTTTAAGTGTTCGAGCAAAATTAATGTAGTGTAACTTACTTACATTTGGAGAAAATCGACTATTTGTGTCCCAATTTTCCTGATGCAAATATTCACTGTTGCCATACTTGGAAGGTCTTTATCACTACAGTGTTTATTCCCGTTGAAAACAAACGTTCTGACGCCCTTCGCGGGTTAAGTTCATTTTACGAATTTAAAGTCAACAAAAGAAGCGGAACAATATCAAGAAACAGTGCATTTTCAGCTCTAATATCGACATTAGTCGGGCACAGAACTAGATACCAGATAATAAGAATTTCCTGTAATAGTTGAAATAGAAAAATATTACGATGTCAGTAAATAGATGTTTAATTTCTTTCGTTTGATTCAATTTCTAAATTTGATGACTTGATCCCGAACATTCCAGTGACGTCACTTTTAGTAGGAGTGAATGAAACGGCAGTCAGTCCCGCCAAACAGTTACGTCACAATCACCGGAATGACGTCGCTTACATATTTCCCACGTTAGTAAAAAGGAGTACACACTCATTCGATTTAGTAAAAGCATCTTTTCTTGATCATCAAAGAAGCATTTCGCTTTAAGCGAAATCGTGTAAATATCAGGCAATTTGTTTTCGTTTTGAATACCATCTTCTGTATGTATAATGAAAAAGTTGCAGGATAAACAGAATACACGGTCACTATCTTACAATACAAGTTTTATTTTGGTGTCGACAGGGAAAACCGAGATGACTCGGCAAAACCTCCTCATCGCACAAACGATAGCAGCATCAATATTAATTATAGCAAAATAAAAATGTCCAACGTTGGAAATATTGCAAGTACATTCATTATTTACATAAACCAGTAATTAGAATAATCATTTATTTCATCTAGACTAAATAATTTGCAAATCCCATACACCGCCTGCAAGGAGATGTCCTTGGCCTATCGCTACCCACGATGCTCTCGATCGTGGTCTTATATTGTGTAACTTTTCATGGGATATTAAATCTAGATATATCTGTTTTCGACAGTTAAATATCTATGAACACGTGTAAAACAAGCAGTCTCAACTGCTATTCCGAGACCGTAAAATGCAATCTTGGTCATCTCAGCCAAAACATAGGGGCACGCAAATTATGACAGAAACGTTTACTAGTAATTTGATACATACACGTACCGTATTTCACCGCAAATAAGACCCCCCTCCCAGAGAAGAAATAAAGGTCAAAAGTGGTGGGGGGTCTTATTTGCGGACAACCCGCCTGATAACATCGATCTATGAGGTCGCCATCTTGGATTTTTTAATGTCCTGTCATCGTTGTAACAGTCGTATGACAGATGGGTAATAGCAAGATGTTCAAGTATTTATAATAATAATGAAGACGTATGAGTAATATTAAATCAAATATTATGACAAATTAAAATATAATTTGTTAAACAATATTAGGGCAGTTGTAAGTCTGAAAGGAAACGCACATTTTTGCAAGAGTCACGCGGACATTCACCAATGAATCAAAACGAAGAAACAGCATCATAAGCAATGTCATTTTAATCTAGAAGTTTTAATAATCGTATTGTTATTTTAAAATATTCAAATTAGGTTATTGTTTACGATCACAACTACATCTCCGTCTTAGTAAACACGTGAATCAATCGCCGTGAATCGGAAGGACGATCGCCGTTCAGACTCAGGCCTATTTAAAATTCACTGCAAACGTTTACATATCAAATTTGTTCATAGACAGAAGAATTAACGTACATTTGTCTCAGTCAAATGAGCAAACGATCGTGATTTAACTTCAACGTGCCGACATGCACTGATGCAGTTGTACACACATGTGTAGGAAAATGGCGCCGGGTTGAAGCCATACTTTCACATTTTCACACCGGGTCGTGTTTGGGAATTTGATCGGTATTGCTATTGATACGACGATAGTTTTTGATAATATTTCAGATATTAATCCAAGTATTAACTGCATTAAAACATCGTAGCAAGTATTTTTGTATCCAGAGTAAAATACGAAACTTTGCGGCTAATCATATTATACTGACTGCGTAAACAAAACATGGCGGCCGAAAAGTAAAGCATGGTTTCTCCAACTGATCGTGAACTACAGGTACGTTACGTTCACAAATAAACATATTTGAAACTGTAAATGCCTTAAGTAGATGTTTTAGGTAATGATTGTATTAAGTTAGAATCCACGAGTGCAGAAACGATCTGCATCAATGACGAATATCTTTGCCGATGCATGTAAAAAATGACAAGCCGTACGAACACTAAAACGTGTTGAAGTGTTCATGGAAACAAATATCGGCGTATTTTGTTGAAAATAGCCTCCGATTAAATATAAGCACTGTTCACATTTCGTAGTTATTGATAATTAAATTAAATCACCCGTGAATTAACTTGAATTAAATGACAAAAATAACAAGCACACAAACAGTTCTTTACTACGTGATTTTTCTATGCCGATAAAATAAACAAAAAAAAGTTCCAATACAAAGTCATTTAGGTGATATTTTTAATTACACCATTGCTCAAATCCATCATCCAGTAAACTGAAAAATAGGTGGGGGGTCTTATTTGCAGACATCCCCCCTAAGTCTGAAAATGTGTCAAAATAGGTGGGGGGTCTTATTTGCGGGAGGAGTCTTATTTGCGGTGAAATACGGTATGTCATTTAAAAGTATTGGAGACCTTTTGATATGCACATGTATATCATGACGTTTCAAGTGGCTGCCCGTATTATTTTTTGTGAAAAAGAATTATACCTATATGTCATAAAACTCGGTTAGCTTTTTTATTGTCATTATTGTTATAGACACTGTATGTGATATTTAAACAAAAACACATATTTTACCTAAGAAGCCAATGATATATATATAATGTAAGTATCGGTTAGCTTGTAAGTTTATAATAATTATAATACTTGCTGCAGTATCTGATTCTGTAAAGCAATTTAATTGTGACACCAACTATTTGTTGCTGAAATAAATTAAAGCCTCATAATTTTGCCCACCATGTAAAAGTGAGTGCATCAGATGCTATATATTACCAAGGTAGATTGCAAAAATGATGTACAAATTTTCCTCTTTATGGACACTTGGTAGGAGTCTCCACCTTTGACATCGGTGGATGTTGGTTTTGCCTGGATTGAATTTTTTTGTTATCACTATTATGAATCTTTCGGCTAGCATTTACAGGTTCACTTTAGTGACTGAGTGTGGTCAAATCTATTTATATGTCTTAAAAAATATTTTGATGTGAAACGTTAGGGCATATGGATCTACAAAATATGTAACCCATTTGTGCTTTGATTCGATCATCCACCATTACTATAAGAATAAGAGTTTTCTGCCTTGCTCATCAAGTTTCTGTCCAATTTAATAATTTCTATGAATACATTTTTATACATGTTTGCTAGATCTGAGGAATGTGTTTAATGGCTCAGGCTAAGTAATAAAAAGTTACGTCACATCCAAAATTTACTGGTATTTATATTCCTCCATTTTGACATTTATAATTTGCGCAATGGATTTTCCTGGGCTATTAGAAGACATATAATTGCTTTAACTAGCATGTTTTTAGGTCATTTTGTTCATAGCTATATATGTGAAAGATGACATCAGGTGAATAGTTTGATATGGCTTCTGGAGGTACAGATCTAAAGGAGAGTGTCATGGTAGTTTGATATGGCTTCTGGAGGTACAGATCTAGAGGAGAGTGACATGGTAGTTTGATATGGCTTCTGGAGGTACAGATCTAGAGGAGAGTGACATGGTAGTTTGATATGACTTCTGGTGGTACAGATCTAGAGGAGAGTGACAGGGTAGTTTGATATGGCTTCTGGAGGTACAGATCTAGTCTGGTAGTTTGATATGGCTTCTGGAGGGATCTCGAGGAGAGTGACATGGTAGTTTGATATGGCTTCTGGAGGTACAGATCTAGAGGAGAGTGACATGGTAGTTTGATATGGCTTCTGGAGGTACAGATCTAGAGGAGAGTGACATGGTAGTTTGATATGGCTTCTGGAGGTACAGATCTAGAGGAGAGTGACATGGTAGTTTGATATGGCTTCTGGAGGTACAGATCTAGAGGAGAGTGACATGGTAGTTTGATATGGCTTCTGGAGGTACAGATCTAGAGGAGAGTGACATGGTAGTTTGATATGGCTTCTGGAGGTACAGATCTAGAGGAGAGTGACATGGTAGGTTTGATATGACTTCTGGAGGTACGGATCTAGAGGAGAGTGACATGGTAGTTTGATATGGCTTCTGGAGGTACAGATCTAGAGGAGAGTGACATGGTAGTTTGATATGGCTTCTGGAGGTACAGATCTAGAGGAGAGTGACATGGTAGTTTGATATGGCTTCTGGAGGTACAGATCTAGAGGAGAGTGACATGGTAGTTTGATATGGCTTCTGGAGGTACAGATCTAGAGGAGAGTGACATGGTAGTTTGATATGACTTCTGGAGGTACAGATCTAGAGGAGAGTGACATGGTAGTTTGATATGACTTCTGGAGAGGTACAGATCTAGAGGACGGTGACATGGAGAGTTGTAGTTGATACTTCTGGAGGTACAGATCTAGAGGAGAGTGACATGGTAGTTTGATATGACTTCTGGAGGTACAGATCTAGAGGAGAGTGACATGGTAGTTTGATATGGCTTCTGGAGGTACAGATCTAGAGGAGAGTGACATGGTAGTTTGATATGGCTTCTGGAGGTACAGATATAGAGGAGAGTGACATGGTAGTTTGATATGGCTTCTGGAGGTACAGATCTAGAGGAGAGTGACATGGTAGTTTGATATGGCTTCTGGAGGTACAGATCTAGAGGAGAGTGACATGGTAGTTTGATATGGCTTCTGGAGGTACAGATCTAGAGGAGAGTGACATGGTAGTTTGATATGGCTTCTGGAGGTACAGATCTAGAGGAGAGTGACATGGTAGTTTGATATGGCTTCTGGAGGTACAGATCTAGAGGAGAGTGACATGGTAGTTTGATATGGCTTCTGGAGGTACAGATCTAGAGGAGAGTGACATGGTAGTTTGATATGCTTCTTCTGGAGGTACAGATCTAGAGGAGAGTGACATGGTAGTTTGATATGACTTCTGGAGGTACAGATCTAGAGGAGAGTGACATGGTAGTTTGATATGGCTTCTGGAGGTACAGATCTAGAGGAGAGTGACATGGTAGTTTGATATGGCTTCTGGAGGTACAGATCTAGAGGAGAGTGACATGGTAGGTTTGATATGACTTCTGGAGGTACAGATCTAGAGGAGAGTGACATGGTAGTTTGATATGACTTCTGGAGGTACAGATCTAGAGGAGAGTGACATGGTAGTTTGATATGGCTTCTGGAGGTACAGATCTAGAGGAGAGTGACATGGTAGGTTTGATATGACTTCTGGAGGTACGGATCTAGAGGAGAGTGACATGGTAGTTTGATATGGCTTCTGGAGGTACAGATCTAGAGGAGAGTGACATGGTAGTTTGATATGGCTTCTGGAGGTACAGATCTAGAGGAGAGTGACATGGTAGTTTGATATGGATTCTGGAGGTACAGATCTAGAGGAGAGTGACATGGTAGGTTTGATATGGCTTCTGGAGGTACAGATCTAGAGGAGAGTGACATGGTAGTTTGATATGACTTCTGGAGGTACAGATCTAGAGGAGAGTGACATGGTAGTTTGATATGGCTTCTGGAGGTACAGATCTAGAGGAGAGTGACATGGTAGTTTGATATGGCTTCTGGAGGTACAGATCTAGAGGAGAGTGACATGGTAGTTTGATATGGCTTCTGGAGGTACAGATCTAGAGGAGAGTGACATGGTAGTTTGATATGGCTTCTGGAGGTACAGATCTAGAGGAGAGTGACATGGTAGGTTTGATATGACTTCTGGAGGTACGGATCTAGAGGAGAGTGACATGGTAGTTTGATATGGCTTCTGGAGGTACAGATCTAGAGGAGAGTGACATGGTAGTTTGATATGACTTCTGGAGGTACAGATCTAGAGGAGAGTGACATGGTAGTTTGATATGACTTCTGGAGGTACAGATCTAGAGGAGAGTGACATGGTAGTTTGATATGGCTTCTGGAGGTACAGATCTAGAGGAGAGTGACATGGTAGTTTGATATGGCTTCTGGAGGTACAGATCTAGAGGAGAGTGACATGGTAGTTTGATATGGCTTCTGGAGGTACAGATCTAGAGGAGAGCTTGAGTGACATGGTAGTTTGATATGGCTTCTGGAGGTACAGATCTAGAGGAGAGCTTGAGTGACATGGTAGTTTGATATGGCTTCTGGAGGTACAGATCTAGAGGAGAGTGACATGGTAGGTTTGATATGACTTCTGGAGGTACAGATCTAGAGGAGAGTGACATGGTAGTTTGATATGGCTTCTGGAGGTACAGATCTAGAGGAGAGTGACATGGTAGTTTGATATGGCTTCTGGAGGTACAGATCTAGAGGAGAGTGACATGGTAGTTTGATATGGCTTCTGGAGGTACAGATCTAGAGGAGAGTGACATGGTAGTTTGATATGGCTTCTGGAGGTACAGATCTAGAGGAGAGTGACATGGTAGTTTGATATGACTTCTGGAGGTACAGATCTAGAGGAGAGTGACATGGTAGTTTGATATGGCTTCTGGAGGTACAGATCTAGAGAGGAGAGTGACATGGTAGTTTGATATGGCTTCTGGAGGTACAGATCTAGAGGAGAGTGACATGGTAGTTTGATATGGCTTCTGGAGGTACAGATCTAGAGGAGAGTGACATGGTAGGTTTGATATGGCTTCTGGAGGTACAGATCTAGAGGAGAGTGACATGGTAGGTTTGATATGGCTTCTGGAGGTACAGATATAGAGGATAGTGACATGGTAGGTTTGATATGACTTCTGGAGGTACGGATCTAGAGGAGAGTGACATGGTAGTTTAATATGGCTTCTGGAGGTACAGATCTAGAGGAGAGTGACATGGTAGTTTGATATGGCTTCTGGAGGTACAGATCTAGAGGAGAGTGACATGGTAGTTTGATATGGCTTCTGGAGGTACAGATCTAGAGGAGAGTGACATGGTAGTTTGATATGGCTTCTGGAGGTACAGATCTAGAGGAGAGTGACATGGTAGTTTGATATGACTTCTGGAGGTACAGATCTAGAGGAGAGTGACATGGTAGTTTGATATGGCTTCTGGAGGTACAGATCTAGAGGAGAGTGACATGGTAGTTTGATATGACTTCTGGAGGTACAGATCTAGAGGAGAGTGACATGGTAGGTTTGATATGACTTCTGGAGGTACAGATCTAGAGGAGAGTGACATGGTAGTTTGATATGGCTTCTGGAGGTACAGATCTAGAGGAGAGTGACATGGTAAGTTTGATATGACTTCTGGAGGTACGGATCTCGAGGAGAGTGACATGGTAGTTTGATATGGCTTCTGGAGGTACAGATCTAGAGGAGAGTGACATGGTAGTTTGATATGACTTCTGGAGGTACAGATCTAGAGGAGAGTGACATGGTAGTTTGATATGGCTTCTGGAGGTACAGATCTAGAGGAGAGTGACATGGTAGTTTGATATGGCTTCTGGAGGTACAGATCTAGAGGAGAGTGACATGGTAGTTTGATATGACTTCTGGAGGTACAGATCTAGAGGAGAGTGACATGGTAGTTTGATATGGCTTCTGGAGGTACAGATCTAGAGGAGAGCTTGAGTGACATGGTAGTTTGATATGGCTTCTGGAGGTACAGATCTAGAGGAGAGTGACATGGTAGTTTGATATGGCTTCTGGAGGTACAGATCTAGAGGAGAGTGACATGGTAGTTTGATATGATGACTTCTGGAGGTACAGATCTAGAGGAGAGTGACATGGTAGTTTGATATGGCTTCTGGAGGTACAGATCTAGAGGAGAGTGACATGGTAGTTTGATATGGCTTCTGGAGGTACAGATCTAGAGGAGAGTGACATGGTAGTTTGATATGGCTTCTGGAGGTACAGATCTAGAGGAGAGTGACATGGTAGTTTGATATGGACTTCTGGAGGTACAGATCTAGAGGAGAGAGTGACATGGTAGTTTGATATGGCTTCTGGAGGTACAGATCTAGAGGAGAGTGACATGGTAGTTTGATATGGCTTCTGGAGGTACAGATCTAGAGGAGAGTGACATGGTAGTTTAATATGGCTTCTGGAGGTACAGATCTAGAGGAGAGTGACATGGTAGTTTGATATGGCTTCTGGAGGTACAGATCTAGAGGAGAGTGACATGGTAGTTTAATATGGCTTCTGGAGGTACAGATCTAGAGGAGCTTGAGTGACATGGTAGTTTGATATGGCTTCTGGAGGTACAGATCTAGAGGAGAGTGACATGGTAGTTTGATATGGCTTCTGGAGGTACAGATCTAGAGGAGAGTGACATGGTAGTTTGATATGGCTTCTGGAGGTACAGATCTAGAGGAGAGTGACATGGTAGTTTGATATGGCTTCTGGAGGTACAGATCTAGAGGAGAGTGACATGGTAGGTTTGATATGACTTCTGGAGGTACGGATCTAGAGGAGAGTGACATGGTAGTTTGATATGGCTTCTGGAGGTACAGATCTAGAGGAGAGTGACATGGTAAGTTTGATATGACTTCTGGAGGTACGGATCTCGAGGAGAGTGACATGGTAGTTTGATATGGCTTCTGGAGGTACAGATCTAGAGGAGAGTGACATGGTAGTTTGATATGGCTTCTGGAGGTACAGATCTAGAGGAGAGTGACATGGTAGTTTGATATGACTTCTGGAGGTACAGATCTAGAGGAGAGTGACATGATAGTTTGATATTGCTTCTGTTCTGGAGGTACAGATCTAGAGGAGAGTGACATGGTAGTTTGATATGACTTCTGGAGGTACAGATCTAGAGGAGAGTGACATGGTAGTTTGATATGACTTCTGGAGGTACAGATCTAGAGGAGAGTGACATGGTAGTTTGATATGGCTTCTGGAGGTACAGATCTAGAGGAGAGTGACATGGTAGTTTGATATGGCTTCTGGAGGTACAGATCTAGAGGAGAGTGACATGGTAGTTTGATATGGCTTCTGGAGGTACAGATCTAGAGGAGAGTGACATGGTAGTTTGATATGGCTTCTGGAGGTACAGATCTAGAGGAGAGAGTGACATGGTAGTTTGATATGGCTTCTGGAGGTACAGATCTAGAGGAGAGTGACATGGTAGTTTGATATGGCTTCTGGAGGTACAGATCTAGAGGAGAGTGACATGGTAGTTTGATATGGCTTCTGGAGGTACAGATCTAGAGGAGAGTGACATGGTAGTTTGATATGGCTTCTGGAGGTACAGATCTAGAGGAGAGTGACATGGTAGTTTGATATGGCTTCTGGAGGTACAGATCTAGAGGAGAGTGACATGGTAGTTTGATATGGCTTCTGGAGGTACAGATCTAGAGGAGAGTGACATGGTAGTTTGATATGGCTTCTGGAGGTACAGATCTAGAGGAGAGTGACATGGTAGTTTTGATATGGCTTCTGGAGGTACAGATCTAGAGGAGAGTGACATGGTAGTTTGATATGGCTTCTGGAGGTACAGATCTAGAGGAGAGTGACATGGTAGTTTGATATGGCTTCTGGAGGTACAGATCTAGAGGAGAGCTTGAGTGACATGGTAGTTTGATATGGCTTCTGGAGGTACAGATCTAGAGGAGAGTGACATGGTAGTTTGATATGGCTTCTGGAGGTACAGATCTAGAGGAGAGTGACATGGTAGTTTGATATGACTTCTGGAGGTACAGATCTAGAGGAGAGTGACATGGTAGTTTGATATGGCTTCTGGAGGTACAGATCTAGAGGAGAGTGACATGGTAGTTTGATATGGCTTCTGGAGGTACAGATCTAGAGGAGAGAGTGACATGGTAGTTTGATATGGCTTCTGGAGGTACAGATCTAGAGGAGAGTGACATGGTAGTTTGATATGGCTTCTGGAGGTACAGATCTAGAGGAGAGTGACATGGTAGTTTGATATGGCTTCTGGAGGTACAGATCTAGAGGAGAGTGACATGGTAGTTTGATATGGCTTCTGGAGGTACAGATCTAGAGGAGAGTGACATGGTAGTTTGATATGACTTCTGGAGGTACAGATCTAGAGGAGAGTGACATGGTAGTTTGATATGGACTTCTGGAGGTACAGATCTAGAGGAGAGTGACATGGTAGTTTGATATGACTTCTGGAGGTACAGATCTAGAGGAGAGTGACATGGTAGTTTGATATGGCTTCTGGAGGTACAGATCTAGAGGAGAGTGACATGATAGTTTGATATGGCTTCTGTTCTGGAGGTACAGATCTAGAGGAGAGTGACATGGTAGTTTGATATGGCTTCTGGAGGTACAGATCTAGAGGAGAGTGACATGGTAGTTTGATATGGCTTCTGGAGGTACAGATCTAGAGGAGAGTGACATGGTAGTTTGATATGGCTTCTGGAGGTACAGATCTAGAGGAGAGTGACATGGTAGTTTGATATGGCTTCTGGAGGTACAGATCTAGAGGAGAGTGACATGGTAGTTTGATATGGCTTCTGGAGGTACAGATCTAGAGGAGAGTGACATGGTAGTTTGATATGGCTTCTGGAGGTACAGATCTAGAGGAGAGTGACATGGTAGGTTTGATATGGCTTCTGGAGGTACAGATCTAGAGGAGAGTGACATGGTAGTTTGATATGACTTCTGGAGGTACAGATCTAGAGGAGAGTGACATGGTAGTTTGATATGGCTTCTGGAGGTACAGATCTAGAGGAGAGTGACATGGTAGTTTGATATGGCTTCTGGAGGTACAGATCTAGAGGAGAGTGACATGGTAGTTTGATATGACTTCTGGAGGTACAGATCTAGAGGAGAGTGACATGGTAGTTTGATATGGCTTCTGGAGGTACAGATCTAGAGGAGAGTGACATGGTAGTTTGATATGGCTTCTGGAGGTACAGATCTAGAGGAGAGTGACATGGTAGTTTGATATGGCTTCTGGAGGTACAGATCTAGAGGAGAGTGACATGGTAGTTTGATATGGCTTCTGGAGGTACAGATCTAGAGGAGAGTAACATGGTAGTTTGATATGGCTTCTGGAGGTACAGATCTAGAGGAGAGTGACATGGTAGTTTGATATGACTTCTGGAGGTACAGATCTAGAGGAGAGTGACATGGTAGTTTGATATGGCTTCTGGAGGTACAGATCTAGAGGAGAGTGACATGGTAGTTTGATATGACTTCTGGAGGTACAGATCTAGAGGAGAGTGACATGGTAGTTTGATATGGCTTCTGGAGGTACAGATCTAGAGGAGAGTGACATGGTAGTTTGATATGGCTTCTGGAGGTACAGATCTAGAGGAGAGTGACATGGTAGTTTGATATGACTTCTGGAGGTACAGATCTAGAGGAGAGTGACATGGTAGTTTGATATGGCTCTTCTGGAGGTACAGATCTAGAGGAGAGTGACATGGTAGTTTGATATGACTTCTGGAGGTACAGATCTAGAGGAGAGTGACATGGTAGTTTGATATGGCTTCTGGAGGTACAGATCTAGAGGAGAGTGACATGATAGTTTGATATGGCTTCTGTTCTGGAGGTACAGATCTAGAGGAGAGTGACATGGTAGTTTGATATGACTTCTGGAGGTACAGATCTAGAGGAGAGTGACATGGTAGTTTGATATGACTTCTGGAGGTACAGATCTAGAGGAGAGTGACATGGTAGTTTGATATGGCTTCTGGAGGTACAGATCTAGAGGAGAGTGACATGGTAGTTTGATATGGCTTCTGGAGGTACAGATCTAGAGGAGAGTGACATGGTAGTTTGATATGACTTCTGGAGGTACAGATCTAGAGGAGAGTGACATGGTAGTTTGATATGACTTCTGGAGGTACAGATCTAGAGGAGAGTGACATGGTAGTTTGATATGGCTTCTGGAGGTACAGATCTAGAGGAGAGTGACATGGTAGTTTGATATGGCTTCTGGAGGTACAGATCTAGAGGAGAGTGACATGGTAGTTTGATATGGCTTCTGGAGGTACAGATCTAGAGGAGAGTGACATGGTAGGTTTGATATGACTTCTGGAGGTACGGATCTAGAGGAGAGTGACATGGTAGTTTGATATGGCTTCTGGAGGTACAGATCTAGAGGAGAGTGACATGGTAGTTTGATATGGCTTCTGGAGGTACAGATCTAGAGGAGAGTGACATGGTAGTTTGATATGGCTTCTGGAGGTACAGATCTAGAGGAGAGTGACATGGTAGTTTGATATGGCTTCTGGAGGTACAGATCTAGAGGAGAGTGACATGGTAGTTTGATATGGCTTCTGGAGGTACAGATCTAGAGGAGAGTGACATGGTAGTTTGATATGACTTCTGGAGGTACAGATCTAGAGGAGAGTGACATGGTAGTTTGATATGGCTTCTGGAGGTACAGATCTAGAGGAGAGTGACATGGTAGTTTGATATGGCTTCTGGAGGTACAGATCTAGAGGAGAGTGACATGGTAGTTTGATATGGCTTCTGGAGGTACAGATCTAGAGGAGAGTGACATGGTAGTTTGATATGGCTTCTGGAGGTACAGATCTAGAGGAGAGTGACATGGTAGTTTGATATGACTTCTGGAGGTACAGATCTAGAGGAGAGTGACATGATAGTTTGATATGGCTTCTGTTCTGGAGGTACAGATCTAGAGGAGAGTGACATGGTAGTTTGATATGACTTCTGGAGGTACAGATCTAGAGGAGAGTGACATGGTAGTTTGATATGGCTTCTGGAGGTACAGATCTAGAGGAGAGTGACATGGTAGTTTGATATGACTTCTGGAGGTACAGATCTAGAGGAGAGTGACATGGTAGTTTGATATGGCTTCTGGAGGTACAGATCTAGAGGAGAGTGACATGGTAGTTTGATATGGCTTCTGGAGGTACAGATCTAGAGGAGAGTGACATGGTAGTTTGATATGGCTTCTGGAGGTACAGATCTAGAGGAGAGTGACATGGTAGTTTGATATGGCTTCTGGAGGTACAGATCTAGAGGAGAGTGACATGGTAGTTTGATATGGCTTCTGGAGGTACAGATCTAGAGGAGAGTGACATGTGTAGTTTGATATGGCTTCTGGAGGTACAGATCTAGAGGAGAGTGACATGGTAGTTTGATATGCTTCTGGGGTACAGAGACTAAGAGAGTGACATGGTAGTTTGATATGGCTTCTGGAGGTACAGATCTAGAGGAGAGTGACATGGTAGTTTGATATGGCTTCTGGAGGTACAGATCTAGAGGAGAGTGACATGGTAGTTTGATATGGCTTCTGGAGGTACAGATCTAGAGGAGAGTGACATGGTAGTTTGATATGGCTTCTGGAGGTACAGATCTAGAGGAGAGTGACATGGTAGTTTGATATGGCTTCTGGAGGTACAGATCTAGAGGAGAGTGACATGGTAGTTTGATATGGCTTCTGGAGGTACAGATCTAGAGGAGAGTGACATGGTAGTTTGATATGGCTTCTGGAGGTACAGATCTAGAGGGAGAGTGACATGGTAGTTTGATATGGCTTCTGGAGGTACAGATCTAGAGGAGAGTGACATGGTAGTTTGATATGGCTTCTGGAGGTACAGATCTAGAGGAGAGTGACATGGTAGTTTGATATGGCTTCTGGAGGTACAGATCTAGAGGAGAGTGACATGGTAGTTTGATATGGCTTCTGGAGGTACAGATCTAGAGGAGAGTGACATGGTAGTTTGATATGGCTTCTGGAGGTACAGATCTAGAGGAGAGTGACATGGTAGTTTGATATGGCTTCTGGAGGTACAGATCTAGAGGAGAGTGACATGGTAGTTTGATATGGCTTCTGGAGGTACAGATCTAGAGGAGAGTGACATGGTAGTTTGATATGGCTTCTGGAGGTACAGATCTAGAGGAGAGTGACATGGTAGTTTGATATGGCTTCTGGAGGTACAGATCTAGAGGAGAGTGACATGGTAGTTTGATATGACTTCTGGAGGTACAGATCTAGAGGAGAGTGACATGGTAGGTTTGATATGGCTTCTGGAGGTACAGATCTAGAGGAGAGTGACATGGTAGTTTGATATGGCTTCTGGAGGTACAGATCTAGAGGAGAGTGACATGGTAGTTTGATATGCTTCTGGAGGTACAGATCTAGAGGAGAGTGACATGGTAGTTTGATATGGCTTCTGGAGGTACAGATCTAGAGGAGAGTGACATGGTAGTTTGATATGGCTTCTGGAGGTACAGATCTAGAGGAGAGTGACATGGTAGTTTGATATGGCTTCTGGAGGTACAGATCTAGAGGAGAGTGACATGGTAGTTTGATATGGCTTCTGGAGGTACAGATCTAGAGGAGAGTGACATGGTAGTTTGATATGGCTTCTGGAGGTACAGATCTAGAGGAGAGTGACATGGTAGTTTGATATGGCTTCTGGAGGTACAGATCTAGAGGAGAGTGACATGGTAGTTTGATATGCTTCTGGAGGTACAGATCTAGAGGAGAGTGATGGTAGTTTGATATGGCTTCTGGAGGTACAGATCTAGAGGAGAGTGACATGGTAGTTTGATATGACTTCTGGAGGTACAGATCTAGAGGAGAGTGACATGGTAGTTTGATATGGCTTCTGGAGGTACAGATCTAGAGGAGAGTGACATGGTAGTTTGATATGGCTTCTGGAGGTACAGATCTAGAGGAGAGTGACATGGTAGTTTGATATGGCTTCTGGAGGTACAGATCTAGAGGAGAGTGACATGGTAGTTTGATATGGCTTCTGGAGGTACAGATCTAGAAGAGAGTGACATGGTAGTTTGATATGGCTTCTGTTCTGGAGGTACAGATCTAGAGGAGAGTGACATGGTAGTTTGATATGGCTTCTGGAGGTACAGATCTAGAGGAGAGTGACATGGTAGTTTGATATGACTTCTGGAGGTACAGATCTAGAGGAGAGTGACATGGTAGTTTGATATGGCTTCTGGAGGTACAGATCTAGATGGTAGTTTGATATGTGGTAGATCTAGAGGAGAGTGACATGGTAGTTTGATATGGCTTCTGGAGGTACAGATCTAGAGGAGAGTGACATGGTAGTTTGATATGGCTTCTGGAGGTACAGATCTAGAGGAGAGTGACATGGTAGTTTGATATGGCTTCTGGAGGTACAGATCTAGAGGAGAGTGACATGGTAGTTTGATATGGCTTCTGGAGGTACAGATCTAGAGGAGAGTGACATGGTAGTTTGATATGACTTCTGGAGGTACAGATCTAGAGGAGAGTGACATGGTAGTTTGATATGGCTTCTGGAGGTACAGATCTAGAGGAGAGTGACATGGTAGTTTGATATGGCTTCTGGAGGTACAGATCTAGAGGAGAGTGACATGGTAGTTTGATATGGCTTCTGGAGGTACAGATCTAGAGGAGAGTGACATGGTAGTTTGATATGACTTCTGGAGGTACAGATCTAGAGGAGAGTGACATGGTAGTTTGATATGGCTTCTGGAGGTACAGATCTAGAGGAGAGTGACATGGTAGTTTGATATGGCTTCTGGAGGTACAGATCTAGAGGAGAGTGACATGGTAGTTTGATATGGCTTCTGGAGGTACAGATCTAGAGGAGAGTGACATGGTAGTTTGATATGGCTTCTGGAGGTACAGATCTAGAGGAGAGTGACATGGTAGTTTGATATGACTTCTGGAGGTACAGATCTAGAGGAGAGTGACATGGTAGTTTGATATGGCTTCTGGAGGTACAGATCTAGAGGAGAGTGACATGGTAGTTTGATATGGCTTCTGGAGGTACAGATCTAGAGGAGAGTGACATGGTAGTTTGATATGGCTTCTGGAGGTACAGATCTAGAGGAGAGTGACATGGTAGTTTGATATGGCTTCTGGAGGTACAGATCTAGAGAGAGTGACATGGTAGTTTGATATGGCTTCTGGAGGTACAGATCTAGAAGAGAGTGACATGGTAGTTTGATATGGCTTCTGGAGGTACAGATCTAGAGGAGAGTGACATGGTAGTTTGATATGGCTTCTGGAGGTACAGATCTAGAGGAGAGTGACATGGTAGTTTGATATGGCTTCTGGAGGTACAGATCTAGAGGAGAGTGACATGGTAGTTTGATATGGCTTCTGGAGGTACAGATCTAGAAGAGAGTGACATGGTAGGTTTGATATGGCTTCTGGAGGTACATATCTAGAGGAGAGTGACATGGATATATTTATAAAGAAATTTTAGTTCCAGTTGCCATTGTAATATAGTTCAGCTGAGCCAGTGAGGGTGGGAGGAGGGCAGGGGACCAATGCTTACCTATATATATATAGATATACATGTATAAACTGATGTATTTTAAACTATTTTTAGGGAGTGATTTTATCTTCTCCATTGAAGAGAAATTGAAAGTTTATGGGTTACTTGTAGTCAATTTCAATGACGTGTGTTATTAAGGTAGTTTTCTTTAGAATGATATATGATGAAGATACTATGAAAAGTGGGTGAAACTTATACTTGTGATTTAAACATTGATTGTACCAGTTAATGACTAATATACGCTTAAAAGGTAGCTCTTGACCTAGATTATCCATAGGAGAGTTCTGCATAATTCCAGAACAAACGTAATTCTACCTTGACTTTAATTATTGGAAAAAGTAAATATACATTGTATCTCCAAATATTGAACGCATATTAGAATAAGAACAGACATCCTTGTTGCAGCCCGATTTTTGCAGATTATCGTGTCTATTATATACTTATACATTGTGTTTTCACCAATGAAATCTTGCCTCGGGACGCTGTTGTTTATTTTTTGTAGTGTATTTGACATTTATGACTTCAGTAACAGATCATGTGGTTACATAGCAGGAATTTCAATGATACTATAAGTGAGGCCTAACTTCTCACCTTGATTTCAACTTATTCATAATTACAGGTAGAAATAGTATCCTGATATGTATGTCAGATGATAGATATGTAAAAGTTTGCCCTGAATTATTTGCGAATATTTGTTCATTGATCATAAGTAAATATGGGGTAGTAACTCTATAGGTCAAAGGTTATGTTTAATTCTTAAGATAGTAACTGGCGTTTCAATATTTATATGATAGCTTTATATAGAGATTGAACAGTGTTTTGATTGCGTTAAAGTTGGTATGAATGCAATGGGATACAGACATATTCAATGTAGCGCGTTAGCGCTACATGTAGAATATGTCTGTATCCCATTGCGTTCATACCACCTTTAACGCAATCAAAACACTGTTCAATCTTTATATTTACATAAATAAGTCTACTTTTACGTCAAATTTAAAACGATGATGGTTGCTAAGTTGGGTTTTAAATTTGACGTAAAAGTAGACTTATTTATGTAAATATAAAGATTGAACGGTGTTTTGATTGCGTTAAAGGTTATTATTTTGAATCCGATAACAATGAAACTTTGTTTACATTTCATAAAGTAGGCCAACCGAGTAGGCTAATGACGAGCATGTTATTGTCTGTGCCACCTAAGGATCAGTCTTGAGACAAATAGATGACCGAAATCATTTTTTAGTTTCTTATTAATTCAAAGCAAATCTGTCATCTGTGAAAAGGTAAAATGTAAATTAAGTAATTACAGTTTATTTAGATTATCATATGATGCAAAATCTTACCGAAGCGTGAACTAGAAATAGTATGATCCTACTTTGGGTTTGTATTCATACGTCGTTGCGTTTACGCTAATTTGAACGCAACTCCCCTCCCGTTGACTATATAGAGGCATATGTAAATATATATGTGTACAGTATATTGTGAATGCTGTGTCTATATATAAAGTACAGTGTCTTGTATGTAGGTGTTGTAGGTAAAGAGCAGCTGGTAACAAAATAGTGTGATGGTAACTTTATAATCCAGAGACATGTACATGTGGGTGCATGGTCAAGGGGATACATGAAACTAGTATCACCCTGGAGACCTGACAAATAAAGACATATTCCTCAGTTAAATAATTATTATTTATGTACTGTATATATCCTTTCATTGTTTCTTATATTAGCACATGCTTCTAAATCAAACAAAAATAAAACAAAAATGAAATAAAACTTGTTTGGATTTTCCATGTTAAAATTGTATTTAATAACTTTTTATGCAATTTACAATTAGTTGGAACATGCATGCAGTTTTAAAACTTGGATAGGTTTGTGGTCTTGAGAGTGACATTTGTTTGCCTCAGACATTAATGCATAGAAAAAACATTATGTTTTGTAATTATAGACATGCAAATACTTGTTCGTATTACATAATGAATTCCATTTAAATTTAGCTTTATAAATATATGGGACCTTAATTAGTTCTCCACAGTGTAAACTATTGAATAGTGATATAGAGGCAGAAATTGGTTATAATATATATACACGCGGAAATTTCACATACCTGTGAATTACAGCGGAATAGAGATACTGAACAATAACAGATACCAGTAGTGTATTAAACAGATCTGTCGTGTATCGGGATGGCCGGATTTATTGGAACAGTAGAAATAAAGTAGAAAGTCAAACAATGTGAGGTGTATATCTATTGTTGTGTTTAGCCGGAGGAGATAGCGGCGAGATACCTGTACACTGATTACAACTGTCTGCTAGGTAGGTCACATAGATACAGATAATATCTGTGGATCTGTCTCCATTCTGGTTTTATGGTGGTGACCTAATATGATGTTAACTAAGGTATGCTAATTAGTCTGTGTAGGGGTCAATGCATAACATCAATTTAAACTCAAGGGGCCATGGTCAGGCCAAGTGGTTAAGGTATTGAAACATAATATCAGTTATAGTCTTCCACCTGTGGATGTTAAGTTTGAATGGACCCACATCTGGCATTGGCTAGGTACTGCCATTAGGTTGGTGGATTTTCTGCTAGTACTAGCTACTCTACTACACCGAGTTTCTTCACCTTCTAATCCTAGCTTATCCTTGAATAACCGTCGTTGTTAATGTCAAAAAATAAAATAAAATTAAAAAAGATTATGTATTTTGGTTTTTTATATTTACCTTGGGAGGAAGCCAAAGTCCCTTGTAGAAAGCATTCCATTTGGTACAGCAGCATATAGTTTCCATTCTGCAGATAGATATCTATGAATGAAACAAAATTATACAAAGGGCAATAACTCTGTAATAATTCCATGTATCTGTAGTGTGAATATGGGGGCAAAGAAGTAATTCCAACAGTGTGGACAAAATCTTGTCATTATTTTTTAGGCGATCTGCCCCTTTATCAAGACACAAAATTACATCTTGACAGTCACAAATAATGTCCATGCACTTTTGTGTGATATAATGCATGTGTGATATTCTTATTTCAGAATTGCATATAATGTTGTAATTAATTATTAATTAGTTAATGTTTGTTTTAACAGATTTTATTTTGTACACTGAACACACACAAGATTGACATGACTAAATTGCTTGGAGGACAAATCGGTCTGGATGATTTCATCTTTGCACACATAAAGGGCCGGCCGAAGGAGCTTGATGTAACAAAGTCAGAGGATGCCCTGGGATTGACGATCACAGATAATGGTGCTGGATACGCGTTCATCAAAAGAATTAAGGAAAATAGCATTATGGACACAATGCCTTTAATCGCTGTAGGGGATCACATAGAAAAAATAGATGGAAAGAACTTAGTAGGTTGTCGTCATTTCGAGGTGGCAAAAATGTTAAAGGATATACCAAAAGGAAGCACATTTACCATCCGAACAGTGGAACCGTTGAAATCAGGTTTTTGTAAGTATGAATTGTTTCGATTTTGAAATATTGCAATCAAAATGTTACACATGTGAGGACTGCTGATTATGTGTGTAATCTTTTTCTCCAAATTAAGATATTGACAGAACACTGTTCTATAGATCTGAAATATGTTGTTTAATTTTATTGGCAATTACGTCATTGTTCAGAATGCACAACTAGTATTCTCTCCATGTAGCAGACAAATGTGGTATCTAGCTGCAATAGTACCATGGTAACCAACAATATCAATGTGATTATGTTTTCATGAATAAGGTTTCTTTGAAAGATCAAATATGTGTCATTTTAAGGATATGTTGATGTAAACATTGAAAAACCTCTAATGTGTAGGTTTCATATAATTATTAAACAGAAATGTCAAATGTATACCAGTAGGTATCTATTCCATTTGGTCTTGTTTGCCAATAATGGAAGTAACATGCTGGTAACACAGGTATCCTATATAGCTGGCTAGACATGTCCAAGCTTCAGGTTATATATACATACTCTTGTATATGAAATAGACGCTGCCATGGCAACCAAAATGCTTTAGAATCAATTATGAAGACAGAATTACATAGACATTCAACAGACTAGCTCTAAGATATTTTGTTTTCATTGCTTTCAGCATTATTTTACTGTACATCTTGTAGAAATGATTTTGTTTTGAGTTGATATGGTTTATTTTCTGCTGCTGATTTGGGTAATTTTTCAGACGTTTTTGTTCCCTCTTCTTTTACCTTGCTTTGTTGCTTTGCTGTGCTTGAATGTGCCATTCATGATGTTCTATGTAATTCTGTAATCATTTATTGGTTTACAGTAAAAAGTCACAACACCCCAGAATACCCAGGGCTTTTTCTAGGGGTATTTGGGGGCTGATAAGAAGCACCATTCCCAACAAAATTTCATACTACAGTAAAATCTGTCTTAGTGACTACCTCTGTATAAAGATCAATGGACTATAGAGACCATTTGCTCTGCCTTTTTGGTTGGTTGTTATAGACAGGTTTGACTGCATAGCCATAATATAGCCATATAGCCCTTCATAAATATATATAGTATATACACCAGGAAAAATTCCTTTTCCAATTTACTGTTTCCAGTCTAAAAAGAGGTAATGATGTCCCTTGCATATTAAATGAGAAGAAGTCCTGATGCTGATAGTCGTGTTATTATATGTTTGACATTCCCTAACTGTGGTATTTTGTTTTTGTTGGGAAGCAAAAGAAACGGACCACTTTGTACTACTTTTATGTCCATATACCCTCTGTGTGATATATTGTTTTGAATGTCATGTGATGTTTAAATTTTCAAGGGAATCTTGATTACTGGAAAAGACTCTATATGTGTAACTGTTTAAAAATGGAAATAAAAAAGGCCGAAAGATTGAAATAAATATCAAATCCAACATCCACCGACTGTGTGATGATCGAAGCTTTATGATATATATTCCCGGTAGCTACCATATTCTGTTACACAGACATAAAATGACTACAGTCGTATGACTGTTTAGAACTGAACAAAATTCTACACTTAAGTCTAAATCTCCAACAAATATAGCAAAGTTTTGATTAATTGATAGCAACTCCTTACATTTGTTAAAAACTGTGGAATCTGAAACACGCATAATAAAAATTATCAGATTGCAGATGTCATTGAGGATATTTATAGTTTAAAATATCTGCTTGGTATTACGTAATCTTACAGATAACAGGATATAGATAATTAACACAGTATTGTGAACATTGATGATGTAAAACTTTTAAAATGTTATATTGTAGTTTCACAGATAAAGATAACCAGGACAATGTTGTTTGATACGAGGTGTACTGATTATTTAGTAAATACACTGAGAGCTGATGTATATTTACCCTGTTGTTTATCTGTTTTTGCCATATACCTGCTCTTCTTCCCCTAAACATTGTTTGTATATAGTATAGTGATATACCATGACCATTCAGTGTTGTGAAATTATTGGGGTTGGCATTTTCTGGTTGGAAATAAAAAATTATTTGAAGCATGCAGCAAGAAAATCTCTCCTGGTTTATAAAAGTTATGAAACACCTTTAGTCAATTTCAATTCAATTCAATTCATTTTATTCCGTGGACCTTATGGTCCATAAGTACAAATTACATCATGTAAAATATACAATTGATATAACAAAAGAGATGGAGAGTCAGTGTTAGACTAGATAAACTTTGCTTGTTCAATAGTAGATAATTAATTGTCATTACTATATGTACAAGTATAACTAATTAAATATTAATTAGCATATGGTTACCATTCCCATTAGTAGGGTTATAGAAGTCACATGTGAACCTAAGGGTATAATGATACATATATACCCTGGTGGTTTTAACATTGATTATTCATGATTGTGTATGCATGTACGTAGTTGGATGGTCAAAGGAGGTTGAAAAATATGGAATTCAGTATTTTCAAAATTTGAATATGAGGGTATTATTTTAAAACAATGGTAAAACTTACCCTTATTCAATTATAAAACTTAATGTTAATATATATATATAAATAATTAACCAATAATTATATAACTGAATATGATTTATGGATTAATCATCATAAAGATCAGTTTTTCATTTTTCATTATTTGCAAAAAATAAAATACCAAAAAGCCCAAACAAACCCCAACTTATTTGAAATGCTTTTGATATGGTAAATTGTTTTTTGGAGAAGTCTAGTTGTTTTCGTTGGTACATTATGTAAATTTTTTTGGCTACTAGACTGAGATGATGGTGATGGTTTAGCTAGATTAGTTGTATTGTTCAGGTCTGTTTATCTGCCTAGTGTTACTTGAGAATAGACCATGGTGTTTTGATAGAAGGCCTTGACTAGTAATATGAAATAGGAAACGTAATGCTAGACTTGCGCTGCAGAGTGCCAATGGTTACCATGGTAACAAATATGGATTAATAAGGTGAACATAAAATATTTTGACATGATGATACCTGGTTGTTAGGTGATCGGGTTGCTTATGACCAGCTGAATAATTTGCTATAGACTTGTATTATGAGTCAGAGTCACTGTACTGATCCAAGCTGTCTAGGTTGTGTTCTGGTATGCTGTAGATGATGTTCTACAATTAGTTAAAGTCTTTATCTAAATTGTAGTAGAAAGAGAGAAAACAACATTTACAGAAGCATTATGTACATATTGACCCTATGAACAATGATGAATGATGGGATTATGTGTTTGATAGTAGTGCAATGCTGTAAGATAGCTCTATAGACACAAGGTTATGAAGGTGCCAAAATCTTTTCAGAACAATATCTTAAAATCCTCAAAATGAAAGGTCTTACACATAGATAGAGGTTTATTATGACATAAAAATTTATTTATGTTGCAGGTGTTTATGCATAATGTATAAAGTGGAATATGAAAAATAGTTCATAGTTATAGTTGTGGTCTTCAGGGTGATTGTTTTTGATTGCGAGACTGAGGCAAAGGTAATTTATAAGAAGGAAACATTTTTGCATAATAATTTTAATGCATTCAATGTCACTATAAAACTGTTTGAGCTATAATGTCTCGTGTGTTTAGGTTGTCCCTAACATTAGTGAATGTTCCATGCATGTCATTTAGTTGTACAGAACTCAGAATTAGGTTACATAGATCTATATCTGTCTTATCAAATCGTTTGTCAATGAATTATTTATTCTAGTATAAAGGTGAGAAACATCTATAGACGTATATATCTCACACAGCTGGCTGATCAATGCTGTTGTAGGTATAAATACTCTCTCTATATAATAGTTGGCTCGTAATGGTTCACACACATGACTGAGTACAATTTGTGCTTTTTACATTATAATTGTACATACATATATTGCTGGATGAACTGAATGATTGAATGACAGACAAAAAGCAAATTAAGTGTCTGTATTAAAACTATGTGGCTAGGTTTTGGTCACAAGATATCTTATAATTATATGATAAATATGATTTTGAATGTAAGATCACAGAGATTAACCTTTTTGTAGGTACACATATATAGTCAAAGCAAATCCTCCCCCCCCCCCTCTCCAGCCCTACCAAGCAAGGATTACTTTACACATCCCCCTCCCCCCAAAGGTAAATACATTGTATGGATTATAAAATTAATAATGGTATTATAAACATAAAAACTAGCCGTACACATGGACTGAATTATATATAACCTTGGATTATTCCAGGTGTCTAGTAATCACTGTTTACAACCAAGTGTAAAGGATTGATTTTGTAGAGGTGCTAGTTATTTCCGTCTCGTTTACACCTGTTCAGGTTGTTTTGTACAGGTGTGTGTGTCTATGATATTAGGGATGAATAGGTTTGTTCTGGAATGTACCACTCATGAAAAGATGTGTATGTGTCAGTCCTATAGTCATAATTTCCTGATTCAGTGAGGTTGAAATGCTTTGCTATTTGTATTTCATTTGTAAGCTGTTTTGAACAGCAGATATTTGACATAGTTTCTGATGAGTTTATAATACATTGATATTGATAAGACAGGGGCGTAGGAAGCGGGGGGGCAGGGGGGGCAACTGCCCCCCCGTTCCCCAGGACGGGGGGGCAAACATGTCTTTTTGCCCCCCCATTTTCGCCGACTGAAATGTTCTAAAAATGCATATTTGAAAGAAAAATGGGTCCTCCTGCACATTTTTCGTTCTTCATTCTAAAAAATTTTCCGCATTTCCTAAAACGTTCAAGCACATAATGTTCAAATTTTTAATAGCAGAAATTCAATACACATGAACTACACTGAAAATGTCCATTAAGGGATTCTACGTACTGCATTTGTATTTCAAAAAATGTCTCTTAAAAGATTATACTTTGCTTATATGTCTTAGCAAGACAATTAATTCATTATTATTTTGAGTTCAGATCGAGCAGGGTTGCATAATGATATAACGACACTATTATCACAATTATCATTTCTAAATGCATGTTACTTTAAATCGAAAAATTAACATGGTAAGAACGCTTTAAAATCATTAAAATACATCGTAAAACTCATCTCAGCCATTCTAATCGTAATTTTTTTCCCGGGGGAGACCCCCGGACCCCCCAAACACCAAAAAGTCGCGCCTTCGGGCGCTCATAAATTCATCCAAATGCATCGTAAAACTCATCTTAGCCAATCTAAATCGTAATATTTTTTCCCGGTGGAAACCCAAAAATCTCGCGCTCGCAAAATTATCAAAATACATTGTAAAACTCACCTCAGCCATTCTAAATCGTAATATTTTTCCCGGGGTCGACCCCCAGACCCCAAAATCTCGCGCCTTCGGCGCTCACACGCTAATTTGGCCAATTTGCGTATTCGCTAATTTGGCCAATTTGCGTATTCGCTAATTTCCTTTTAGCGACCCCACTGTCAATAAATGTGCACAAGGATTATATTTAATGATATATAAAAAAGTATGTAAAGTATATATGGTTGTGGGGGGGGGGTTACAAAATATTGAGGACCTTTGCCCCCCCATTACGTTTCATCTTCCTACGCCACTGTAAGATTTTTCAACATTCTAGAAAATAGATCAGTTTAGTACATCTGTCAAAAATCATTGATAGACATCTTAACATTATACCTTTCTTATATAGACATCTTTACATTACACCTTTCTTATATAGACATCTTTACATTACACCTTTCTAATATAGACATCTTTACATTTACCTTTCTTATATAGACATCTTTACATTACACCTTTCTAATATAGACATCTTTACATTTACCTTTCTTATATAGACATCTTTACATTACACCTTTCTTATATAGACATCTTTACATTATATCTTATATATAATGAAATCTTTACATTTACCTTTCTTATATAGACATCTTTACATTATACCTTTCTTATGTAGATCAAATATAAATTATTATTACATATTTCGGCTCCACAGTTGTTATCACGCTGTAGAGACTTAATTCATCAAGCAACCAGATATATATTAGTGCACCGGTCCTTAATGTTCTTTATGGTTTAACAGATCTAGAATCATATCTACATCAAGAAGTACTCTAAAACTGGGTGTTATTCATGAATTATATGAATATTCAGTTAATCTCAAAAGCAGCTGATGAAATCTTTGATTTGATCCAGTGATTCTCTTGAAAATTTGTTGGTTGGCCTATGAGTACATTCGATCAAAACTTGATTGTTTGTAAATACAGTGTACTATGTTTGTGACAAAATAGAACTTTAATCAATCTCAGAAACCCTTTTAATTGGCTGTAAAAACCCTGGTTGTTTTGGAAATGTTGCCACTGGTCATGATCATAAAGTATGTTTGTGCAATGTAATGAACTCATGATCAAATCCAGATCATGATTTCCTTGGTAATTTGGTGACCAAACTAGTCCCTAGTAACCATAGTGACCAATCTCTGGGTTAATTGTCACTATGGCAATTTTGTGAACAATTCCTAGTTTCCTTGATAAGGTGACCTACTAATATGAATATAGCTACTCAGCTGCTTCACATATAAACTGAAAAAATGTTTTAGCTGTAAAGGTCACCTTTTACTGAAAACTTAAAAATAGTCCACATAATGCAACCACACATTGGGAAAAGTATTGTTAAAGTGGCCAAAAGTTTCCTGTTGAACAGGTTTATTCATAAGTGCATTGTGCCTCAGCGTACACAGGCCTTATGTGACAATAGAGATTTTAACTGGTGATAGTTTTACTGCTGTAGTTGATAACTAGTTTTTTGTTAGACTTGTAATCCAAGGAAAGAAACCTATACTGACAAGCATAACTATCATTTGTATCGCAACAACATTTATATAGTACAAAAAAAATTAAAATTTTATGATAGATATATATTATTACTACAAGTGTTTTAAAAACAGTACGAAAATCACCCGAACAAGGTGGCACATATGGTACATATATCTGTGTCATATTACAAAAATCTCTTCCTGTTTGAGACCTAAGATTTGGTGCCTGAACAAAGCATTGTAGTAAGTCTCCCAAGTTATATTGGTTGTAAATACATATACAATTTGGAGAGGCTTTTAAAACTCTGATAACAAGAGTTAGTAGCACATGTTTCTACACCAAATGTTATTTTGAAGTAGCTGATAATGCTATGCCAGTATGAAGCTTGCTTCCCTTAGTGTAGTGTACTTAACAAGAATATTTTAGAAAGTTACTTGATTGGTTCAGGAAATTTCACCCAGATATGATTAATGTTTTCAAAGCAGCTTATATATATGACTTTGTTTAATCAGAGCACAACGTAAATGTTACACATTTAAAAAGGACAGACAGAATATACAAATGATTTATGATAGGTGTAAACATTGTGATATACTAGCTAGTGTTTTTGTTATATATATGGTGTTTATGTTTTGTCATTTTAGCAAATATTGGGCCATCAGCTGGGAAGAAGGGATCAAGTAAATATGGGTCTGGAAAAGAAACACTACGCATTCGGTCATCTGGTCCAGCAACTGTAGAAATTGTAAGTTTTTCTAGCGATCTTATTTTTACTTTGTAAATACAATTACATGATTCATAAATGTTTTAGTCTCCACATTTCTAACACTAAGGTTTCAATCTGTTGGGAGATTCTTATTTGCGTTTGACATACAGTATTTATCAATATTGAATAAAACCTTTTTTTGATTTGATTCCAGACAAGCAACTATCTTTAAAATTATGTTCTGTACATTAATCATTTATCACAAGTGTAATTGATCAAACTTTTAATGAAACTATCAAATAATGTAATTATCGAAATGCTCACCTTTATAACAACAGTTAACCTTTATATAATGGTTTAGAATAACGGTAAATCATGATACATTATAATCATTTAGAAATGTAAATTTGTGTAAACTTAACATGAATTTAACCTGCCTTAACAGCCTGATGAGGTGGTTAACATTGCTGTAGACAAGATCAACGGTCTGCTCGAATCATTTATGGGCATCAACGACTCGGAATTAGGTAAGGCTACTCTGGTCTATTACTAATTATCAAACAAAGCTTTGACTTTCCTATGATGGCATGTGACACACACACAGTGTGTATTGGAAAAATGAAAGATTTGATGTTTTACAAATCATTTGTATTGGTATTTATTGATGTAACTGGTTTGGTGTAGAGGATTCATTTTATTGTTTTCTTTCGTAGCAACAACTATATGGGAAATGGGAAGCATGTCGGAAAACCCTCACGACTTTACAACAAAGGTAGACGAATCAGAAATTAAAGATTTTGGATTTACCGACGACTTTATATTCGACCTTTGGGGAGCCATAAGTGATGCCAAGCAGGGAAGACTCAACAAGATGGCAAACTTTGAGGAACAGTTTTAATATGTGACAAATTTACGTGTGTAGTCATTATGTAATGAAGTTTGTGTCGAAATCACCGATCCCATATAGTTGGTATTGTGTATTGCCATATCTTCACATGTCACTGGTCAATAATGTTAAGTTAAAGTTGTTATTCATTAAAGTTGTATGTGCACGGTTCTAAAATGTTACAGTAGTCTATTGTTGAAGTCTTTGTTTTAATATATGATCAGTGTAATGTTATTTAAAATCACATGTGTTGCCGATTTTTTAATTTAAAAAAAAGAGAAGAAGAAAAAAAAATGCAAATGAAATTTTATTTTAAGAACATGATGCTTGGTTATAGTCTGTTAAAGGATTTTTTGAGCTTTTGATTTTGCAAAGTTTAATCAAATTTAATGACTGGTTAAAATATGCTTTGAATGTTACGAAGTGTTTTTGAAACATTCACTGTTTGATGCTATAGAATCAAAGTGAATATGATTGTTTCATAGAAATGTTATTTTGTGTTAAAACTACAAATAGCCAAATCCAACATTCATGACCCAGCCATGCCTTAATTCCAACGAAAATTATTGCTCAATTTTACCTTTCTCTACAAGTAAATTCTGCTTATAATGTTTCACAAAGAATTTCCAACAACAATGTTTCAACACAGAAAATACTGTCAATTTCTCTGAAGATTCATCAAAGTGCTTCTGATATATTTTTATCAAACGTTATTTAGTACTAAAAACTAATCATTTACAGCCAAAGACTTCATGATCAACCAAAATGATTAGCTTGTTCAATGAAAACAAAAGTTGGCGGTGTCTGAATTGCCACCTTTTACGTTTAAAACACAATGTAGAATCTGCATGAATGAAATAAATAAGTCTTTGAGTCACTGTCCCGATCTCTATATTTTTGCATGTGATTTTCTTTGTATGTAAATAGCTTTAAAGATCGCTATAATAATAAAATTCTAGACTTTTATGTAAATAGCTTTAAAGATCGCTATTAAAAATTTTGACTAACAGATTTTAAATAACCTTATTTTTTCTGGATCTTTAATTGACCGTGTTGAATGTTTTCTAGGTTCCATGAATTCCAGAAGGTCCCATTTCTGACCTCATGTCTCGTACCTTTACATTTCAACGTTGTGATCATGTCAAATGCTAGTAATCTAAACTAGTTCCACACTCTGGAACACAAAGAAGTTTTCATTGAAGTTTATCATTTTATAGTTTCTCCAAGAAAACAATGTCTCATTTTTCTACTCATTTAAATGTAAGAACATAGGACTTAGTCTTATAAAGATAAATTTTGTACATTGTACGTATATTTTTTATTATTGCTAGTTAGAACATCACTAAAGAAATTTTAACCTTTATTTAGTTAAGAGTGATAAAAGTGACAGTCAGTGTGTTATGTCTTTTGTATAGATGCTTAATTTTTGTCTACCCGCGGACTAGCCACTACATCTGAATTACTTTGTTTAAAGAAATTCGGTCAAGTCTTTATACCAAATTATCTCCCCTTAGATTATAAACAATCGTATAGACTGGTGGCTTGTGTACTATTTCAATAATATTCACAAGTCAATTATTTAATTAACAAGAGTTTTGTGTTGCTGGAGTAAATTGACATAAAGTTGAAGGTGATGTACAGCCTGTCCTCATTTCAAAATATTCCAATTAGGCATATTATAGTTGTTGCATATATAGCCCTTTATATTCAGATTTGTGAGGAACTCATTTAAGATATCATCAATGAGCATCTGGAACAAAATGGCATAATTTTTGTAAATAAGGTAGATTTTTATTTGCTAAAATTTTCTATATCAAACATTAATTGTGCCAATCACAACTGTAGGAAATCAATAGTGATCGACAGTAAAAGTGTTAGCCATAATTGTGTGAATAGCTGTATTAAATTCTATAGGGAAAATAGTCCTTAGTAGGCAATAAAAACTGTTCACAATTTTTATAAAATTGAAAGTTTTTTTTATAACAGATTCTTTACTCGATTGAATCTTAAAAATGCCTTACAATGAAATGTTTATGCATATTTTTAGCACTCTGTAACAGTTGTTTGTATTGTTCTTACCATAATTCAGTTATATAAAGCCTTATAAAGTTTTCATAATTGTTGTTGGACACATGTAAACATTCTCTATATATTAAATCACTTATATTTATTACTATGTGATGATAGTTTCATATTTTGATTTCACAATTTGTAAAGTTCAGGTAGTTATAAATAATTCATAGCTCTTGTGGATCATATCAAAGTGTAATGATTGATATTTTTGTTCTTCTTGAAGTTCAAGGCTTTAGAAATAGATAGATTTTCCACTTTTCTGATTAAACAGTTTGTAATAAATCACTTTCTTTGAAACTGGAAATTAGAAAACATGTCCCCTTGGTACATTAAAAATTGATACTGTAATGTATACATATACAATGTACTAAAGATTAAAAAAAAGGTTTGCCCAAAACTCCATTGAAAAAAAAATACACAAGAGAAATGAACTATTTACAAGATTTACCAAGAAATGTGTAGATGATGCAAAATTAAATAAAATGCACTTATATATTTTTTTGAAAAAGGTATTTTTATTTATGAATTGTGATAAATGACTAACATTCCATTTCTTTGCTTGCGAAAGTTTTGAAACTAATTTCTGTGAATATTATATTGAAATTTGTTGGGAGATATTCCATTCCATGGTGATTATTGGTAGCGAACAACCTTTGCTCTGAAGAAAGGTATTTTATCTTTTAAAATTCTTTCATTTAAATTCTTATGTATATTTAGTGTATCAGCTTTGTTCAGTTAACCAAATATTTCATTCACCCCTGTAATCCATGTTGAACTGTTCCATCCATTGAATAAGGAGAGTCCAAATGTAAAGCAGGGGTGAACAAGTCAAATATTAGATTAAATAAGTTGCATAAAAAGTAGTCTCATTTCTGTCTAGTTGTAGTTGATAGGTGCAATAGGTTCAGTTTAATTTCTTTAGTATAAATTAATCCCCGAGATTTTTTGGCCCTGGTTTGCGGGGCAGCTGTATGGTAAGGAGATGAGACATTATCGATGTATAATTGTGTGATGTGAGGCAGATATTGTGATATATTGGTGCAGCCTCTGTACCAATGTTATGCGAGATGTTTTTAATTGTGAATGTCTTTGTCTGTAAATATGGTACGTTATATGCCTTGTTGTGATTAAGAAAGATTTAATTATTCAAGTTGAAGAAAAGAAATATATTATTTATAGTTGTTAACTAAAAAAAAACTGTCAAACAAATCACAAATTGTATGGGGGACAGAAAAGAGTTTAAAATCATAATTACTCCACATAATGTCTATAAAGAAATAAAAAATGGAAATATTTATCAAAATTTTTAAAAATTAACTTATAATGTATGAAAAATTCTTTTGGACATTTTTCTTAGGAAATATCAAACTTTATTTTGTCAATTAGTACAGAAAACATTACAATTTGTGTTTAGAGCTATTGTTAGAAATTTTTCACCATTTTCCAATCATTGAGTAATGATAACGGTATATTTTAAGCATAAGAATTAAAAATCACTATTTTTTCATATCAATTACCTATCTTTAAATCTCCTAAAGCGATATTTCTACAAAGTACATGTACAGATGTATTAAACTCACTGTTAATGCTATCAGAACATACAGACAACATATCATCAATCATTTCATGCATATTTCATAATTTGGATTAATTATTCCATGAGTGTAATTTCATGTATCTGTAAATATCCTGATGATTTTGTATATCATGTAGCCCTGATATTCCATCCATACTGAACAACAGTATGACCCAAGCTTTCTCTCATTAGAGATGTAATAGGTGTACAACAACTTTTAATCATTCATACTTTCATGAATCAACAATTAACATTTTGAAAAAAAAAATGAATATCAGTATGTTGTAATTTTTGATGATTTTGACAGGAAATAAGCAGATCTACAAGTAACTGAAATGACCCTAGAAGTAATGAATTGTGAACAAAATTCATTTATTTTTTATAATATTCACAATGACTACCTGTAGTTGTTGATGTTTGCATTGTGTGCCATTAAGTTGGTTTTACCAGCTGGTCTGGATTAAGCTATTTAAATAATAAAACTGCAATGAAAACTCAAATAGTTTCATTAAAGTTTGACAGCATAGACATCAATTTATAACAGACAATATGTCGTATATATCCACTACATTCATTCCTGTATCATCAATCAATTTCCTCACATTATTTATACCTATACCCATCAACACAGGAGTAAGCACTAATAATGGCGTTAATGAAAAGTTAGATAATTAATTTCTACTTTTGTAAAAACACTCAAATTTGAATTTGTAAAAATGACAAACTTGTCACTTTTAGTAAAGATTTCTCTTGTAGTATTGAGCTGTTTGTACAGTTACACATTATTATCTCTCAAAGGTGAACTGTGGTGAAGCTTTGATTCAATTCAAGAGAGTTTGAATGTTAAAATTTTGATTCAGCTTTTACAAAGATACACCAATTAGATGTCGATAGAATATAATATAAAGTTTAAAAGTTGTCAATCCTCTGTACTAAGACTTTGTAAGTACAGTGTTGGTCTATCATATGTATAGGACCATTTCAGGCAGATTTCATATTTCATCGTCATGGCTACGTGTGTGTTGTTGTGTATCATCTTTTGGTCTGTAATGGTAACAAAAATAAAGGAATTTTACATTACTCCACACAAAAGTGTCTTTGTTATTTCATTTATGTATCATTCAACTCTTAATGTATTACACATATGGTTGAGGTTTATCATGGAAATATACTGGAGTTTTAAGATAACATTGCTGAAGTACAATTGGTAAGTACCAGTTCCGGTGATTGTGACCTATTCTAATCGCCTTTTATCCCTTGTCGTGCGTCGTGTGTTCATAAACAATTTACATTTTCGACTTCTTCTCAAAAACCGCTGAAGCAATTTCAATGAAATTTTGCACAGACCTTCTAAGGCATATGGCCAATCAAAATTGTGAATTATATGACCCCCACCCTCCAGGGGGCTGTGGGAGGAGTCAAAAGGGGTAAAATTGACTAAATTTTTTAAAAATCTTCTTTTCCACTCACAGATGTGGTAGAATCAAATACTCTTCATAGATAGAAAGGTCTCAAAGCCCTCTACAAAAATTATGAATTATATGACCCTGGGGTCTCAGGTTTCCCCTTGGGGAGGGGGTTAAGTTTACTATAGTTTATATAGTGAAAACACATTTTGGAGCATTATTTGGTCATCTATAATAGAAAATTAGTCATATGTTGTCGCAATTATCCCTATGATATGGCCATTGAATTCTATAACAAATTTTCCATGACTAACTCCCCGGGGCCTTAGGGGCGGGGCCAAAAGGGGTCAAATAGGCTAAAACTTCAAAAATCTTCTTCTGAAATTCTGGAACTGGTAGAATAAAATACTCTTCATAGATGGAAAGGTCTTAAGGTCCTTTACAAAAATTGTGAATTATAGGACCCTGCGGCCTCATGTTTTCCCCTGGGGAGGGGGTCAAATTAACTAAAGTTTATATAGGAAAAACACATTTATGAATGTTATTTGCTTATTTTTCATATGAAATTTGTCAAACCTGGGTTATAATTTTTAGCCTGAGATAGCATTTTATCGTCATATCCATATTGGTCCTTGCTGACCCTTAGGGGCGGGACCAAAAAGGGTCAAATAGGCTTAAACTTCAAAAATCTTCTGAATTCACAGATTTGATGGAACCTGATAATCTTCATAGATTGGAAGGTCTTAAGGTCCTTTACGAAAATTGTGAATTTCATCGCCCTGGGATCTCAGATTTGCCCCTGGGGAGGGGACTTTACTATAGTTTACATAACAAATACACATTTATGAACATTATTTGCTTTGTTTTCATAGGAAATTAGTCAAACTGGGTTAGAATTATTAGCCTGAAACAGCATTTTAACACCATATCCATATATGTCCTGGCCGACTCCCAGGGGCCAGAGGGGCGGGGCCAAAAGGGGTCAAATAGGCTAAAACTTCAAAAATCTTCTTTTGAACACAGATTTGATGGAACCAAATAATCTTCTGAAATTCTAAAAATCAGAAAGGTTCCATTTTAAAGTTTATTCTAATTCGTCAATACTTTTTTCAGATTTGAACCAACTTTGCAATGCTTTTTTGTAGCAGCACTCAGGTGACCGTCAAGGCCTCTTGGGCCTCTTGTTTATGTTTTAGTATCTCGAAAACCAACATTTCGAAGATGACATTACATTCTATGAACAGCCAGGGGCATTTAAGGACTGCTAGGTTTAGAGGGGGGAGGAAAGCCCAGAGAAAAACCAGAAAATTATGGTCAGTACCTGGTTACTGCCCCATGTGGGATTCAGCCTGGAAACTCTGAGACAAAGTCTTTGTGGTATTGTGTAAGGACACCTGAACCACTTAGCCACAACCAGTCAAAGGTCAAAAGTATTCACTTAATTCAGTTTGTATGATTGAGTCCAGGTGCTAGCAAAATTGACTCCTATATATGGCCAAATTAAAACAAAATCAATGCTCTGCTCTTTCCATGTGCATATAATGAACCTCTCGGGACCAACAAAATTACTTCATCACAGGCTAACTAATAATAGTCCATCATACACATCATAGGAACCTTTGAAGGGAAAATCATTGATGGTAAAAAGCCCAGAGACCTGGTAATCATGCTTTTGGGAAAATTATGGTCTCAATAAATGTTAAGTGTTACTATATAACGTATTTGACACAATAATTGCCAGTGGCGTTTACAAAATTGAAAAAATGAAAAGGTACTTAACATGACGAAATTATTGCAAAGCAAAGTGCAAACCTATACAGTTTTGATAGTTTTTGTCTTTTGTTGGGCAAATGAAATTGAAGCCTGAAAAGGTGGAGGGGCGCTTATAGGGACATGGACGCTTATAGGGTGGAATATGGTAAGATCCAATTTAATTGGCTAATGCAGTCATATCTTATCAATCAGTATCATAATTTTATTAACATTTCATACCACCGAGTATAATGATGAAGATCTTTATTCTAATCAGATTACTATAGATTCATAACAAGAGGCCCAGGGGCTTTAATGGTCATCTGACTACCTTTGCAATAGCCGTATTGGAAATTAATTAGATATGGTGTCATGGTAGCCATCTTCGATTTGATATCAATCAGAGATGTAACAACACTTTGTCAAGATCATATCAGGGTAATTCCAGGCAAGTTTTAGCCATTCATTTTCACAATTTTGACAGCCCTCCATCCCAGCATGCTACAGGCCAAATATGATTACCCTTGACCTGTCAGTAAGTTAGAAGAAGTCGTTCAAAGATCTTAGTCTACTTGACCCCCTATGACCTTGAAAGGAGTTCAAGGTCATTCATTTTCACAACTTTGATAGCCCTCAATCCCAGCATACCACAGACCATATATGAATACCTTTCAGTTAGTTAGAAGAAGTTGTTCAAAGATTTTAGTCTATTTGACTCCCTGTGACCTTGAAAGTAGGTCAAGGTCATTCATTTTCACAACTTTGGTAGCCCTCCATCCCAGCATGCTACAGGCCAAATATGAATACTCTGGACCTTTCGATTAGTTAGAAGAAGTCGTTCAAAGATTTTAGACTATTTGACCCCTGTGACCTTGAAAATAGGCAAAGGTCATTTTTTTTCCACAACTTAGGTAGCCCTCCATATCAGTATACCACAGGCCAAATATGAGTACCCTGGACCTTTCGGTTAGTTAGAAGAAGTCGTTCAAAGATTTTAGCCTATTTGACCCCTGTGACCTTGAAAATAGGCCAAGGTCATTTTTTTAAAAACTTTAGTAGCCCTCCATCCCAGCATGATACAGGCCAAATATGAGTACTTTAGGCCTTACGGTTAATGAGAAGAAGTCGTTTGAATGAAAAGTTTATGCACGGCGCACAACGACGGACGGTGCATGATGACTATAAAAACCGTACAGAAGAAATTCAAGGAGGAAAACATTTCATCATAGGTTTTATTTGATAGCGTAAATGGAAATGAAACTTCTCATTTTGGGAATCAAACAATAGCACAATTCATAGTTGAATCAAAATAAAATGTGCTGGTAATTTTTTCTTTTTGTATACAGAATCTTTCATACCTAAATTAGTCTATACAAACACATTAATTAACCATCGAAGACTTGTTTATGACAACATCGGACATATTTAGAGTACCAGTAGTTTCAAAATCTTCCTACCTTTTCTTTGTTTTTACAAATTTGCATGCTTTTAATAATACCTTGACATCAAGTCTTATAATAGCACAATGCATTTTTGACCTTCTTATGCCTTTGTGTAAATGCATACCTGTATGTGTTTGTCTCAAAACAGATCACTGTAGTTTAATGACACGTCTCCTTTGACTCTCTTATAATATTATAATTCACTGAATATAATCGTCGTATTATTAGGATCCAGCAACGACGATTCTTTAATGCAGAACAGATGCCTCAATACATGTTTGCTTTAAAATGTTTATTGCACAAACCAGTGTGTCAATCACTTAGCTTCCTAAAGGACCCTTCGCAAATGAAAAATGTGAAATTAATGTCACAAAGCATGAATGAGAAATGTCGTGGCTCACTACTATCACTCTTGTCTGGTGGAATCACTGCGATAATAAGATAGTTAGTGTATTATCAATTCATAAATTAAAAATTCTATCTACACACTGCTGGTCCCTTCACTTATCCAGTCGACATATAGGGTTATCATAAACCATCTGCAGATCTACTTTTGGTCCAATCAGAGTCCGGATGTCGTCAATTTTATACTTGATCATCGTAGGTCTGGAAAAAATGAAGGCTTATTTAAGAGTTAAAAAAGATTAAGGTTTTAAAGATATTAAGTATGGCAGGCAATTTATTAATACACTACCATTCTTTTCTAACTTTTCTATCAGTCCTTATTTACCATAACAAAGGGCTTGTTATGAAAAATTTCTACAAAAACAATGAACCATTATTGAAAAACCAATAGTAAAATGGGTAACTGTTTCAATTGACGGGTATTTAGTATCAATTCTTCTGTCCTAATGTATTGTTTTGTTTTGATTGTGAATTTTCTGTCTAATACTGACCTTTCCAGAGACAGTCCCCACGCTATCACAGAAACATCTTCTGGTAATCCCATTGGCAAGAGCATTTCTGGTCGAAAGATTCCTGAGTTTCCCAGCTCCACCAATTTTTGTAACCCTGGATAAAGTGACATTGATCAAGAAGATAGTTGTTGGCCATTTTACAAACCTGTGTATAGTGATCTGGTTACCTTGACAAATAAAATTTTGACCAAAAAACAATCCCTCCATGCAAATCTTTACCTAACATTGCTGCCATTCACTGAATTTGTCAGTAAGTTAGAAGGAAATGTCTGGACAAAGGTTTTCTACAAAAACCTGTTTATAGGAACCTGGCAACCTGGTTACTTTGGCAACCAACATTGCGATAAAATCACTAAATCTGCATAATTTGCACATCTACATGCGGTCCCCAACATTGCTGCCAAATTTTATTGAAATTGATGCAGTATAGTTTAGGAGTTGTTCAGATAGAATGAGAGTATACTCCACTCTCAAATTCATTATGGGAGTATAACAAAACTTTTGTTAAAATTCTCCTAAGGGACAGGGAAAAGACATTCAGATCTGCAACATAACAAATAGCTCTATAGACTGAGCCAAAGAAGCATGCTCTGTGAATGACAGAGACAGTGATTTTGTACCAGCCATATCGACCATTCCTTTAACAGGTATAAGTCAGGTATAAGTCAAATAGAAACATTTTATGGTGTTGAGATTAGGGCTGAAACGATTAGTCGAATAATCGGAGGCGATAAGATTAATGAAGCTAATTGCTGATAATCGATTAAAGATTTTATTAATCGTTAATCGTAACATGCATAGCCAGTGCATTGTAAGCTGACTAAACACGTTGACAGATCATGGATTTCTGAGTAAGCCATTCCGACTGGAGTTTCATCTCTTTTTGTACATGTTTTGAACTCAACAAAGCATATATGATGTGAGAAATACTTGTTTAATTACGTCTCTGTGGAAGTTAAAGCCATTAATCAATGAAAAAGTGGGTGTCATGAGAAAGCTTGCAACACGCTGTTCGCCAATTTTCACTAGCGATCGACTCCATGTTGTTACGTCACGGAGGCCTAATCGCCGTCGGGACGCTCGGGAGCGGAAGGAGCAGTAATCTTGAACATTTAGATTTTACTATTGCATGTGTTTATCATATAAAAAAGAATGTTTTTGTTCATATTCTAATTGAATATAAGAGTTGTTGATTTATTTTGTTTTTTTGATCACGGAAATAAAAAAGTTCATTGACGAAAATTTGGTCATGTTGCTCCGTGGCGATCCAGATTTGGTTGATTAGTCGTACGTGTGAAGGTCACGTCAAAACAGCAGGTTAGCAGACTTGATTTAAACGATGTTACGGAAGACAATACAGGAACGGAATTCAGAGCTTATTTGGGATAAAATATGTTTGTTTTGTCAATAAATCTATTCTTATTTGTTGGTAGGCTTATATTATATAAGGCATGTCCTCTGTCATATTATACGGTAGGTGTTATTATTAGTTGATAACAAAACATGGCGGACGTTTTCAGTAGTCAGTAGTGAAACAATATAGTTGCCTTCAATTCAAACGATTAATCGATTAGTAATCGATTACATGTGACCGAATAATCGAATAAAAAAATTACTAATCGTTTCAGCCCTAGTTGAGATGTACACCTAGTATGTACCTTCATGGTAGCCAAAGATCTCCATGCTTGGCTCTGTGTAGGGATTGTAAGCGGGTTTGAAAGAAATCTCCTCTATGCCCAACTTTTTGAAAAATTCTTTGATGATGCCCATAAGGTCACCCAAGGTCAAGCCTCGGTCTGCCACTACGCCCTCTATCTGGTGGAATTCAGCGAGATGAGTGGCGTCTGTCGCCTCATTTCTAAAGACTCGGTCAATGGAGAAATATTTCACAGGTTTGAACTCCTCCTGTAAGTATAGAAGTATTAGTTAAAGAGAAATTCAATAACCTCAAAAACAAATTTTACATTCTTTTTACACCTTATGTTAATTTTTTTTTTATGTCGTCTGGTTTATTTTACATCCTGTTACAAGGCAGTGCCAGTAGAGAAAAAATACCGACCAGGGTACCGTTTCACAAAGCATACGTAACTTTACGGGTACCCGTAACCTGTACGTAAGTTATCTTGACCGTTCACAAAGCACACGTAAGTTACGGGTAAACGTAAATGACTTACGGGTACACGTAAATAACGTCATAACCGTACGTAACTTACGCCAACAAAATACCACCCGTAAACCCCACGTAAGTATGATACAAGTCACAAAATCGTTGTTGTTTGGCATATTTAAAGTCTCATAACAAATAGCCAAACAAATTACATAAGTTTTAAAGTTTTCTCACTTGGATTGTCGATGCGGAAATTTCCACGCCGTCGACGGTATTTTGTATTTTTCTACTTTTAAAATGTTTTATTTGCTTTTTATTTTCATTTCATATTGATTAATCATGTCCGTGTGTTGCAGGGATACTGTCTTTTTTATCACTTAGATAATTTTTGCAAAAGAAACAGGGGCTAAATCCCGATATTCGCATATTTGTTTACGTCAGAGCAATGGTCGCTGATTTCAGTAGATCTAAATCTAATGTTGTAATCGTTCCGTTTCGTATTGAAACCTGACATTATTTCTGGATTTTGTTGGTTACAAACACATATACTGTATTGTAAACGTTATGTTATACAGACTGTATTAGCATGTATACATGTAGAGTCGCATCACTTGTTTCAATCATTAAGGTATCTCCATTTAATTAACGCGTCACAAGATATTGATGATACAACGTTATTCGAACGTTAATTACGTCAAATTTCGCCGATATTACGGACATCACATCAACAATTCGTGACACATAAACAAAATAGTACAACTAATATATGTACTGAATCCATAAATTCATCCTTAGGAGCAAATACATTTCAACATTAACGTCACAAGTTTGAAACCATCTTTTTTTCTATTTGAGTAGACCAACAAGAGTTTCTTGACAGTTTAATAGTAATATAATTATGAATATCGTAAAAGCTACAACTGCACACTGAAATAATGTGTTATAAGTTATTAACTACGATCACAAGTGCTCATTGCTACGTCATCGGAATGTTCAAAACTGTACATTACATTGTACAACAAATGTTGGATGTACTTACCAAAGGCATACGATAGTATAACACAACATTAATTATATAACTTTGCTACACTTTTATAACACACGTAACTGTTACAAGTATGTGTTTGTGGAAAATGGCATCGCAGGAAGCAATACGTATATTACGCACCCTTGGTTTAAGTCAAAGGGAAATAAAGAATACCTAGCAATATTTTGTGGTATTGTGATACTGTGATAAGTTTGTGAACATATATATGTAAATGTCTTTAACGTCTTTTATCATCATTTGGACAATAATTGATGTTTAATCATGTGTATATATGTCTCATCAACTCAAAAACAAATATAAAATGATGTGTTTTGCTTTTGTTGTCTGTGCAATCAGTAACTCATTCCGTATAGGGCATAATACCTAGGATTTTTATCGGAATAAAATTAATTATTTCCAATACTTGTATTCTGAAGTAAAATAAAACCTAAAACTTTTCAGTGATAGTTTAAGTGTAAAGTATTTAATATTTGTCACCGAAGAAAATTTTGAATTCGTCTGCTCCTGTTTTTATATCCCGCAACGATGTTAAGGGGTTATACTGGAATCGTGTTGCCCGTCTATTCGTGTGATTGTCTGTCTGTACTCCTCCTAAAATTTTTAACAGAATTTGATAAAATTTGGTACACAGAACCCTGACATAAAGGGAAGTTGCGTAAACTATGTAGGGTTCTGCAATGTCCCATATTAATGGAGCAACTATACAACGCCAATTTCAAAATTATGAAAGTAATTATACATGAACACTTTCGATTGATAATCCGGCAAATTCAAATTACAATCATGAAACTCTAATTCTTCGGTGGTGAACAACAGCAGATCAACTCAACTTGATAAGAACTTGTACGTACAAGATACTGAGTTGTACGTACAAGATAATAACTCGTACATACAAGATACTAACTTGTTTGTACAAGATAAATAAAATTATATAGTGGCCCTAATAAGCCGCCGTAAATATTAAATTAATAGCGAGACATTTTTTTACATATAAATATGAAGTCTTTTCGAAAGAAAAATATACGGCAAGTCTACAAATGATAAACCAGGCGTCTTGTGAACGGTACAGTAGATATAAAGTATGGTCGTTATGTTTGTTTTGGAAAAAATATTATTTAAATGCACGTATACACATGCATGAAATAATTGAAACCCGCAAAAAAATATTGAAAATTATGCCAGATTGAATTTCTGAGGCAGTGCTCGGTAACACATAGACACCATTTTGTACGTATACCCGGCCGAAAAGTATAGTAGGCTGTCAGGTACGTATATTCGTTCTAAAAATTACGGTATATAGGTATTATAGACACATCAAATTATTTAATTCGTTCTGTTTTTATTAATGCTACACACATAGATTGTATGTATCTCAGTTTATTATTCACATACATGTATATGTAATCATCTAAATCGTGTGGTTTTGATTATTTTGGAGAATAATCTGGATAATGGTAGCAAGAAGCAAATGATGGGCACTAGCAAATTGTTTTCACATCTATATCTGAGAAAATAAAGATCGATTGTTTTGACATTATCCACTTCCGGTCTACGTTACGTGCACGTAAACCTGCACGTAAGTGCGGAAAGTTACGTACAGCGTCGTGAAACGCCCTTAAAATTTACGTACACGTAAAGATACGTGCACGTAAATCCTAAGTGTACCCGTAAAGTTACGTATGCTTTGTGAAACGGTACCCAGCACAAGAAGTCTTGTGAGCTATCAAATTACATTTTGTATTTTTTAACCAAGATTTAAACTGAATATTCCAATGCACTCTTTTCCTAAACAAAAAAAATTCATATTCATTTTACACATCTTTTATACAGTGTATATGGACAAGCAAATAACATTAAATAATCCTCCACAAACAATGTGTGCTAAAACTTCAATTCTCTGACCTGTTGGGCAAGTTTGTATAGCATTCTGGTGCTGACAGCTGTAGTATGTGTCCGTAATATATTCTTCTTGGCTTCTTCTAATTTCCAGTCACAGTTATATCTACAATTTACAGAAGCATTACAAGAAATTAATATAAATTTATGTCATATTTTGAATTCAAATTATCTTTGAAATGGTTTTCAGTCAGTAACTTTCATACTTGATAATATCAGGGGGGCTGTCCCTTTTGAATTTGGAATGTTATGTACATTGTAACTGGGAAACATGAATATACAGTCAAATTCTCTAGGGAAAGGGGCCTTTACTTGGCCTTAAATACATCCAAAAATGTCACTAGCAACTCACCCTTGGGAGCCATATCCACCTTCAGAATGAACTTTCTTTACTCTTGCCAAGTAGTCCATTGGGAATTCATCAGCATATTGAGGGTCTAAAGAGGGGAGAAGTTAAACAGTGATCATTGTGTATAACTATAATTAAATGATCATCTACTATATCTTATCATTCATAATTCAATCAAATCAGAAAAGATAAGAAATTTTTTCAAATCTATCAATTAAGACCACCCAAGGGACAACAAAAACTGGTCTCCATAGATAAATTTGTTTAGCCATAATTTAAGTTTGAAGTTTTAGAAACAGGATGTGTAAAAGACAAACCCAAGACAAAGGTCACAGTGACCTACTTTTATTACAACCTGGTGAACCTGAGGCAAGCAGTGATGAAGATAGGTTTTGGACAAGATAATGTACTGAAAGATGTAAAGATGGACTGAGGAACGATACAAATATACAGTCATCTTGGTCTCATTAGAAGCATCCAACCTTCAATGGACTAACCTGAGACAAAGAAAGTGTCATGAGCGTCTCTTGCAGGATGTTGTTGGGGCTGGAAAAGGGCATCAAAGTTCCAGAAGCAGCTTTCAATGAAATTGTTGGTAGGCATTTCTGTGAAACTGTAAGCAAAAGAAAATTAAGTATAAGAAGAAATTTTGATGTTTATCAGTTGACACATTATAGAAAGTCAACGTTTATATTTGATCAATAATGAATTGAATTTGTATGTAATTTGCTATCTTTAACTTTGAATATCATTTTAAGTCATTTGGTTTATCCATCTGTGAATAACAAATTTCTTTGAAAAGCTGTTTTAATATCTGAATGTATTCATCATAACTAAAAAAAACTTACCCCATTTCCAAGAAAATTTGTCGATATTCTGCCCTGACTTTCAGTAAGGGATGAACATGTCCACATGTGGGAGGCACACCTAATGCATCAAAGTTGAAAGGCTTGAATGACTGGTCCTTCCATGTTCCACTGAAACATAATTTTTGATATCAAAATCAAATTGCACATAGTTATTTTAATACGTTAAGCGTTAACTTTAACAATTCTCCTTAGCCATTACCTAGTCCAATGAAATAAACTTTTGTGAATACAGTCAAACCTGCTGTAACGGACACCTCTACATAAAGGACACTTGTCTATAAAGGATAGACTCATCAACCCACGAGGTGCAATTTACTACAAGTACTTACATAATTGACCTCTGTATAAAGGACACCTCTACATAAAGTACACTTGTCTATAAAGGACATCTCTACATAAAGGACACTTGTTTATAGAGGATAGACTCATCAACCCATGAGGTGCAATTTACTACATGTACTTACACTTACATAACTGACCTCTGTATAAAGGACACCTTTACATAAAGGACACTTGTTTATAAAGGATAGCCTCTACATAAAGGACACTTGTCTATAAAGGACACCTCTACATAAAGGACACTTGTCTATAAAGGATAGACTCATCAACTCACGAGGTGCAATTTACTACAAGTACTTACATAATTGACCTCTGTATAAAGGACACCTATAAAGGAGTTTTGTCATGTCTCTTTGGTGTCCTTCATAGACAGGTTTGACTGTATTACAAGGCAAAATCCATATCACATGAATTTATCATGTAAAATTTAGTCATATTATACAGGACCAGAATGTAGTATTTAGTAGTTAGTATATGATCAAGTGTATTTTAGTTTGGGAAAGAATCTTGACAAAAAGATCAAAAGACTAATCTAATGTCGATATTCAGTCTAGTGATATTTTGAACCTGAAATATTGTTTCATGCAACAGCGTACATCTAGTCTACTTTGATTTGTCAAACTTGTATATTTCTGCAAATACATCTACTCTCATCCACTAATTCATTATGCCTTATTTTGTCAATATGATTTTAAGGATGCATACTTCTGTATCATTTCTGGAGTCAAGTCCACTTCCTGTTTCATTATTTTCAATGAAAAATTTTCTCCCTTTTTTAGTCGGTAACTTGTCAGCTTCCTGTAAATATATTCATTAAATACAACAAAAACTACATACAAATACATGTACCTATATACCATAAACACACAACTGTGTGTGTGTATTCATGTTTTAGGATAATTCTTATTTTCATTCAGAAAATTTTCACTCCAATATGATTGTACTTATTGCATTCCCTTGCCATTAGTAAGAAATATGTTGACTAGAAGTACATTGAATTACTTATGAAATATTATGATTGTCTTAAATTAAACTGTTTTTTTTCTTCAATTTATAGATTCACCGGTAGTTAAACTTCATTCAGGAAGGTATCTAACAACAGACATTGGTTTAAATCAAAGCATTTTGCTGGCTACCAATAAATTTCACACAAATCATTCAAATTGGCTCCATTTGAATTATTCAGATAACATGAAGTTTTTATACAGTGTTTATAATCCTCAGACTGACAATGTCAACAATTTATTAGGGGGTTTAACATTACATACAACTAGTCCTCCATCTCTGGTTTGTGAGGTTAATTCCATGTGGAACTGTAATACCAGATGCTGACCATAGGTCTGTGATTTTTCTCTGTGTACTCTGTGTTTCCTCAAATACAACAGCCAGGATACTACATCCTTAAATGACCTGGGTTGTCCAGATGATGTCAAACAAAATATATAAGAGACTGCCATCTTTTAACTCAACTTACATCTCTGTGATGAGTTTCCTTTTTTTACACTCGGCTTTCTGAGCATCTGTCATGTCATCTTTCCCTTGATTCACTCTCTTTAGACATTCTTGTACAGTATCAGTGATACTCTCAGTCTGAAAATAACAATGTTTGAAAACACAATTAACAATAGTTGGATACATTAAAATCAAAACTGGAAATATTATCCATATCTTTTAAAGATGAAAATGATTTTGTCAACAGTATTACAGAGATTAAACTGCAAAACAGATTAAAGCATTATGCTTAACCACCAAGTAAATTTTGCAGTTTATAAAATTACCAAATCTAAGTTACAACAAAAACTTACTGTATAGGTTTTCATTTACCGAGGTCAATGTTTTTGTGAATTTAACTATAAACCAGAAAATTAAATTTTAGCTGTTTCGAATTTTTAGATCTGGCTTTTAGGGTATATACAGTGTGATTCAACTATTTCTAAATATTTAGAGGAGCAAATTTTATACTCATAACAATGTCCTATGAAATCGTAAAAATATCATTCCAGTGAAAATAACAGGATATATGGTACATATCTCATCTCACTCATTTGTATTGTTTAATCATGCATACAAATTACATATACAGAGAGGGATACAAACTTTTTTGGTGACTTTGGGTCCACCTTCAGCTTTCTTGTCAATCTGTATCCAACCATTCTGCATGGCCTTACTAAAGCCAACTTTTGCATTAGGAACAGACTTCTACAAAGTACAAATAGAAAAGAAAAAAAATAGAGCCAAAATTATTATTTACTGAAGCTTCAAATGTTATTAAAAAAATTAAGACTTCATCTACCATAACCAGATGTAGATAATGTATTCGATTCCTAGAATATTCAAAGGCAGAAAATGTAAATAAAATCATGGTTTTTGAGTAGCCTATTCATGATTCTATAGGGTCATTATAGGGTTACCAGAAACATATATCTTTTCATATGGCCTTTGTTCATCAACTAATACTATAAGAGCTGTATCAATGTTTCTTTATGAATTAAGTAATACTAAGATGTTACCATAATTTCAGCCTGTGCAATTCCTTCAGAAGGAACAGCGTAGAAAATGCGGGCTTCATGGCTCCCTCCATCAGCGATGGATTTTCCTTCGTCTGTCAATTGCCAGCATTTGTCAACACATTGTTCTGCAACAATCTTTTTATGCAAACAAATTGTTAATTTTTTCCTTGTCAAAACAATAAGTCACACTACCTAATACAAAATTACAGTGACATAAACACTTAGCAAAATAAAAATAACAAGAATTCCACAGAAGTGGATGTGTCGCCTGCACAGCATCACAAAAATTGCTATTTATTATTGAAAATATTGTTAATAAATAGGTGAAGTTATCAAGTCCCATAACTCTTGCAAATATTGATGGATTTTGACAAGTATCAAACCACTCTGAGATCTCATTAATATAAAGCAATATACCTAATTTGGTGGAAATTGGACAAGAAATACTAAAGTTATCACACGGAAACCATTTCCCTGATGCCGACATAGTGATACCTAAGTGTCTCCCTATGTTGCAGGCGACACAAAAAAAGGTTTTAATAGTTAATAGTGATACCTTCACCTTCTAGCTTCTTGCTATTGGGGATTTCCTTTTAGGTCAGTCGGTAGAGCAGCAGAGCAGTAATCCGGGGGTGCTGGTTCAAGCCTATAGCTAACTAGGCTTGAACCGGTGACCCTGGATTACTGCTCCCCTTTCAAACATGTTTGCCCCCATACACAGACCAACCAAGGTTTTGTTTCCTGAGCTAAAGGGAAATTATCCGTAGCGAAAAGTAGTGCTAGAACCGGTATCCGGATAACCGGCCCACGGTTCGGTTTCAGCTTGTATCTGGTTAGCATTTAAGCTATCTGATAACCGCCATATACATTTCGTACGGCAAAAATACTCCCCAAAGTAATGAAATTCCTGTACTAACAATTGTCTTTGCCAATAGTATAAAGTATATATGCTTTCAGAGGCGCAATTTTGTAATGAAATTAAAAGTGTTACGACAACAGTGTTGTTATCGGAAACTGGGTTGTCACTAAAACGCTTATAGGTGTCACTTGGCTTCTATGCAAATGTTGCAGTGAGTGTGATGTGTGCAAGTGCCGTGTGCAAAAGAAACCATGTGCAGGAAGTAGGCCTACTTTGACATTGTAAGTGTTTACACTGATTTCCATTCACTGTCATGGTTTTATTAAAACAAACAAAATAAATCTAATTCAAAGTAATAATTCTTTGTGTTAAATTAGTGTTTCCTGAAAGATATGAACGATTGTTGTGGAATCCAGATGAAATATTGACAAATTCATGGCATTGATGTACGATTGTAATGTTATTTTAAACAGATACAAAATTGAACGGTTATCCAGTTACAGTTCGGTTAATACTATCCGGTTAACCGGTTGGCATTATTACTAACCGTTCCATTACTAGCGAAAAGCCAGAAGACGATCATATCACTAAGTACAATTAAAACCTGCTACCGTAATAATTCAGAATTTGGAATGTTAATATAATGCATTTTATCCACATGTGTCATGCAACAAAATAATCAGATAACTATGGAATACGTGTTTTCATAAGGAAAGAGCAACAATTTAGCTCATAAGAGCTCGCGCATTGAAAATCAAAGCTCAGTTCCAGTACCATGTACGTAAGCAAAAGTATGTACTGAGATCAATGACCTGCATGCATGCATGGCTAAAATTTTTTCGTACTTCTGGTTTAACCTGTTCCGGTTGTGCGTTGCTCCTGAACTGTTCTCCGCAGTAAATATATTAAACTAATGCAAATGCATTAACAAGTGTGATTAAACATTTCAATTTTTCAAATAAAAACACCTTTGAAATTTAAAAGCTATGGAATGCAGTCAAAATATCCACCAAGCGAAGATGAGCACAAGGAATCATGACGTCACATCACGTCAACAAATGGAGCAAAATCATATGATTCGCATACGCGGCACCCCAGGCCTGAGACACCGCACAGACACAGAAAATCAATGTCTTAATAGAATTCAAGCCTACTTTTTAGTTTAAAGTACGTCCTTTTATTTGTAAATTATGTCTTGAAATAGAAAAGAAAATAAACAAGTAGAGCTTCGATCATGCATGATTCATATTAATTTTTTTCATACTAGGCCCTACTTTCACTTTATTTTACTTTCACTTTACTTTTGCCGTATGTGCAATTGTGCATTAGACTGATCTTCATCAACCTCAATATGTTGAAGCCTGGTTCATATCACATGCAGTATTTTTCGAGTTATCTTTATTCCATAGAAATAACAGCAGACACGCCACTACAAAACTTTCTTTAGAAAGTAATTCAGCATAACTTCGACCACTCACTTAACAGCTAAGCTTAGGTACATGATCTATAAAGTTAGCCTATTACCACGAGATTGCATCACTCGCTGACCATAAGGTCTCATACAGAATCGACAAACCAGTGGATATACGTGATTCTACTTACATAATTTAGTGACTGTAAACTCTTGACGGCTCCAACTACCTTTTGGTGATCTACAGACAACTGTGAAGCTAAATCTTTCGTGTCTACTCCTTCTGAACTATTGACAGCTTCCAGCACAGCTCCTGAAAGGTCCGCCATGTTGTCACACATGCGTTTCCGCGATCCTTCTTTCTGCGTTTAGCCGGTATTTTTTTTTGCGGAAAAAAATGTATTAACATCACTATCATATCTAACTTATATTAAATATTTATTTCTTATAATTATAAAACTCGTTTTAGGATTTAGGATTAAAATTCCTATAAATATTTGCCGCGGAAAACCGGGACACTCCTCCATTTCAGGTGAAGGTCATCTGATGGTTTTGCAACAGCAGACAGCTAAAAAGGTTATTCCACAACAACATTGACCATTTTGTATAATCATGGCACTCCGTGGACTAAGATCTGTGAAATTCGGGAGGATACAGGCTTTCTGTACATCATGTAGAGCACAATCTGCAGCTCGTATCCTTTTGGTTTAGTGTCAAAATAATTAACGTTTTATTCACCGTTGACACTGCATAAAAAGCCACATATCAGTTGGTAGTGTACTAAAATATAGGCCTAGTGTTATGCCTACTGTATGTATCCCAAGTTTAGGGAAACAGTGAGAAATACCTTGACAAAAAGAAGCAATACAAAGGATAGATATGACTTAGAATTGATATATACTCGCTATTACTTTATACGTCATATGTGACTTATATGTCAATCATTAAAAAAAGTAACTAGTTATATTAACGTTATATAATTTGAGGTCATGTAAATCGTGTTACATAATCTAAACTAAAACAGCCAACTTATTCATGTGAATGAATACCTTAAGGCATGTTCATTAATTTGAAGCATTTGGCAGTATGCTTCCAGCATTTAAGATTATGCCATTTTTAAATAAAAATATATCCAACGAACTTCTTCACGATTACCCTAAGCATAACTTACATGTAAGTGTTAGCCTACATGTGTTAGCGGAATTAGATTGGGTCGATCATCTGAATGACCAGGTAGATAAATCAGTAGAACATCAGGCTAGTGAAACTGTTTGGAGCTCCTGGGTTTGAGTGCTGGTCTGGTTGCCACATTTCCCCTTCTCCTGTTAAAGTTGTATGGTCTATAACTTTCGCTCTTTTTGTCATAGTGAAAACAGTTTAAGTGTTATACATATTTTTCTCCGTCTGCCTGAGATTTAAACTTTCTAATTTTACCATTTTTTATAAAGTTGCAGCACTGGAAGTATCTTTAATTATAAAAGTAAAAAATCTTTTTAACGTGTACACGTGAAAAATAGGCTCGAAAGATGCCGAATCATTCCGAATTCTTCCGAACATCGTCGCGACAATCTCGAAGTAAAACGAGAGTTGTGAAACCAAGAGAAAATATCAACAATTTTTCATAAACAAAACATGTGGTCGACCTCATCAGACTCTATCTACAAAGAAAATAATGCTCGCACATTACAATATTTGATATACACAATATTTTACGGTAATGTGTAAATTGGATGTTTCAAAAATTAATTTGTGGACATATACCAGCATGATTTGCTCATGTAAGCCAGAAGGAAAAGTAAACAAACACATGTGTGCTTACGCTAGTTACCTGGCTCACCACGTGCAGGTCGTGTCGAACGTCAGTCACGTGATACGATACGGAATCCGACAAAACATGAAGTCACTGAACATGGCGGTGATTGAAGGCGCTTTATTCAAAACCAGGAATATATGATTCCTAGATTTCGGCTCTCTTATAGGCTGACATATGCTTTTGGGGAGCTAAATCATCAAGTTACATGTCAATGTTTAAATATAAAATGTTTAAGTTACATATCGTTACAGTGAAATTAGCAGCAATACAACTTTAAACACAATTAGCAAGTTTGCCAACCTCTGTTTCAAGCATTAGAAAATATATGTTTAGGCTGTGTATATGGGAACTTCTGAGTTGTTATGTCATCGGGGGTGAAGACTTAGAGATTGAAGCTTGGAGGCCACAGAATTAGACTGGGCCAATCGTTTGTAACCAGGAGGCTCAATCAGTAGAGCATCCGATTGATTGTTCGAAGGTCCTGGATTCAAGTCCCTATCTGGCCGCTACATTTTCTCCTCTCCCATTACATATGATTTAGTTTTGGTAATGTAAAGGTTTACTGTCTGAAAACATAGCAACCAATATGCTGTTTTCTTAAATTTTTAAACTTTGCATAATTTCTTTAACATGATCACAGCACCACCACAAGAACAGAAGTCCCAGAAAGGTATGCTTAAATTTTAAAAAACAAAAAGAGATGTAAATGATAGGCTTGTATGTCACTCATCATTAATTACATACACAGTGAATCTGAGAGAGAGAGTGAAAAGGGAAAAACCATGTATAAGTGAATAATTATTTTTCTGAAAATCATTTTCAAAGCTTTGATTTATTATAGGTTTTAGCTCACCTGGCCCAAAGGGGTGGTTCAGCTTATTCCATGATTCTGTGTCTGTCAGGGGCTGGAAAAAAATCTTTTTCTTGTAGGAATGAAAGGATTTGGTCCATATTTGGTGTACAACATCATTGATTGAAAAGGAACCAATTTTGTATAAAAGGCGACTATATATAAAAATCTGGTTACCTGGTAATTGAATTAATTGCCATCAAGGTTCTGGGTCATGTGAGTACTCTAGGGATTATTGTTTGAGGAGATCAGATGAACACATCACCTAGGCTATATATACCATTGCTGGGTTTGTCGTAACATGCCAGGTGAGTGATTATAGGCCGCCTCTTGTATTAAAGATAATTTAAAGTGAACTCGGTATTTATAAATGAATCAGTATGTTTGTAATCTCCTAAAGCTTAAGTCACCCATGCTCATAATCATTATTATGAAATCAATGATGTAAAAATATTTCATTTTATAGCTTCATTCGATTGGCGAGATGCCCTGAACTTGGAAAGTTTACTGACTGAGGAAGAGATAATGGTACGAGACCAGTTCAGATCCTACTGCCAGGAAAAACTAATGCCAAGGGTTCTAATGGCCAACAGACATGAACGTATGTAACATTGTGGTAAATCTTACCTACAGAGCTCATGATGTGTACATTTTTAGCCCACCATCATCAGATGGTTGGCTATTCAAATCGCCTTTCGTCCGTGGTCCATCCGTTAACAATTCTTGTTACCGCTATTTCTCAGAAAGAACAAAAGGGATCTTTTTAAAATTTCCTACATAGATTGCCCTGGGGCCATAGTTGTGCATATTGCATTTTGGGCCTGATCGGTCAACAAGATGGGCGACCGGCAGCCATCTTGGATTTTGATAGTTAAAGTTTGTTACCGCTATTTCTCAGAGAGTATCGAAGGGATCTTTCTCAAATTTCATATATTTGTTCCCCTATGACCCTGGTTGTGTATAATGCATTTTTGGGACCGATCTGTCAACAAGATGGGTGACTGGCGGCCATCTTGGATTTTGATAGTTTAAGTTTGTTACTGCTATTTCTCAGAAAGTACTGAAGGGATCTTTCTCAAATTTCAAATGTATGTTCCCCTAGGACCCTGGTTGTGTATAATGCATTTTGGGACCGATCTGTCAACAAGATGGGTGACCGGTGGCCATCTTGGATTTTGATAGTTTAAGTTTGTTACTGCTATTTCTCAGAAAGTACTTAAGGGATCTTTCTCAAATTTCATACGTAGGTTCCCCTGAGGCCATAGTTTTGTAAATTGCATTTTGGGACCGATCTTTCAACAAGATGGCTGACTGCAAATTCAAAAAGGTCAATTGTTATTTGGGCTGTAACGAATCTAGCAGTTGCAGCGATATCTGTTAGCTATCAATCTACCAGGAGAATATTATCTTTACAATGAAATGCAAACATGTATGTATCCGCCTTATATCCCTACGGCCAAATAGTCCGAAGGCCCTTTAGTCCTAAGGCCCGTTAGTCTGAGGGCCCAATTCCGAAGGCCCAATAGTCCGAAAATAGATAATATAACTGGAAATTATATGCGATCAGTACTCGAAATGAAACAAACGTTTATTACGGTTTTGATGCAAAAGATTTGTTGTAAATTTATTAAGGTATACTTACATGTATGTGACTATAGATTTGATACGACAAAAGATAATAAACAACGAAATGTTGCGAATTTTAAAAAAACAAGTCAAAGAAAGGGGGTTTATTACGGTTTTGATGCAAAAGATTTGTTGTAAATTTATTAAGGTATACTTACATGTATGTGACTATAGATTTGATACGAAGAAACGCAAAAAATTTAAAACAAGGGGAACGCAATAAGTTGTTAAATACATGTATGTTTTTTAAAGCTTGTATGTTTGTAAGATAATTCATAGAAAGTATGCTAGTGAGATATCTTATAAAATATATCATATAAACTTCTTACATTATTGTTTTTTTTTTTTTCATTTATATTATTTTGACCTTGCAATGCTCCATGAAGAAATAACAACTTGCCGTCCATAGAAATTGTCAGATCAGCAGTGCCTTCGGACTATTAGGCCGTAGGGATATAAGGGTGTCACCTATGTATCAGTGTACATGAAATTTGGTCAGCTAATTAACATGCTTTAAACCTGGTCATTTAGTTTATAAAAGATTTCTTGAAAGGACTGTCAAGAAATATACTCACAACTGAGTTTTCATTTCAGACTTCCACAAAGAGATGATTCCAGAGATGGGAGAGCTTGGGGTCCTGGGACCCACTATACAGGGATATGGTTGTGCTGGTGTGTCTTCTGTAGCGTATGGGTTGATAGCCAGAGAACTGGAGAGGTATGTATCTGTGTGAACTACAACTACTTTTGATTCAGCAATATATGTATATAGCCTGGGACACAGGGTTGTAATGACTTCTTCACATTATAATCATCAGCCATCAAATGTCACTAAATTTTGAATTTTAACAAAGTGCCAGTAAGAATGAAATTTGATTAACCTATTATGCTGATTAATATTTAAATTTTCAAATCTTGGGCCAATTATTACAGGCAAAATAGATTGCCCTTTGTTGTTTATGGTCTCCAGAACCTGTGAATATTAACTGGAAAAAGTTTTAATTGATTTTTTTTATGAAACTATATATGCACTTGTAGATGTAATGTGACATCAAGGCTGATTGTTTATGACCTAAAAAGTAATGACTCGAAATTAATAAAAGATTCTGTGAGGGCAGAATCGATCAATATCAAATTATATGAATAAATATTTGTCAGAACTCTTGTATATGTTACAGCTGATAAGCTTCTTGTGATTTTAGTGATTCAGACATATATTTAATTTGTATTTTGTAAATAAGATACTGGTATAAAGAATTACAAAAGGATAAATATTTAATTATTTATCAGTAATTACTAGATTTAGCAAACCTTTTATTTTGTAGAGTGGACAGTGGCTACAGATCAGCAATGAGTGTACAGTCCTCACTCGTAATGCACCCTATCTATACTTATGGTTCAGAGGAGCAGAAACAAAAATACTTACCTAAATTAGGTATGGCTGAAAAAATAGAAGATGAATCAATTACTGTTAACCAATTTATTTTTGCGTGTGATTTCTGTAAATTTCACAGATGATTAGATATTGCAAACATTAATTACTGCAAAACTGTAAGAACCAAATGTCAAAATTGTGGAATTGGTTGCCTTGAAAAAGACGTTAGATATGAAAATGAGAAATTAAGTCGTTGCAGAAATATTAAAGGGACAATTCAAGAGAACATTAAAATTTGTACATGTATCTGAAAAAACCAGTTCTAATGGAAATTAGATCAGTCGGCGTGCGAAATGTTCAAACTCGCTCGCTGTCCGCCATTACACATTGTGGTCGAACATCTTGTATGCCGAACCCTGTCCCTTGCTCTTAGAGTAATGCTACTTTTGTCTAGAACTGTTAAAATCGCTCTGACAGTAGTGTGTTTACCTTATTAGGTGAATTGTCTTGCCTAAAAAATCATTTTATCACCTCCTCAGTGGTTATGTAGTTCATTTGTTAACGTGCTTGACTTTGGCTCGGTTTTGGTACAGCGTATATACCTGCTTAATCGTATTGATCAACAATTTGTAATTACAACGGTATCAATTAAAATACTAATCAATGACGTGGAATTTGTCAGTATTTTATGTTATGTTTCATAAGAAATATAGAACAATACATTTATGCCATATTTTGCTTCTTGGTTATGTAAAAGAATTAGTCTGGGTGAATTGTCCCTTTAATAAGAGTTTAAAATATTTTGAATATTAATATAAATTTGTACACCTCTTTATTTAGCCCTTATCATAAAAGCCAAAATGAGATACACACCATTGCTATTGATAACATATTTTATCTCTCTTACAATACAAAGATACTGATACCATTGTTTTTCTAATGGAATGTAGTGTCTAGACCATGTACAGATCTATGATTCCGATAATTAGACTTGTGCTCTCCCAAAATTGATCCAAGTAGAAAACAAATTCATTATCAATGTCTTATATAATGTCATATTGTGGTTTTGAATGTATAGAGCCTTATAGTGTGTAATCAATACATATCTACTTGTAACTGTCTTTTGTTTTACATGACTTTACAGCAAAAGGAGAGTTAATTGGGTGTTTCGGTCTGACTGAGCCAAACCACGGGAGTGATCCAGCCTCTATGGAAACCAAAGCTAAATATGATACTGCTACTAAAACCTTCAGGCTGTCTGGCAGCAAGTCATGGTAAAAACCGAGACATTTTCTGAATGATTTATCAAAATCCAGTAATCAATTTAGCAGTAAAATAACAGTATGCTTGGTCAACTGTACTCAAGCAATAAAAGTGTTTCTTGTTTTGGTTGCTATTAGTTGTCCAGTCGCTGTGTGTTTTAGGATAACTAATTCACCAATTGCTGATGTTTTCATTGTGAGTTTCTATTTTAGGATAACTAATTCACCAATTGCGGATGTTTTCGTTGTGTGGGGCAAGTGTGACAGAGACAATAACAGAATCAGAGGATTTATCCTAGAGAAAGGAATGGCGGGACTAACAGCGCCTGTGATTGAGGGCAAGTTCTCCCTTCGGGCCAGTATAACAGGACAGATTTCCATGGATGATGTTGAGGTGCCAGAGGAGAATATGCTTCCCAATGTGTCAGGCCTGGGGGTAAGTACTGTCTTCTTCTAGAAATCAATAAATATAGTAAAGCTGTTAATGTTTCAATGTATTAAATCAGTAATGCAGTACATTGGAAGCTTAAGGTACCAGGTAATACATTTAAAATTGTATAATTCATCCTTGTAAAGCTAAATTTCTAGATTGGATGATTTTGCTGTAAACATTGAGGTGATACTTTATCGTATTGTTGTTGTATTGGTCAATTTCATAAGACAAGTTAAATTTGGTTATGTGCACTATGTAAGAAGCATGCCATTTTTTTCCAGGGCCCATTTGGTTGTTTGAATAATGCTAGATACGGTATTGCGTGGGGAACTCTGGGAGCTGCTGAGTTCTGTCTAGATGCAGCTCGACAATACACAATGGACAGGTATGTTACAATTATAATGTTTCTTAACATTTAATTTAACACCTGTCAGATCTTTATATCTGTATCTGTATTATGTAATGGTGAAATCAAGTAAATAGATATAATTCACATTAGAATTCAAAATAATGAAAGAAAACAATTTTCAGGAGTAATCTCTCATTTCATTAAAATAACTAATAAAATATGGATTTTTTTTTTACTGAAATCTTTAGCTCTTTATACTCCTTCCTATTTCCATTTCAGGATACAATTTGGAAAACCTCTTGCCAAAAACCAACTTATGCAGAAGAAAATGGCAGACATGTTAACAGAAATCACTCTTGGTCTTCAGTCCTGTGTACAGGCAGGCAGATTAAAGGACAAAGGACTGTAAGTTTATCCAGACACAATCATTGTTAGTCAAGCAGTTTAATAGCAATTACCTGTAAGATTTGATTTATTATAGACACTATTTTTCTGGAATATTTAGAGCATGTCTTTATTTTGAGTACCGGCCACCTTATAATTTCAAAACTCCACACTAATGAAGATGTCTATTTTGTAGAATCACTCCAGAGATGATCTCATTGTTGAAGAGGAACTCCTGTGGTAAATCATTAGATATTGCTCGTACAGCCCGTGACATGTTGGGAGGAAACGGAATCAGTGATGAGTACCACGTCATCCGTCACGTCATGAATCTAGAGGCTGTCAACACATACGAAGGTATGCTAGAGAGTAATTCTTAGTTCATATTTCATAGAACGGTTTTATACGTCCTCAGGAGCTGTACCAATACTTTATGTTTTTAGGTTCTACGCAAATATTTTAATTCTATATTAACTAAATTTATTTCACCTTTTCTGTCCTAAACAGTGTTTTATACAATTTCCTTTTTCTTTTATTTCTGTAAATTTAATTTGAAATCAATTTCTCTCATTTGCTTAAAATCAGTGTTTTCTTCTTGTTTTTGGTTTTACTTCTGCAGCATAACTTCTTCACTCTTATAATTTCATAATTGACTGTTCTTGTCATAGAAAAAGAATCAAACTAGGGATGAATGAGTTGTACGACTGTTTCAGGTACCCATGACATCCACGCTCTGATACTGGGTCGAGCCATCACTGGGATCCAGGCATTTACTTCAGACAACTGAGGAGAGCTTGTGTTGATAGACTTTATTTAATCAGCAGCATTTCTCCAGCAAATATCAAATTAACTTACTGTGAAACTGAATCTGGTTGAATCATAATTAAAGTGTTTTGCATACAGCACTAAAAAAAGACTTACTCAAAACATGCATGATTTCAGAAATGTTCTCTTTGTAATATATATATGACCTGCAATGTTATGCTTTGTAATGAGGTTGTCAATTTCAAAGCTTGTGGCGATGATACTAGGAATGTACATTTAGAAAATTCTTCTACAGTGATTTCGCTTTTTTATGCAAAATGCCTAATTGATTTGGAAATAGTTTGCAAGCAAAATTGATATTGTTAATGATTCAAAATAGGAATATCGTATTCTAACAAGAAGGTAGTTAATACTCATTTTTGCAATAGACTTGCACAGAATTACTCTTGGGGACGCGAAGATGTTTTAGAAGTGAATTAATGATGTTGTGAAAATTATGTAAATCATATGAAATATGTCTTTCCATAATTATGTTACATTATACAGAATTGCTGTGATATTTTCTCTTTGATCAAGGTTTGTTTAATGAAGATAAACTTTCAGTGTATGGTGTTAGTAAAGCTAGGATGCAAGGGGGAGTGAAAGTATTGAGAGAAATATATTTGTACAGTGGTGCAACATTGTTGATGTAAAAATCATGTTGTCAATAGATATTATAATTCATGTAGTTGACAGTGGAAGTTAAATAAGATCTAAAACAACATCTGTGATGACAGTAATTCCTATTCAGTCTAGTTTTACACTCATGGATGTGCAAACTACATTTTACATTTACATTCATGTTGATGTGCTTCTGAACATATGTGGTACTGTAATCTCCCAAAAATGTGCATACCCGGTAATTCACACATGCAATACACTATATATGTATACATGGGAGGTCAATCCTTAAATGACTCCGGCTAAAAATAAGATATAGGTATAGGTACAAATATATGTCATGGACGGGAGATCTGATATAATGGATTGAATATAATTAAACTTTCACTGTCAACTTTTAATATATTATCAAGATATTTGGTTTAGGTATGGAAACATATGCTAAAAAAAATATTAGCATATTTTATCATTTAGTCATAAATAGGTTTAAATGCCTTGACTAGTCATAGGAATATGGAACTAGAAGCACACTACATGTTTTTGAGTATATTATATTTTTGTGATTTGTATACTGTTACAATGTGTGAGAAAAATAAAAATTGAAGTCAGTAGTTTAATGTGCATCACTTCAAGCATTAAATCAAAGGAGAGATAACATTTAAAAAATAAATAATTTTTTTATCTACATTTGTTTAAATTTTTTGTATCAGTTATCACCTATCATTTTGATAGTGTGTGAAATAAATCCCTAGCAATGGTTGATGACTTTGTCTTCTGGTCATGGCCATGTGCTTAAAATGTCTCGATGTATTCACTTTGTCTTCTGGTCATGGCCATGTGCTTAAAATGTCTCGATGTATTCACTTTGTCTTCTGGTCATGGCCATGTGCTTAAAATGTCTCGATGTATTCACTTTGTCTTCTGGTCATGGCCATGTGCTTAAAATGTCTCGATGTATTCACTTTGTCTTCTGGTCATGGCCATGTGCTTAAAATGTCTCGATGTATTCACTTTGTCTTCTGGTCATGGCCATGTGCTTAAAATGTCTCGATGTATTCACTTTGTCTTCTGGTCATGGCCATGTGCTTAAAATGTCTCGATGTATTCACTTTGTCTTCTGGTCATGGCCATGTGCTTAAAATGTCTCGATGTATTCACTTTGTCTTCTGGTCATGGCCATGTGCTTAAAATGTCTCGATGTATTCACTTTGTCTTCTGGTCATGGCCATGTGCTTAAAATGTCTCCATGTATTCCCATAAGACCACCCCTGGGTTTCAAGTTCGAATCTCAGCTGGGACAGTTGCTAAGTATTGACTGTAGGTCAGTCTTTTTTCTCCTTGTACTCCAGCTTTCCTCCACCTCCTAACTTTGGCATGTCCTTAAATGAACTTGGCTGTTACAGATACTCCATCGCTAAAAAAAGGTATTTTTACTATCAAACAAGAGGCCAATGGCCTCGTAGCACGATGGTTCAGTTATTAATGTTCAATGATTGGTTTTGACTATTATTCTTGGTTATCACTCATATGCACTGTTTAAACTAATTGATTAGGACAATTAAAATGACCACTGGTATTTAATTGTTATCAATGTTGGTATTAAAACAATCATAAAATTCTTTCAAGACAGATGTCATTCATCAAATGTTAAGTTATATATAGATCAACAGTTTTATAAAAATATTGATTTGTACAGAAAAGGTTTTTTTTTTCTGTGCAGGATTTTAGTGTGAGCGTATGCAGAAGCAGCATCTTCTTAGTCAGAATATTGTTGGGACCAATTCAAATAGCATCAACTTAACTTTAATATTAGAAAATTTAATAAAATTCAAAATTTAACAAAGCTTTTTATTCAAATTTATCAGAATATTGTTATATGATAAAAAATAATTGGGGAAATTTTTCCTGTATGATTGCTTATCGATATCACACATGTACAACTATGTATAATCAAAGTGTTAAGTTGACTAGACTTTTAAAATATACCTGCTGGAGGAGGGCTTTCCAAGGGCCTTGATAACAAAATACATTAATTAACTCTCAACCATTGTTTTTCCCTTTAACAGTAAATGGTATATGTAACACATTTACACACACATATAGGCCTATAAACAGCATCTAGATGAAACTAGGGCACCTGACTTGCGACACTGTCCAGGGAATATAGATTATCCAACACAGGTAATTATGATGTCATGACACTTTGAGTAACATATTAAAGAATAGAAAAATAATGAATATTTCTTAATTGCCTTAATCTTTTCTTAAACTATATTTCTTTTGTATGAAGTGGTACCGTCGGCCATATAATTTCCCATAATGCATTGTGTTTCTCATTTAAATATTACTATAGACAAAGAAGGAATGAAATATATTTTAATTCCTCAAAAATACAGTTTATGTCTGTTTGTCGCCAAGTTTTATCAGTTCTGTCCTTATCTATAACTACATGTCTGTGCCAAATTTCATTGCTGTTAATGGTGTATAACTTGAGATATCCTGTTCACAAGGTGATTTTCAAAACTAGGGGGTATGCTATAAGCTACGATGGAGCTACGCTCCATCGTGCTAAAAACAGGAGCAGACGATTTAGTATTTTTCTTCAGTTACAAGAGTTACCTACTTTACACCATTACCATCATTGAAAAGTTTGAGCTTCTAATTTTACTTCAAGTTAAAAATTTGAAAAATAATTAATTGCATCCGGAAAAAATTCCGTGGCACTATATCCTATATGGAATGAAGTAATGATTGTGCATGCACTAAAGGCAAAATAAATTATTTTATATTACTTTTTGTGTTGATTAAACATATACACACTGTACACAATTAAACACCAATTATTGTTCAAACGATAATTATCATTTATGTTCTGTCGGGGTGGAGCATCTTTAATAGGATGTTAAAACCATACCAATGTCTTCTGGAAGGCATGGTTTCTATGTATTAAGTAGAAAGCTCAATGATAAATTACACTGGTATAGAATCAGACTACTGTAGAAATTGTACCACTGCTTAAGTTCACTATTGGTAGATGAACTACAAATAAAAGGCAAAGCCTGAATGTTAAGTTTGTTTACGATTGTATTATCCTTATGACATTCGAGTCAATACATCACACAATCACAAATGTTGATGACATGATACATAGCATTTGAAATGTATGACAGGATGATTTATTTTGATCCTTTCAAGTATTTTCAATACGATATTCTGTAACTTAAAATGACAGTGACTTTTAAGTCTTGTTGATTAACATGATGCTCAAAATACAGTTCCTCACGCTCTCATATACCACAACTTTTCATCTCCTAATACTCAGATTCAGCAAACATTATCACTGGTGTTTTACAAGGATGTTTCAGATCTGTCCACTGCAGATTCTTAATAGCTTAAGTAAAATTACCTTCCGATAAACCAGTTAACATTCCATACTTATATGGACAGAGACATTTCCACGTTGTCTTCATATGATTTCAAACTCCGGTGAGCTTGGAGGATCAAGTTTCACTATAGGAGAATTAACAGTACTTGTCTCTGAGCTGTATTGTCCTCCGGCGTCCTTGGGTCGGTCTGATGATTCGCGGTCACGGTCTGATTTATCATGCTTGTGTTTGTGCTTATGTTTGTGTTTATTTTTCTTCTTCTTTTTCTTTGACTTGTGTGATTTGCCAGATGAAGATGGATCCTCTGGATTAGATTGCATTGACACTTCGCCTCCAGATGTTTGAGATCCGGGCAACAGTCCTGCGAATGACATCGGAGGTTTGCTTCCTCCTTTTGTATCTGAAAACAATTTGATAAATGTTTTATTCATAATAGCATGATTATCTTGTATTTGTTTTGACCTTTTACAATTGTTTATGCTTTAGAAGATTATTGAATAGGAACTGAACCTTTATTCACATCATCTCTTTTTTGTGGTGCAACTTATTATCCTAAACACTCACTTGGGTTTTGAATTCATATTTCAAAATATCCACAGTTTATTATGATTAAATGGTACTTGGACATGATGCGACAGAACAGGAAACACATGAGTCATACTAAATACCCATTATTCATGTTTCATTAAGTGGGCATCAAAGAATGATCTATTATTTGTATGGCTCACCAGAGCTGTAGTGAATAGGAGATGAGGAATCCTCACTCAGTCGACCTATGGTATCCATGGAAACGGAGCCAGCTGTCTGGGGAGGGGGAATAGACGACATCTTCGACACAGAGTCCTCCTCTTGTTTCATCTGTTGAAGTAACATATGCTTAGACTCTTTGTTATCACAAATATACATTAATATCATCTCTTACCATTCATTTAATTCCATATTATTCTTTACCATCTTCTAAAAACAAATACAGAGCTGTATAAAATCATTTAAAATATGAATTTCTGCAAGTGCACTAAGGACAGGAAAACATGTACATGCATACCCGATTATCTGTTTTGTATGCTACAAACTTTTTCATTGTTTAGTCACTTTTATAATAATTTGATGATTGAAAAAGCCATTTTTTGCTACACTTAATGTGTCTATGATAATTATTTAAATTTTTTTTTTTTTTTTGTCTTAGTTCTCTGTTTAATTTACTAATAAAAGTAATTAATCTTCAAATGTTGAAAATCTTTTTGATAAAGAAAGATTCTTGCATCCACAGTAAACAAAACAATAAATAAAGATAATTCAAAGTCAGGAGGAAAGTAAGTATCAAACCATGCAAACAAATTCATATAATGTTAGCTAATTAGTACGTCATTCTCAAACTTGTAACAGTTTTAATTCAGCGATGTTAACAGGACCAAGGAAGGGTATCACTTTGGGCCGTTTTTACTACCACTCAGTGATAAGCAAAATATTTTGCATGAAGATACATTACGGTCAGTTGCATATTGTATGTTAATCAGAGTATCCGATTTTTTCTGCGATCTTGGTAATTTCAGAGGTCAAAGGTCAAAGGGTGAAAATTCACATTTTCATTATTTAAGTTCTGATTGATTAAAAATTAGAATATAGATAACATTTTTTGCAGGTTTTGCCTGTAAATATTGGGTTTGTGAAGTTCAGGTCAGAAAACTATGAAAAATTCAAAAAGTAGGTCACAGTGACCTAGTTATGCATTTATTCTATTTTAGCATTAAAAACTTTAATATTTTTGCTGAAAACTAGGGTTTTTCAAAAAGGATCTTGACATGATCTGCTGAAGATGATTACATCCTAGGGTCAATTGGCTCGGTGACGTGCATAAATTAGGTCATATTCCATAAGCATACGCTGTTTTCCCATGTTTAAAGCAGGATTTTAAATCTTTTAGACTTGTTTTATGAGCTTAATTTCAAGCAACGCCTTCACTGAGGTGAGATGTTAGAATTATGCCTGCTGCTCCACTGCATGATTGTGAAAGGCGACTAAATTTGGAATCTTAATTTCATGGTTACATAGATTAAAATAGTTTACATTTCAACCATTCCATAGCTTCAGAGTGACGTGTAGAGCTTTAGTTAGGTTCTGTAATGATCTAGTTAATATGATGGCAGATTAGGGTCATATGAGCTGGGTGACGGGGATTGGGTCATATGAGCTGGGTGACGGGGATTAATCAGGTCATATTCAATGAAAGGTATATTCTGTCAATTATGTATCTTCTTGATTTTCTATATTTAAAGCAAGTTTTTAAGCTATTTAAGTTTGTCTTATGAGATAATCTCAAGCAACACCTGCATCACAAGCATTTTATTAGAATTGTGCCTGCTGCTCCATTGCATGATCGTAAAAGGCGACTAAATATGGAACCTTTATCTCGTGGCTTCAGCAAACAATATCATGTAATTAACATCTAGTGGTCAGCATAAGAGAGTATTATCTTATTATTATTAACTGGTTTGTAGTGATAGGAAAGTTTTCCTGAGAAAGAAACCTTCTCTTTGATATTCGAGACAGAAATCCAATATGTTTTGATCTAGGTAGCCACTAGAATTGAAATCCCAGATTTAGTCGCCTTTTCCGATCATGCAATGAGGCAGCAGGCACAATTCTAACATCATACTTGCAATGTAAGTGTTGCTTAATATTTTCTCCTACAACAAATTTAAACAGCTTAAACACTTTCTTTAAACATGAAAAATCCAAAAGATACTTAATTGACAGACAATAACATTCATTGAAAATGTGACCTAATTTATACATGTGACCCAGCAAATGTGACCCTAGGATGTAATTATCTAAAGCAGATCGTGACAAAATACAAATCAAGTGCTAAACATTACTCTAAAGCTTTGAAATGGTTGAAAATGTAAACTATTTTAATCTCAATAACCGCGAAATTAAGATTCCAAATTTAATTGCTTTTCACAATCATGCAGTGGAGCAGCAGGCATAATTCTAGCATCCTACCCTAGTGAAGGCGTTGTTTAAATAAAGCTCTTTAAAACAAGTCTAAATGATTAAAAATCCTGCTTTAAACATGGGAAAACAGCATATGCTTTGTGGACAGATGATACCATTCATTGAATATGACCTAATTTATGCACGTGACCTAGCCAATTTGACCCTAGGATGTAATCATCTTCAGCAGATCATGTCATGTCCTTATGCAGTAATATACATCAGTTTCATTTTTTGAATTTTTCATCACGCTTAAGGCTATATAGCCTTACAGCGTATTGTCATTGCCTGCGATACCGGAAATACTGGAAATGCCTTTTCGACTACGACACCACCTAGCGTGAAAAAGTACTACACCTCAAGTCCATAAAATCTACTTTCTAAAGCAAATATGCTGTCATGGTGTAATTATGATTGCATGAAAAAAAATCTGTAGTATTTCCTTAAGTGTTATAGTTTCAAAAATGTGTCCAAAGCTATAATATCATTGTCTATTAATGGAAAATAGTGAGAATAATTTGCATGAATGATAGCGATCGATGACCTAAATTCTCGCCAATCATTTGCATATAGGATGAACTTCTAGTTTAGATAACACTAAATAAAGGAATTGACAGGATTTAAGTATGTATAAGTAGGGTTGGTATGGGTACTAAATTTTGTCCTCGTGACCCGAATTTAAGTATCCGATCCGTACCTAGATACTCGACATGTATTCCTACAGTATGTGAACGTATTCCTATGTGAACGTATCAACTTCGTGAGTTAGCTTAGTGGTACAATTTACCGATGTTGTTTGGGGCGATCTGCAGATGGAGCAAATTTCAATGTAATCATAATGAAATGTGAGAGATTTATTCTCCAATACTGCAAATGGCATTGGTATATCAATTTAATACCAATCGGTAACGTAATGTAACAAGCTGACAGAGCCCAGAATGTCCGTGACAGATGTTGTTTACCGCACATGCGCAACAGGAAGTACAAAAGAGTGACGTAGTCTTCATTCGGATAGCCTCTGGTGTTGTCATATACAGCATACCGATAGTGAAAGTAAACATGTGCGCCATTCATGATCACTTCTCCGATCATGGGAAATAAGAATTGCAACAATGTTGCTTGTGAACATGTCGTTAGCAGATGAAGTGTCATCCTTTGTGAGTAAAATAGAACAAAAGAGTGCTATTTTGTACTTCTTGTTACTGAATTTTACGTTTATATAGACATCTAACACTCAGCAGTATGTTTCGTCAGTATTTTGACGGATGCCCGGCCGGGAAGCCTACACATGGTTCCTACGTGTATTTTGACGGGTACCCGGGTACTTCCCCAACACGACCCGTGTGGCAATAATCAAGGCCTACAACATTCCATTCGTATTTGGACACAGAAACAGAAAAAAATCGTAAGTGTTCATTTCGTTTTGCTTATACCTGTCTACAGTAAATAAATTACACATGAAGTGAACTTAGTGTCTCTGTGTATTTCTGCTAACGTATGTGATATAGATGTTTTATTTTATTACAAGAACAAGAACATTACTTTATATTTTGGAGCAGTTTCCTTTTCAAATTCGAAGTTGACAAAAATTAACTGCTAGCATTATTTTCTAATTTTATGACATACAATTTAATGCATTTAATTCAGTAGGTGTAACAGATTTAATTTGCCAAATTGTCCATATTGATACCGTGGTAATGGAGTGTCACATCACAAAACATAACAGTATACATGTAGGATTTTGTATAGTGTGTAACATACATGACAATGAATTAGCATATTGATGTAATCAATTAATATATAGCTACTGTTGTAGAGGAAAAGATATCACCTTCTGACTGACTCTGCTACAACAGTAGCTAATCAGCTACAACAGTAGCTAATCAATATAGAGATACAATTGTAGCGGGATTGGACTGGGTCGATCATCGGTGACCAGGTAGCTCAGTCGGTAGAGCACTCGGCTAGTGTTCTGAGGGTCCCGGGTTTGAATCCCGGTCTGGCCGCTTATTTTTCTCCTCTCCTGTTACAAAATTGGCGCCCAACTAAATAACCCACGTTGGTGGTATTTGGAAGATTCTCGTATGTCTTCGAGGGCGAAGACTTCGAGAAAGGAGGGAGGAGTGTAGCAGGATTGGACTGGGTCAATCATCGGAGACCAGGTAGCTCAGTCGGTAGAGCACTCGGCTAGTGTTCTGAGGGTCCCGGGTTTGAATCCCGGTCTGGCCGCTACATTTTCTCCTCTCCTGTTACACAATCATGCATACACAATACATTTGTACATAATATACATGTGTGTATATGAAGTTTAAGAGACAAGTGTAATCACTAATAAGGCTAGATTTTATTAAGACAATTATTATCTCTGATTTAAAAACTGGAAACATGAGCTTAAAATATTGATAAAAATTAAAAATAAAAAGATTAAAAATGATGCTAATATATTAACTCAAATTACTTGTAAACAAGACTCCACAACTGACTTGAACTTAACAAAATTCTTTAAGTTTATGTTAGAGGACTCTATAACTTTTTATTGAAATTATTGCATATTTTGTTAAATTCTAAAATAACAGGACCCAATATTTGCTAGTCATCCACAGCAGACTCAAAATGTTGAAGAATTGAGATTATCAAGAAGCAGTGAAATAATACCGGGCATATATTAACTAGCTGCAATGGCAGATATATAAAGCTCTTGACAACTTTGTCGTCAGATTTAGGGTTACAATTCTGTCTAATTGACCGTAGTGTTGCAAAACATCTAATGATGAACATGACATAATTAGCGGACTGCATGTTTCAAGTAAATTTGCAATTGAACAGATTTACGGTATGTAAAAACATATCAAAATGCATACGTTCAGATGGACATGTATCACTAAAGAGTAAAATAAGAATAATGTTTTGTTATGTTATGCTATGTTATTTTATTCAAGTATTTTTGAATAAACATAATTAAACACAGTTCACTTCAGTGATAGGGAAGGAGATTTGTTACTATGCGACTATGTCCCCTTGAAATAAAACAAGAGATCCCAGAGGGATCTTGGCGCCCACCAAAGAATGATCTATGTCTGACAACAGAAAGAGGGATCTTTTCCCTGCTTTTCAAACTTTTACTACATACTATATATGAACCTTGAGAAAGATCTTTTCAGTACTTTCTGAGATATGTAGCAGTAACAAACTTCAATTATCAAAATTCAAGATGGCTACCTGTCGATCATCTTGCTGACCGATCTGTCCCAAAATGCAATATGCACAACTAGGGTCGTAGGGGAACCTACATATAAAATTTGAGAAAGATTCCTTCAGTACTTTCTGGGAAATAGTGTTAACAAACTTTAACTATCAAAATCCAAGATGGCCGCCAGTCGGCTATCTTGTTGACCGATCACTCCCAAAATGCAATATGCACAACTAGGGTTCAAGGGGAACATGCATATGAAATTTGAGAGAGATCCCTTCAGTACTTTCTGAGAAATAGCGGTAACAAACTTTAACTATCAAAATCCAAGATGGCCGTCAGTCGGTCGGCCATCTTGTTGACTGATTGGTCCCAAAATGCAATATGCACAACTAGGGCCCTAGGGGAACCTATATATGAAATTTGAGAAAGATCCCTTCAGTACTTTCTGGGAAATAGCGGTAACAAACTTTAACTATCAAAATCCAAGATGGCCGCCGGTCGGCCATCATTGTTGACCGATTGGTCCCAAAATGCAATATGCACAACTAGGGCCCTAGGAGAACCAACATATGATATTTGAGAAAGATCCCTTAAGTACTTTCTGAGAAATAGCGGTAACAAACTTTAACTATCAAAATCCAAGATGGCCGCCAGTCGGCCATCTTGTTGACCGATTGGTCCCAAAATGCAATATGCACAACTAGGGCCCTAGGAGAACCAACATATGAAATTTGAGAAAGATCCCTTCAAAACTTTCTGAGAAATAGCGAACAAGTAACAACTTTAACTATCAAAATCCAAGATGGCCGCCAGTCGGCCATCTTGTTGACCGATTGGTCCCAAAATGCAATATGCACAACTAGGGCCCTAGGAGAACCAACATATGAAATTTGAGAAAGATCCCTTCAAAACTTTCTGAGAAATAGCGGTAACAAACTTTAAACTATCAAAATCCAAGATGGCCGCCAGTCGGCCATCTTGTTGACCGATTGGTCCCAAAATGCAATATGCACAACTAGGGCCCTAGGAGAACCAACATATGAAATTTGAGAAAGATCCCTTCAAAACTTTCTGAGAAATAGCGGTAACAAACTTTAACTATCAAAATCCAAGATGGCCGCCAGTCGGCCATCTTGTTGACCGATTGGTCCCAAAATGCAATATGCACAACTAGGGCCCTAGGGGAACCTACATGTGAAATTTGAGACAGATCCCTTAAGTACTTTCTGAGAAATAGCGGTAACAAACTTTAACTATCAAAATCCAAGATGGCCGCCAGTCGGCCATCTTGTTGACCGATTGGTCCCAAAATGCAATATGCACAACTAGGGCCCTAGGGGAACCTACATGTGAAATTTGAGAAAGATCCCTTCAAAACTTTCTGAGAAATAGCGGTAACAAACTTTAACTATCAAAATCCAAGATGGCCGCCAGTCGGCCACATCTTGTTGACCGATTGGTCCCAAAATGCAATATGCACAACTAGGGCCCTAGGGGAACCTACATGTGAAATTTGAGAAAGCTCCCTTCTGTACTTTCTGAGAAATAGCGGTAACAAGAATTGTTAACGGACGGACGGACGGACGGACGGACGGACGGAAGGACGGACGGACGACGGACCACGGACGAAAGGCGATTTGAATAGCCCACCATCTGATGATGGTGGGCTAAAAATTTCAATGGGACATTTGATCAGACAATGCGCCAAAACAACATTTTCTAGGGACATTGAGGCGAAAACAAAAATTAACATCAGCATGTATCACCAATGTTTTATTAGTCACTCATTAGTCAGTGTACTGTTGATTCAGCAAATAAGTAAATAATGCTAGCAGATGAATTTGTTAACTGATAATTTAACCAGAAACTGCTTCAAAATTAGAAGTAATATTAAACTTTTTTTTTCTTGTTGTAAAACAAAACATTGATTATATGTATGTTAGCAGAAATACACAGACATGTTACCTAGTTCACTTCATGCGTCATTGTTTGTCAAATACAAAATCAGAAACATAAGTGGTATGTAGTTCATATACCGACCCAAAGACCAATTTATTTAATATAGAAACAAAACGAAATGAACGCTTACGAATTTTACTGTTTCTGTCTCCAAATACGGAAGGGATGTTGAAGATTACTAGCGTAATGCACGTGGTTGCGTTGTTCAGGTGTTCTTCAGATAAAGTTACGTGAATGTGATCGACCACATCGGGGGGAAGCTAAAGAAATTGTCTCTTTCGCTTTCAAGCTGTTGAGTGAAAAGAATGGAAATTATCTCTCATAGATGATTTCGACCAGCAAGTACAGTATCAGATTTACATCTAGGTTCTAACGCAGGGAACTCCCTGAACAGTATCAGATTTTGCGTTATGACATCTTTGTTTACATCGGACCGCTTATACCATTGCTGAGGGTCACGTGACAAGTCGCTTATTTAGATGAAAAACGCTTACACTCGAAGGCAGAACATGATAAATAGTTACATTTTCTTAAAAAACGATAAACAAAACTCGATATTTCAATGCATTAGTGGTTTGTAATACATATAACCTCTGTATACATTTGACAAATCAGCGGGTGGGGGAACCAATAAAAAAAGACCTTACGTCATCGTGTTTAGAAACCGGGGTCCGTCTCAAAAACCATAATATCTTACCGATGATCAATCAAAATGTCTAAGTATGTTTTTTGATGCGTCATTTATCCAACAAATGCGCGTATGGCGCAGGGCGCGTGGCCTTCCCTATCACTGCACTTTGATTGGCTTTCCCAAATGATTTACGTGTGTTGTTTGTTTGATTAATTAACGTCCTATTAACAGCTATGGCCTCCTATGTATGCAGTGTGTTGCGTGAATGTTGTGCGAGGTGCGTGTTTTGGGAGACTGTGGAACTGTTGCCCTTTTTATAGTGCTATATCACTGAAGCATGCAACTGAAGACACCAAACAACACTCCCCACCCGGTCACATTATACTGACAACGGGCAAACCAGTCGTCCCACTCCCCTTATGCTGAACGCTAAGCAGGAGCGGAAACTACAACTTTTATAGACTTTGGTCTGTCTCGGCCAGGGGACAGAACCCAGAGCCTTCCTCACAGGGGCGAACGCTCATCTCAAGGCCAAAAGTGAGGCGGTGCCAATGGAGGCATTGGGAAAGATAAAGTAAGTTAGGAAGAATAGAAAAGATAAGATCCTAAATTTAGTCACCTTTTATGATCATGCAATAGGGGCAGCAGGTACAATTCTAACGCCCGACCTGCAGGGCCAACAAAAAATTGGTTACTTGTTGTTGAAGATTTCATGTGTGTAGGGGTACCAGTGGGGAAATCATTGCAAACAAATTATCATTAGATAAACCCAGAGAAGTCTGAATGTTTTTTCTGGTTGTTGGACATTATTCTCAGAAATCACATAAGGCGTCGCGACACGTACTGAATAGAAACATTGCCGGGAGCATGTGGAGCATCTAGATATAGCCTAACTGGTACTGTACGCTAGATGGCCATGACCTACTTGTAAAAACTGTCGGTACATGGGAGATGCTGAAACAAAGTTAGGCTTTACTTAGGGGATATTTGTGGATCTGTATGCGCTAAAGTAAAGTACAGTTTTAACCGAAAAGTTATGCTTGTATACTATGTATTTCACCAACTTGTCCAAGTACATGTAAATGTATATCAGTATAGTGTATATTTGACGGAAAACTTGTTAGCATAAGGAAAAGGCCCTCTTCACATTATGAACAACTTTATTGAAATAAATAAAAGGTTAAGTTTCATATCGCAGGTTGTATTATGTTCCTGGCGTCGTCATAATTACAATGGGTTAGTTGACCATTTCTGCGCCACAAGGCAAAACTTCAATTTATTATATTATAATTGTTATAAAAAGATTTTTAATTTTTTGTTTCGGAAAGGTAGCCTAGTGGCCCTTTCATGAATATCATGAAGTTGATAATCTTTTACATTGAATGTGAAAGCATTTGAATTATCATTATTCAAAAATGAGAATAAGAACTATGGCAGCTACCCTAGGTAACTGTGAAAAGAACAATTTGTCAAGCTTTCCTATCATTGCTTCCTAATAAACAATACTGTATGGTAGCCTTCTTAGCTTTTTCGGTAGCTAACACTTGTTTTTTATGTCTACTCATCTGAATACCTGCAAATTAAATTTCTTCACTTGCCTTAAGCAGTAATATACATCAGTTTCATTTTTTGAATTTTTCATCAGTTTTCTGAACTGAACTTCACTAACCCAATATTTATAAGCAAAACCTTCAAAAAATGTTATCTGTATTCTAATCTTTAATTAGGACTTAAATAATGAAAATGTGAATTTTCACCCTTTGACCTCTGAAATTACAATGAGCGCAGAAAAAATCGGATATTCTGAATAGCATAAATATGCAGCTGACCCTAATGTGTCTTCATACAAAATATTTTGCTTAACACTGAGTGGCCGTAAAACGGCCCAAAGTGATACCCCTCCTTTGAAATGGAACTAAAAATTCTGATGATATATTTCTTCTCAATCTGATCTCATTTCTGTATCAATATGATACACCCACTGGAGATACAAAATTGTTAATAGGATAGGAGTTTTAACGTCAGGTATTTTTATGCTACCCCCAAAATTATTTCTTCCATTATTATTTATTCCATTTTCTCCATTATTATGTTTCCTATAGTTAAGGTATCAACTAGGCAACTGATGTCTGTCAGAAAGGGCCACGCCCCCCACTAATTGGTTTAAACCCCTATTGCATACATTATAATATCAGCTATTACCAAGTGCAATTTCATAACGATAGAGGCCCAAAAGGTTTGTGAGGAAATCATTGGAAACTAAATGTGGACTGGTAGATGGACGGACAGACAGACACTGATTATTATTGGGCACCTGTACCTCTGATACATGACAGGACCCAGCTAACTAACTAGGGCACCTGTACCTCTGATACAGGACCCAGCATACTAACTAGGGCACCTGTACCTCTGATACAGGACCCAGCTAACTAACTAGGGCAACTGTTCCTCTGATACAGGACCCAGCATACTAACTAGGGCACCTGTACCTCTGATACAGGACCCAGCTAACTAACTAGGGCACCTGTACCTCTGATACAGGACCCAGCATACTTACTAGGACACCTGTACCTCTGATACAGGACCCAGCTAACTAACTAGGGCACCTGTACCTCTGATACAGGACCCAGCTAACTAACTAGGGCAACTGTACCTCTGATACAGGACCCAGCATACTAACTAGGGCACCTGTACCTCTGATACAGGACCCAGCATACTTACTAGGACACCTGTACCTCTGATACAGGACCCAGCTAACTAACAAGAAAAGAGGCTACATTTTAATTTATTGATGGTGTTGCGGAATGAAAGAATAAAACTAGTCATATAGTTTAGGATTAAATGATGGAATTTCACCATATAATCTACGCAGACTTGAGTCATTTATACGAATAAAATTGTTAGAAAACGTTTCATTGTACATGTATTAAGTTAGAAGCTATGAGTTAAGCAAGTATTCACTAAGCTAATAATTAAAATCGTGTTATACCCCAACAAATTTGAAGAATTCAGAATTAAATGTGGAGACTTGAGCGGAGGATGGTGTTGGAGGTGGATGTAACTCCTCCTTAACAGAGGGTAGGGAGGATGGGGCAGTATCCAACGACGCACCACCAATCTGTTAGCAAAACCACAAACACAAAACAAACATCAACAACAACAATACCAGTGGCATGCCAGGCATATCATTCAGTGCAAAGGAATTATATCTGTTAAAACATCTCTGAAAATAATGGTGAAATGTTAATTAATGGCATCTCAAAGCATTCTATAGGCTTTTATACATATTTTACATTCATGAACATGCATCAAGCACAGTCGGTTTTAGATAATCATAGATCTGTATATGACTTCTGGAGTATTTCAATAATGGAAACTTATCTGCCATTGTGAACACATGATAATTTGTACAGTTGAACAACAGTAGTTTTCATGGGACGATTTTTCTCACAAAGCTTTGAGTTTGATCTCTCAAACGGATGAGAAATTGGTTTATATATATACATTCACAGGAGCAGATAAATGTATAACATGAGGCAATCAGAATAATAATCAGCATGTGCATGGTGAAAATTACTGAAAGGGATAAATCTACTACATTCACCAACAGGTATATATAAACACCACCTTGGATAATTGCATTCAGTACTTATTTACACGTATAGCATGTTAAAACATCACAGACTAGGTATCTGACCTTGATTTTGAGTTTGAATGATGTGTTACTATCCTCGCTTTGGCCTCCCTCTGTACTGGCCTCTATGATAGACGACTCCAGTGTGGGATTTCTGTCGAGAGAGGTGTGAGGGCCTAGATCCAGAGGTGAATCGGCCCGTCTTTTTGTTCCATGGGGTATGTCTGTCTCTACTGAAACTGATGGTTCTGTCATATCCACTATTTCACCATCTTCAACTTCCATAGCAACATTTTCTGTCTCCACGTCATCAACTTCTTCTTCGTCTTCTTCAAACATTGCCTTGGTGAGAATATGCCATTGTTTTAATAAAAAAATAAAAAAATAAAATTGCTATGTATCATTATTGCTATAAGAGTCAGGCATTTTGACAGATAGATATCTGATCATGTGATGCCACATTAGATGCAATGCTCTTTGAAAATCAGAAAATACGACTTGATTATTATTTCTATATAAAAGAAGACTTCATAATTGTTTGATCCAGAGAAATATTTAAAATGAGTTTTTGTCATTAATGTTATTACACTAGTTTTCACATTCATATAATTCCTGATAAGTACAATTACTGAAAGAACAAATGGATTTTTCTATTAAGACTTTGATTCTGATGGTTTGTTTATATATATAATATAAGCATTCAAATGAGTAACATAACAAAATTCAGGTATAGGCTGCAGAGAATGGCCGGTTCTATTGTATAATAAATACAATTTGTTACTGGAACTGTCTTGATTACAAGAAATGCATCATAGTTTTAATCTACTTACCTCCATTTCCAGAGGCACCACAGAAGGATTAAACTTGGCTTTCTTTTCCTTCAGATTGAATACGACCAAACTCTGTGGAAATTGATATTGACTAATGAGTTATCTGTGCTTGGAGATCAAAATGAAATATATTTTTATATTATTACACAAGCATGCACATCAGACCTTTTTTGTACAATATACTGCAAAATGAATATATACAGACACCTCCCTAACTTTGTGTAAGATTTTTGAAATTTTACAGACAACTTCTGTGTATGCTTGAATATAAGGGGGCCGTGTACTTACACCTCCATATATGTATGATTCTTAAGTTTAATAGACAACTGAATAATTTTGTGTATAATTTAAATGTATGGACACCTGCATATATAAATGAATCAAAAACATTTGTCTTAAAGCTGGGAATATGGTACATTTCAGTTGCAATACCTCTGGTATACCAAGGCATGTAGGACGTGTTCGGCCGTACAAGGTGAAGTAGAGGTCAGCGATGTCACACCTCAGTCGACTATCGTGGGAAAGGGTAATGCTGGATAATACAACAAAAGATATAAGTTTTCTCTTCAATTTGATATCTTACCTAAAGTGTATTTAATTTTAAATCAATTCAAGAAGCATATAATCACCGGACATATGTCAAAAAAATGTTTTTACATGAGATTCACAATTACAAAATTATCATAAGCCATATTTTGTATGAAGCTAATTTTTGTAAATGTTTATCTAGCAGTGACTATGGTAGCATAGACAATAAAAAAGTTGTCCAGAAATTAATCAAAAAGGCATAAAAATTGACTCTTCATTCAAAATAACAGGAAAATGAGACAGTGCAACAAAGACAGGGTAACACTATCTTATATGGAACACAGGCTGTGCTTTAGCCTTTTTATTGCTCAAGAAGAATGAAGATAACTACAAGTATCAAATTAGGAATATACTAAATTAAAAGACTTGTTAAATGTTTTGTATAGGCTAACAACAAACATTTTTTTAACAAGCTTACAGTAATTGTTGCAAGCAACTCACTTCCCCTGCTGCTAATTACAGTTTCTAATCTATGGCAAGTTATCATTGCTTAGTCATGCTATCATTGTATGAAGTTTGATTCTATTGATGTGTTCTCAAGTTATTGCCTGGGAATGAAAATTTGTGTAACAATCTATTTTCTACCTTTGTAGTAGTTGACCTTTTGACCCCAAATTCAATCCCGAGCTGTATTCCTGCATACGATACCATTGTATGAAGTTTGTTCAAAATCCATTAATGTGTTCTAAAATTGTCATCTGGAAACTAATATTTTGTGTAACAATCTATTCTTAGTAACAGTGACCTTCATAGTTGACCTTTTGACCCCAAATTCAATCCCAGCTGTATTCTTTCATATCCTACAATGGCGTGAAGTTTGATCAAAATCTGTAAATGTGTTCTCAAGTTATTGTCTGGAATCTAATTTTTTTTGAACAATCTATTTTTGTGACAGTGACCTTTGTAGTTGATCTTTTGACCCCAGATTCAATCTCAAGCTGTATTTTCCCATATGCTACCATTGTGTGAAGTTTGATCAAAATCCATCAATTCGTTCTCAAGTTATCATATGGAAACCAGTTCCGGACAGGAACAAACACTATCTATAGTCCCCTCCAGTTTCAAGAGCAGGGGGCTTATAAGGAATACCTATACAAATGTAATTATTAGAGGCATGAACACATCAAAATAATAAACAGTAACCTTATTCATAAACCTTAAATAGCTTCCTACAATATGTTTTTTTAGACATTTCAGTAACACTTACTTCATGAGTTTCCATAACCGCTCCACCAAGGCCTGTGTGTGTAGATGGCTGTGCTCCCCTCGTTTGAAGGGAGGGTTCTGTACCAACTTTCTGATAACAATGTGCCTGAAAATTAAATATTAAATAAAAGTATGAAAATAATGCATCTGATCAGTCTTCATTAATACATTTAGTTTGAATTACGATTTCATATCAAAATGGTAGCATAACATATAATGTAATCAATGAGGTTATCTGAATATGTCTTTTATTTGACTAAATAATGAGCCTTGTATAATAAGATAGTGTGAAAATTGTTCTCGTCAATAGGATTTTCTCAGGCAAAGCTCGCATGAGCAGATAACTCTACATAAAAGTCAGTGTCATAGTAAAAGCATCCCAATCCCTGGTTTTACCTAAAGTAAACATCTGGATCTTTCTCTATCACTTCTATCAGGTTGGTCAGTTCTTCTGGTTTACAATCGGCTGAAAAAATATATGTGTACATGAAAGCTGGAATCAATTTTGTACACAGCTGCTAAAACTTTGAAAGACAAAAGAGAAAATGGTCAGTATAGCCAACTGGTCAATATAAACAGGGTAAATGTGTTGACCATTTAGGACACTAAGAAAGTGGTCTAATTATTAAGCAAGCGGTCTGGTCGCTAAAGCAGATTTACCTGGAAGTCAAGGTTTGATGGTAAACACTTTAATGTGAAATATTGATGAATTCTTAAATAATGTTACACACAACAAACAAATGATTTCTAATTTTCTGTTAACCAATTTAATTTTGTTCATGATTAAATTTAGTGTATTTTGTGGATGGTCAGAGTTCTCCAAAATTAATAGTTGCAAAAAACCTTAACTATACCGTTAAGTACAAAAGATCTTAAACATAACTCACAAAATTAGATTGCCAAACAAAGGCATTTTGCATGAAAACGTGAAATTATGTCACAAATTACAATGTCTTTCTTTGAATAATTCATCTAAAAATTCTACCCACTTTTAATGTAGTCTACTACGGCTTCCACAGCAGCAATCCTGACGTCCCTAAACACACCGTATTGCATGTAACTCCTAAACAGGGACACATCACTCGGCAAATGACCAAACTTCTGTAGGATTCTTACAGCTTTTAGACAGCTAGAAAATAAAAATATCCAACTATAATAACACAACATCTGACATTCCTAAATTGACTTTGCTGACTTTGTGAGGAGAGATATGATGATCATTCTTTGTTACTCTGTAAAGTAGGGTTTATTTCATTAGAAGTCAAGCAAACTTGTAACATTGTAAATATTGAATAGATAATAGAATTAAAAGAACTAAGAAGTCAGGAATAACCATAAAATGACAAAGAAGTAGCTTGTCAAGAACATATAACCAATCGACAGACAAAAGTTATCATTGTTATCTATGAGGGATAAGTTGCCAATCAGATGATATATCTGAGATAAAACATTCTTTTTTTTTTAAATAAAGTTAAAAGGTCGAACTGAAGGCTGCAGTGACCTATTTTGTATTGGACACAGTCTCACTTAGGGGAATATGTGACCAATTCTTCCATGAGAAGTTGACAAATACTTCTATGAAAAGTGACAGTCTCACCTGACAGTGATAGTCTCACCTGACAGTGACAGTTTCACCTGACAGTGATAGTCTCACCTGACAGTGATGGTCTTACCTGACAGTGATGGTCTTACCTGACAGTGATGGTCTTACCTGACAGTGACGGTCTCACCTGACAGTAATGGTCTCACCTGACAGTGACAGTCAGACAGTGATGGTCTCACCTGACAGTGATGGTCTTACCTGACAGTGACTGTCTTACCTGACAGTGACAGTCTCACCTGACAGTGATGGTCTTACCTGACAGTGACGGTCTTAGTTGACAGTGATGGTCTCATCTGACAGTGACAGTCAGACAGTGATGGTCTTACCTGACAGTGACAGTCTCACCTGACAGTGATGGTCTTACATGACAGTGACGGTCTTACCTGACAGTGATGGTCTCATTTGACAGTGACAGTCTCACCTGACAGTGACGGTCTTACCTGACAGTGACCCTCTCACCTGAAAGCGACAGTCTCACCTGACAGTGACAGTCTCACCTGACAGTGATAGTCTCACCTGACAGTGACAGTTTCACCTGACAGTGATAGTCTCACCTGACAGTAATGGTCTCACCTGACAGTGACAGTCAGACAGTGATGGTCTCACCTGACAGTGATGGTCTTACCTGACAGTGACGGTCTCACCTGACAGTAATGGTCTCACCTGACAGTGACAGTCAGACAGTGATGGTCTCACCTGACAGTGATGGTCTTACCTGACAGTGACTGTCTTACCTGACAGTGACAGTCTCACCTGACAGTGATGGTCTTACCTGACAGTGACGTCTTAGTTGACAGTGATGGTCTCATCTGACAGTGACAGTCAGACAGTGATGGTCTTACCTGACAGTGACAGTCTCACCTGACAGTGATGGTCTTACATGACAGTGACGGTCTTACCTGACAGTGATGGTCTCATTTGACAGTGACAGTCTCACCTGACAGTGACGGTCTTACCTGACAGTGACCCTCTCACCTGAAAGCGACAGTCTCACCTGACAGTGACAGTCTCACCTGACAGTGATGGTCTCACCTGACAGTGTCACCCGACAGTTACGGTCTCGCCTGACACTGACGGTCTCACCTGACAGTGACAGTCTCACCTGACAGTGATGGTCTCACCTGACAGTGTCACCCGACAGTGACGGTCTCACCCGACAGTGACGGTCTCACCTGACAGTGACAGTCTCCCCTTACAGTGACAGTCTCACCTGACAGTGACGGTATGGTGGTAACAGGGTAGTAACTTGTCTAAGTTAAGACATCGGGTGATCTCCTCTAGTATCTGTTTGGTTTCCGATGTTAGGCTATCCATCGTGGGACCATCTCTGAAAGACAAGTGGTCATTGTAGACTGTTTCACAGAATACATTTCTTTTCATATAATATACTTTTACTTGTATTTTCATATCTATTGGCTTACTAAATAAATGGGACAAAATCACACAATTCAAGTTAAATGAAATCTTATGACTTATCAACATATTCATGTTTCTAATTAAATATGAGGCAATGCATTACTGGTAAAATTAATTGGTATCATTACAAGTGAATTAGATTAAAAGATAATCCATTACATAAACCAATGCCGGAGTGGGTTTCTACATTTTTTTCTAAAAAGTCTGACTTCTCCAAAATCAATTATAATGCTACAACCAAGATCAGTTGAAACTTCTTTCTTAAAGCGGCAAATAATACAGTGAAACTTGTCTTAACCAAATGTCACCAAGACCAGCATGATTAGTCGGTATAGACAGGTTTCCATATTATAGAGGTTTTAATTACTAATGATCAAGAAGGAAAATACCAAACAATTGTGCTGGAATAGGCAGGATTCAGATTAGACAAGAAACAGGGTTGACAAGTTGTACTATACCTATGATTTGATCACCTACCCGAGCCCAGTCATGATAGTAACAGCAGGAGTGAGGGTGGCGGCTAGCGAGTCAATAAGGGCAGCTCGGTAATAGTTGTCTGAGTACTGTAACACAAAACACTTACAGTAATAGTACACAAACACAAAATTGGTGTAAAAAGGCAAACATTCAATTTTGATGACACAGTTCAGAAATGACATTAAAATGTAATCGGTATCCAAACGTGTTAATCACTTACGGCAAAATTTTACATATTAAATATTTAATAACATGAAATCACTCTTATCATTATTTCCAAAACTTGACTGATAACGATATTGAACTGAGGAACATGAAAGCTAACCCTTTCCTTCCACTTTTAACCATTCCGCCCCTTACCCAATACTTTCATATATTCCAACCAGGTCTGAAACAAATCTTAAAATTAAAACAGAACTTATAGGATTAAAGGGCTAAACTTCCATGCACCCCCTCCCCACTTCCTATATATCTATGAAGGACCGAACGAGACAGAGAACTGGAATATGGGAATTAAGTAAGGCCTAACTTCCATCGCCGCTACCCAACGTTTTCCCCCCATATATTATCCACCCAGTCTGAAAAACGAGAACAGAACTGATTGGATTAAGGCCCTAACTTTTCCATACCCAACTTTCCATCAACCAACCCCTCCCCGCTTCTATAAATCCAAACCAGGAACTGAACAAGACAGAACTGATGGGATTAAGGCTAATTTTTCCCCGCCCCTCCCCACTTCCATATATCCAAGTAGGACTGAATGAGACAGAACTGATGGGATTAAGGCTAACTTCCCCCGTCCCTCCCCACTTCCATATATCCAAGTAGGACGAACGAGACAGAACTGATGGGATTAAGGCTAATTTTCCCCGCCCCTCCCCACTTCCATATATCCAAGCAGGACTGAACGAGACAGAACTGATGGGATTAAGGCTAACTTCCCCGCCCCTCCCCACTTCCATATATCAAAGCAGAACTGAACAAGACAGAACTGATGGGATTAAGGCTAATTTTCCCCGCCCCTCCCCACTTCCATATATCCAAGTAGGACTGAATGAGACAGAACTGATGGGATTAAGGCTAATTTTCCCCCGTCCCTCCCCACTTCCATATATCCAAGTAGGACTGAATGAGACAGAACTGATGGGATTAAGGCTAACTTCCCCCGTCCCTCCCCACTTCCATATATCCAAGTAGGACTGAACGAGACAGAACTGATGGGATTAAGGCTAACTTCCCCGTCCCTCCCCACTTCCATATATCCAAGTAGGACTGAATGAGACAGAACTGATGGGATTAAGGCTAACTTCCCCCGTCCCTCCCCACTTCCATAATATCCAAGTAGGACTGAACGAGACAGAACTGATGGGATTAAGGCAAAACTTCCACGCCCTTCCCCACTTCTATATATCCAAGAAGGACTGAACGAGACAGAACTGATGGGATTAAGGCAAATTTTCCACGCCCTTCCCCACTTCCATATATCCAAGAAGGACTGAACGAGACAGAACTGACGGCATTAAGGCAAATTTTCCCCTGCCCTTCCCACTTCCATATATCCAAGCAGGACTGAACGAGACAGAACTGATGGGATTAAGGCTAAATTTCCCAACCCGCCCTTCCCCACTTCCATATATCCAAGCAGGACTGAACGAGACAGAACTGATGGGATTAAGGCTAACTTCCCCCGCCCCTCCCCACTTCTATATATATCCAAGCAGGACTGAACGAGACAGAACTGACGGCATTAAGGCAAATTTTCCCTGCCCTTCCCCACTTCCATATATCCAAGTAGGACTGAACGAGACAGAACTGATGGATTAAGGCTAACTTCCCCCGCCCCTCCCCACTTCCATGTATCCAACCAGGACTGAACGAGACAGAACTGATGGGATTAAGGCAAATTTTCTCGGCCCTTCCCCACTTCCATATATCCAAGTAGGACTGAACGAGACAGAACTGATTGGGATTAAGGCTAACTTCCCCCGTCCCTCCCCACTTCCATATATCCAACCAGGACTGAACGAGACAGAACTGATGGGATTAAGGCTAATTTCCCCCTGCCCCTTCCCCACTTCCATATATCCAAGCAGGACTGAACGAGACAGAACTGACGGGATTAAGGCAAACTTTTCCCTGCCCTTCGAGCTCCACACTTCCATATATCCAAGTAGGACTGAACGAGACAGAACTGATTGGATTAAGGCTAACTTCCCCCCCCCTCCCCACTTCCATGTATCCAAGCAGGACTGAACGAGACAGAACTGATGGGATTAAGGCTAACTTCCCCGCCCTCCTCCACACTTCCATATATCCAACCAGGACTGAACGAGACAGAACTGACGGGATTAAGGCTAACTTTCCCCCGTCCCTCCCCACTTCCATGTATCCAAGCAGGACTGAACGAGACAGAACTGATGGGATTAAGGCTAACTTCCCCCGCCCCTCCCCACTTCCATATATCCAACCAGTAGGACTGAACGAGACAGAACTGATGGGATTAAGGCTAACTTCCCCCCCTCCCCACTTCCATGTATCCAAGCAGGACTGAAACGAAGACAGAACTGATGGGATTAAGGCTAACTTTCCATCACCCCTCCCCACACTTCTATGTATCCAAACAGGACTGAACAAGACAGAACTGATGGGATTAAGGCTAACTTCCATCACCCCTCCCCACTTCTATATATCCAACCAGGACTGAACGAGACAGAACTGATGGGATTAAAGCTAACTTCCCCCGCCCCTCCCCACTTCCATATATCCAAGTAGGACTGAACGAGACAGAACTGATGGGATTAAGGCTAACTTCCATCGCCCCTCCCCACTTCCATATATCCAACCAGGTCTGAACGAGACAGAACTGATGGGATTAAAGCTAACTTCCCCCGCCCCCTCCCCAACTTCCATATATCCAAGTAGGACTGAACGAGACAGAACTGAATGGGATTAAGGCTAACTTCCATCACCCCTCCCCACTTCCATGTATCCAAACCAGGACCGAACGAGACAGAACTGATGGGATTAAGGCTAAACTTCCATCACCCTCCCCACTTCCATGTATCCAACCAGGACTGAACGAGACAGAACTGATGGGATTAAGGCTAACTTCCATCGCCCCTCCCCACTTCCATATATCCAACCAGGTCTGAACGAGACAGAACTGATGGGATTAAGGCTAACTTCCATCACCCCTCCCCACTTCCATATATCTAACCAGGACTGAACGAGACAGAACTGATGGGATTAAGGCTAACTTCCCATCGCCCCTCCCCACTTCCATATATCCAACCAGGACTGAACGAGACAGAACTGATGGGATTAAGGCTAACTTCCATCACCCCTCCCCGCTTCTATATATCCAACCAGGACTGAACGAGACAGAACTGATGGGATTAAGGCTAACTTCCCCCGTCCCTCCCCACTTCCATGTATCCAAGCAGGACTGAACGAGACAGAACTGATGGGATTAAGGCTAACTTCCCCCGCCCCTCCCCACTTCCATATATCCAAGTAGGACTGAACGAGACAGAAACTGACGGGATTAAGGCTAAACTTTCCAACCCCTCCCCACTCATGTATATCCAGACAGGATGAACGAGACCCGCTAACTTCCCCCCCTCCCCACTTCCATGTATCCAACCAGGATGAACGAGACAGAACTGATGGGATTAAGGCTAACTTCCCCCGCCCCTCCCCACTTCCATATATCCAACCAGGACTGAACGAGACAGAACTGATTGGGATTAAGGCTAACTTCCATCGCCCCCTCCCCACTTCCATGTATCCAAACAGGACCTTGAACAAGACAGAACTGATGGGATTAAGGCTAACTTCCATCACCCTCCCCACTTCCTATATATCCAACCAGGACTGAACGAGACAGAACTGATGGGATTAAAAGGCTAACTTCCCCCGCCCCTCCCCACTTCCATATATCCAAGTAGGACTGAACGAGAGACAGAACTGATGGGATTAAGGCTAACTTCCATCGCCCCTCCCCACTTCCATATATCCAACCAGGTCTGAACGAGACAGAACTGATGGGATTAAAGCTAACTTCCCCGCCCCTCCCCACTTCCATATATCCAAGTAGGACTGAACGAGACAGAACTGATGGGATTAAGGCTAACTTCCATCGCCCCTCCCCACTTCCATATATCCAACCAGGTCTGAACGAGACAGAACTGATGGGATTAAAGGCTAACATTCCATCACCCCTCCCCCACTTCCATATATCTAACCAGGACTGAACGAGACAGAACTGATGGGATTAAGGCTAACTTCCCATCTCGCCTCCCCCACTTCTCATATATCTAACCAGGTCCCCGACTTCTTCTGCAGAACCTGATAAATCCAAAACCAGGACAGAAAAAACCCCTCTCCCGCGTTCTAGGGATCCAACCAGGGCTGAACGTGAACTTCCCACATTCCCCATTAACTTCCCGCATTCCCCCGCCCCTTCCGCTCTCCGCCACTTTCCATCCATGGTAAATCCAAGCCTAGGGGACTGATAATGAGACAGAACTGATGATGGAATCAGGCTAACATTCCATAGCTCTTTTCTCACCTCCATGTAACCAAAACCATGACTGAACCAGTCAGAACCCCCCCGATTAAGGCCCACTGTTTCCCCCCGCATATCGAGCGACCCAGTTCCATACAGCTAAAACAAGGACTGAAAATCTAGAACATGAACTGATTTTTGAATTATGCTAACTTCCCCAATCACCCCCTCTCCCCCACTTCTTCCCATGTTTCCAAACCAGACTGAAACTCGATACAAGACACAACATGATGGATTAAGGCTAACTTTTCCATCGGCCGCTTATCGACCACTCTATATAATGCCAACCAGGAAACCAAAGACAGAACTGATGGTAGTTAAGGTCTAACTTCCCCCCCGTCCCTTCCCCCACATCCATATATTTCCAGCAGGACTGAATGAGACAGAACTGATGGATTATAAAGGCTAAATTCAATCGCGCCCTCCCCACTCAGTCCAAATATCCAAGCAGGACTGAACTAGACAGAACTGATTGTGTTAGAGGCTGAACTTGCCACCGTCCCCACCCTCCCCACTTCTATATATCCTAACCAGTGACTGAACGAGACAGAACTGATTGGATATAAGTGGCTCCAATCTCTTCCCACTCTGCCCCCCCCCTCCCCTCCCCACTTTCAAATAATTCCAAAACCAGGTCCGAATCAAGACAAGAACAGATGGGATTAAAAAGTGCAAACTTCCTTTCCACCTTTCCTCTTCCTGTGCTATTTTCCCTTTCTGAACGATTCCCCTCTTGATGGGATTAAAGCTAACTGTTACTCGACCCGTTGTTTATGTCCAGAACTTCCCCCGTCCCGTGTCCCCACTTACCCCATAAATTTCCAACCAGGACCAGTGAACGAGACAGAACTGAATGGGAATTAAAAGGCTAACACTTCCATTCAAACCTCTTTCCATTTTCCATCTAATCGACCCAGGACTGATCGAGACCTCCCTCATGGGCCTCAGGCTCCCTTCTGCCCAGTCCCTCCCCGCTTCCATCCCATTTATTCCATACGCGAGGTCTTGAAAACAACGAGACAGAACTGATTGGTATTTAAGTCTAACATTTTCCATTCCAACACCTTCCCTAGCCCCCCACACTTTCTATATATCCAACCAGGACTGAACGAGACAGAACTGAATGAGAATTAAGGCAAAACTTCCCATCACCCCTCTCCCACTTCCATGTAGTCCAAACAGGACCGAAACAAGACAGAACTGATGGGATTAAAGGCTATACTACCAACGACCAACTCCCGTCCCCACTTCTATATATCCAACCAGGACTGAACCGAGAAGAACTGATGGGATTAAGGGACAGAACCATGACTGACTGATGGGATTACAGCGTAACTCTTCCCCCAGCCCCTCCCACACTTCCATTTATCGCCCCTTTGCGCTCCAGCCCTCCCCGCCCCTAAGGCCCCTATTCCTTACCGCACCGCTCCTCCTTCGCCTCCCCCTCGCTTCTACTATACCCACCAGGTACTGAACGAGACTGAAAAAAAAACTGGATTGGATTAAAGGCAAACGTTTACCTGCTTTCCTTCCTCCCCCCACACCGCCCACCGTCCGCCCCTTCTGCCCCCCCCCCGATCCCTCGCGTCTAGGCTAGCTTCCCCACGACCCTTTCCCCCTTTCTATATAATCCAAAACAACCAAGAATGAATTCTGTACAGAAGAGCAGATTATTGATTAGGATTAAGTAAGTCTAAACTCACCTTTTCCATCCCCCTTCACCCCCCTCTGCCCCTACTCCCACCACTTCCATGTTATCCCAAATCCAATCCCAACCAGGAGACTGAACCGAGACAGAAACTGATGGGATAACGGCAACTTCCCCCGTCCCTCCCCACTTATATATCCTGAAAGAACAGGCTAACTTCCTCACCCCTGCCCCACTTCCCTAATCCAACCTGGGACTGAACAGACAGAACTGATGGATTCCAAAGGCTAACTTCCCTATATCACCCCTCCCCACTTCCACTTATATTCCAACCAGGACTGAACGAGACAGAACTGATTGGGATTAAGGCTAAACGTCCCCCATCCCTCCCAGGCTCCAAACTTTGAACTGATGGAATAAACTAATATACAGCTCCCCAGGATATATCTCTAATGCTTATGAGACAGAACTGATGGATTAAGCCCTAAAGCCCCTTAAACTTCCATATATCCAAGCAGGACTGAAACGTGACAGAAACTGTGGGATAAATTAAGGCTAACTTAATGCCCCTGGAATGTATTCAATATATTGCCTCAGGTGATAAATAAAATATATACAGCTGTGGGATAGTTCTTAATGCTAACTTCCATGTCAACCCCACTTATATAAATAAACATATATACAGCTGTGGATAGTTCTCTAATGCAATGATGAACCTGGTGTAAATAAAAATATATACAGCTGATTAGGGATAGTTCTCTCCTACCCCACTAATAAATGCTATAACCAGGATTGCCTGGAGACATGAATTATAAATAAACTCTTCCATATATACAGCTGTGGGATAAAGTGAGGTTCTCTAATGCTATAACTTGATGCTGTCCAATGCCTGGTGACCTGGTTAATAAACATATATATACAGCTGTGGGATAGTTCTCTAATGCTATGATTGCCTGGTGTAAATAAACATATATACAGCTGTAGGATAGTTCTCTAATGCTATGATTGCCTGGTGTAAATAAACATATATACAGCTGTGGGATAGTTCTCTAATGCTATGATTGCCTGGTGTAAATAAACATATATACAGCTGTAGGATAGGATAATGTTCTCTAAATGCTGTGATTTTGAACTGAATGTGTAAATTAAATAAAACTATATATACAGCTGTAGGATAGTTCTCTAATGCTATGATCGCCTGGTGTAAATAAACATATATACAGCTGTGGGATAGTTCTCTAATGCTATGATTGCCTGGTGTAAATAAACATATATACAGCTGTGGGATAGTTCTCTAATGCTATGATTGCCTGGTGTAAATAAACATATATACAGCTGTAGGATAGTTCTCTAATGCTATGATTGCCTGGTGTAAATAAACATATATACAGCTGTAGGATAGTTCTCTAATGCTATGATGCTATGATTGCCTGATTGCCTCCAGGTGTAAATAAAATAAACATATATACAGCTGTGGGATAGGATAGTTCTCTAATGCTATGATCGCCTGGTGTAAATAAACATATATACAGCTGTGGGATAGTTCTCTAATGCTATGATTGCCTGGTGTAAATAAACATATATACAGCCGTGTGGATAGTTCTCTAAATGCTATGATACGTGCCAGGTGTAAATAAACATAAATTCAGCTAGTAGATATATACTCTAATGCTATGATTGCCTGGTGTTAAATAAACATATATACAGCTGTGGGATAGTTCTCTAATGCTAGATCATGCCTGGTGTAAAAGAAACATATATACAGCGCTGTGGGATAGTTCACATAAATGCTATATGATTGCCCTGTGTAAATAAACACTATATACAGCTGTGGGATAGTCTCTCTAGGAGGTACACTTAATTGATCACCTGTGTTCTAATAGAACATATATACAGCAGTCGGATAGTTACTCTAAAAGCTATGATCGGACCTGGTGTAAATAAACATATATACAGCTAGTGGGGATAGTATCTCTGAATGCAATGATTGCCTGGTGAAATAAACATATATACAGCTGCGCAGTATAGTACGCGTAATGCTAGGACGAGACTGGGGTTAATAAACATGATATTCAGCAGTATGATAAGTTCTCTAATGCCATGATAACGCCATGGTGAGGTAAATAAACAATATAAAACAGCTGTAGGATAGTTCTCTAATGCTCTGATTGACGTTGGTTTATATAAACATAAATACAGGCTGTACATAGTTCTCCCCCCCCTAAAAAAACAAAAAAAGCCATGAAGTCCTGGTGTAATAGACATAATACAGCTGTGGGATAGTTCTCTAATGCTATGATCGCCTGGTGTAAATAAACATATATACAGCTGTTGGATATATTCACTAAAAAGCTGTGATTGCCTGGTTAAATAAACATATTGTACAGCTGTGGGGCTAATTGCTGGGATTGCAAGTTGTAAAATAAGACTATAAACAGCTGAACGATAATGATGCTAGCCTAGTTGTAAATCAAACAGATATACAGCTTTGCAGTAGGTTTCTCTAATTCTATATTGCCTGGAGAAATAAACATGCTATCGATAATGCTAATGTTCTGGTGTAAATAAACATAATACAGCACAGGATAATTCTCTGTAGGCCCCCTCCCCCCCCCCCCCTATGTTCTCTGTGATAATACTGCTGTGATCGCCTGGGTGTAAATAAACATATATACAGCTGTAGGATAGTGTATCTCTAATGCTATGATTGCCTGGTGTAATATATACATATATACAGCTGTAGGATAATTCTCAAAATGCTATGATTGCCTGGTGTAAATAAACTATATATTACATGCCGTGGGATAGTTCTCAAATGCTAGGAATGCGCCTAGAGTATATAAACATAGTATACAAGCAGCTGTAGGATAATTCCTCTAATGCAATGATATGCCTGGTGTAAATAAACATATTATACAGCTGTGGGATAGTCTCTCATAATGCCTGTGATTGCCTCGAGTAAATAAACATATATACAGCTGTAGGATTGTTCTCATATTGCACAGTGAATGGCCTGGTGAAAAGAAAACAAAATTACCAGCCGTGGAATAGTTTTCTCTAAATGCTAGATATGCGCTGGGTGAAAATAAACATATATACAAGCTGTGGGATTAGTTCTCTAAATGGCCATGATTCCGCCTGGTGTAAATAAACATCATATACAGCTGTAAGGATAGTATCTCGTTCACTAGAATGCTAATGATTTGCCAGGTGTAAATAAAACATTATATACATCTGTGGGATAGGTCACTAATGCCATGATTGCCTGGTGGTAATATAAACATATAAACAGGTGTAGGATAAGTTCTCTAATGCTATGATCGCTGAGTGTAATATAAACATATAGTTCTCTAATGCAGCTCGTGTAAATGATAATATAAGTATTCGTTCTCTAATGCTATGATCGGCCCTGGTGTAAATAAACATATATACAGCACAGCTGTGGGATAGTTCTCTAATGCAATGAATTGTCCTGGTGTAAATAAACATATATACAGCCGTGGGATAGTTTCTCTCTAATGCTATGAAATTGCCTGATGATAAATAAACAAATATAGACAGCCTATAGGTATAGTTCTCTAAAGCCATGATCACCTGGTGTAAATAAACGATATTATACAGCTGTAGGATAGTTTCTCTAATGCTATGATTGGGCACCTGGTGTAAATAAAAATATAATACAGCTGTAGGATTAGTTCTCTTATGCTATGTTCGCCTGGTGTAAATAAACATAATGAATACACGTCTTGTGGGGATAGTTCTCTAATGCTGTATACAATGCCTGGTGTAAAATAAACATAAATAACAGCCTGTTAGTATAGTTATTCCTAAATGCTATTGTATTGCCTGGTGTAAAATAAACATATATAACTGCTAAGTGAGGATAGTTCTCTCTAATGCCTATGAATGTCCTGGTAGTCAATAAACATAATATACAGCTTGTGGGATAGTTCTCTAATGCTATGATCGCCTGATGTAAAATAAACATATATACACAGCTGTAGGAAAGTATCTCTAATGTCCATGATGAATGTGCCTGTGACTGTAAATATAACATAATATACAAGCTCTGTGGGAAATATTTCTAATAATAGCTAAGATCTATGCCTGGCCTAGAGGTCATGATATATACAGCTTTAGGATACATTTTCTCTAATGCTAAATGATCGCCATGGTGTAGAATAAACATATATACAGCTGTAGGAAAGTTTCTCTAATGCTGTGATCGCCTGGGTGTAAATAAACATATATACAGCTGTAGGATAGTTCTCTAATGCTAGTGATTGCCTGGTGTAAATAAAACAAATATACAGCCTGTAGGATAGTTCTCTCTAATGCTGTTGATGCCCGCCTGGTGTAAATAAACATATATACAGCTGTAGGATAGTTCTCTAATGCTATGATTGCCTGGTGTAAATAAACATATATAACAGCTGTGGTGGATACCGTTCTCTAATGCCATGATCGCCTGGAGTAATAAACATATATACAGCTGTAGGAGGGATAGTTCTCTAATGCTATGATCACCTGGTGTAAATAAACATAATATACAAGCTGTAGAGGATAGTTCTCTAATGCATCATGATCTCGCCTGGAGTAAATAAACATATAATACAGCTCTGTAGGATAGTGTTCTCTAATGCTGTGATCAGCCTGGAGTAAAATAAACATAATAAACAAGTACATCTGTAGGATAGTTCTCTAATGCTATGATTGCCTGGTGTCAATAAACATATATACAGCTGTAGGAATTCTCTAATGCTGTGATCGCCTGGTGTAAATAAAGATTTATACAGCTGTAGGATAGTTCTCTAATACTATGTTTACAGCACCTCTAATTATGTTTCAGTTAAGTCTATTGCGAAATTCCAATAAAAAACCATTGTTAATGTCCAAGGAATTCTTGTAAAATTTCAGAAAAAATCCACACCCACCTATTACTAGTACCAAGACAGTTTCTATGTGTTGGCCTTCAAACATCAAGCCTATAGCTAGAGCTTTATGGAATTTCAGTAAAATGATAATAATATTGAAGAGTGTAGCAATCAAATATTCTACTCCTTCTGGCCCCACGTTCTCTCAAAACATTGAGTTGGTACTGGCCACATGAAGTCGAGCTGTTTTCCCAAGTTACTTGACTCAGGAGGTGCATGTCAGGATCAATCCTCAGCCACAAAACTGGAGAATCAGCGCTACAAAGAAAAGACAATACATCAATCCTCAGCCACAAAACTGGAGAATCAGCGCTACAAAGAAAAGACAATACATCAATCCTCAGCCACAAAACTGGAGAATCGGCGCTACAAAGAAATGACAATACATCAATCCTCAGCCACAAAACTGGAGAATCAGCGCTACAAAGAAATGACAATACATCAATCCTCAGCCACAAAACTGGAGAATCGGCGCTACAAAGAAATGACAAAACATCAATCCTCAGCCACAAAACTGGAGAATCGGTGCTACAAAGAAATGACAATACATCAATCCTCAGCCACAAAACTGGAGAATCGGTGCTACAAAGAAAAGACAATACATCAATCCTCAGCCACAAAACTGGAGAATCGGCGCTACAAAGAAATGACAATACATCAATCCTCAGCCACAAAACTGGAGAATCGGCGCTACAAAGAAATGACAATACATCAATCCTCAGCCACAAAACTGGAGAATCAGCGCTACAAAGAAAAGACAATACATCAATCCTCAGCCACAGAAACTGGAGAATTGGCGCTACAAAGAAAAGACAATACATCAATCCTCAGCCACAAAACAGGAGAATCAGCGCTACAAAGAAAAGACAATACATCAATCCTCAGCCACAAAACTGGAGAATCGGCGCTACAAAGAAATGACAATACATCAATCCTCAGCCACAAAACTGGAGAATCGGCGCTACAAAGAAATGACAATACATCAATCCTCAGCCACAAAACTGGAGAATCAGCGCTACAAAGAAAAGACAATACATCAATCAGTCAAATTGTGAAAATTTTCCATAAACATGTCATGCCATACTCATGGTACTTATGACTATATTTCAGATAGAAGCCCAATAAATATGTTGTTTAACATCAGAAAAATACAAATCCTACCGTAATGTATGTAATGCCTGTAACTTGGGGTATAGTATAGAACCCATGATTCAGCAAGCATGGAGAGTATGCTGTGTTCCCCTGATTATCCGAAACTTGTGTCCCCAACTTAATTCATCTAGAGAGCAAATTTTCCAATCTGTCACAATCTGTTTACTTAGTCTATATGATAAAATCTGTTCCTGATATTTCAATCTAGAATGTGATTTTTTCCTGACTATCGACGTCTGGACTATTGTAAGTCCACTGCATAAGTAGCCTGTCAATCCTAGAACACTTACTCCATAGCACTGAGGTCCATATCCACCTCCTCAGCAGTCATCAGAGGAATCTTCTTCTTCTTGTTCCTAAAATCAAACAGCACTGCCTCATCACTTACAATCACTTTTAGCTCATTTTATTGACATTTAAATAAGGTTTTATATAATATTTATGTACATACCGTATAGAATGTGTATTAAAAATTGTCAACAAATAAAGAATGTACTTTTAAAAATAAGTACAGACCTTCCCTATCAATCATGTAGTTATCTATGGATGTTCACATAATTGTTTCTTACAGTTTCAACTTATCTTTGTATCATCAATATTACTTTAACATGTATACTGTATATTTGTGATAATGAGATAATGATTCCTTAATTAGCGGTGTTACATTTAATTTATCAGGGGTATCTAATGAAGATATTGTGAAAGTTAGGCTTTCATAATGATTTCAAAAATTGAAGTACAAAAGTTACTGCAAACCAATTTTCTTTTGCGTGCGATTTACTTTCACAAATTCTGTGATCAAGTAAATTTATGAAAATTTATCTCCATGAAATAACATCTTCATCAATTAGACATCACTAAATTTAATAGCTGCAAAAGAAAATTGATAAGTAAGTACAAAACAATTTGGAGAAGTATGGATTTTCGATGACATTTTCTTTATTTCTCCATCTGCCATTGATAAAAATGTAGAGTTACCCTAACTCTAACCCTCTTTATGAAAATGAAAGCGCTCGCTCATGACCAACTTATCTACCTTCTACTCTTGGAGTGACAAGTGATATCAAACTTGGTTTTGTTCTCTTCTATCTTAAATGTGTGGTTAAATGACCCGTCCAGTTCTTGAATGGTCACTGTGAGTGGACCCTGGTCAAAAAAAAATACATTTAGTAACAAGAGGCCCAGAGGGCCTGTATCGCTCACCTGGTTTTTTGTTAGTAATTATCACAAGACTCAGACAATTAGAAAAATAAGCAAAATTGACTCCCAAAGTTTAATTTTGAATCACAACCATACAATGATGCTATTGATACCATACAAATATGCTATCCAATACATAGGTTCAGAGTCAAAGTAATTTATATGCAAATAGTAGCCTAATTGACCTTTTGACCTCGCATCTATTGCCGTCTAAGGCCCCCGGGGTCAGCCCTATCATTTGTACAATTTCAAATCCCAACCCTATAAGGATGCTACCATTGCATTATAAGTGCTCTTCCATTCTTAGTTGCAGAGAAGAAGTCGTTTATATGGAAATAGCTAAATTGACCCCTTTTGACCCCACCCTTCAGGCCCCGGGGGGTCAGCCCCATCATTTGCAAAATTTTGAATCCAAACCCTATAAGGATGTAACCATTGCATTATGAGCGTAATCCCATGTTAAGTTGCAGAGAAAAAGTCATTTATATGGAAATTGACCACTTTTGACCCCGCCCCTCAGGCCCCCGGGGGGTCAGCCCTATCATTTGCACAATTTTGAATTCCCACACACTATAAGGATACTACCATTGTATTATGGGTGCTATACCGTGCTTATTTTCAGAGAAGAAGTCGTTTATATGGAAATAGCCAAATTGGCCACTTTCAACCCCGCCCCTCAGGCCCCCTGGGGGTCAGCCCCATCATTTGCACAATTTTGAATCCCCACCCTATAAAGATGCTACTATTGCATTATGGGTGCTATACCATGCTTAGTTTCAGAGAAGAAGTCGTTTATATGGAAATAGCCAAATTGAACCCTTTTGACCCTGCCCCTCAGGCCCCCCGGGGGTCAGCCACATCATTTGTACAATTTTGAATCCCCAACCTTCATTAGCGGTGTTACATTTAATTTATCAGGGGTATCTAATGAAGATATTGTGAAAGTTAGGCTTTCATAATGATTTCAAAAATTGAAGTGTACAAAAGTTACTGCAAACCAATTTTCTTTTGCGTGCGATTTACTTTCACAAATTCTGTGATCAAGTAAATTTACGAAAAATTTATCTCCATGAAATAACATCTTCATCAATTAGACATCACTAAATTTAATAGCTGCAAAAGAAAATTGATAAGTAAGTACAAAACAATTTGGAGAAGTATGGATTTTCGATGACATTTTCTTTATTTCTCCATCTGCCATTGATAAAAATGTAGAGTTACCCTAACTCTAACCCTCTTTATGAAAATGAAAGCGCTCGCTCATGACCAACTTATCTACCTTCTACTCTTGGAGTGACAAGTGATATCAAACTTGGTTTTGTTCTCTTCTATCTTAAATGTGTGGTTAAATGACCCGTCCAGTTCTTGAATGGTCACTGTGAGTGGACCCTGGTCAAAAAAAAATACATTTAGTAAAAACTACTTACATCCTGTGTTCATTCGTACAGATAAGAACATTTCCTAGTAACCAATTCAACATCAATTATTTTACAGTATTAGTTTATACATGTTATCATGTTACAGGCATGTTCTATCTTAAATATTAAAAACAGGTGAAAGTGTAACATAAAACCCAACCCCTGTGTCATCACAATGTCTTCTATGTTTTCTATATATATAAAACCATGTAAACAGTGAAACCTGACATAGAGACCACCTCTGTACAAAAACCACCTGCTTAACAAGATCATTTCTCTAAGGTCCTCAATGCTTAATTTCAACACAATTCAACTTGTGTATGTATGGACGTAAAACACATCTAGACAAGTTTGACTGTAAATTGAACCAGAGTCCTGACATTACCACATATTTAAGTGAGCCCTTAGCCCCAAGATCCTGCTTGAGTTCCAACTCTACAACATTCCTCTTCCTGTTGAAAACTGAATTTCCAAAGAATCTGGCACAACCACTCTGTGTACTGTCAAAAGCAGCTAAGGAAACTGATTTCTTGAAAATTTGGTATCACACTACATTGTGAATACAATGTAATGATCATACATATCAAATGGTTTTATATTACTATAACAAAGAAAATATTGTATCCATCAAATACAGAATGATGTTGTGAAGGATACACCCAGAGATCTAAGAATGGCTGAATGTCTTTCCCTGTCACTGTCGAGATCAGCTTCAGGCACTGTCAATACAAAATAACATCAAAGTACAGTAAAACACATTCATGAGGGAAACGCTTACAAAAAAATCATGGTTATAATGTAATAATTTGAATCCCCAGATAAGGTTCCTATAAGATGCCTGCAACCTGTGAATAATGAACAAAGTAATTTTGTTGGTCCCAAGACGTTCATTATAACTATGTTTTACTGTATTATATATTTACAGCGATGGTAAACAAGATGATTATTATGTATAAAACAGACATTATAACATATTACTCATTCAGATATCATTTTTTTTAAAGATATTTTGAAGATTTACCTCTAGTATTGATTACAAACATTCAATCAACATCCTTTACCAACTGACAATAACCGACAATGGAGACATAAATTACTCCATTGTTTAAACACCAATGTGTAATCTTACCGAGTTTGTTGACACACACATATTGTTCCAGGTGTTGGCAGCAAACTTTTGTTGTGAGGCGGAATAGGCTAATGACAATATCTTATTGAACACCTTAAAGAAAATCAGATTTGTTTTTTTTTTTTTACTTTTTTATTATCACTATAAAAATAGCTTCATAACAAAATACTGACCTAAACTGTTTTCAAAAAATGATTACAAATTATTACAAAAAATTAATACACAATCAATATTGAATAAAGTTTGAATATTCAAATGGAAAAACACTAAGTGCTTAAATCTGTTTAACTCTTCAAAAGTCTCATTTCTTCATATTTTTCTCCTCTTTTGTCTTCTGTTAACTATTAAATATGGATTGTGGTTTCAAAATTTGAACAGAATTGTCTTACATACAATAATTTGAACAGAATTGTCTTACATACCCGGTACAATAATTTGAACAGAATTTTCTTACATACAATAATTTGAACAGAATTTTCTTACATACAATGTTATTCTGCTCTAATGATAGTTTGTTTGAGATCACTTAGTGTACCTGTATGAGAAGCTGGGCTCCAATCCGGATTTCCAGCATGCGGATGACGAGGTAGGCTTTTTTGGAGAAGACTTCTATGTATTTGGGAGATAGGGTGTGGGGGTTCCGTATAGAGAAATGATGATTACAGTCTTTAGAGGAGGGATCCAGAAGTATTCCACCAACACGGTTCTCATATTCCTGTACCTCCTTCAGGTCCTAAAGTACAAAATATACACACATTTGTTCAGAAATCATTTTCTTCTCTTTTTCTTTCAAATTGTCAAACTAATGGTAAAAAAACAACTTTGTGGTGCGTATAAATTCTTTGTACTTTCAACAAGATGAACACACTAAAACTAAAGTGATATATATGCTTCATTCGAGTCTTTATAAGATTTTATAATGGTAAATTGAAAATATGGAATATATCAAAAACTTGTTTTTCCACAACATTTCAGAAACTTGAAGAGATGTCACTTTAATACCCAAAATTTATAATGTCTATCTGTGCAGTACTGTTTTCTCCTATTATCATCTAATTCTCCCCATACATCTACTTCTACTTACCCTATTAATTTGATATCTGTACTCATTGTTCCCGAAGGTTTTCTTCACAAAGAGATTTGTCAGGTAGCCAGCCACTCCTCTTGTAATCCACATATCAGAACTAGTAACAGATAAACCAATTTGCCATGAGCAACATTTGTTTTTCTTGCTTATATTATATATGTTATTACCTACAGAAATGATTCACAAATGGTATAACAATATATAAAATCAAGCTTTCTTGGTGCCCTTGGTGTACTACTGGTATCGAAGCATGGGGTGAATTTAACATTTACTAGGAGATTTTACCCTTTGTAAATAACATGCCAAAATCTGTACAGAAATCAGTCATTTATTTCCTACTAACTTCATAAAGACAAATAAAGCAGAATACATACCATTCTTGTTTCTCTGATTACACCCACTCATTAAATTTGTATTCAAACGTTAGGTGACATATTTTTTATTGCATACAGCTAAAACTCCAAACAGATGTGATGATTTTTTAAACTGTTATCAGAGTTTGGTCTGTATCAGTCTCTATCTATGTAACCTACCATGACTGCATTGTGATAAAGCAGCCGAAGAACTGTTCAGCCACCGCAGCAGCCAAGGTACGACGGGTCTCCAACGTCTGGTCGATGATCCTCGGAGAATGGAGCAGGTTGGTGCTAAAGAGATAAGTCAATGTTTTGTATGAAACAAATTTTGCATCCTATTTCTTGAATTTGAATAGTTCTTTGTATATATTTTAATTTCAACATTTATAATTTCAATAAACTTTCATGACAAAATATATGATGTAGCTAATGTAACCACTAGGGCTGGATTGGTGTACCGATATTTAACAACGCCTCGGTTTCCGATACGATAACACGCTGTTGTATCGCTGTATCTGTTGTATCGCTGTATCGTTCAAATATTAAAAATTACCATTTTTCACTCATTTTGATAGAAAATATGTGTTAAAGGTCATTTAATATACCATCCAGGCAAAGGATTTTTGTAGTATATTCTATTGATAGGAAGGGTCAAGCTTCAGAGTCACTTAGATGCACCAGAAATGTGTTTGCGTAACCAATCTGATTTACCATGAATACAACTTAGCAGAGCACATGACAGCTTGCATTTGGCATGACTCGCAAACAACTACTTTGTTCAAAATATGTTTTAGTTTTCACAATGTAAGTAACAATTTTAACATAAAAACTACCGTCAATACATATCGTGTATCGTTTCAGTGTATTGGCAATATGTATCGTTGCAGTTCAGCTGTTCCAATACCCAGCCCTAGTAACCACTGGAGATTATAATGCACATTACATTTTTAGCAACATATTTTGAAAAAATTAATTTATATTGAATAACTTCTATGACTGTGTATGACTGTAGTAGCTGTAGGTCGATTGTTCTACTTGGAAATCTCCATCATCAGTCCACAAACCAGTACATCCTAAACAGACACTATCTAACTAGATTTAAAACATAAATTCTAAAAATTATTTTCTCGTGGCAACCAGGACACCAGCATCACCTCAGATTTACCTAAATATTGTCATAGTAGCGTAAGGCATGCAGTCTTCGTAGCTTTCATCTACAAACACTTGTTTGTAGCAGGAATATGGGTTTCTACTCGACAGCAGCTCTTCATAAAACTCAAATGCCTGTAGAGAATTAGAAATAAAACTCATGTACAAAAGATAAAATAGATATAAAATCAAAGCCACGCTTTACGTAACTATCAACAAAAAGTCATGTTAGTTTCAACCACATTATGGTTAGTATTTGTAAATGTAGTTGAAATTGAGTTATATCAAAAATATTTATAATGATTTTTCAATAAATTTGGTACAGTAGTTGTTGAAATTCGATATTTGTAAACATGCTTTCATTTCAAACTGATCGCCATAGAAGTTACAATTATTGCCGAACGAAGTCGGAAAGTTCATGACCCAATCTCATAAGAGTTCATACAGACATTACAGAGTTATGGTAGTCACATGACGTTCTTGGCAATGACGTTACAATGTCGGATAACTTTGGCTTGTTTGACTAAATGGGACCCACCTAGCGGTGTTCTATACTTATTCAATTTTTTTTATCAATAGTTTCAGAATCATTTTCGCTCATCTTGACTTCAATTTAGTTTTGTCTCTGCATGATATACAACAGAATATTTTTTTCAACATTCTTCTAAATCATGAAAAAAATAATTCAGATATGGATGTTGGGGCTTTAAGGTAAGTATGACTTATAATACATAATAATGTGTGAAAATCACACGGGTTACCAATTAAGGTATTTCATTTTTGATATAAATTGTTAGACAATTCAAATTAAAGAGAAGCATGAATTATGTTCTAATTGTTTAGAAATATTTTTTTATTGTTACATACTTCTTATAAAAGTTAATAATAATTCATGAATATCATGATATCATTATTAAAGCCTGAAAAAGCGGACATTGATTTCAAAGGTGTTTTTTTTTGTCAGTACAGTTTATAATCATTGGTGACAATAAATATCCAAAACATGGTTATCATACTAAACTGACTTGCTGTTAACCATGTTTACTTGACTGCCTACGTACCTCGTGTATGTAACTGGTAGTGTGTTTAAGTAGGTCAGTGAGGTGGGGCAAACAGAAGTGGGTCACCTCATGCATGTTGGGGTCCACAACTACTTCAAACGGCCTGCAATATAAAACAGTTTGTCTCATTGCTTACATATATTGTGACTTTAATACTACATTTTCCTTGTACTTCCAAATCTAATGTCAGTCCCAGGTTTTGTACAATTTTTAATCCCTACCATCTTGACATTCAAATGGTTGTTTGTGAAGAAATTATTTTAGAGAACTAGATCCACATTTCCATCCTATTGATGACCCAGTGACTTACCCGACAGCCATGGCTATGTTTGGTGCAGCTGTTGGCATGGACAGGAAGTAGTGGAAGGTTTTACTTCTCCTGTCCGACGTGTAGATCGTCTCTATCAGCTCTCCACAGCTGACTGCTGTCATATTCAGGTCACAGGTAATCTCAATCTTCCAGGTACATGGCTCGGAGTAGGTGTCAATACAGGGGAACCACAGCCTGTGAAAAGGGCATATATCATTACCTATCACAAAATTCTGCTACATAAACAAGCTTGTATTTGTTCTTTGTTTTTGTCCTAATACCATTCATGGTCATTTGAAGAACTGATAGAAATTGCTGTTAAAGGAAAGTCTGAGAATCTAGAAAAACACCAGTGACTGTGTCTGTCACAGCTCCATGTAGACCTAGAATTTGTAATCTAAGGCTCAAGCACTAGTGTACAGGAAATCAAGGTACAAAAGTTCTGGTAGTCTGTTGTACATATAATGATAATGACATATTTTTCAATCCATCAATGAGGGATACAGCAATCTAATCCTTCACAGCAAACTTTATTTTCATCTATTAGCTAACATATTATAGATACTTTTTATACCACTGTATTCCTCGTTGATAGATTAGGAACATCACTGTGTCACTTAGTGTGTCTCTGAAATACTTAAAAACCTTTGTCCCATTGCTTACAGTACCGTACCCATTTTTAGATGGTAATGCCTAAGTCACCACAGTCCCTTTTCAGTTATCAATAATACATTTACATGCATTAACCAAAGTATTAAGTAAGACTGATCTTTGAAAGACTACTGATACAGAAAATAAAATCTGTATTGCCAACCTTGAAGAATTTTCATGTCTATAGGTAAACATATGTGCAGCTTTCTCTGCCAATGTGCCCTCTATATTTGGTACCACAAAGTGTATGCCTCCCTTTGGTTGCTCCACAGCAAACTCTATACAGAGTTTTATTGGTCTCAGATCTGAGAGAAGCAAATACAAATGTAAAAGTATTGTCAATGCATTTTGGTGCAATCAAATATTATATTCCCATGAATCATATGAAATTTCAGTACATCCAATAATTTGTTTACCACATTTATAATGTATGAGGGCTACTCACCAATAATGATTCATTAATAAGCATCCCTCTTTGTTACAATTATTTAAGCGCCTTGGGCGCTAATTACGGTGAATATGGTACTGTATATATATAATATATGCAAGAAATAGTAAGATTTAAAATTATATAGTTTTATATATATTGCCTATGTGCATGTATATTCTTTAGTTAAAGCAGAGTAATGATTTGATTTATCCCTTATCCTTAACCATTTTCTAACCACTACCCTAACCCTTAAGCCTACAACGAAAACTTACCATAACACTTACCCTATAAAATAATATAGTTTTTTGGAACTACTTGTCCATATTCTAGACTTCTTTTCCCTATTAGAAAATATCAATGAAACTGATTTTACATAAAATTCACATATACTGTACTGTTAATGTTATTCCTACCGGCAATCATAGGGAAGACTTCATTAGGTAGTTTGATGGTGACCTCTCCATTGCCTTGGTCAGGATCCACAGCAAGCATACACTTCAGGTGACAGTTCTGGAAGAAATCCAGATTCCTCCTGAAATGGAAGGAACAATATAATATCATAATCATGTGAATTTCTTATCATAAATCATAAACTTCATTATATCTAGAAATGGTGGTATGATTGTCAATTGTTTAATGTAAAGATTGTTTGGCTTGGATGAACAAAACATGATGCTTGAAATTATAAGTTTCAGTCAAAATATCTTTTTTTTTTTTTTTTTTTTTTTTTTTTTTTACAAATATGCAATTCTATAATTATATCAAACTGTACTTACTGTTTGCCATCTTCCTGACAAATCTCCAGAGTTGGATCATTGTACAGGAAACGAGCCTCCCACTGGTCATTGACAGATACATGGAAGATTTCTATTCAAGTTTAAGGATTTAAATGGAACAAATAAATTTACCCTTTTTTTATATTTAATCTTGAATTTATGAATCAAATTTAATTTTTCACTAAATAGTTAAAAATAACCATCATTATCTCAGAGTACATAAACATATTGATTGTAAATATGAAAACAGAAGTCCCTGGAAGTTCCAATATCCAACTTATAGCCAATAGACCATAATATTTAGAATTCTTTTGTAAGGGACCATTGAAGGTAGGGCCAAAATACAGCAGATTTATCACCTTTCACACAATCAAATAATATGTCAGAAGAGAAAGGATACTGCACTGCTTGCTGTTAATTTTGACTCGTCTCAGATCTGTCTGGAGCGGGTGAATTGTGAGTTCCACATACCCCTGTAAATAAAAATAAAAATATTGAAGCATACAGACTGCAAATGATTTCATTGAAGGTATGGCCTTTGAGTACATGTATATAACAGAAATGGTATAAAGTTACTATGTACATACAGTTTTCTCAAATTTCTATAAAGATGTGTGTCAGATATATTTATAGCTTTGAATTTAATATATGTTACAAGCAATAATTAAATCCAATTTGAAGGTTTTACTTGTGATATGTGTTATTATTGCCCATAAAGTAATTTGATAATTATTTTGTATTCTACAAGAATAACAAAGTTAAAAGGACAATTCAGTGAGGCTAATTCTGTTACATAACCACGAAGCAAAATATACTTTAAGAGCGATTTGAGTAGTTCTAGACAAAAATTCTAAACTACACTGGCAAGGGTCAGGGTTCAGCATACAAGACATCTAACCACTATGTGTAATGGCGGATAGTAAGTGAGTTTGAACATTTCACATACATTTCACTACAGTGGACTTTCCTGGCATATCACAGTGAAAAAACTAATCTAATTTTTTTCTTCCAATTTAAGGGGCAGACTTAAAGGTTTGAGTGCATTTGTCCCTGGGAGGTGGCATCAATATATTATGATTTTTTTTTTTTTTAATATAAATAAAAACAGGCCATGTACAGTATATTGTATTGGGAGCTAGGTTGTATCTAGCCAGGGTTGACCAGAACTTGTCTAGGACAGGCTCCTGAGCTAGAGATGTTGGTAATGAGTTCCACTCGATGATGGTACAAGGGAAGAATGAATATTTGTAAAGGTTTTGTTAGAAGGTATCTGATTTAATCTGTGTGCGCCACTTGTTCTCCTGTCGCCTGATGTTATATGTTGTGATGGCCCCGTCAATATCCACATGCTTGTTTATGATTTTGTGTGGCATGATAATTCTGGCTTTAGCTATTCTATTTTAGCCAGGTGTTCCCAGTTTAAAGATGTTATCATGTTGGTGACACAACCTGGTTCCCTATTTCTATATTGATTGTAAACATACCACCTTGCAGCCCTTCTCTGGATGTTTTCGAGTGCTAGGATTTGATCGGATGTGTATGGATCCCAGCAGGATGCTGCATATTCGAGAGATGGTCTTACAAGTGTGGTGTATGTGGCTGCTTTTACTTTCCTTGTGCATGATGACATATTGCGTCTAAGGAATCCTAAAGTTTTGTTCGCCTTAGTTGTTACGGTATGATTGTGTGTTCCAATTTAGGTCATGGTTGATGGTGACCCCTAGATATTTCCCAGATTCTACATTATCTAAAACTTGGTTGTGTAGTGTGTAGTTGAATTTAATAGGGCTTTTAGACAGAATTGTCCCTTTAAAATCCAACACTAAAATTCAAATCAACACTCACAAAAATAGACCTTTGTCTGAAGTTGATGGCCCTGACACATAATGTCTGATGAGCTGTAACAAAGTGCAAAAAGTGCAATCCAAAGCATTTAGACAAAACTTGTTTATCGAGTTAGCTTCAGAAAGTAAGACGGTAACCCTCCCCCCATGCTACATCAAAGGCTCGCGGCGGATATCAAGAAATAATCAATATGCCTAAAACTCAGACTTATCCTTCAAATCATACATACTGTAGTACAATTATTCATAAATAAATCAACCATATTCATATCATAGAAATTTTTAAGAATCATATTCTTAAAGTGAGGTAAAAAGGGAATGATTGATTGACTACTAGATTTTACATTTGTGATATGAATGTAATTTTAAAACGAAATGGTTAAGCTAACCCCCCCCCCCCCCCCCCCAATGTTATCATCGCACCATACATCATACAGTCTATACCAAATACAGAATATACTACAATTTACTACAATACAGAAACGATTCTGCAAAAGCCCTCACATTGTTGAAATATTAGATTCAAGATTGTTTATGTTTTTGGAAATAGAAAATGTTACATTTCCAAGTCTCTTGCATCCCTTTAAATTGACAATTTGAAAATTGAAACAAGCCCGTTCGAGACTTTAAATCACCTAATTTATAAGGGCGGTGAGTATCAAATTTTCCATCCTTCTTGGCCTTTTTATGGCTTGTTTCCATCTTATAGAAGTACCCGTGTTTTGATTTGTAAACTCAGCGCCGCCATTTTTTTCATAGCATCTTATCTTAGTCGCATTTTCGAATTGATTTTTTCCTTGTTTATTTAAAACATAACATTAAATTTGACAAGGAAAATAACAACATAGCCTACGAAAAGTAAATACTTTTTTAGTTTTCAATGAGATAACTAAAATTAAAATGATAATTATTTTGATACGAAAATAAAAATTCTAGCTTCATATGCCGATGTCAATGGTGGACGAAACTGACAACTCACCAGACTCATCGTAATAATTTTACTGGTTAAACCACCATCGAAAAATATAATAAGCTCTCACTTCTGTTTTTAGAAAGAAAATATGGCCAGCCCAAGAACAAGAAGAGTCTTGAAAGACTTAAGAATCAAAGATGAGAGTAACGTAAGTTTGATCATATTACTAAAAGTGGTCGGTCAAATCAGCTGATGTCTTCAAATCAAACGGTCAAAAAATAACAGCACTGATTTCAAAAAACCTAAATAATTAAACAAGTTTATAATCCTGAATCTGTAATAAATAGGGCCTAACGTGTCACTTTGATGATTTTAGTCGACATGTTTAATGATATATGATGACTTGTGTAGCATATGGATTGGATAGTCCGCTAAACCTGCCTATATTATTAGGCTTTTTTTTTTTTTTTTATTTTGCCTAATATATAGTCAGCTCGCGGTACCTCTTAAAAATGTGAAATCGTAGGCCAGATTTGGCCTACGCTACGTCAGCGGCATATTTCTAATATATCGTCCATGCAATGCCGGGAAAACGTACACATACCTTTATATTGGGATCTTATGTACTCCTTTGCCCCCATGTTACATCCCATTTATGAAATTAAACAACTGTGTACAATGAAATACTTCCGAGACCCTTCTATTTCACACATTTGTAATGGCCGCCGTATACACATTTAGTAGAGCAAACGGCAGCCAATCAACTTCGCTTCCGGTTTTATTTTTAAAAAACCACGTGTAGTTGAAAGATAAACAAAATGCTAGCCAGTTAGAGTTTTTAAAGTAAAATCATGGTCGACATACACGACATGTCAAATATTCAAATTGAACACGACTATTGCTGGTACCGCATAACTTTCGCGATATTCACGTTGCATATACATGTAGCATATACACGGTAGAATTTTGTTTATCTTTCAACTACACGTGGATATTTAAAAATAAAACCGGAAGCGAAGTTGATTGGCTGCCGTTTGCTCTACTAAATGTGTATACGGCGGCCATTACAAATGTGTGAAATAGAAGGGTCTCGGAAGTATTTCATTGTACACAGTTGTTTAATTTCATAAATGGGATGTAACATGGGGGCAAAGGAGTACATAAGATCCCAATATAAAGGTATGTGTACGTTTTCCCGGCATTGCATGGACGATATATTAGAAATATGCCGCTGACGTAGCGTAGGCCAAATCTGGCCTACGATTTCACATTTTTAAGAGGTACCGCGAGCTGACTATATATTAGGCAAAATAAAAAAAATTAAAAAAAAAAAAAAAGCCTAATAATATAGGCAGGTTTAGCGGACTAATGGATTGGAGTGCCATCAGTCAGTTGTAAATATGTTACAATTGTAAAAGGAGCGGGTCGGCGTGGTGAGTACATACTCACTGTATGATACGGTCTCTATCACTCAGCTGACAGAACAGGCTTCTTTGGCTCAATCGGTACATCTGTAATTTTTCACACCGGAGACCCGGGTTTGATTCCTGGTTGTGGCACTTGACAGGAATCATGTGTATAGATCTACATTGGCGCACAAGTAAACATTTAGACAACTCTGCTATCAAAGACACGTACAAATACTCCTTCTTCCCACATACAATTAAACTATGCAATCCACTGTAATTAACCCCTTCCTCACGCCTCTGCACACAATTCAAAGCCACATAATCATCGGTTATGATGGAGTAGTCTAACCACAAGAATAAGAAGACAAATAAATAACCCATGGAAGGTGGTTAGAGAGTCTCAGGTGAGATTTCGGAAATCTCAAGGAAATGAGGAGAATAGTGTGAAAGGAGTGGGTCAGTGTGGTTTGTACATGTTGAATATACTATACAGTCTCTGTCACTCAGCTGACGAAGCATGTTTCTTCACCTCAGTCGATAGAGCCATAGTTTTTCACAACGGATACCTTGGTTCTACACAATGATTGTTACCAAGTCTGTCAGAATTCTGTTTGAGTTTTATGACATATTTGTTGTTAAAGTTATATGTTATTTTTGGGTAGATTTATTCACTCAAAAATCAATAATCTGTCATATTTATTTAGATCTTTCATGAATTCTTATTGTGTATGTGATAACTAACGGGTCATGCAGTGTTAATACTATCTCTGTCACTCAACTGACACTCTTTGGCTCACTTGATAGAGTGCTAGCCATAGATTTTCACACCAGAGACCCATGCAGGTTCGATTCCTGCTGCAAGGTGGGGCTCTAGCTATATAGACAGGAATCAGTCTTAAGGCTGTTCTGTTATTTTACTAATTTTTGATGTAGATGTTTATTTTGGTGAAAACATATATTTATGAACCACATATAAAACTTGATTAGCATAAACATCAATAAAATCAACAAACTATTTTCAATGTTTTGATACATTTTTACAGTGTTGTTTTGAATGTGGAGCCCACAACCCCCAGTGGGTGAGTGTCACCTATGGAATCTGGATTTGTCTTGAATGTTCTGGAAAGCATAGAGGTCTGGGCGTTCATCTCAGGTAATAACAAAACGTTATGGCTGTTGAGTTTCTACATTTTCTATATTAAGATATATACATGTATTCTATACTTTTTGAGTTGATATTAAATACCGATTCATATAATTTTAAGGCATTGTGTATTATGCACTATTCGTTGATGCTGGTGAGGGAAATTTGAACAGGGCACGCACTGACCTGATGTAGCAGACCTAGAGACTTTAATGATTTGAATTAAGTGTTTGTAAAGTATATGATTATCTGAGTCTCTGTTTAAAGGGACTATTCTTTCTACGAGAATATTAAAATTTGTATATATATATCGGAAAACCCCAGGTTCTAATGGAAATTAGATCAGTCAGTTTTACTGTGATATGTCGGATAATCCCATGGTGGTGAAATGCGTGTGAATGTTCAAACTCACTCGTTGTCTGCCATTACACATTGTGGTCGAATATCTTGCATGCCGAACCCAGTCCCTTCCTCGTAGAGTAATGCTACTTTTGTCTAGAACTGCTCAAATCGCTCTGACTGAAGTGTTTACCTTATAAGGTGAATTGTCTTGCCTAAAAAATCATTATATTACATCCACAGTGGTTATGTAGTTCATTTGTTTAACGTGCGTGACTTTGGCTCGGATATTGGTACAGCGTACATATTGTACCTGCTTAATCGTATTGATCAACGGTTTGTAATTACAACGGTATCAATTAAAATACTAAACAATGACGTGGAATTTGTCAATATCTAATGTTATATGTTTCATAAGAAATGTAGAACAATACATTTATGCCATATTTTGTTTCTTGGTTATGTAAAAGAATTAGCCTGAGTGAATTGTCCCTTTAAATGTTATCATTATTATTAATATATTAGCATTTAAAATTTAAGGAATTACATCAACTTAACCAAAACACTTTTGTTGTTAATTTGTTACAATACTTCTGCATAATGCTCACTGCTCCTTTAATTACTTTTTACTGCTGAATGAGTCTGTTCTGCTTTCCAGATCGTGTTCTGTAACATACTCAAATTTACGGTTTTTCCTTTTTAGTTTTGTCCGCTCAGTGTCCATGGATAAATGGAAAGATTCTGAACTTGAAAAGATGAAAGTAGGAGGGAACAGAAAAGCAAAAGATTTCTTCAAGTCACAGTCTGACTACAATGACGGAATGTCAATACATGATAAGTACAACTCTAAAGCTGCAGCGCTGTACCGTGACAAGGTGATTTGTGGATGAATAGACATATTCTTAGATGTTCTGTGTTTTACGTAATGTTAGCTTTCTTACCCAAATTTCTTGCGGCAAACTTTTGTAAAAAATAAACTTAAATCAAAATTTTTTTAATTACTTTAAAGATGCTCCACCCCTGACAAATGGTAATTTTTCACTATCAAAAACAGGAGCAGACGATTTCGTATTTTTCTTCATTTACGAAAGTTACTAACTTTACACCATTACCACCATTGAAAAGTTTGAGCTTCTAATTTTACTTCAAGTTAAAAATATGAAAAATAGTTTATTGCATCACGAAAAAATTCCGTGGCACTATATCTTATATATGGAATGAAGTAATGATTGTACATGCACCAAAGGTGAAATGATTTATTTTATGTTATTTTTTTGTGTTAATTAGGCATATATATACACGATTAAACACCAATTATTGTTCAAATGATGAATATCATATATGCTCTGTCGGTGGTGGAGCATCTTTGATATAAACTTCAAACAGTATAAATGTCTCTTTCACAAATTTCTTCAGGAACATAAAAACGCAAGAAAAGCTAGGTGAAATCCATCTTGAACCTTTTGATATCAAAAAGCCGTAAATTTGTGAAAGAAACATTTATACTGTTTGAAGTTTATATATACATTCTCCCTCTGGAGGACAAGTATTTGGAAGTTACTTTAATATTAATACTGTATTTAAAAAAAGACGTTCTGGTAAGTTTTGCTCTTTTTGTTTCGAGAAATGGAGGCTAGACATCTATGTAATTGCTGCAATTAGTCAATTTAGTATCATGTCCATCGTTCTGTGAATGTCTTGTAGTTCTATGTGGACTCCAGTTCATCATGAATTAGCAAATGGCAATATTCTCTTCCCTGAAAATTGTACATCATACAATTTATACTGTATATTGACTTGTTGTTGTGTTTAATGAAAGCTCATGTCACAGGTAAAAAACTTAGCAATATATCCACAAAAAGGTTTCAGTACAGTGATTTTTCTCCTTATATAATTGGGGTCGGTAAACGACCCCATTCCCAATGACAACCCCCCTTATTTTTTCCCAATTACAAAGAAAAACTCCCAAATCAAATTGCTGAAAAACAAATAAAACTCGGAAATCTCTCCCCTTGTTGTTTAATCTAAAAACAAACTACTCTGAAACTGTTGTGATGGTCGTCACCTTTTGATAAATTGACACAGTTTACTGTTTAACAATATCTAATCACCAATAATACCATGTTCAGTAATGGGTTACTTTTTCCCAAAACTGCTGTTTTTGCGATTAAAAATTCACAATTTGTTACAAAAACTTTTTTCCCAAAACACCCCGAAAAATCACTGCAGTAACATGTATAGTATAGAACTTGTATGACCTTAAATCGTAGTCAAAATGTCATTGGACAAGAAAATTATATAAAGGGGAAATTGAATCGCTGTGGAAAATAAGTGGCTTTACAAAACTTGTGAATTTGTTGAGGTAATAAAGACTTTATTTTATTAATGTTTGTTAAGCTGCACTTGATGTCTGTCCCATGGGTTGTCGCATAACGGAGGGACTACTGTACTGATATTTATTTTGTTTTTGTTCAATCAGATTTCAACAGAGGCTGGGGGAAAGTCTTGGAGTATCCAGACATCCTCGGCTAGGAATTATGTGGCGGCCCTACCACAGGCTGGACTTAAAACCTCCTCTAGTTCCAGTCGTATGTCGTACTCAGACAACCCTGGCTGCTCAGACAACCAGAGTTACCAAAAAGACATGATTAACAGGTAATCAAATGCGCTCGTTATGTACTTATGGTTATAATACATATTTTTTAAAGCTGTTTATTTTTTATGCATGATTGAAAAACTGTTAAAATGAACAATCATACTTTTAAGGGATGTTTATTTTTTTGCATAATTGAAAAACAGTCTGAATTAGGACCCACAATAGAAAACAATCAACAAAACCTGTACATGTACATCTGTACTACCGTATATTTAGTTTAAGTTAGGGTTGTACAAAACAAGAAAATTTCTTAATGAAAGTGTACAAGAGGCATCAGTTGTAGAAGGGAGACAACTATGTGTTTCTTGTCACTATTGTTGCAATTTAAAATGCATATGAAAATTTTTAGTTAAAAGAGACTGAAATTTTTCAGTAATCTTCTAATTTTAATGTATTGTGCAATGTTCATATTCCTGTTTATGTTTTTAGTGATGACTTCAAGAGACAGAGAGAAGGCTTCTTTGATCGAGTCCAACAGGAGAATGCTGCACGTCCCGAGTAAGTCTTCAATCAGTAATAGTCACATATATAAAGTCATGATCAAAATTTGATTTAAGGTAAAACTTCATGCATACTAATCTCGGTTTGATATTCAGAGTATGCATGATTGAATTAAATTAAAAAAAAGTGAAAAAAGTTTTTAAGTTTTATATATCATAGCATTTGATGCGAACAGGTATTTTCTTTTTGAATTAGAGGGGTTATATCTTTAATATGGCTAAAGCGAAATCTGTGTAATATGATTCCATGTGGATTGCTCATTATGGTCAGATTAAACACGTAAAAAAAAAGTCAGGTGTTGGCGTTAATTATAATTGGTATATTGGAATACACTATGAGTGTTGGATTTGACAGGATGACAGAAAAGTCATGTGTCGGATAAGATAAGTTACACTGTATATTTACATACCATATTCCTACATGGTTTCTATGTTGTTCAAAGGAAAAAGAAGAGAATGTTGCTGATTATTTTTCGTCATCTGGTCCAGCTTATAAAAGCCTAGAAATTTTAGTCTATAAAGACCTAGAATAATTTAGCTTATTAAGATGATTGTAGATTAAGTTATTATCATATCTGTACTATTCAGTAACCTGCCCCCGAGCCAGGGAGGGAGGTATGTTGGATTTGGAAGCACTGCGACTCCCACAAAAAGAGACGATGATTTCTTTGAAAACACATTCTCCTCCATTCAGTCTGTAAGTATTCTGCTATAGCATTCATCTATAAATCTTCATGAAAGTTACAGTCGTCTTTAAATTGATCTCCGGGTAAAAGATCATACAAATGTATGTTTTATGAAAATATAGGTGCACATCAAAGTTATGTTCTTATGTCTTTATTTTTAACAGGGTTGACAAATGTTTTTGTTAACAAAAATCTCAAAAAGTATATGGACTTTGATATTTTTATATATTTTTTAAACCTAATTAATAAAATTCTACCTGATAAGGTAATGTCATATCGTATGTAATTCATTCTTTTCTACTGAAATTTTTATCTTGCAAAGTTATTATCAAGATTAAGATTTGTCTAAGACATCTGAATAGCATTTACCGTTTTTCTTGTAGGGCTGGTCATCGTTTACAGTTGGAGCTTCGAAAATGGCAGCCGTAGCCACTGAAAAGGTAGGCCTGTTTCTTGTGCATAAGCACTTCCTGCATGTTTGTCTTAGATTCCACATAGTTGTTGTGTTGTTTGATCATATTTAAATACACACTGGGGTCTGGTAACAGGTGTCACTCTCACCCCAGAAAGGTGTAAAATGTGTCGTCAGGGTGAATGGGTTTACCTTGTTAGCCCTTGAATTCCATGATTAGATGTTTTAAACACTTGTAGGATGAACTGCCTGTTGGTTTCTCTGGTGTCCTTCCATAGCTTCTTATGTACTACCATCCTGGCTACTGAAACTGGTTATATACAGTTAATATCTATTAGAAATAAAGGTAAAATATATAGAGGTATAAACCAAGTATTAAAAGGATGTTACATATTTTATTATATGCTTTTCAACATGTTTCCTTTTCGTTACCTATAACTTACGTCCATGTTTGTATAAATCATTGACAGACTTTAAAGGTCACTAAAATATCATCCATATCTTATAGTCAAGGCTAATTTCAGTTGCATTAACTTTATCCTATTCTATAGGACTTCCCTTTGATTGCTTAAAAATGAATCAGGAACTCTGATTTCATGTGACTGTCAGTCGAACACTTTGGGTTTTGCTAAATCAGTTTGCCTTTTCATATAAATTAGTACTCTACTTTAGTTTATTGGGTTGAACTTATGCAGTGTTAATTTCAGGAGTTGCAATGGCCAAGTGGTAAAAATATCTTAGATCATTTATCATATAACTGGCCCATTCAGCCAAGTCATAAATATCATGATTAGGCAAACAAATGTCATGTAATACTATTGTGATGTCATAAGTTACCATGATATCATAATCAAATTCTGTCTCAGTAGTTGGAAATGTCACATCAGGGTCTGATTTCACCTCACCTAGAAATTGAAAGTTTTGTCTCTGTTAATTGATTTCCATAGATATTTAGTTATGTGAAAGATAGAATCTAACACTGGTGGCTACATGATATTAAATTGGTTAAACAAGTTCAATGACTTGATTTAAGCATTAAACTATCTTCCTATGGCATCTATGGTCTGTATAGATGTCAGAGCTTTGCAGACAATTTTCTTATAATGCACGGTAGCGCATTATGAGAGGTTTATCTGCAAAGCTCTGACATCTTTGTAGACCATAGATGCCATAGAGAGATTGTTTAATTCTTATATTTACATTATCAACTCATTTTGGGATCTTTGCATTAACATTGTTTAAAGCTAGACCAGGAAAACCCTTTATCAACGATGATTTAATCCACAAGATGGAACAGCCATTTTGATGGTGATCAGTTGATGTCATCACGTCAACATTAGTGACGTAACAATGGTCACGTTTTGGGTGTCAGTTATACAATCATATACTGTATTTTCCCTATCAAGATCGCCTCCTCTAATAAGGGCGCCCCCACGTTTTTTGCTGAAAAAAATCAAATAATTTCATACAATTTTTGTGCCAGATTGTGACGATTTGTTTTTGCAGACACTTATAAAATACTGTTTCACATCAATCTGATGCTTAACAGATATCCGATAAGCTATAAATTTATTGCATTGGGCAACTTAGGACATTTTTGCCGAGTGTTTACACATAGAAACAGCGAGAACGCCATGTTCAAAACAAAACGTGTCCCTTGAATGCCCCACACACATGTATGGATGAAGACTAACTGGCAACAACATTTTAGCGATGTCTATACAGGTTTTATGAATACTTACTGTATATCTATGATAAAGGTTCCTAAATAACAGGAATGTTATCATTTCTAAGCATTTTATTGTGTGCTCTTGTCGGTATTTCCCATCTGCCACAAAATGAAAGTAGCGATCGAAAGCACCGTCCGCCATTTTGTGTACGCATGGTAAACAAACAGGCTAGCATGAAATCCCAAAATTCTGTGAAACAGACATAATTAACCAATGTTTAATACTTCTGGTGCATACATTTCTTCATAATTATGTAATCTCAATACTTACTTGACTTCAAAACGTAAGTTGGTTATAGTAAGTTTCAGAAAAATGTGAAACTAAAAGCAAGATGACTATAGTCTGTTTCAGAAAAAAACATCTAAAAATGGTCTCAAATAATGACACCCCCAGGCCTAAGCCATTTACCCGTGCCAGGCGCCCTCATTAGGGAAAATACGGTACTTCGAATTCACTTTGCCATGGTCAGTTTATATAGTAGAAGTGACAAGTAAATGTAAATATATCCCACTCACCTAAGGTTCGTTGCATATCAAATTATTAAACTTGCTTAATAAATTTCATATTACTAGGTATATTGCCACTCATGTAGATCCCTTATTTTACAGATTTTCTAGACTTATTGATAATTCAGAAACATAGCTTTACAGCAAAATTCTTACAATATGATTTAAACAAATTTACTCATCATTCAACATCATAATATATTAAAATTTTATTTGATTTACAGTAAAGAAAATCACACAAATGAAAAATAACCAAATTCTTGAACTATGAACTAGAAGTTTGAAAGTTCATCAATCCATGCCATCCACCTTACCCAAAAACGAAATGTAGATATTAAACAAAAATAACGAGGGCGATTGTAATTCATTTCTATCATGCTGGAAACATATCAAGCCCCTTGAGTCTGAAATGTCTACTGGCTATAACTTTTCCTGGATTATTTGGTGCAGTGATTTCCTGTTATGTAGCAAAGCATTAGGTTACAGTCCTATTAGCGTCCCTGTGTGTTTATTCCTGATTTTGTTTCCATCCTGAAACCTTACACTCTGCTTCTGGATTCTTCATTACTGAAATGCCACTGTTTCCTAAAACATCACTGGATGAAATTAACCCGGAGACACATATATTTTCAGTTTAGTTACAAAATAGACAGAATCCAAGAAAATGGTCAAAAAAGTGGATTTAGCTCTTGCGGGACATGTTAGTTTATTTTTTACTGGATCTAACACTTTTTCTTTTGTTTTGCTTTGATTTAAAGCAATTTCTACTTTAATATATGTGAATGTTTTAAAATTTGTCGAAAATCTATCATTCCGGCTTTATTTTGTGTAGTTTTCATTGAAGATATTTAAAAAAAATTGTAAATGATTATTTTTTGGAAAAGCTAACAGTGTTCAGTGTGAGATTAGTAATACACTGTGAGTCATACAGACTCAGACAAGCTATCGAATGACTGGCAGGTCATTGGAAGCTAATACAGAAGTGTGGTAATCCATGTACGTGATTCCAAACTTCCTAAAATCTGTCTCTACTAGAGACCAGTAATGTAGGTTCAGGCTAGAAAAACCATGGTTAGAAGTAATGGCTCATACTATATCATGTACATGTATTCAAAGCAAGACAAACAAATCTTGTTTTTTTCCCTTGCATTTTTTTTTATCAAGTTTCAAAGGCTGGCGTCTAGGATAGGGTGTTATTAAGCAGATCATGGCTGACATCTCTGTATTAAAGGTTTGCCATGGCTGGGGCAAAACCATTTGATGGATGGGAAATAAGGAAGGTTATTTAGGAAACAGGAACACAATTTATAACAAAGCCTTATTTCTCAGAAAGCACTGAAGGGATCATTATCAAATTTCATTTGTAGGTTCCCCTGGGGCCCTAGTTGTTCATATTGCGTTTTTTGACTGACCGGTCTACAAAATGGCCACCATCTTGGATTTTGGTGGTTGAAGTTTGTTACCACTATTTATCTGAAAGTACTGCAGTGATCTGTTTTAAATTATATACATATGTAGGTTCCCCTTGGGCCTTTGTTGTGTATAGTGCATTTTGGGACCGATCAGTCAATAAGATGACTGACAGGCCACCATCTTGGGTTTTGATAGTTGAAGTTTGAAAAGTAGAGTAAAGATCTATCTGTCAATCGTCAGACATAGATCAATCTTTGGTGGGCGCCAAGATCTCTCTGGGATCTCTTGTTGATGGGCAACATAGACCATTCTTTGGTGGGCGCCAAGATCCCTCTGGGATCTCTTGTTGATGGGCAACGTAGATTAATCTAGCGCTTCATGTTGAATTTGCCTCTGTCCAGTTGGCTATGAATACCAACTGATAGAAGTTCAATGTTTATATTTACATTAGTAGTCATAATAAATGTGTGAATTCATTGCTGTGCCAATTCAACCTGTCCATGATTGCTGTAGCACTGAAATTTTATTGTACCAAAGTACGGTTACAAAAAACCATATTCGACCATAAAGGGGCACATTGTGCACTTAAAATTGTTTGTTAGTCCCTCCTTTCACAAAATTATTGCACAAAGCAAGCCATTCATCAATTTGCAAAAGAAATCAAATAGAGAAACCTACACAGTTTCAGTTAGTATTTAATTCAAGGTTAGTGGAATTGTGGCCATAAAATGGGGACGGATCCTTATTAGCTTGATTACAGTATGCATTAATCCAGATGTCTAAATGATTGCAGAAAGTCTGTTTCTACTTGTATATATGCAGTTAGTTTGATGTGATAGATGTTATGCAATTAGTCTATATGTATCTGTAATTAGCCTAATTTGATGATTATACTGTATATATGCACCAGATAAAGTCTATTTTTACTTAATTTGATAAAACAAGTTTGCTTTAATTATATTAACGTCAATATACCAGTGTGCAGTTTAATTCTATTTTGGTAGATAAATGATACAATAATTCTGTATTAGTAATAAGTCAGGATAAGTAAATAGCATTAGTGTAATTTGCTTGTATTAGTTGTGTACATCTGATTGGGGAGGGTTTGTATGGTAAGTATGATTAAAATGATGTTAAATTAGGTGGCTGTATGGCTCTAATTCTCATTAGTGCTCACAGTAAGATGATAGTAATCTAATCTCATTGTTGATGGAGGTTTTAATTAAATAACCTACCAGATCTATACAGTATTAGTGATCATGATTAGTGACTTGGTCCTCTGGCTGTGTTGTACATTTTCTAGCTATAGCTTTATATGGTGTTGGTGGTTTACTGATATCGGATGGTTCGAAAATTTGAAGACTGAAGTCTTTCTGCAGTTGCTGGCCTCTAGTCCTTTGATCACATATTAATGTTTAGAATACCTTATCAATTATTTTTCTCATAGAAAGTCATTTAAGATGTTCAGAACAGAGTAATAATTCTTTTCAGTAGTAAATGACTTGTCCAACCATTGTTTTTGACATTAGTTGAAGGTAAAGAAATAAATCTTTGGATTATTTGTGTTGCTCAACATATTTTTGGCCTAGATAGAGACAAACCAAACCCAATGCAGTCATTTTAGTTAGTAATTCCTAACATACCAATTTTGATTTTATAACATATAACATGTTTTCTTTAACTCCCAAACGGCTTTATTAAGATAGGTGCATGTTGGACCAATCTCAGGTTGATGCGTGCGCATCTGCTGACTTCCGGTATTGACAGTGCGCAAGTTAGATAAACAAGCAATAGCCATGTCACAAACCAGTTCATATTATTATAATTATTACTTTAAAGCTTGATATTTTTGCAGTTCGCAAATAGAAATGAGATTTTCGTGATGTATTTTTCTGTATTTGGCTTCAGAGGATGACCTAGTTTTGAAGTCTGGCAGGTTTTTTTTAAGAAGAAAATGAAAGTTGATATTAATGTATTAATTCAGAAACAACCATTGTGGGTTATATGCTGCTGGTAGGATAATCTGTCTTGTTAAGTTGCTGATGTTGTGTTTCTTATGACTTTGGTAACCAAATTGTGTGTTGTCTAAATTTTAAGTGGAAAATATTTTTGCATGACTTTCAATTCTTTGATATTTAATTGATTCTCCAGCAAGTTTAACACTGTCATGTGTAAAGTGTAAAAAATGTTAATTTGAAGATAAAAGGAGATTGCCGTACTGAGTAGTTCTGATTTGACTGCTGATTGTTTCTTTCATGGTTTATCTTTTTTGAATTTAAAATTTTTCCATTTTACCTGATCCTTGTACATTCTTAGACTTTGCTTAAAGATAAAACTAAATATAAATAATATGAAACTAATTTAATCTAAAGCTATATCTAAATATGAAAAAACAAACAAGCAAAGGGTCATTGTGATCAAGTTCTATTGTATATCACATTTGATTTTAACACAGAAGATTACTGGACACTCACATTAAAACTGTTCAATTAGCCATTATCATATTCTTCCTTCAGGTAATTCTTCTGAATAAGAAGTGAAAACTTTATTAGAACAAACACCTCATGGGTTAAGTGCTCGGAGTTCATTTATAAATGATACACAAAGTCCAACACGTACTTTATACTATATAACACAAATATTTGAGAGAAGTGAATTCAAAGGTAGGTGTCTTTGAGTATTGAATCTTGAGTTGACAATACATCACGTCAATATACAGCCAAACCTGTCTAAAAAGACTACCCAAGGGGCCGCGGCAAATGGTATTTGTAGCCATGCAGTCTTTACACACAAGGCAAATTGTGTTGAAATTGGCCATTTTGGACCCTGATGACATGAGAAAGTGATCTTATTATACAGGTGGTCGTTGTACAGAGGTTGTTGCTATGGTAGTTTTGACTGTATGTAGGTTGTACTATATTAACCTGCCTTCATGGCCATCTTTGTATAAGGATGATCTCTTTACAAGAAGACCACTTTTCGGGAGACCTAAATGGGCTGGCCAAAATATTAATACAATTTGACCTGTGTATCCTATATAGACCATGTCACTCAGAGAAATCTATATAGACAGTTTTAACTGTATCTACAGTTTTGTCTGCAGCAGCTAAAGATTTCAGTAAATAATACACAGATGGCGCATGTGATAAATGTACATGGAACAAACAGTTTTCTACAAAACATGTGTTACATAACTTGGGAGGGTGAAATCAATACCTATTCCTCTGGGTCTGTAGTATTTTGAGTATGTACCATGTTGGAATTTAGGCTTCTTGTTATGCCTAAATTGGGCACACTGTGACTTACTGCACAGTATATATATAGGAGTAGTTGAGAATGTCTCAGAAATCCAAGACCGTCTTGAATTTCAGAGACCAGATTTGAATTTTGTCATTGAAATATGGGATTTTAAAAATACCAAGGGTAGTTGTAAATATATACAGCATCACAAATTAATTCAGAAAAAGATGCACAAATATCATAATCTAGCCTTATTTATTCACATGTCAGATTTGTTCCCTACCTGTTACACAGTTTTCTTAGTTATCATATTTGGCGCAATAAGCACACAGGATGCTTGAAAATTGAAAAGGGGGCACTTAATAGAACTACTTTTGGAGAAGTCTTTCATAAAATTGTTGCCTAAAGTAAGCCATGAATCTATTTACAAAATCAGACCAAATCAAATAAAGAGAGCTAAGGTTTTCATATTTTCAATCAGCATTTAATTTGAGGCCAGTAAAATGGAGGCCTCAAAAATTAAAGCAAGACAGTGTTTATTTTGGTTGAATACAGATGGATTGATAAATATATGATCTTGCAAGCTTATCTACAGAATAAAGTCTTAATTATGTACACAAAAAATCTATGGATGAATTACATGATCCCTTCAGATGGAGGAAATTGCTTTCCCCTATCCAATAAAGCTACAGATACATGCAGGTTTCTCAAGAATTTCTGCGGATGAAACATTACACTATACACAATTACTTGAACAAAGCTATAGATGACTTACGTATACACAATCTCTGAAACAATTTCCTTGAACCACAAAGCCACAGACTAAATGTAGATCTCTCAATCTGGTCTACAAGATAATGTAGACAAATGCTATCTTTAAAAGATGTGATTCTTTGTGAAAATTTGCCCACTTTTTCTGTGCAAAAATAAAATTTGAAGTTGGGGGTGCGCGAATTACATTGATAGAGGATATTTAAAAGTTTTACGGGGAAAAAGTCTGTCCATTCTGATGATCTATAAATGTTGAGGTACCGCTCTGTTTATGGTAACCTTTTTAGGTAATCTAAGATGAAGTCTCAAGTGACCTATTCTAATCGCCTTTTGTCCGTCGTCGTCCGTCGTGTGTTCGTAAACAATTTTCATTGTCGACTTCTTATCAAAAACCGCTGAAGCAATTTTTAAGAAATTTTGCACAGACTTTCTAAGGCATATGGCCAATCAAAATTGTGAATTATATGACCCCCCCTGGGCTGTGAAAAGGGCCAAAAGGTGTAAAATTGACTAAATTTCAAAAATCTTCTTCTCCACTCACTGATGTGGTAGAATCAAATACTCTTCATAGATAGAAAGGTCTTAAGGCCCTTTACATAAATTGTGAATTATATGACCCTGGGGTCTTATGTTTCCCCCTGGGGAGGGGGTCAAGTTTACTATAGTTTATATAGGAAAAAGGCATTTGTGAACGTTATTTGCTTATTTTTCGTAGGAAATTAGTCAAACTGGGTTAGAATCATTAGCCTGAGATGGCATTTTATCGTCATATCAAATTGGTTCTGGCCGACCCCCAGGGGCCAGAGGGGCGGGGCCAAAAGGGGTCAAATAGGCTTAAACTTCAAAAATCTTTCTTTGATTTTCCCTTGGGGAGGGAGTCAAATTTACAATAACTTATATAACAAAAACCCATTTATGAACATTATTTGCTTACTTTTGATAGGAAATGAGTCAAACTGGGTTAGAATTATTAGCCTGAAATAGCATTTTAACACCACATCAATATTGGTCCTGGCTGACCCCCAGGGACCAGAGGGGTTGGACCAAAAGAAATAAAATTTCAAAAATCTTCTTCTGAATTCACAGGTTTGATTGAACCAAACAATTTTCATAGATTAAAAAGTGAAATTAATAAAATCACGGACACTGACTGACTTCTAGTTTGGTTTTGTTGTTTAACGTTGGCAAAGCAAATTGGAATTTTACGCATAAGGTCGGTAACATTATACACTAACTATCAAAATTAAAAACAAAAAATTTAAATTAATACGAAGGTTAAACTTTAAAGTTTATTCTAATTCGTAAATACTTTTTACAGATTTGAACCAACTTTGCAAAGCTCTTTCTGTATCAGCACTCAGGTGACCGTCAAGGCCTCTTGGGCCTCATGTTATATGATAAAAGGTATAAGATTATATAAACAATGCCTCACCTATTATATTTATAGGTTATGGACGTTGACTTTTGTTGTCTTCTACAGTTGTCTTCTGTTTATGTATAGTGGTCAATATGTGTCATCAAAGCAATTAAATTTTATTGTATTTGCTTCATTTTCAAAGCCTCAGGGTTGTGATCTGCAATGTTTACTGACAGTAAGTATTACCTGCCACCATGTTGTATCTGAGCCAGTATGACATGCTGTCTACTGGAGCAGGAATACTTGATGAATACAATTGATAAACGTGTATAAAACCAAATCTATAACAATATTTGGTCGTAGGAATTAATTGTAAACATTGGTGGATTCATCGAGACATAAATGGTGACACTGATGGCCATGCAATGTTGCCATGGTAATTAACAACGGCAGACACATTTCCTGGAGGTTTCACCTCAGGGCTCTCGCTCATTTACACTCATCCCTCAGAGTGCAGAGGAAGGAACTGTAATCTCAGCAGGCCCGGGATTATGTGCTGTTACATCCATCTGTTTTCCTATTGATTTGTGGCAATGGAAGGCTGGCTTGTATGACTTGAGACTCGGTGATGATGATAAGCCCTGATTTAGACGTCTGCTGCAGACCAAATGATCGAGAGGCGTTGATTTCCTGCGACCTGCAGAGGAACACATAGAATACCTTGTGTTTTTGTTGTTGACAGAGTTTCAGCTTCATTTTAAATGTAATGAATTGATTGAACATCTGCAATACTAGAGAGACACCTGGAGTCAGGAAGCTAGTGGTGAGTCTTAGGTTAGTATTTTAGAGTAAACCTACACTTGGAAGACTACTGGAGTCCAGTAGCTAAAGCAGTGAATCTTGGCGTTTGTATTTGATAGTTAATCTGTGAAAAGCACTTAGAGACTTTAGTTGGTAATTCACACCTATAAATGTGGTTGTTTGAAAGTGTTATAATGTATGACTGTTTCACAGTGAAATGAACTTAATCCCATTACCACTTACTGTAACAGTGTATTTCTATCTGGTTTCAAACTCTGCAAATGTATTCATGTTAAATTATGAATCAAAGTGATTATCATCAATCGAAAGAGATTTTTTTTCAAAGTTTGAAAACTGTATATTGTCAGTAACTGACTCGTACTTGTACTTAAGTAAGCATATGTGATAGTTTTGATATTTCTTTGTCCTTGTCCTCCTTTGGGCAGAAGGAGCTGCAGAGACTGGCTTGTTAAGATGTCCCAAAATTACTACCTCTTGGTCATGAGTGCAAAACCCATGTAGGACTTTTGCCAGGTACTGACCACAATTCTTAGGGAAAAGGGGAACAGATTTTGTAAGGGAGGACTCCCAATAGGAAAAATGAAAGTCAAAGGCATGAAATTGATAAAAGTGACTAATTTTGAATAAATACAGGACACCAATACTGTCAGCCAACTAAAATTTGTGGGCAAACATTTTGCTGATTTCAGGGCAATTGAAAATCGTAAAAAATTAACTGCTGTGAAAAAATGTCATGTATGTGTACAATACAGAACCATATGACTAAATTCTGAAATGACCAATTATTGTGAAAAAATAGTAAGACATGAAAAAAAAAGGAGAAATTAATTTGCAATTGAGTTTTCAGTATGTGAAAAACAGTTTTGAAAAACGCTTTGCAAATTTTTCCTCTGTATGTAGTGCAGGTGAGCATTACAAGTTAATTTGACCTCATTTTGTACTGTAGTTTCTTGCACATACTCGCAATTGACCGAGGACATACACAGATATCACTTACAGCTAAACATCATCACAATTCCTTAGAATGGGACATTTTGACGCCAAGTCATTTTCTTGTGTTATATAAGGATCTTGATAGAGACAGATTCCAACAATTTATGGTGCTCATTAGTGCTATAACAAGCAACAAGTCTGAAAGGCTAATCCTCAATAGTATTGATCAGTAGTAAAATTTCCATGGAAATGTATTTTACGAGATGGATAAGATTGTCTCTATACAAGTTTCTACAGTTGTCTGTTATCCTGCAATTACTGTGATACACAGCTGTATTTATCTAATACCTTGGAAATTTTCGGTCTGTTCCTGTTTAGCACTCTTTATATTTTTACATGCTGCTGTTTATTGTACGAAGGGGCCCTGTGGTCTCTAGTGTGTCTGACATGCCAGTATCTATAGTCCTCTAGGTACCTATTGAGGCAGATTGGACAAGTGGTGACATTTCTACCATCGGCCCTCCACCTCTGGGTCTGTCTGTCTGAGTGGTTACAGTGTCTGGAATCTCTACCACAATGCTTCAAAAGGTGTCTTGTATTCTACCTGTAAGCCCTTCCTTATGGACACAGACTTTACTCACCGTTTACTCACCGTTAACTCACCGTTGTTGACGTCATACCATTAGTATGTGACTACTATTGACAAATCTTCTTCTACTCCTTCTAGACTTAGGTTGACATATAAGATAGACATTCCCAGTTGAAAATGACTTTATTGTTCCCTATTGTGTAGCAATTAAGCATTACAAAAGAATCATATGCAGAAACAACTTATTTCCTTTGAGGAATAACGGATACAGCATGCTTATAAGACTCCCAATTCCACTTTGCATGACTTAAAATTCCCAATTAAAAAGGCCCTGGGCCCTGATTTTCAAGCTAGAGAATATACTTTCTGCTAATATTGAAAAGTGTGTTGTCTTCAATGTACTGATTAGAAGAATACATGAGCTACAATAAATGACATTAAACATTTCTAAGTAATGCTTCATTTTCAAGTTTCAAGGAAGTTTATGTGACTCATCTAAAGTCCTTCACCCCTGAAGACACAAATGAACTCTTCTTATTCCAAGATGGGAACAGTTCATAATGGAATTTTAGGGTTGAGTGAGTTGATCATTAGTATTCTGTCTGAACAATGTAATGTAGCCATTGATTAAATTCTGGCTATACTCGTTAGGTGTGTGACTTTTAGATAAAGTGGGCTGAAACCTTTCCAGTAGCAACAGAAAATAATTAAATGAGGAAATTTTGTCAAGAGTGTTTTTGGGGAATAAGAAGAATTTTTGAAGTGTTCTAACCTGTTTGTGTAACGGTTTGTGTGATTTATGGTAAAGGGAATTAATTCACAGAGGACAAGTTTCTTTACTGGTGCTGCTGGCATTTTGTCTGTACAATTACTTCAGCGATTGCCATTTAATTTTAAAAGTCATCCATAGCAATTGTCACATCCAAATTAGAATACCAAGTTGTTTAAATTAAAGTGTTAGTGACAGCTACATGGAGATCGGCTATACTGCCTGTTCCACAGGCACTTCTTTTGAATGTCATCAGCTACCACTTCATTTTCTTTATTGAATTACATTGCGCCACGGTAATATCCTTTTTAGACCCTAAATTTTTTTCCATGATGTACTTTTTGAAACCCTGCCTCAGTCAGGAACTGATGGTTAGTTCAGGCTGTAAAGTATTGTTATAACCTTTCCATTTATTTTTCAAGACCAATCATAACTACCTGATATATCTCTATACATTTAGTTCCTAGGTTCACCCAAATGAAGGAGTGTGTCTGAATACACTAAAACTGGGTCACTATGACCTACACTTTGATATTTGCCTACAATTATATTACCTAGATAAATAAGCTGGACGTGGCATCTGGCATCTTTAATAGTCATTTGAATATTAAACTTTGCTTATGGATTTGACAAAGTGAGTATAAACTATTATATCAAAAGAAGTTAACCATGACCTGCCAGGTATATTTTCTTATACTAACCCTAACAACATTTCTTGTCATTGCAAGTTTTGACAATTGATATGCAGAAATGTATTGTATAATCATACCAGTTCTGTTACTATCATTGATTTTGGAGAATGGTTGTATAATACTTAAAGTGAATAGTCGGGCAAAGGAAACCAGTCTAAATGCGTTCTTTGGCTTTCCAAAAGTCATTGTATACCATAATGATGGTCAAGTTCTGCTTACGGTGTCCAGTTTTGACCATTGAAATTTTGGGGAAGCCCCGTGTAAATTTAGCACAGTTCTAAATATAAATTCGCCAAACTCTTTGAAAACGAGGCTGCGTGGAAATGTCAACATGGACATGTGTTTCTCAGTCGTGTCGGTTTCGTTTCGTGTGATAAACCACTAATGCGGTATGCAAATTGTTGTTTTGAGATGATACATTTGATGCAAATGAAGTATTCTTACATTAATGACATTGCTTTGTAATCATTTTTCGATAAAAGCATCTTGTACATGGAAATCGACACAAATATTCGGCCGATGCAGAGATGGGGCCCCGGCAAGGGGCAATTATTGCAGCATCGCATTCGTCGTATTTTACATCAACCAAATCATGAAGGTTAAATACAAATAATCGTAACATAATTTCCCATTTAAAACCACACGAAAACGTTCCATAGAACGTCCTGCATGTAGCTGTCAAAGATGTGAAAATAAATTAGCTCATACATAGATATTTTACAAGTACAATATATGTGTTCAATTATTTGTGTAGTTTTTTGCAGAGATTTAATTAAATTATCTATGTCTCTGGTTGTTTTTTTTTTGTAAACAATATTTGAGTTCTGGAGAGAGATGACATGAATGTCCAGCTAGAAGGAAAGAAACTTTTATGATGTATATGTATCGTACAATGTATATATGTAAACGTACATTCCATGTAGCTGCTATAGAATTACAACTAGGAAATTCTCTCAAACATTGATAATATTTAATTCTTCACATTCATGTAGGCCTATGCTGTGAGAATTAACACATCATATTTATTTCCAGAAAACATATAGGTCTACATGTATGTTACTTTCCTTTTCTGTTGTTTCCTGTTCTTTTTTGTGCTCTGGAGAAAAAGATGATTGAGTTGAAGAAAAGTAATTAATTAAGAGAAATGTGTACCACAGTACTTTGTCTGTAGCCGAGGGGTTCTATACTGTTTTAATAGTCCAGTAATTAATAATTAAATTGAAAATTTCAAAATTAAGATGAAATTGTAAATTCCATTTTTGAATGAAGTGGTTCCCCTCCTTTGAGAGTACACAGTGTGTATACCCTTTTTGGTTTTTAGGAATAATACCTGAATAGGAACCTGAAATAACATGACAATCAATCAGGTATGTGTGTGTTGGGGGGTGGGGGTGGGGGGTGGGGGGGGGGGGCTAAAAGACAGAAGAATCATGAGGTTGGGAAGTTGTAACTTGAGTGGGGGGTTGAAATATAGAAGAAATAGCTACAGATAACTGGAAGTGGAAGGGTGCTTTATCATTGATCTGGTCATTGCATATTTGGGGTTTACATGGCTTTTTTTTTTGTTATTTAGTCTCATTGATTTTGGAGCAACTTTGAATCCATATGGTACTGTATATCTTTCTTTTTTCCATGTGTAGCTATTTCTTCTGTATTTCACCCTCCGCCCAAGTCACAACTTCCCAATAGGTACCACTTTTTTGTTTAGAACTCAAATCAGATGTACATAGTACTACATACTACATTTTAGTCTATGTGTTTGTAATCACTGTTACTACAGTATTGATACATAAATGGTCTATGTACAAGTTACACATAGACAATAAATGTGAAATTTGGTTCAGACAAAAAGATTTTTAACATTTCAGATAACTTGCTTGTTTTATGGTTTTATTTATATGTTGAGTCTACTCTCTTGTAAAGTAGAATTTAGAAATCCTAAGACAATGGTATCTATATTGCTATATGTAAAAAAAAAATCCTTATATTTTAAAAGTAATTGAAAAGCTATCTCACAAGCCCTGACAAACAAATGGGCCGGCATATGGATGCAAGAATTATAATCACTGGATCTAGAGGACTAATATAAACAAATATTTCTACAAAGTTAAACAATGAAAAAGTATTGCATCATAATTTTATTTAATGATTACAGTTGAAAGGAACATTTAATAAATTAATACTGTTTAAATGTTCTGTTCATGATCTTCTAGGTCCATATTGGAAAAGTTTACTTTCAAGAGCACTCATATCAACATTCTTCAGTCTTCATATGATGCTAATTGTATGTATATGTATACATACACTTGTATACAGGTCCAAGGGATGAACTTTCTGTATTCATGTCACTATGCATGCATGGTGCCTGAAAAAAAGAACCAACAATTTTTTATATCTGTTGAATATGACAAAAATTGAAATGATCAATTTCAAATATATATAAATGAATAAATGTAGGTTCATTCTACAGGTTTTTTTTTATTTTAGAGAAAACATTTTATAAGTTGTGAATGTGTCACTGATGCATTTGATAGAATCAAATATTGTTTCAAAAAAGATACAAACAGTGTTCAATCTACGATTATTTTTCTTGGGTCCTTTTCAATGGTTTTTGTGAAGACAATATGGGTCCCACAGTGTTATAGATACCCATTCCCAGAAATTTCACGGGTCCTTTTAAAATTCTGTGAGTCCAGGACTCAGGATGCGCACGTAGATTTATCACTGTACAAAATTCATTATCTATAGTTCCAACAAAAATTCAGAATAATTATAAATGATACATGGCTGCAGTACATACACATGAACCAGGTACAGTTGTAATAAATATACAAACACTATTTATTATTATGACCAGAAATAATACTGTATGTGTCCTCCAAATATATCTAAATAACAAGCTAAAACCTACATGTACATATGTATATGTGTATATCAGAACATATACAATACAATTTTACCAATTAACCTACAATGTAAATCCTATATACAATGTATGTGTATAACACTACCAGAACATGTACAGAACAAAAATTTACAAATTAAAAATCTATAAATATATACATCAGAACTGTATGAATTGACCGGTAGCATAATATTATAGATTAATTGAAACAAATCTTAGCTTGATAATGCACTAGCGGTTACATTCTAACTGTACATGCATTACAACGGTACATTTTATAAATATACAGGGCATTCATTACCCCTAAAGAGGCCCCACGAAAGAACCGCTATTTACCCCAGGGTTACGTTTTACGCGATTGGGGAACAGGTATGAAACATGTGACCATATGTGACCACTCATTTATGAAAAAATACTGCTAGGGACTATTTACATAATGATCAAAATACGAAGACTCACTCACTATCAGCTGAGCAGGGAGTACCGGGTAGTAGGCCTAGGTACGTACAGTAGCGGTCCGAAGCCGCGTGCTCGTTTGAACTGTTCTCTTCACTATAACAAGTTGTATTAACACTCTCCATGCGTCGTAATGTTTACCGAGTCAGTTGTTGGGATTGTCGCTGCTCCATTGCCTTTCCTTTCGCATTTTAGGTGAGTCAGTTGGTTGTTTTGGCGGAAACCTTTTGGTTCAAAACTACGGTAGCCATGTTTTGTTTACTACGGAGAGTGGTGGATGTTGTGCATGCGTTAAGGTTGAACTGCACTCATAGCCGGTCGGGAGGACTTTTAGGATTCCCATAGATATTATTATTTTCTTCGCATGTACAGCGATTTTGACGGAAAGTTTTATTTTTCTAATTCATAAGAAATTATACCGGATATATTAATACCATTTTTACCGATTTTACAGTCACTTGCCCGACTATTCGCTTTAAAAACTTGGTGCTAACAGTCCATGCAGTGGCAATGTGGCTTATAAAATACATGTACCAAAGATAATTTGATGTTATTGGCAATAAAAGTGGGATATTGAGTCCTATCAGGTGAAACTGTATTCTGGCTTCCTGTCAGGAAATTGTATTACACGTCTGTGCTTTTACATAAAATAAAAAGTTTGTACCTGTTGTGATGAATGTATCCTCTTGTCCTGATTGACCAGTGCTGTATAGGGTCGATAAAATCCACACATAGTGCAAAAACTAATTAGCTTAATTACACATGTGCAGGTGTGTATGTATGCTGACCATATTGGATGGCTTGCTTGGGAACCCTGTGGGTTTGTGTAAGTGTAGTTAGGGTTCTCTGATGCATTATGTATCCCTAAATGGAAGATGTGACTCATAAACCCAGGTATTATTTTATCTGTCCTACGTTATATTTTATATTTCTTTCAATATCACATGATCAAATATCCATACATATATATAAAATTTTGTTTTTTGTTATCAGATAATACATCTTGTTGATTCTATGTATGGTTTCTACAGTGTATATAGGTCTGATATATTTACTGGTACATTGAACTGACACAGATAGGTATCACTGGTAGAGGGCTTGTAAACTTATAAACAACTCATAATTTAAAACTCGAACAACACCAGTGATGTGAGATCAATGGTGTAAAGGTGTGTGTGGAGATGGTCGGCCTTACTGGTGACACATGGGGGTATTGATTTTAAATGCTGTGGCCATCTTTGGTGGTTGTGTGGAGCCTGACTTTGGCACTAGTGTAGTGGATGATAACTGATAATACAGACAGTATAGTCTGCCCAGTCTGATCATCACTCTACGATTGTGATAAACTGTAAGTATTCCTTCTCTACTTCATCAGCCTACTGTTGTTTAAATGTTGTAATTTAGGAAGCAACAAGTTTTTAACTTCACACACAGCCATTGATGGGTGAATAGTTTTGACACTAAGAGATCAGACTCGATCATGGCTTCTTTATATGATGTGGTGGCATTGTAGCCATCCCAAATTTTCATTTGAGATCTTAACTTAGCTAGATTTGTATGACAATTGTTGTTGATGAAGAGAAGTTGTTTGTATGACAATTGTTGTTGATGAAGAGAAGTTGTTTGTATGACAATTGTTGTTGATGAAGAGAAGTTGTTTGTATGACAATTGTTGTTGATGAAGAGAAGTTGTTTGTAAGACGAGTGATGTTGAGGAGTAGGGAAAACTTATTCTTCTGAAACTCCTGGATACTTTTCAGCCATCTTTTTCTGTCTTTGCATACTTGAGAGTCCCCAGTGGGAAAATTGTATATACAGAGTTATTTTTCTTGTGGGAAGGTATCGATTATAACTTCATCATTTTGTGAGCAAAATTTAAGTTGTTTTGTCTAAAATAAATATGAAATGATGCTCACAAAAACATGATGTCACAATGATGTCCCGTAATATGGGCAGATAAGTACATGTCAAAATTTTGTCTAAATTATGCGTGCCTATTTTTGGTACTGCTAGTATTGCGAATATTACATATACTTTCTAAAACCCTATACAGTATAACCAAAATACTTGCTGTGATGCCGAATAAGTCTACAACGTCTTTGCTCTAAAGGCCTTTATTTCCTTGTTAGAATATTTGTTTTCCTGAATTTAGTTGTTTTCATTGTGTGACAATGAGCTGCATGTTAAAAGTCTTGACCACATAGAAGCTTGACAATGCAGAAGGCGAGACCACATGCATGTAGAAGGCTTGACCATGTTCAAACATGCTTGCAATGAATTCCTGATTACAACGTAGTGATTTTAATTTCCCGTCCAGGTTCCTATAAGATGTCTGTAATAAGTGTATAATGAACTATGCTTATAACGAAGTCCACTGAGGCTCGTTATACCCATGTTTTAGAAATCTTGACCACCTAGGAAAACTTTCACCACGTAAAATCCTTGACCTCATAGCATCTTGACTATGTGGAAGACTTGACCACAAAGAAGCCTTGACCATGTAGAAGGCTTAATTTGGTTCCGTATAACCTTGGATTGATATCAGTATTGATTCTAACTGATCAGGATGATACTCAGTCCTGTTTGGAGTGCTGTTGTGATTCTGTAACATTTGACCAGGGATGCTGATTACCAGAAACATTTTACATTAGTATGTTATAAGTATTCAGTATATATGAGATACAGAGGCAGAGAAATGTGTATTTCAGTCTGGCAGATTCTTTATACTTACCATGATTGTCTAATGGTTTTATTTTACCAGAGCATTTTAATAAGATGTTCTGTACATTTTGATAATTAAGTCTTTGAATTGATATACATGTACTTACTTCGTGTGTAATTGGTAAATTAAAAGGAAATTATATAGAGAATACACGGTTAGTATCTTACAATACAAAGTTTATTTTGGTGCGAGACTTAGGAAAGCCGAGATGACGAGGCTTTGCCGAGTCATCTCGGCTTTCCGTGTCAAGCACCAAAATAAAACTTGTATTGTAAGATACTAACTGTGTATTCTGTTTATCCTGCAACCATTATGGCTTTCAAAACGAAAGCAAATTGACAGTTCCTTACTTTGTTTCGCTCGAAGCGAGACGCTTCTTTGATGCGGAGGTAAAGATTCATTCACTTAACCTAATGAGATTGTACTCCTTTTTACTGCCGTGGGAAATAAATAAGCGCATTCACAAACAGTAACCGTAATTCTATTCAGGGTGATATATCACTGAAAGGAAACGAAAATACTCAAATAACAACCAATACACATTAAAGAATTACTTAACAATACATACCTTTGTCATGAGCCAAGAAAAAGACGACACCGCCATACGAGATTTTCGATATCGTAAAAATGACGTCATTTCGATGAATGTGATGTCACGTTTTAGCGGGACTGAATGACATTTCATTCACCGGAAGGTTCAAGTTCTGGGACCAGGGTCAAGTTAGAAAAAGTTCCGTCAGATATGGAACAAATTCACGTGATCGTATTGACGGATAAAGCATATTGTATTGACGGATAAAGCACAAGTTTATCCGGCAGTAGTTATCGGTCAGTATGTGGGACAGTTGTAGGATAAATTAAAATCTTTTGTGACTGCAGTGGCTGAATGGAATATTGTTATATGATACCTGAGGTAATACACAACCTTATAGCAATATGATAGCTCTCCATCTTGTTTCAGTCTCTTATGAATTTCAGTCTGATCAACAAGCTGTTTATATAGTATTTTGGCTAGTAATGGATTTGTCATTCAGTGATGCACTATTTGCAGTACCAAGTTAACAGTCAGTCCCTAAAAATTTCACATACACAGTTGTTGAAATGTTACATACACAGAAAATGTGTTTAATTTATCATGAAAGGTTTCCTTTGCATGTGTATTTCAAGTCTTGGAGCCAGAGCTTCAACGTTATTGATGTAATCATTATATTTTTCTGATAGCAGATAAAAAATGAAATGCTTGCCATTGAAATTTATGCCTGTAAAGGGACCTTGGGTTACCAGAAGTGTATATGTGTATTACATAATTGTATTGTATGCAGGGTCTGTTATCTGGAATACATTGATATCTCTGTCTTGTGTTATCTTCTTTGATTTTAACTAGGCCTGATGTAAAACAGACACCTGTACAAATTATCAATTTACGTCCGATCAGAATGACAGGAAGTTGTGATCTGGCTGGTGGGCAGTTTTAGTACGCTTCCTGTGACTGATCCATCATGGAGATTGTATAAATGTTTTTAAGAATCAAATGTCGAAGCCGTGGTATTTCAACTGAAGTCAGGGTAAAAAAATTAATGGATTGTGAAATTATCTGCTGTGTATCTGTCTCTGTGGAGTTTAACGCCTCTCAGATTCCAGCAAGTATTGAATGTAATAATGCATGTTTAAAGTAATATTCTCTTATTGACTTCGTGGAAGACTTGAATACATGATAAGAAATTTACAAGTATTTATCGTATAAGAATTGTAAGCTTCCAAACGTCAATTATTATTGCTGGCTTAGTGATTTTAACGGCTATAAAGTATTTGAATAATTGACTGCATCACGATGAATCACTATCGGCAAAGCGTTTTCACTCAGAATGCAGGTCTGTGTAAGAACCTTTTGATCTCAGTGTTAATATCATAAGGAAATGTCTATAAGATTAAAATAAAATCTGAATCTAGTGTTTTTTAAGATTTTTCTGAAATTGAGGAAATATTTAGATTACAGTTAAGCCGTAACTATAAAGACTACCCAAGTCTTTATAGCCAAGTAGTCTTTATGCACATGTCAAATTGTATAGAAATTGATAATTTGGGACAGCTAGAAAGAAGTTGTATTAAGCAGGTGGTCATTATACAGAGGTGGTCGCTAAGGCAGGTTTGAAATTCAAAATACCAGTTTGCTAAAATTGAGTCTCAGTTGTGACTTAAAAGCTTGTTTGAGTAGTTTTGTTGGTGTGTAGGTGTCAACATTTTTAAATGCAAATATCATCAAAATAAAATGAGTCATTGAAATATTAGTGTCTACTGTCACTGTGCAGCTTCACTTTGATATGTAAATCAGTAATGATATGTGGATTCTTGGTAATATTTCATCACATAAATCAACTGTGTGTGCATATTGAGTTAATCAGTATGATCTACTGCCCTAGTAGACAATATTAATGGAATACATTTTATTTACCCACCAATAAAGCTTCAATCCCAGTCACTGGTGTTAGCATAGTCAAACCTGTCTATAAAGACCATCCAGGGCTTCAATCACAGCCACTGGTGTTAGTATAGTCAAACCTGTCTATAAAGACCATCCATGGCTTCAATCTTATCCACTGGTGTTAGTATAGTCAAACCTGTCTATAAAGACCATCCATGGCTTCAATCTCATCCACTGGTATTAGTATAGTCAAACCATCCAGGGCTTTATTCAGTCCCAACTATTGGTGCTAGTATACTCAGACCTGTCTATAAAGACCATCCAGGGCTTCAATCCCAGCCACTGATGTTAGTAGAGTCAAACCTGTCTATAAAGACCACCCAGGGCTTCAATCTCAGCCACTGGTGCTAGTACAGTCAAACCTGTCTATAAAAACCACCCAGGGCTTCAATCTCAGCCACTGGTGTTAGTACAGTCAAACCTGTCTATAAAGACCACCCAGGGCTTCAATCTCAGCCACTGGTGCTAGTACAGTCAAACCTGTCTATAAAGACCACCCAGAGCTTCAATCTCAGCCACTGGTGCTTGTATAGTCAAACCTGTCTATAAAGACCACCCAGGGCTTCAATCTCAGCCACTGGTGCTTGTATAGTCAAACCTGTCTATAAAGACCACCCAGGGCTTCAATCTCAGCCACTGGTGCTTGTACAGTCAAACCTGTCTATAAAGACCACTCAGAGCTTCAATCTCAGCCACTGGTGCTTGTATAGTCAAACCTGTCTATAAAGACAACCCAGAGCTGCAGTCTCAGCCACTGGTGCTAGTACAGTCAAACCTGTCTATAAAGACCACCTAGGGCTTCAATCCCAGCCACTGGTGTTAGTACAGTCAAACCTGTCTATAAAGACCACCCAGGGCTTCAATCTCAGCCACTGGTGCTTGTACAGTCAAACCTGTCTATAAAGACCACCCAGGGCTTCAATCCCAGCCACTGGTGCTTGTATAGTCAAACCTGTCTATAAAGACCACCCAGAGCTTCAATCTCAGCCACTGGTGCTTGTATAGTCAAACCTGTCTATAAAGACCACCCAGAGCTTCAGTCTCAGCCACTGGTGCAAGTACAGTCAAACCTGTCTATAAAGACCACCTAGGGCTTCAATTCCAGCCACTGGTGTTAGTACAGTCAATCCTGTCTATAAAGACCACCCAGGGCTTCAATCCCAGCCACTGGTGCTTGTATAGTAAAACCTGTCTATAAAGACCATCCATTGCTTCAATCTCAGCCACTGGTGCTTGTACAGTCAAACCTGTCTATAAAGACCACCCAGGGCTTCAATCTCAGCCACTGGTGCTTGTATAGTCAAACCTGTCTATAAAGACCACCCAGAGCTTCAATCTCAGCCACTGGTGCTTGTATAGTCAAACCTGTCTATAAAGACCACCCAGGGAAGAGAGGAAAATAGTCTTTATAGTCAGGTAGTCTCGATTCACATGTTGAATAGCATTGAAATTAGTCATTTTGGACACTAAAAGAAGTTGTATTAGGTAGCTCCATACTTTTGGTAAAATCCATGTCATTTTTTTTCTAATAGGTTTTATTTTCTTGTATTTTTCATGTAGATTTCAAATCTGTATAAAAAAAAAAACCCACCTTTTTGAGATATTTGAGCTTGAAATATACCATTCGTACAAATTTGCTAGCCGCAAAAAGAAAAATTCATAAAAATATGTTTTTAGTAATATTAGGGTTAATGTAGTCTCAATCCTGTTGATTTTTTGTCCTTAATTTCTAACGATGAAACAATATACAAAACTATTGTATTTTTACATATGCTAACTAATTTTCTTTATTTCCAAGGACCGCTTCTACAAGTAATTATCATGTTTTGCCATGTTTTCCCCCCTAAAAAAAAAACAATGAATAGGCAAAAAAAAGAAATGCTAACCCATGTCAATTTCACAATATTTGTATATGATATGCCCAAGGTAATATATTTTTCAAATATCATATAAAAACACGGGGTCCTTGATCAAATTTTGTAAGCTTAAAGTTTGTAACACACAACCTTACCTCCATTTCACCCAGGGCTAAGATTGGTCATATTTGACTATTTTTAAAAAATCATGCCACAAAAAACATTCTACATCAATTCATATGTTTTTATCATATTCTGTCTGGTTTATGTCTGTTTATTTTTATGATTTTCTCCAAATTTTGTGTTTTAAGGAACTCCGTATGCGATTTTTTTAGAATTCCGGAATTTCGGTCCAGACGGGTCCCCTCTTATCATTTATTGCGACGAACATTACTTCAGGTGTTTAAAAGTCCATTCCCATTTACGACAGGGACCGAAAAAACCTCAGAGATAGCATGTTATATTCACTTCATTGCTTTTATTTGATTCATTTAATGATTTAAACATTTAATATTATATGTAGACAATTTTAACCTATTGAAAAAAGTGGAATGTCATAGCGTATCGGAAACCATTCTGGAATTCAAAACAACCTTGGCAGCTTCCGGTTTAGCGTCATATGAATTGGCTCAGTTTTCAAAAGTATGGACCTACCTTAAACAACTGGTCTTTATACAGAGGTGGTTGCTAAAGCAGATTTTACTGTACTTGAAATGTTGCAGACTCCCTAGACATATTTCATGATGACTTCAGGGTGTAATTATATATTTAATTGTAGTGAAAGAAATAGAGGGGAGGAGAGCAGTGCTTATATGTATTTAATGGTAGGGGCCAGGTTTGAGTGATTGCTAGATTACAAGCAAATTCCTAACTAAGAAGACAAACTTTGTGCATGTGCATATCAACTCTAACTCGACCGTTTTTCATTAGTCTGACTATGGATCCTAGCTAGACTTCATTTGTGCATGTGTGACCATTTGAAAGTGTGCCAGCAATTAGATGGAACAACCTATACTATAGTCGATAGTTTACTCTCCAAACCCATCAGGGATAATGGCTAAAGATCACGGGCCGAAACAGTACCTGTAAAGTATGTCCAACACATAACTGCAGACTATATCAATTTCTGAAGATGAGGCATTGTCACAGTATGTATCTGTACACATCTTATTCTTAGTTACAGTATGTATCTGTACACATGAAATTCTTAGTCACAGTATGTATCTGTACACATGTAATTCTTAGTTACAGTATGTATCTGTACACATGAAATTCTTAGTCACAGTATGTATCTGTACACATGTAATTCTTAGTCACAGTATGTATCTGTACACATGTAATTCTTAGTCACAGTATGTATCTGTACACATGTAATTCTTAGTCACAGTATGTATCTGTACACATGTAATTCTTAGTCACAGTATGTATCTGTACACACGTAATTCTTAGTTACAGTATGTATCTTACAGTTTGTATCTGTACACATGTAATTCTTAGTCACAGTATGTATTTGTACACATGTAATTCTTAGTCAGGTACATAATGCAAATTGACCAAAGCTGATTCATATAACACGACGGAAACAGTTGATGTTTTTATATCGCCTCCAGGTAATAAGCCAGCCTTGTTTCAGATCGACAGACGACATGAGAGAGAGATCAATCAATACAGACAATAGAACATCTCATACCAATACTGGCTGACTATGGTGATGACAACTTTTTTTTTGACAGTCATAAATGTTGTACAATGCATGTTCGTGATACATATCATCCTGATGGATTGATTAGGGTAACTTGTAAGTCAGAGCTGTACACATGAAAGGTCCTTTGTTACAATGCAGTCAAAATCTCTCTAAATTAAAAATTGGCTGGAGATTGGCTTGTATCTGGTAAGAGGTCTTGGAATCAAAGGTTCAAAACTTAGACAGAAACAATACTTTGAGGCTTGGTCATTACCTTACATTACCTCAGGTAAATAACTTGGTTCATTTTTCTTTGAAGGCCTAGATAATTTTTATGCCCCCTCATGAAATAGAGAATAAAGATATGATGTTGCAAAGTTGAGTTAACATGTATGAAATTACAATTTACAAATCGTCAAAATATCAATTTGTCCAGAAATTATGTAGGGACATGTAGAAATCCACTTGCGGGTAATTGTTTTGTTTATCTGTATTGCGGCAGTCGATGTTGTGAAATGTCACACAATTTGATCAGTATGATCTGGAGTGATTCCTGTGACATTTGTTAATGTGATCAGGATATACATGAATATACCAGATAACAGAATGTAAGAAATTACTAATGTATTGTTATCAGAATACAGTAGATCACAGAATCTAGCGGAATGTTGGGGACATAATTATGTAATTTGTTTGATTATGTATTTATGGATTATTAATATTATAACTTGGGTAAATTAACTTATGTGTTATATATACAATATACAATGTATTAGGCTAGATCAAGTAATATCTCTACAAGCAGAACTGTTTGTGATATATCCACCATTGTATAATTCCAAAGTTATTAGTGTCTCTCGTGTACTATTGATGTAATTTAGCTTAATCCTCTTCCTTGAAGACACATTTGAACTCTTCTGACTGTATGGCTGGAACAGTTCATAATGGAATTACAGGGTTGAACGACTTAAATGTTAAAATGCACTAAAGCAAAATCCTTGCGGCTGTAAAACTTTTACAGGCTGCAGTGGCCGAGTTGATGGTAATAAGGTTTATAATATCCTGTATGAGTTATAGGCTTAAGAGGGGGATACTTTCTGATTCAAAGGTTGTTCTTTTCTTATAGAACAACTATAATACTTGTAATTATCAAGCTTAAGGCCGTCATAATATACCTCACCATGAATTGGGGATATATATCGCGATGCATCTTGTATTATCTGTATACATGTAAGTCCTGTCCTTTGATATCCCTTAGTGTCCAGTGTTCTATCATACCCGAGGATGTCCTGTTCTTGATTTCATAGAGCTGCAAGGATTTATGTTTTGTCTATTTGTGGTGAACTTATTTAATTATTATTTACTCTTTCAGGATGTCTGCTTTAGAGTTGTGCCATAATAAAATTTGTCGTTCTTCTTTGAATATGATAATTCATCTATGTTGAAACATTCCGCATTGTAGTTTCTGTCAAAATAAATGCTCTGTCACTGCAGTACTATCAAAAGTTTATGATCATGATGATCAGTGATTGGTCTACAGTGACTTTAGTTTGGTTGTGGAGATTTCTGACATAACTGTGACTATAAAACTGCCTTGGTTTTAGTTCGGTTGTGGAGATTTCTGACATAACTGTGACTATAAAACTGCCTTGGTTTTAGTTCGGTTGTGGAGATTTCTGACATAAATGTGACTATAATACTGCCTTGGTTTTAGTTCGGTTGTGGAGATTTCTGACATAAATGTGACTATAAAACTGCCTTGGTTTTAGTTCGGCTGTGGATATTTCTGACATAACTGTGACTATAAAACTGCCTTGTTTTTAGTTCGGTTGTGGAGATCTCTGACAAAACTGTGACTATAAAACTGCCTTGTTTTTAGTTCGGTTGTGGAGATCTCTGACAAAACTGTGACTATAAAACTGCCTTGTTTTTAGTTCGGTTGTGGAGATCTCTGACAAAACTGTGACTATAAAACTGCCTTGTTTCAGAAGTAACATAGAGACATATAGGTGAGATTTTACCTATAAAATACTGGCTATTTAAGTGCTAGGAAGTGTTAGGAATGGCTCAAGTAACCTTATAACTTCAATATACTAATTACATATACAAGATACTGTAGATGGAGATTCCAACGGTAAATGTATTATGCTATGTTATACATGTACAGGATTACACATATTGGAGAGTGTTTTTATCGGTATGGAATCTACAGTAAATAACAATGTCTGTTTTATGGGAGACTACCAGACCTAAAACCAGACCCAAACCGTCAGTGTGTATTTTATGGTCTCTGTATCTTATATACTTTTTCATGGATCAATGTTAGCTATAAAGTATCGCAATCCATTTAATAGTATGTCCTTTTCTTACAGCATACCAGGCATATTGATTATGCTTTCAGTTATGATTTATTTTTCAACTTTTGAATTATCAAAAATCTGTATAGGTTTTGGAATGATATTTGACCTAGTTTTGACTGCATTTTCTTTTTCTCCTCTTTTTAACTTTTTCTTTGTTATGACTTTATTTTTACACATACTTTAATTTTGTTGGTGTTGTGTATTCTCTGATGGATATTGTTGTGCACCCCTAGGCATCACATGTTGCCACCCTTACTGCAGCGAAGACAAAGGAACTTGGCCAGTCAGTCAACGAGACGGTCATCAAACCCACAAAGGATAAGGTATATGACTAATTAACCATATATTACTAATGAGAAATTTACTAAGTACTGACAAGACAGTCTTCGAACCGCTTCTCAAATGGTAATATACCAGTAAATTAAAAAAGTAAAGAAATTTACTAAATTAAACATTCAATCTGTTTAAAATACAGATCCTTATATTATTACTACATTTGATATGAGGATCTGACAACATCCCATTAGGGGTCATGTCTAGGTGACCATTGGAAATGACCAATCGAATTGCTGCCTGCAGAATTTTGAAACTGAATTTTAGAGGACAAAATGGTTTGAAAAGGCTGTCAGAATTATTTTTGTCTACATAGTCATCTCGCCCAGAGAGCACATGTACAGCAAAGGTAAATGTGTATATGTATACTGGGACAAAATGATGTTTTTGATTAATGTAACAAGGTGCAGAAAAGGCATTTGATCTGAAGTTCAAGTGGTATATTTATGATGTTGTCAGATCTTCTATTGATCAGGGTGGTTTTAAGGATCTGTATTTTAATCGGATTGGAGAACATTTGGCTAATCAATATTATTTTTGTACAGTGGACAATCATTAAAACCACTAAAGGCATGTACATGTAGTAACACTATTTTTTTGAGACTTGTATTAATGTCCACTTAATCAAATACTTTATTGAGCTTTGTCAAGTTTACTCTTTACATCAGTCAGAATATGTGCACAAAACGTTCAAAATTAAATCTAAAACCATTTCTGGTGTTTTGGGATTATAACATGTAGTGGATTTAAGAATTAGTGTTTATTAATACTAATGGTATAGAAATTTGGTGAAGATATATACACTTTGTATCCTTCAGAACAATATATAGCAAAGACAGAAGTAAATGTTTAACTCCAGGTGGTGGTACTTTGGGGTGAAAAACTCCAAATTTTAGTGGATTTGGGAATGCTGACTAGTCTTAGTTCCTACTTCTACAATTTGGGTCAATCAGCCCATGTATTGTTATACCTTTATTGTTACCTGTGTATCTGTATAATGATTACCATTAATTCAGTTTTTGCATGCAACCTGTTTATGTGTGTATATATTAAGTGTTTCTTCAATTTTATGGCTTGATCCTTTTTTGTTCAAATTCATTTGTTTTTATTAGCTCACCTGGCCCGAAGGGCCGGTGAGCTTATGTCATGGCGCGGCGTCCGTCGTCCGTCGTCCCTCCGTGTCCGTCGTCCGTCGTCCGTCGTCGTCCGTCGTCCGTCCGTCGTCCGTCCGTCAACATTTCCTTTAAATCGCTACTAGTCATAGAGTTCTGCATGGATTGTAACCAAATTTGGCCCACAAACATCCTTTGGGGAAGGGGAACAGAACTTGTATAAAGTTTGGTTCTGACCCCCCGGGGGCAGGAGGGGCGGGGCCCAATAGGGGAAATAGAGGTAAATCCTATAAATCGCTACTTGTCCTAGAGTTCTGCATGGATTGTAACCAAATTTGGCCACAAACATCCTTGGGGGTAGGGGAACAGAACTTGTATAAATTTTGGCTCTGACCCCCCGGGGGCAGGAGGGGCGGGGCCCAATAGGGGAAATAGAGGTAAATCCTATAAATCGCTACTTGTCCTAGAGTTCTGCATGGATTGTAACCAAATTTGGCCACAAACATCCTTGGGGGAAGGGGAACAGAACTTGTATAAAGTTTGGCTCTGACCCCCCGGGGGCAGGAGGGGCGGGGCCCAATAGGGGAAATAGAGGTAAATCCTATAAATCGCTACTTGTCCTAGAGTTCTGCATGGATTGTAACCAAATTTTGGCCACAAACATCCTTGGGGGAAGGGGAACAGAACTTGTATAAAGTTTGGCTCTGAACCCCTGGGGGCAGGAGGGGCGGGGCCCAATAGGGGAAATAGAGGTAAATCCTATAAATCGCTACTTGTCCTAGAGTTCTGCATGGATTGTAACCAAATTTGGCCACAAACATCCTTGGGGGAAGGGGAACAGAACTTGTATAAAGTTTGGCTCTGACCCCCCCGGGGGCAGGAGGGGCGGGGCCCAATAGGGGAAATAGAGGTAAATCCTATAAATCGCTACTTGTCCTAGAGTTCTGCATGGATGGTAACCAAATTTGGCCACAAACATCCTTGGGGGAAGGGGAACAGAACTTGTATAAAGTTAGGCTCTGACCCCCCGGGGGCAGGAGGGGCGGGGCCCAATAGGGGAAATAGAGGTAAATCCTATAAATCGCTACTTGTCCTAGAGTTCTGCATGGATTGTGACCAAATTTGGCCACAAACATCCTTGGGGGAAGGGGAACAGAACTTCTATAAATGTTGGCTCTGACCCCCCGGGGGCAGGAGGGGTGGAGCCCAATAGGGGAAATAGAGGTAAATCCTATAAATCGCTACTTGTCCTAGAGTTCTGCATGGATTGTAACCAAATTTGGCCACAAACATCCTTGGGGGAAGGGGAACAGAACTTGTATAAAGTTTGGCTCTGAACCCCTGGGGGCAGGAGGGGCGGGGCCCAATAGGGGAAATAGAGGTAAATCCTATAAATCGATACTTGTCCTAGAGTTCTGCATGGATTGTAACCAAATTTGGCCACAAACATCCTTGGGGGAAGGGGAACAGAACTTCTATAAATGTTGGCTCTGACCCCCCGGGGGCAGGAGGGGTGGAGCCCAATAGGGGAAATAGAGGTAAATCCTATAAATCGCTACTTGTCCTAGAGTTTTGCATGGATTGTGACCAAATTTGGCCACAAACATCCATTGGGGAAGGGGAACAGAACTTCTATAAATGTTGGCTCTGACCCTCCGGGGGCAGGATGGGTAGGGCCCAGTAGGTGAATTAGAGGTAAATATTCGAATTCCTTCAGAAAAGAAACAATGAACCTGTATTTAGAACATTACTTGGCATTACAAACCAGGTGAGCGATACAGGCCCTCTGGGCCTCTTGTTAATTTTCACACACTTTTGTCTTGCCTTTGAGTTAGTGGAAACTAGCATTTGTCAGAACTTATCTTGACTTCAGTTTTTAAAATGTGCTATAAATAAGTGAAGTTTCCTGTTACAATTTTCTTGGGGACTAAAATTTACAAAATTTACAACAAAAATCTTGAAAATACTCATAAAATTTTGTTATGTATGAAAAAGTTTTATTTTAAATAATTTGTACTGAAATAGAGCAAATTGGAGAACAAGAAAAAATGTGTTGTTGGAGTGACAATTTGTATCTTAAACAGACAATTCAGCCTAAAAGAACATTAAAATTTGTATATTTATCGCAAAAAACCCAGTTCAAATGGAAAATAGATCAGTCGGTTTTACTGTGATATGCCAGAAAAGCCCATGGTTTTAAAATGCGTGTGAAATGTTCAAACTCGCTCACTGTCCGCCATTACATAGTGGTCGAACATCTTGTATGCCGAACCCTGTCCGTTGCTCGTATAGTTATCCTACTTTTGTCTAGAAATGCTCAAAATGCTCATACAGTAGTGTGTTAACCTTATTAGGTGAATTGTATTGCCTAAAAAATCATTTTATCACCTCCACAGTGGTTATGTACTTCATTTGTTTAACGTGCGTGACTTTGACTCGGATATGGGTATAGCGTACATATTTTACCTGCTTAATCGTATTGATCAACGATTTGTAATTACAACGGTATCAATTAAAATACAAAACAATGACTTGGATTTTGTCAATAGTTTATGTTATATGTTTCATAAGAAATGTAGAACAAGACCTTTATGCCATATTTTGCTTCTTGGTTATGTAAAAGAATTAGCCTGAGTGAATTGTCCATTAAGCAATACTTATCAATAGAACATTTTATTTCTAGGTAAAAGAAGGAAACTTGTTGAATGACGTTGGCAGCTCGATGAGTGGCTTTGCATCAAAGGTAGATATAGACCTTATAGACCCTAGTTTTTACTATACACCACTGTAAATGTAATATGTTATTTTGGTAATTATATGAAATATATAGGTAACAGCTATTTAAAGTCTCCCTTACTTTTTATTAGTTAGGCAAGTATAATCTATTTTCTCAGGTAAGTTTTGATAATTATATATGGACGATGGACTTGTCATGTCATTGAATTATTATTTTGAACCAGCTGTGATTTATGGAGATTGGAAAACCTAAAATATATATATATATATATATATATATATATATATATATATAGATAAGAAATAAAAACAATAACGACTGACTAGTGAGCGCTTTCGCCCCATTCAAGGGAGCTCTTCAGACTCTGAAGAGCTCCCTTGAATGGGGCGAAAGCGCTCACTAGTCAGTCGTTATTGTTTTTATTTCTTATAGATTTCGTCCGTAAGGATTTTTCTTTAAATTTATCATATATATTATATGCCATTGTTTTCCAGCTGTCGTCTGCTAGTTCTAAAGGATGGACCAATTTCCAGTCTTTATGGGGAGAACCTAAGACCACTTTGTCATCAGTTGATACAAGTCCGGGGGAGAAATCCTCCCTTCTTACAGACAATGCATCCCCACAGAGGTAAAAAATATTGTCAACATGAGGTTCTTTTGGCCTCTTATTTGTTTGTTGGTTATTGTAGTATGGTTCTGGGGATTGTTCTGATTGTGATTATTGGCTAGATATGAAACTAGCAACCAGTTCATTGATATACTGTGTCACAGATATAGTGTGTAATAATGTAAAGATTAGAATGTTGCTTGGAAAACAAATATTTAATACCGTAATTTACTGAAGAATGGTAAAAGGGCATGTTGAGCAATAATAGTGTAGACTTTGAGTAATGATTATATTATTTGAAGTGCTATTGACAGGAAAAGTCATTTGAGATGGCAGATGATTGATAATTCTGTCTTCTTGTAGATTACATTCATCTGTGTGGAAAATGTTGACATCAGCCATTTGAAATTGAAGGTGTCCAGAAATATTCTCATTATGGAAAAGATATATATGCTGATTTTGTGAATTATTCAAAGATACTTTAATTGTACCATTGCTAAAATTTATTTTTATTTGCAGAGATCCCAGTAAAAATCGGCTTTTGTCTGATGAGGATTCCTGGGATAGCTGGGAAGGTGACTGGCAGGACGGCAAGAAAAACCAGAAGAAATCACAATCCAGCAGTTACAGTGATCGAGGTGATGATAGAAACACAGAAGAGGATGACTTTGAGGCTTGGCTAAACGACGAAAAACCACTTCAGTCAAAATCCTCGAAACAGAAAAAGGAGGAAAATGATTGGGACAATTGGGGTGACAATGATCAGAAAACGAATAAAAGTAAAAAGTCTAGTCCAAAAAATCACAGTAAAAAGTCTTCCAAGAGTAAGGGCAATGATGGCTGGGATGATGCTGACTGGGGGGATGGGTTTTCATCCCCAAAGAAACAGAAAGAACCATTGGTTGGAAATCTGTTGGACCTCGGAGATGACACCCCCTCACAGACCAATGGAAACTCAGGTTGGGACAATGAGGTGTGGGCTAATGAGGATGATATGGATGAATGGCAGAGTTTAGATCTAGGTACAACAGAGTCCAGTAAACGGAAATAACTTATTTTAGCTTCATGGAAACAATATTGAATCAGTCTACATTGAGTTTTAATGTGTTCAGTGTATATGCCAAAGTTGAATGTGATAAAAAGTATTGTTATTGCTTTGTGGGGGTGTTATATAGAAGCGAACCTGGGGCCAATACATTTCTTGAAGGGGTGAATATTGTTGAAGATGTTTTGCTGTAGTAAATATTGGTCTTAACTAGTAATCTGATTTTGTTGCATACATTTTCAATGTATACAATTATTCTTGTTAATATTGTGTGAAAAATGTCTTTTCCATTTACCAAATGGTATCAAGAAAAGGTCTTATTTTTGATAAAGTAAACATTTTTCAGACACTTTTATGTAATCGTTGCAGATCTTGTATAACTGAATTTACTTAACAGATAAGACAGCTTTCTTCATATTCCTTCATATATTTGACTATTTGACAAAACTTTTTGTATACCTACAGTAAAACAAACAATAGATTTTCTATATGTCTGGCCTATAAGAGACCCATGTAAAAAAGGATTTCACCAATCCTGCTTTTTCTAAACCCTTTTATGACCAGATTTTAAAGGCTGAATTTTATGAAATTTCAGAACCCATTCATTTTACTATTTAGCACTGCTGGAACATGTTTTTCAATAACCAAATGTATATGTTTTCTTCTTTAAGACCCTAATCACAAGATTTTAGTTAGATAAATATGTCTCATTCATCAAATGTTGTGTTTCACATAATATTTACTTTAGAATTTATAGTCAGCAGTTTTAAAAGGGAAGTATTTCCTTGTAACTTGCATATTTTGCAACAATTTGATTAAAACAAAAAGTGAATGATATGTCATGTAATGTATAATAATAATATGTGATTAGCTTTTTTTGGGGGGAAGTATCTTTTGATTTGAGCCTTTGATGTGACTGTAGTCAATTTCTTGATGTTGGAAGTGAAAACCGGAGTTAAAGAAGGGAAAGGGGAGGTAACTGATACTTAATCCTGCTGTTTTATAGATGCTGAGCAGAAATATTCTTTCCGACATAGACAGAATAATCAACAAATCATCACCCTTATACAAAATGTATCATTTAATAAGAATTACATTGTATTATTAGATGTAAAAATTCATGATGTAGGCTTCCTTTCAAGTTCTTGTTTTAAGTTAGATAATGTAAGTATGTTATTGTTGTAGAGATGGCCATTAACTTCATGTTAGTGAAAGGGCTGGTGCCTTATTGCCATGGTAGCAATAGGACTGGTGTCATATCACCATGGTAGCAAAAGGACTGGTGCCATGTTACCATGGTAGCAATATGTCTTGTGCCTTGTTACCATGGTAGCAAAAGGACTGGTGCCATGTTACCATGGTAGCAAAAGGACTGATGCCATGCAACATGGTAGCAATAGGACTGGTGCTGTGTTACCATGGTAGCAATAGGACTGGTGCCATGTTACCATGGTAGCAATAGGACTGGTGCCGTGTTACCATGGTAGCAATAGGACTGGTGCCGTGTTACTATGGTAGCAATAGGACTAGTGCCATACTACCATGGTAGCAATAGGACTGGTGCCTTGTTACTATGGCAGCAATAGGACTGGTGCTGTTTACCATTGTAGCTATAGGATTGGTGACATGTTACCATGGTAGCAATAGGACTGGTGCCATTGTTACCATGATAGAAAAAAGACCTAAAGAGTGTTCTTTTTATGATTTTTAGGACAGTATAGCCACATTGTAAGAATAATTCCAACAATGAATGGGTGTTGTGCAATTTGTGAAAGAAATTTGTGAAGGGCATTTATGTTAAAGTCACAAAGCGCATGTTGTCGATTTTATTGTTGAATATTCCGATTATTGTAAATGCTATGTTAATGTTTGTGTACATGTTTGATTTGGAAACCAACAGGAGGTATGCAGTATGATGTAACTTAGCTATAGGGGAATCAATATGGCCGGTACAGTTGTATTATATATTGTAGTTGGTATCCGTTTATATATGATGATATTTTGGTGCATTGTTACATAGCTGATCATCAGATATATTTTCTCCTATTTATTATTTGGATTTGGAAGCTCAACTTCATCACATTATCTGTTGCACTCTAAGATAGTAATAGTCTGCTAAAATCACTAGATTCATAACAATTTCAATTTGTTCTATAAAGGATTCCAATATTTTGACACGGAATTATATTTAGCCATTTCATCAAGTGAGGTAATTACTAACAATATGGAGTCCTTTATCTCACCCGCACCTAAAAACATTTAAACTCTTCTAGTTCCAAAGGTGGAAGGCTCCATTATAGAAGTTCAGGGGTGATGAGTAATTATGCAGAGTTATCTCCTCTTAGGAACAGATAATGAATGTTATGTCTGTTGTCTCAATAATGATGTATAATAATAGATACCTCTTTCAGGAGAAGACAACTCTGTTTAACAACAACAACAAAAAAACACTACATACCAACTAAAATCTCTAATCTACATCAAAAAAAGCTTTTCTGAATCTATTTGTTCGTTTCACTTTAAACAAGCACACTTATCTTTCATGCCAATACTATCTATTGATGAATTTGTTTTATTCTATCTTATGTTTATATAGATAGATCACACCTTGTTACATTTAAAATATCTTTAATATTATTCTGCAATAATGATGTGTGATTAATATTGCATATGAAAGACTTGAATTTTACATCACCTATTTATATCATCATTTCTAATTGGCTGTCCAATAGGGATGTATTTTACTGGACGTGGTGATAGGAAGTCATTAAATATGATTTAACATTAGACTTGGCACCAGTATCACGTTCTATCCAGATCACATTATATACCTACTCATGCAAATAAGGGACCATTAAGAGTTTGTTGTATAAATAAATGATGTAGACTTAATATAAGTAATTTATGGTTACAAACTTTCAACAAATATACATCTCCAGATTCCAACTTGATTTGCTATCTATTTCTAGAATACAACTTTTGATCACTCAATTAATAATTCTGCTTCTGGAAACTGTAACGTCTATAAGCTGGAAGATCTTCTGAGAAGACCTCAGATCAAGTTGGACTCAATGTAATAATTTCATGTACATGTGTATGCCATGGAAGGGAAGTAACTCTGTTGTACTTGTGCATACTTGGTAACTATTTCGTGTTATATTGAAAGAAATGTCAATGTTTGAGAAATGTTACATACGATACTCATTCCTGGGCTGAGTTATTGAAGCTTGCCAATAAATAAAATCATTTGATATGAAAAGTATTGTTTTGAATATGTATATGTAATCTGTTATCTTAGCAATACTTGTGTAACTGTAGTGAGATAAAATGTTATTAGTCGACACAAAAATATAATTAAATTGCATGATTCAGTGATATCGAATTTAAGCTAAAAGAATCATGTTACATAAATCCTGTTTCGTTTTTCTTTGTATGTGTCAGTAACTCCCTTAATGCAATGGACATTATAAGTAAATTTGTTGTTCCCGATTCCCAGAGGAAGTTCTTTTTGGAAAAGTTAGGGAAGCTTAAGTTAGCTTTTGATTATTCATTTGCCTAATTTATGTATTATTTCAAGCCTAGCTATATATATAGGTAAATGAAATCAGTTGTTTGAAACAACAATATTCAAATGACGACTTGTTGTGAATCTAAATATGTGTATCGATTATACAAAATATGTGTATCGATTATACAAAATATTGTATCGATTATAAAAAATGTGTGTCATGTTGCATTACTTCACTCATTGTTGTTTCATCCATGCAAGGCGAGAACATCACCTTTGTTACATTGAAATGTTCTTTCATTTCATGTTATTCTAGAAGAGAAGTTCATAAAATATAATGAAGTTACTGTTAAGATTATATCATTAGAAATGTTAAATTTTGTGATTTTGGATGGATCCACGAATTAAGTGAAATTAAAACCCCTGCGAGTATTTCCAACTCTACGGTAGTATTTTTTCTGCTTATTATACCATTTGTTTGCATTTTTATTGAGTTGGGTGCAAGTTATAAACTTTGCATTCAATTTGATACCAAATTAATCAAGTAAATAGAAGCGAAAAGTAATGAAAAGATTTGTTTCTTTCTCAGGATTCTTTCAGCTCCATAATAAATACGTAATGATTAATCAATATTTGATTACTTATAGTGCGAATTCCATAGCGAATTTGGTATTACATATGACACTAAATTTTCTTTAATAGCCAAGTAAAACTATGGAAAAAAGTTACGAAAATTGAGCCCACATAAGTAAGTATCCGTTTTAACAAACTTCATAAATGATAAACTATAAAAAATTACAAATTAATTTGTGTGAATTTGATGACACATTATGAATATCGTGAAGTGATCTTTGGTATATCGTGAAGTGATCTTAAGTATATCGTGAAGTGATCTTAGGTATATCGTGAAGTGATCTTTGGTATATCGTGAAGTGATCTTAGGTATATCGTGAAGTGATCTTAGGTATATCGTGAAGTGATCTTAGGTATATCGTGAAGTGATCTTTGGTATATCGTGAAGTGATCTTAGGTATATCGTGAAGTGATCTTAGGTATATCGTGAAGTGATCTTAGGTATATCGTGAAGTGATCTTTGGTATATCGTGAAGTGATCTTAGATATATCGTGAAGTGATCTTAGGTATATCGTGAAGTGATCTTTGGTATATCTTGAAGTGATCTTAGGTATATCGTGAAGTGATCTTAGGTATATCGTGAAGTGATCTTAGATATATCGTGAAGTGATCTTTGGTATATCGTGAAGTGATCTTAGGTATATCGTGAAGTGATCTTAGGTATATCGTGAAGTGATCTTAGGTATATCGTGAAGTGATCTTAGATATATCGTGAAGTGATCTTAGGTATATCGTGAAGTGATCTTTGGTATATCGTGAAGTGATCTTAGGTATATCGTGAAGTGATCTTAGGTATATCGTGAAGTGATCTTAGGTATATCGTGAAGTGATCTTAGATATATCGTGAAGTGATCTTTAGATATATCGTGAAGTGATCTTAGTGATATATCGTGAAGTGATCTTAGGTATATCGTGAAGTGATCTTTGGTATATCGTGAAGTGATCTTAGGTATATCGTGAAGTGATCTTAGGTATATCGTGAAGTGATCTTAGATATATCGTGAAGTGATCTTTGGTATATCGTGAAGTGATCTTAGGTATATCGTGAAGTGATCTTAGGTATATCGTGAAGTGATCTTAGATATATCGTGAAGTGATCTTAGATATATCGTGAAGTGATCTTAGGTATATCGTGAAGTGAAGTGATCTTAGGTATATCGTGAAGTGATCTTAGGTATATCGTGAAGTGATCTTAGGTAAACGTTCGTTTAATGGATGTCACACAGGAGATCTTCTGCATTTGTTAAACAGACCAGTTTTAATCATTTATTTGTTCCTAGATTTAGTGTCTTTGCCAACGTATCCAGACTGTCATGCTTAACACGCTACAGATAATGTATGTTACCAACCATGGATTAGATTTATGTAAAACTAGAAAAAATCATAACTTTATTTATGTCCAAAAGATGGTAATATTTATGAGAGGGCAAAATAGAGATGTGTACAGAGGTTCTGTGCTTACCACACAGAAAAGCAGTATTTATCATTGGTAAGAAAATCAATTATTAAAATAGACAGATTCAGAATGTACATACTGTGGTTTTGTCAATATTTATGTAGTTATACAGATTCAGAATAAAATATTATTGCTCTTTAGTTAACTCGAATTTATCGAATGTCATAGTCACATTTATTTTACAAGAGATACAACAACAGCAGAAGCAATATTATGCTGTGTTGTTATTTCAGGATTTTTCCTGTCTCGATATGCCAGTAAGTTGTTAGACGTAGGTCATTCATGTTAAGTCTTCATCCCTATCATCTCATTACTTAATGATAGATTCCTTCAACGTCACATATTGAGCATTTTACGACAGTACACAATTGTTATTAAGATTGAATGTGAAATAAAATGTGAACTCATAAGCAACTGTTGTGTTATGTATGTCCTACGTAACATTACGTCCGTGTCGAGTATTATAGACCAAATGTCATGTTATACCAAAAATGGAACGCTTCTCAAATTAGAACAACAAGATATTTGATACAGAATTTTTATTTGCAATGCAAAAACCAATACCTCACAAACAAATAATCAGTTTCTGAATGGTAACTGTTGATTTTTACGAACAGTTTGCATATTTGTTGCTAAATCCTTCTAAATATGAAAATAAATGAAATTCTTTGGAAAAAAAATATAAAAAAAATCAGGAAATGATTCCTGCGACACAACCATAAAACACATTACGTTTTAAAACAAATAAATGAAAACAAAATTGTTTGAACTTTCTTTAAATATATGTATGTTTTATGATGTTTATATATTTATGTAAAACTAGACATCGAAAGTTTCATTTTGTGTACCCGGATCTGCTAAAACACAACTATTTCTGCTATTAGTGCTGACATATAAAAGAGACATTATATGAAAACTGAAGGCATATATTTGTGAAGTATTAGGGACAAATCCTGATTCAAACACTACGTAGTCTATATTTTCATAATTATCTTCAAAAATGTTCAACTTGGTTAGCGTCACGTTCATGTGATGCCGAAGAGTCGCAGATAACACATTTACTTACCTAAGGCTTTGTTATTTGGCTGACAAGATAATACAAAATATGTATGTAATAGGGCATCATATTACATAAAACGAGAGTGACACTAGTCTAAAATACATAAGCATAAAAATGCACTTACTGTTGATTGAATCAGAAAGGAAGAGATTGTCAACTCTGTCACATATGCGATTGGAAGAGATACCCCTGTATATGCCTAAAAAAACAGTAACTGTTGTACATAGAAGGATAACTTTCAGTAGTTGTCAGATGATCTGGGTACAATTTTTGAAAACAAACAATGGTTTGACCAATTTAATAAAAGAAAAAGCACTGGTTTTTAATGTTCAAATTTCCGAGAAAGAGGTCAAATTACTTATTTTCATTCTTCCAAAAATAACATAAAACATAAAAACCTTTCCATATCAGAAACTATAATGTTTTAATAGTTTTACAAAAGTGATATGTTTAAACTACACTTACCTCAGTAATGTACATTAAAGTAGTTAACCCAAAAAACAACGTCTTTAAACCCGGAGGTCCCTCTGCCGTCAGCAAAGACAACGTCTATAAACCCGGAGGTCCCTCTGCCGTCAGCAAAGACAACGTCTATAAACCTGGAGGTCCCTCTGCCGTCAGCATATACAACGTCTATAAACCTGGAGGTCCCTCTGCCGTCAGCAAAGACAACGTCTATAAACCTGGAGGTCCCTCTGCCGTCAGCAAATACAACGTCTATAAACCTGGAGGTCCCTCTGCCGTCAGCAAAGACAACGTCTATAAACCTGGAGGTCCCTCTGCCGTCAGCAAAGACAACGTCTATAAACCTGGAGGTCCCTCTGCCGTCAGCAAAGACAACGTCTATAAACCTGGAGGTCCCTCTGCCGTCAGCAAATACAACGTCTATAAACCTGGAGGTCCCTCTGCCGTCAGCAAAGACAACGTCTATAAACCTGGAGGTCCCTCTGCCGTCAGCAAAGACAACGTCTATAAACCTGGAGGTCCCTCTGCCGTCAGCAAATACAACGTCTATAAACCCGGAGGTCCCTCTGCCGTCAGCAAATACAACGTCTATAAACCCGGAGCTCCCTCTGCCGTCAGCATATACAACGTCTATAAACCTGGAGGTCCCTCTGCCGTCAGCAAAGACAACGTCTATAAACCTGGAGGTCCCTCTGCCGTCAGCAAATACAACGTCTATAAACCTGGAGGTCCCTCTGCCGTCAGCAAATACAACGTCTATAAACCTGGAGGTCCCTCTGCCGTCAGCAAAGACAACGTCTATAAACCTGGAGGTCCCTCTGCCGTCAGCAAAGACAACGTCTATAAACCTGGAGGTCCCTCTGCCGTCAGCAAAGACAACGTCTATAAACCTGGAGGTCCCTCTGCCGTCAGCAAATACAACGTCTATAAACCTGGAGGTCCCTCTGCCGTCAGCAAATACAACGTCTATAAACCTGGAGGTCCCTCTGCCGTCAGCAAAGACAACGTCTATAAACCTGGAGGTCCCTCTGCCGTCAGCAAATACAACGTCTATAAACCTGGAGGTCCCTCTGCCGTCAGCAAAGACAACGTCTATAAACCTGGAGGTCCCTCTGCCGTCAGCAAAGACAACGTCTATAAACCTGGAGGTCCCTCTGCCGTCAGCAAAGACAACGTCTATAAACCTGGAGGTCCCTCTGCCGTCAGCAAAGACAACGTCTATAAACCTGGAGGTCCCTCTGCCGTCAGCATATACAACGTCTATAATCCTGGAGGTCCCTCTGCCGTCAGCAAATACAACGAAGAGGTTTCCAATTTCTGTGTTTCACATTAAATACTGAAAACAAACTTGATTTCGCGAAAACTTAATTTCGGTTGTTCGTGCCTATGTTTGAAGACGATTCAATATCGCGATTTGCTTCTGATACATGTGTTTAAAACTTAGTTACGGCGATTAATCGTCTGCAAGATTTGATCGATATTGTCAGAGTCGAAAGTGTCATAGAACTAGTAGGACCAGTTTGGATAATGAACTTAAAAGGGGAGTTGAGTTATAAAGACACAATGAATAGTTATAATTAACCATATGTCATATCTAGAGTAGTTAGTAACTGGAACAGTTGTTATTAGATAGCTTTAAAATATGTCATGTCACACAACAAAAAATAAAGTTAGTTTTTGGGAATCAAAATAATTTGACATATTACACTAATGTTCAGAAATTATCTTACCATACAATTATTTATAACATTTGGCAACTATTTGTCGTCTTTGGATTTTATACCGTACAAGAAAAGACTACAACTGAGCTAAAATATCTGAAAACTCTTTTATATCTGTCTATCTAGATCTAGTCAGCAATACTCAACGAAAAGTGACGATGATGCAAAACTGTCATGTCAATTAGTAATACAATCCATCTGTTACCTGGACCAAGCGAGAATACCAAACCAGTGTAGCCACTCACCGTACACTCTCTAATGCTACCACTGTATATTCATAAGTAATGGTCATTTACAGCATGTTTTTCCACAATGTTTCAAAATCTAAAAAAAAAAAAAAAAAAAAAAAACCTGCACAAGTAACCTCCCTTTAGATATCGACGATACGACTGAATTCATGGCCTTTTGAAATAAAGACATTAATTATGAAACAAGATCCTGAATATCGAGTCTATTCTGACTTGGAAACAATGCAATATCTAGGGAAGACGAGAAAACCAATTGTGGAATATTTTTTTCGGAAAATATTTAACACCACTATTATCATTATTAACTATCACCAGGTGGTATGTAAATAGAAAAAAAATAGTAAAACAACATTGCTGCAAATGTTTATAGGAAAAAACTTAAACACCACAATAAAGTTCTTAACTAGTGGTTCCTGTATTGTAGTTTATATATCGAACGAACGTTTTGACATATTGTTATAACTCAATTACAAGAAATATGAACTTAATTGTGGAGCTTTATTTTCGTTTCATAATGTTATTACGATACCACAAAAGTAAATGTGGTTTGTCTCGATTTTTTAAACAGATCACATAGGAAATCCTTTCAAAAGTGGAACAGAGAATTACATTGATAAAAACACCGACATGTGACAAATACATCATTTAAAAATCAAGAAATAAAACTGGATGTGTAAACTTGTATATTAGAATAGGTGGATATTTACATAAAATTGAGCAAAAACACCAAAAGCAAATATTCCGTCTGCTTCTCACCGGACACCCGTCAAAACAAATGTTGGTACATCATTACTGGTAATCAGACGTTGACGATCACACACTCGACAAACAGCACAGTCACAACACATCCTGACGTACAGAGACATTTAATTTGAAATAAAATGTTCTCCAATCGAGGTGTTGACCGTGACTTACCCCCAACATCAATGAAACTTCAACTGCCGATCTCTCCATTTCCCTGGTGTTCTGATAAAGGAGTTTCCTTTTAGAGTTAATACTGACGTTTGCTTACTGTTTAGAATAGCATACTGATGAATTCGATTGACCTAGTCATTGAAAGTTTTGTTTTTTAAGGCAACCCTCTTGAAAAACGGAGCGACTTCGTACTGTTATATTCTGAAAAGCTGTTTTGCATTGTCCAAATTATGAAAAAATGTGAGTTTACCAAATTAAGAGGTATGTCAATTTTATCTTATTTTGAAGTGTACTCTGTGTTATCGTTAGATGCTTAAGAAAACGTGTTTCTCAACATTTTATGCAACTATACACTGGTTGTTAACATACTGGTATCAATCTCTTCCATGACGTATTTTATGAAAGTGACAGATATCTACATTATTAAAAGATAAACAAACACTAAAAACTTGTTTTTACAGTTTAGAGGAATGCTTTTGATGTAAAATTATAGTGTAATTTATATCATTTTTCCCTCTTGCATTCAGGCTGATCGTAGAGTCAATATTTAAAGATGCTCCACCGCTGACAAATGGCATTTTTTCACTTTCAAAAAACAGGAGCAGACGATTTAGTATTTTTCTTCAGTTACAAAAGTTACTTACTTTACACCATTACCATCGTTGAAAAGTTTGAGCTTCTAATTTTACTTCAAGTTAAAAATATGAAAAATAATTAATTGCATCCCGAAAAAAATCCGTAGCACTATATCCTATATGGAATGAAGTAATGATTGCGCAAGCACCAAAGGCGAAATAAATTAATCTATGTTATTTTTGTGTTAATTAGGCACATATATACACGATTAAACACCAATTATTGTTCGAACAATAAATATCATTCATGTTCTGTCGGCGGTGGAGCATCTTTAAGGACTTTTTTGACATTTTTACGACTGAATACAATAACACATGACTCTAAGGGATGCAAACAATAACAAAAATGGTACGATTCCACAAGGAATTAAAACTAACATTGTTCCTGTTCGCAAACATTCTTATTTTCGCCATTAAAATTATATACATTGTGAACAATAGCGATGAGTTGATTAGCTCTACGATTACATTATATTTATCATCCATATACCAATTAAAAACATTTCAACTAAAAACAAAATTATGTACAATGTTCATTTGAACAAAATCCCAATGAAAGCAAAAGATTATAAAAACCCTTTTGACTTGGTCCAAGGTTTACTTACATACTTGTAACGAAACGAAATTAATCTTAAGAAATGTAAAATGCGTATGGTAATCGCATAACCCCCAAAAGTTCTCAGATTTATTTAATTGTATTTGTAATAGTACACTTATCATAACTTCATAAACAATTCTTAAAAGTGCATGTAATTATTTACACATATAATACATATATTTATATATGTAAATATTTATTTTCTTAGCGTGGGTCGTCATTTTCTCCACCGTTGTCATGATAACTGTAAACCATCTTATTTCCACGACGACTTAATTTCGCATTTTTGTGCCGATCGACTTTTTCACGATTTCATGTTTTTCTGCTGAGCGACTTTTTCACGATGACTTAATTTCGTGTGTTTCCGCTGATCGACTTTTTCACGACTTCTAATTTTGCGTTTTCTGCTGATAGTTTTTTTCCACGACGATTCGTTTTTCTGCTGATCGACTTTTTCATGACGACTTATTTTCGCGTTTTTCTAATGATCGACTTTTTCACGACGATTTGTTTTTCTGCTGATTGACTTTTTCACAATGATTTAATTTCGCGTTTTTCTGCTGATCGACTTTTTCACGACGAAATCATTTCGCGATCTAGAATCTATTTTATTTTTTAACAAGGAAGTCCTGCACTGGTGACTATTGTAACGTTATGTAAGACATTCGATGAAGGTGAAACTGATATTATATCTATTATTCTTAAAACTCCTGTAATTCATTTAGGTAAAAGTATTTTTAAATAATTTACGCAAAATCACAGAAAATACAAGCAATTAACTGTAAATTTATTTATTTTATTATCCTTGATTTCTTTCTTTCTTTTATCTGCTTTGAATTTTAAAATTCCTTGATTGCACGATAGAAGATGTTGGGTGAATTACGTTTTGTTAAAAATATATTGCATAATGACGTTTAACCTTTTTCTGTCTAAAGTTTCAAACACAAGACCGTGTCGTAACTAAATTTATTCCAAGACACGAACGGACCTGTACATTGGGGAGATTGATGGTTGACCTTGTGTGGCCACCGTATGTTAGGTCGGACTGTCATACTAGAAACTGTTACACACTGGTATAATTAACCTGGTCGTGGTGGGTGGATCGCCACAGGTAGCCCTTCACACCAGCTATTTCCCAACCGGTTCAATCACCAAGAACAAATTGGACACGTCCATGCTAAGGGTCATATCCATTGTACGGGCATTTGTGCACAGTTGGAAGTGGAAGTGTCATTCAAATTTCAATGAATTACATTTTGGTCATAAAAAAATCCACCAGATGGTTATGTTTGAGGAGTTTTCTCCATTTGAATGTTTATCAATAAAAAGGGAAAGTTCTGTCAAAATCAGAATTACAGATTGGCTAAAAGATTATGTGTCTCCATATTCAAATTAATCCAAAACAAAAAAGATGGAGGCAACTGTCCTCTCATAGCAAACTTAATTATACGCATCAGTGAACACAGGACAGCGGTGTGAAATCAAATTTCTCTTCCAATCCAACTCTAATTAAGAGGTTTCCACACGCGCAAAAACACGTGCCGTTTCGAGACATATTAACAACTTTTGCGGTCTCGTATATTTCATCTGTTAGATAAGAAATTGATACATTTTTTATCTAAAGTAACTTTTTTCTTTTTCATTGTTGTTGAATCTCTGAAGGTTTTAATGCTACTGTGACAACACACCCTGTTTTAACCTAGAACCGTGACAAGGTGGTTGCCTTTTTGAAAATGGTGTCACAATAAATGGCGGAAAATAGCAGTGAATGATATCTTAACTGCAATCGCCGGATAATCTAAGATATTTATATGAGTGACACGGGGGCAACGTTTTTTCTTCATATCTTGGTGATAAAATAATGTTTGTTTATATGTTCCAGTTCGCTGATCACATCGAGCAGACGATGGGTAGATTTGATAAAACTCTTGTGTTTTCCAGTAAGAAGCGTGTGATAGGCGACACTTATCTATTGTATGATGTTTACGATGACGTTTGTGATGTGAGTATGGCGAGCGGTGTCATGTGTTCTGATGATATCGTTAACACCTTCGTGGTATATATCTACTGTCCTTGAAGGTGGCTATACAAAGTACAATGACCCGACGCCCAACCAACACTTCACGTTTTACTCATAGTCATAGTGAATCAGGAGTGTTTTAAACTTTATCGTGTTAAAGTTTAAGACCATGTTTAAAGTAGTGATACAATTGGCATGCCTATATATCAGACCAATTTTACAATTTTAAAATATATGCGATTCTTTGATAACATATCTTATTAATATATGAGTATTTTGGAAAGCAAAATTGTAGTATATCTTATAATGTATCTTATCATAGGTGTTAGTATAAAAATTAGCTAATCGAAAAGTTACCCGAGTTGGTGTGGGATTTTGAAACAGACTACCAGGTATAACTTAACTTTAAAGGGTTCCCTACATAAGCACTACCCGAGTTGGTGTTTGGGGGAAGATAGCCTTTGTTTTCGTCATTGTTATCGATCACGAATAGCAATAAAGATAAAACAACAACAAACAAACAAAAAATAAAATAAAACACAGAAAAATATCACTGTTACAAGGATGAACCATGAAAAAATACCCACAATAATAAAACAGACTCAAACCACGATATAAAGTACCCAAAAATATGGTGCATGGGTGCTATGGACAGAAATATCGAAATGATACATACGAAATGTTGATGAACAGTGCCAATCAAATGAATTAAAGCAAAACAAAAACAAAAAAGACAAAAAACTTTTTTTTTTCAATAATCGGGACAACTAAAACAGAAAGATGGCAATTTAGAGTGTTTAATTAGATGAAGACTGTTCACAAGTTAAGTGTATAACGAAAAATTGATTTTGGTTTGCAAAATGCAATTAGGATTTTATAAAGTATAATAGTCTAGCTTCTTTGTCATACAAACGAGTTAAGTACTGGTTTATTTCATGCAGCACACTCATGTTGACTCCAAACTCATGACGTCACTGCGTCAATTAGATTGCTGTTATTCAGAAAAAAATAGCTTCATTTTAAGATACCATGCTGATGTTACTATAAATGAAGCAAACAGCAGGATTTGTATTACAAATATCACGCAACTTTCACGTATGGAAAATTTACTTACAGTCAAAATGGCGGGATATCATAACTGTAAAATTGTAACAAAAACGTCAAGGTATGAGAGAAACATACTCCTTTATATATATGGATATGAAGGATAGGGATATGCTACTCTCGAGATCGGGTTTTACTACATTTTGTGTCCCTCTGATAAAATACTTCTATCCTTCACATCCACAGGTTCTCATTCCTGTATTATTTACCCTTGTTTGTTCCCCTACTAGGTAAACTGGTTCACTCAAAAGGTCATATTAATGGATATTAATTGTATCAATAATGCAATAAATCAAATTTTGGATGTGGACTACAGCTTCTTATTGGTTGAGCTTCTATTTAAATGGATATCTAGGCAACACAAGAACGATTATGAACATTGAATCTTATCAAATCGATAAAAGAATCCGTATCAAATAAATAAAAATCACAGACTGAAAAGGTTCTTTTAATTCTTATAATGGACTCATATGATTTTACAATGTATGACAAATTCTGAAAAAAAAAACCGCTTTATGGATTTATACAGTTTGCAAACATGTTTTTTTCGTGATTGTTGCAAAACTGGCATTAGTGTTTGATCGAAATAGAAATAAAAAGATAATACAATATTTGAACGAATGATATAGGTGGATGTTATGTCATCTGTGACGTCATTTTCACTTTCCTAGATAGTTAAAGGATCAAATTGTCTAATGTTCAATATGAATATTACATTGAATTGACATTCAACGCATTTTGCTAAAGCTATACTCTCTTAAAAACGACCGAATCTAAGCTTCAGTGTTTCTGTATTTAACGCTTAAAGCAGTCGATGTATATATGTGTGTATACGTTGGTTGATGCTCATAAAGACGATGAAGAAGCTCCCATATGGTACATTACTTGAAGAGAATGAAAAACACAGCAGAAAATTGTTTACTGAGGGAGAAAAACTATTAGGAGAGATGCGATGAAGTCGGCGTGATGAAGAACAGACATTCTGCACTGCTTCAAGACACCAGGAGCTGCCAGATGACACAATAGCCCTTTGTCTTCAGGGATACGACATCGTTACTGGAACACCATCTCATTGTTTAAATGAATTCCAAATGTGGGCAAAGTTTTGGGCAGCACCACCACAAAAATATTGTGATATTCAATTAGTACGCTCTTCTCAGGCGTGTCATTCAATATCTGACAACCTTCATTAAACAGTTTTTATCCTCCCGTATTTTTAGAGCATCTGATCATAGTGCACTTGGACATTGCGATGACTAATTCATTTCCTGATATGGTACTTAGGGTCTGTTTGTGTGTACTCAGATCAACTGCAATGCCATTGAAATAGATTAGAGACAAAAATTAACACATAAACCTTGTCGACATATTTGTCAAAACACATCTCGACTTCAATAAATGAAATGACTAAAAAGTACTAAACGAAATTATGAAATAATCATTTAGTGGCGAAGACATTGTCATTATTTTGTGGGAACAATTTAAGTCGTTTCCTCAGAAAAATATGACGTTACGGTCGCAAACACAAGACGTAAAATCAATGCTTACCTGCAAGGGCAGATAAATCTATAATACGCATCTACAGAATAACATGAAATATTCGTGGGTAATTAGTCGTGGTTTAGAGCTTTCAAATGATTTCGTGGTTCGTTGATTGAACAATGGTAATAAAGTAATGTAGAACCTGATTCATTGTTTCCATAGTAACCACGAAAACATCGACAATTTCTACACAATGAAAATGTCATGTTTTACAGTAGATCCCTTCAGAATTATTCCTGATAAACTGACATTTGATTCTTAAAATAATTACAGTATTTAAAACGACATAAATAGTATGATTTAGTGGGTTTTTTCTCTCAATGATTCTAGATCAATATTTATTATAGGAAAGGAAACCGAGATTTCCAAACTCAGAAAGATCTTAAGAGGAACAAATCCAAAAAGTCGATTATGTATTAAAAACGTACCAGATAAGACTGTAATCAATTTGCTTTTACATAAACTAAAGTAGATTTAGAAGCACTTTTGGAAGTAAATACATACACAATTGATGGTATTTATCAGAGAATATTGAATTATCCGTCTTTATGTGTCAACACGGCATAAACACTAGGATAAAACACATCTAAAAAGATATCACTCATGCCGCGCCAGATTCCGCGCTCGTAGAGACACTTAATCAAAGCTATCGCCAGGGCTTCTCTTTCCTCGGTCCTATTTATATTCTGTTTGGACTGTCTGCATTAGGCTTAACCGTTCTTCGGAGGCATGATTAATAAAGAACTAACTCAATTTGTATTCGTCAATCTCACTGTAACTTGGCGGACAGATACTATCCAGATGACAATTTTGAGACTGGTTTGTATAACTACAATTTGTCAATCTACAAATTGTTTATCGATTAGATCTGTCTGGCTTTTGTGTGTTCTACGTAGAGACTTCAAGTGTAATATCCTTCAAACACCTCTGTAGGACAGGACTTTTGTAGCAGAAGAAACAAGCTTGTGTAAATTCTGTAACACGAGTAATCCTCACAGAATATTCACAAGTTACTCTCTATCATATTCTGATTTTGTTTGCTTATAACATTTGACTTTTGGTGATGGTTCTATTTTAGATATTGATTGTTGTCAGATGGATTTAACAAATTATTGAGCCTTATCCATCAATGATCATTTGTAACTGTGCGTGATAGATTTACAGTTGTCGCCTGTGATTCCTAATAAATGTTTTGACACACTACCGCTGTCAAGCCAATTTATACAAAAAATATTATTACTCAATGCATCGCCCTTTTTGTGGTGCTCTTGTTTGGCTTTAGCTATCGGGAAGCAGATGTGATAAAATACAAGTGAACAAATCAGGTTAAAACGAAATGCTGACAAAAACATTGATCATTCTTGGAATACCCGAGCTTTCATTTAGATATAATATTTACACACATCAAACATAATTTTTAATAAAAGTAAATAAAGATGTAGGAATGTGTACATGACAAATAAAATCAGAAGAATCAATTGAATTCGACGTGTGATACAATTAATCGAATCATCGAATCAATGAAAGGTATACTAAAAATGAGCATCTCTCCATATCAATAGATTAGTTCTGTAAAGCTAAGCTGTCTCGACAAGCCCTCCACCTCTGAATTGCGAGTTCGAATCCCATGTGAGACAGTTGTCAGGTATTGACCACTGGTCTGTGGTTTTTCTCCGTGTACTCCGACTTTCCTCAACCAACAAAGCATGCACATTCTTGCATGACCCTAGCTGTTAACAGGACGTTAAACTAATAGAACCCCAAACCCAAATGGCTAGTAACTTAGTATACCATTTATTTATATTGGAATATTCACTTCTTTGTTATCGATGCTTTACTAGTTAGATATGTTACCATGATAACCATTAAGTAGATAACTGACGGTTTTGAGGTATTAAGTAGATAACTTTTGCGTGCAATTAAAATTCGCGGAAGCAGATTGATCAAGACTATTGGAATTATCACAATCTGTATAGACGAAAGTACTGGACTCAAAACTTCGATTAGCCAATCCATGATTATTATAACGGAATTTATCAGAAGACGCTTACCCTTGCGGAACACAGGACTCTGTTCCATGAATATTTCTTAGTTTAAGAAGACAGTTTTAACTTCATTACAGGAATTAAGAAAAAAATTCCTTTTCTTTTCTAAGGAAAAAAAACTAAATCAAGGAATCTTAAGTTAAGGACAATTGATGAAACTTTGTCTTTCTGCTCTTCTTCATTTGCTTTGATAGATTTTATGTAAAACGTGTGTTTATTCTTTGACCTTGTTAACAGATAATCGAAACTTTCTTTTCAGATGAATTGGTACTGAACTCGATCCGGAAATATTTGGTAATCCCTTCTTTTACAACGTAAGATGATGACCTACGAAGAATATTGCTTACTCTTATTGGATGCCTTGTCCTGATTGCACATTGGTATAATCTGCCTACACCATCCCGACTGTTTTCTACCATACATTTATCGATATGACAGCCAGGGTGTTTGCTTCGGATGCATATTAGGTCATTTTCCGGTGTATTTATTTCTATTAGGGCAAATGAGCCATAACGTATCCGGGAAAGGTTAAGTAAAAGTGATAAATCCAACACAGAAAACGAACACAAAACATTATTTATGGACACTCGTATGCCTAAATACCAACGGAACGTCTTCACGTTCAGCCTTTTACATAAATTGATTGTAAAGATTCCCGTGCAAGAGTAGAGGGATCATTACGAGAAAGACAAATCCGTGTTAGAGGAAAAGTGTATCCCATCGATCGTGCGCTGAGATAAATGATTGTAGAATGCTCAGATTGTAACAACTTGCCATAAAACGTTGGTGAATCCAATAAAATCCCATCTAATCGACTCCTTAGTTAATATGTCAAATTGCTCATACCCCAACGACAGTTCTGGTTATGATCAATACCTCCTTGTACCGCTGGGCAGGCCTTACTCTATCTAGTCGACATAATGAATTATGTCTCGCGTGCTGATCACACGGATGGCGGCCAATGTTATTATAACTAAGGCACCATTGGTGACCCTTTAGGGCCCATAGGCAGCCAAACAGCACTTGTAATCTTTCATGATACTTTTCCATTTTCACGGTTTGACCGTGGTTTTGACGAGAAAGAAAATTGATTTTTGTTTCAAGACAAATTCAGGCGTAAAAGGAGATGACAATATATGTCTATATGGTAATGTCAGCGTCACGTTCGGGAGAAAATTTAATTGTAGCAATAAAAATATTGAAAGCAAGATTCAGAAGCAATGTACGAGGCTAAAAATTCTTCACGAAATCTGTCAAGTTATGCAAACTTCGGTGTTAGCTGCAAGAGAAAGCGCTTCATCACGAAAGCTGATCTGTCGAAGAGTTTGATTGGTGTGACGGGCGATCAGGCTGTGTGTTAGGGAGCGTCAAACCGTAGGATGTGCCAGGTCTTTATCCGGATAAAAGAATAACAGGCGCTTAAATATGTAGACGTGTAATGGATACAGGCGTAATGAACTGGCTCATATGCTAATTGTAATATGGCGAATTAAATTACGTAATATAGAAAAAGATATAATGATGGTTATTTTTTTTTACTTAAAATTATTATTCATAAACAATCTAATTACTTAAAATAAACTGGTTTTAAGACATTATTCCTTTTTTAACATTTCAAATGGTGTCATCTTTCTGACTTTTTCATCAAACTGTACTTCAATGAATTTGCATTATTTAGTCTTAACTTGCTATTTTTAAAGGTTTAAAGATATAACTTAAAACAATGTTTTAATGTTAGTTATGACGACGGATGGAAATGGAAAAGGATTTTATACCACAAAATAATTATTATGTTTAGAAAATAATTTCAATATTGATAGACAAAATAAAATGACACATGATTTTCATTTAGTAGTTTTAAAAGCAAAGTTGTTATTTGGACCAGATGTGTGGCTGGCGAACAAATATGAAAACACTATCCATGTATTAAATAAACTAATTATTTGAGAAAAAAAGTGAAATAATTTCTATGACATTGTAATTTTAACTTAATTCGGTATAATCATATTTTAAAACCAATTTTAATCAAATTAATGCAATGCTGATTTTGCGGAAACGATCTTATTTTCATATCAATGACACGCAAAACTTAATTTAACTTAATCACATTATATATGGAGCCGCGGTTGCCGACCGGTGCGACATATTACCACAAGTCCTCCACCTTTGGGTCGCGAATTCGAATCCAATGTGGGACTGTTGACCGCTGGCCGGTAGTTTTTCTCCGGGAACTCCGGCTTGCCTCCACCAACAAACTTCACACGTCCTTACATGAACCTGATTGTTAATAGGACGTTAAACTAATAAAACCTAACCTAATAACATAATAAAACTTTCTTGGGGGAAACCTTAAGAACTTTTCAGACAAGCGTAACACCGAAGCTAGTCATATAATCATTAAATAAGAGCTATAGTTTGATAACAATTATCGCACAAAATATCTTGTTTTTAATTAAATTCTTATAATAAGGATAAGATTTTCATTTTCAATAACAAATAAAATTATGTTTTTATGTTATATACTAAACGACCTAGATTTAAGGTACCAAAATTTTAATCTCTGTTACTAGATATTTGGCGTATTCATTGTTTTTACATCTTAATAACGCCATGATCATTTGAAAAAGTACCGCGTTAAGGAAATGGAAGAAAGCCACCGATCCGTGGTCAGAACCTTGCAAATAATCCACGTGGGATTTGAACTAAAAACTGCCATTGATATTAACCTCTTAAAGAAAATGGATGACATTTATACATCCTTATGTCAGAACCAAGCGTAATGAATTATTTATGTAATAAATATCATTTGATAAAGTTGTCTTTTTTCATTCGTGAAGTCATTTTCTATCATCAAGAATATAAGGAACTGCTTACAATTTTTCTTTGAGATCAACTATAGGGAAAATGTATTTAAAAAAATAATTTTGATAATTTTACACGGTAACAAATTGGTACATGCATTACCAATCGAGGATCAAATATGTATTATTTTGTGAATTTATAGGAAAAGTGAAAAGAAAGTGAGAGTAAAACAAAAACGTCATTTTTCATTTATTTTTTCAACTCTGATATTATCAAAGACATTGAATAATAGTAATTGGTAACGCAATATTTTTTCAATATGTAAATACCAATGAATGTAAGGATATTTTCTTTTATTGTTTTAATGTAGTTTGTATCGACATCAACCGGTGTTTTAGTGTTCTTTGTACTAAGGTGGTTGATGAAAAGATGTGTTATTTCTATAAGGAGTCATATAATCTTAGTTGTAACTTTCTGTGGGTTCTTTTTCCATCTGTGAAATGAATCAAACTTTAATATGGTATTTAACAATGATGATTTATCGATCAATTATAATGGACACAGCATATACTATTTTCCCCCAGCTTTTTCCTAATCGAGCAGTTATTCTTCTGTATCGAGAAAATCGTTATATCATATATACATGTAGTATTCGTATTCTCAAAGGATTTACTGAATTAACTGAATGTTATTCCGCGGATTCCTCTTTGGGTATTACTGCATTTACTGTTATGTGTTTTATATTTTTTGAACTTATTAAGGAAATGTCAATATAATATGAATAACAGTATTTATTACAAATTAAAATATTCGTATAATTTATGCACTGGAGTTTTGGATACTTGTGAGGCTATATTAGACCTAGTTTATTATTTCAAACCGTTGGATTAAGCTTGAAATTATATATTTTTATTTCACAAAGATTTCTTGCGATTTTCATACACAATGCACAAAATAGTAAAGATGTCGTCAGTGAATAGGCGTGTTTTATTTGATATTTAAATATTATTAACACAATATTCAACTTGATTGCACTGTCATATAGAACAGTATACTTAGATGTCGTTGACGTTGCGATGTTAAATGTCCAATATGATCGAAACTTTTTTAATGATTCGTCTAATCTTTGTTATACTATGTGCTTTACTAAAATAGTTTTCTGCACAACGACAAATTCTTGTCACAGAGTACATCCGGGCCTAGTCTCTACAATAAATCGTGTAAAATGGTTAATTTAGAGAGTGGTGTATTGAGTTTTGAAATATGTCCGCGCTTTTCGTTCCAAGATATTAGAACTGTATTATATAAAAAAAGTCTGTCTTATACATAATTATCAACGCACAATGTGGTGGATCTTTTGACAGAAATCTGTCATCTTCGTTTAAACAGTTAATAAGACTAATATGTTTAAGTCTTATAATAATGTCGCCTTAAATATGAATAGAAGATATCTACTAATCTATTAAATATTAAGACTATTTTACAGGTATGCATACACGACTTTATAATGTCAACAGGTTTAGGGAAATGCATATGAAATGTATTGAAAGAATGAATAAAGAAGACAGATTAGTGTTGCTCATTCCATTGGATATGTTTTGGATTTGTTTTTAATTTAATGAGCCTTGTTGAATTACAAACGTTAAGATGTGATTTATAGCATTTGTCGATCCATGTCCTTTTGTCAGTCATTTTAAGTAAAGAAAATGAATAAAAAATAAATAAAACAGAATTTGTTTCTTTTTTGTACTCATCAATATAAGAACATCGTAAAAGAGTGATAGAGTACATATATGTATCAGGCAATAAAAAAGACGGGCAAAATCACGAACAACAATTAAATTAAATATTGACTGATCCCATGACGATAATCACATGGGGTGGACAGTATTAAAGTTAACATTATTGTCCGAATTGGTGTAGAATTTTAATAACTGGCCCGTCCAGCCATGTCATACAGCCATGTCATACATATCGTAAGACACATGTTTAATAACACTATTGTGACGTCACAGGTAATTTTGACGTCACAATCTTGGAGCATCTTTAATAAAGGTTATGTGATAAATATAATCCTACACTCGTGACAATTACTTTATAAACACATGGGACCAAATTTGACCGAAAATAAGGTATAAGTTGAACGAGAAAAAAACCCATAATAAAACAAATATGTTTTCGGTTTTTAAGAAAAATAAGAAAAAAAAAGTTTTTCGTTGACAAGGCATGAAGTATATAGAGGATCTTACATTCGTGACTATGTGATATGAAATTTATCAAACTCGTTAAATAATTTGATATGCAACTCGCCTAAAGGCCGTGGCATATCAAATTATTGAACTCGTTTGATAAATTTCATATCACATAGTCACGAATGTAAGATCCTCTATATACTTCATGCCTTGTCAACGAAAAACTTTTTTTTTCTTATTTTTCTTAAAAACCGAAAACATATTTGTTTTATTATGGGTTTTTTTCTCGTTCAACTTATACCTTATTTTCGGTCAAATTTGGTCCCATGTGTTTATAAAGTAATTGTTATTTACTTCCTATATTAACTATGAAAGACATTGACCTACAAACTATCAAAGGGAAAATAACACCAAATGATTAACTAAATCGAAAATCGCCACAAATGCGATTTCCATCTCACCAGGAATAAGTTGCTATCATGATTGCACTGTGTAGCCTCGATCAGACATGAAAAGGCTCGCCAATCATCTAACACATAATGTGTAAAATGAGTTCTCTGTTTCACAGTTAGACTAATCACACACTTCACTATGTGTCAATAAGTATAATAGATATCAGTTATGACTCCTTGCCAAACAATTTATAAACGATTTTATAATAGACACACGTTGTAATTAGATAACAGCTTTATACAACTGTTTCATTTTTCAGTACCTATTGATGCTGTAAACGTATAATTTTTGCGGTTATAATATTGTTATATTTTTTTGGTGTTTTTTTCCGCTCCATTTTTTTATCGCTCTATTGTTTTTCACTCTTTAATATGATTACCCTTATTGATTGTTTGTCTTGTTAACATAGCAATCATTTCAAATGCACAGGTCCAACCATGTGATATTTTTTTCTAAATTGTTTTTGCGCTAAACGATTGAGTCAGAATAATTATAATAATAATGCCATAAATTGATAAGCAAACTATCAATGGTAAGGAGTTATGGTTGTTAAAAATGTTTAATCTTACCGATATAATGTACAGGCTTTCTTTTTAAAATTAAAGACGTACACCATATTAATTTAATAATTCATATATGATGCTAGTGATTTAACTTGCTTTGGCTTTTTGTTTTGTTTTAATCCTTGTTATTGAATTCAAGATTTCTTGTTTAACGTAATTCCGGAGAAAACACACAAAATGGCAGCATCACCTGTCACTGTCTTACGGGGGCTTGAAACTCCAGACTCCCTTAACTAGATAACGTTTGTATAGTTAGTATACATTCAAACCCTTCTATAACGGCGACCCATGGGGCGGAGTGAAAATGATCTTAAAAAACTGGGTATTCTTTATAAACAGGTTCAATTATTTTGAATTTGGGACCCTAATAATTGGTCTTATTAAACAGGTGGTCTTCATGTAGGGGTGGTCACTAAGACAGGTTTGACTGTATATACTGCATAATGTGTATTGAAATACATTATGTAGTTTAAAAATAAATGGTGTACTGTATATCATTTTGTATATTGTACATAAAAGGTAACTGCACCATGGTACGATAAAGAGGAAAATAGATTCAGGGATATCAATTACAAAATTGTTAATAAATTACACATCTTATGGTAAAAAACATATGTTTTAGAGAAAAATAAAGAAAACGTCCTACTTATAGTCCTGGATTTGTTTTCAGACTAGTACAGTGACGTATTTAATGTCTGGATAACCATCATACTGAAAGCCTTCACGTTAAAAGTGAATTCCTAAACACAAATCACCAAAATGATAATTCTATGTATTATCGCCACTATCAAATAAGTAAAACAAAGCTGTGTGTGACCACCTCTGTATAAAGACCACCTGTTTAATAAGACCTTTTTGGGGGGTATCAAACAGCCAATTTCAATAAATAAAAATCTACTTTTCTATTAAGACAATTTTTGATGTGTTCCTTTATAGACAGGTTTGAATTATACATTGACATTAGCGAAATCGATCATTTTCATTTAACTTGTGTCCCTATACTTTTCAGGTTCAAATTTTCGAAAGAGTGGTATTTCTATATGATACCCAATAAAACATCTTATGATACAATGTGGTTAACTACTCGTTGTTGTTAATCCGATACTAATTTATATATATATATGCACTAATCAATGGGGACATAATGTTAACAATGAACCGTATAGTTATTACAACCATATAGCTAATTAACGAACACTAAAATGATCTTGTTTGAGATGTATTTTATGAACCCATATCTTATGGACATAGCACAATTATAACTCTCCAAAGTAATAATATTCACAGAATACTGCCTTATTTATATCCGTTACATAATGGGTAATAACAATTTACATTCTCACCACATTATTAGATCTATTAAATATATCATTCAACATTTTGTGTTATGTTTTTAAACAATTACAATCGCAGAATTACCTTTACCAAAAAACTAAAATAAAATGATGATACAATTCCACTTAGTATACATATTTTCTAATTTTGATACAACAATGAACAGCATTCCGCATTTTTTTGCATTTATATTTTTTTCGGAAATAAATAAAAATTCGTTATTAGGAAAAAATATCAGTAAACCTTCACCTATTTAATTGTATATAATCCCATACATGTAATCAAAAATAAAAAAAGTAAAAAAAAACCAATGAGTAACATTGTTATATTTATTAGTGAGATCTTTACAAAGATAATACAGTGTCATGTTAAATATAACTGACAAAGAGAAATATTCACAGTATGTTTAAAAATAATACAAATAATATTATTCACGTCACCCTCCGAAAGATCGTATTTAAACTTACCACACATTTCTCTTTTTCTTTGTGGCTCCATCTGACATACATTCGACCATATGTAAGATAAAGTCGTTAAAATATTTCAACAGTAATAACCAGAGTGATCTCTTAATGTCAAATAAAATTTGTTATTTTTATTTTGTTCACAAGTCATTTGCTGTTCGTTTTAATGCTACACTTTGTCACTGGAGTTCCGCTTGAATGCACTACTATCAGCTGTCCTTTGGAATGTGGGGGAGAACTTTCGTGCATTGTTCCTGGGAAAGGCCGTTAAGGTCTGAAGTCCGGGCATGTTGGGGTACCTGGAATAGGGTTCCAAACACACAGATGGAGTACTTGATGGGTTATTCCTGAACGCAATCACTCGCCGCATTTCTTCTAGAGCATTTGCTTGCATTAAAATGAAATTCTTGGCCAGCAACAAAGTTGCTATTTTTGAAAGTTTTCGTACTGAGGGGCTATGTGCGTACGGTATAACTGAGCGAAGTTCATCAAGAGCGTCATTTAAATCATGCATTCGCCTTCGTTCTCTGGCGTTTATGTTTAATCTTACCACTTTTTCACCTTTTGGTTTCCGTGTCTTCGATTTGCCGTCGAGATCTTTCTGTTCGTAGCTTTCACCAATTATTCCGAAATTGTCGTTTCGTCGTTCAGACGAGGTACTGTTGTCACTATCATCGCTGCTGTTTTCCTCTACATCCACTTTCACATTGTTAGAATATCCATCATCGTCGGCAGCTTCGTTCTGGAATTCATCGCGCTGTTTTAAATAAATATTTTCCTGCCCGGTCATAGTTTCCCCACTTAAAGCTGCTATACTGAATAATTGCTGGTTTGATTGGCCAGATCTGAATATATTCTCCATCACTGAGGCAGGAATCTCTTGTTTAACTCGAATGTTCTCAAACTTTGTTTCATTAAGATCTTCTGATGTGTTCATATCACACGAATTGTAAGTCACCGTCACGAAAAGTCACGTGAATTATTTTGAATTGTTCCCTTATTACTTGAGATTTGTAGGCACAATCGTTATTGAAAAAAAAAATAAACAAAATTAATCTATAGAGCTAAGAATGCTCTATAATGAGAGAGTAAGATTGTGCTCTCGGGCGATTTGCCCTGTATGGTTAAACAAACTTCAGAACAGCGCTAGACAGATATCTCCGAGCACTTGTCTTGACGACTGATTGAGACGTTTAGCAATCTGGGATGATTGTTACTTTCCTTCTATTTCGGCAGTTAATTTGTCATGTTGTCGAATCCCGTCCAGCACTTCAGCAGAAATGACCAGTCCTCTTCAATCGAGACAAGATATCGTTTATCTGGCTTCCCGAAAACACCAAATCATATTAGGAAATTAATTGATCAGCTTTGATGTGTGAGTTGTATCCAGTGATTTGATTGGCTCCTGTACTAATTCGGTATGCACCGTCAGATAATGGGGATTTGTGCGCAGCTGCCAACACTGAGAGGCAAATAATTACTTGTGTGTGCCTGTGTATGGAGACCCGTCCTAATCCAATAGAGTCTGGTAGAGCGGGTCTTGATGGGGTGTAGACAATCGCCACTGGCTGGTGGAACCCTGCTTCCGATTCTAACCAAACCAGCGTTTTAAAATCAATTACGCACAAATGATACACAATCTTAAAATATTTTAAGACACAAATGATTCAAAGCTACGGTTTATTACCGCCCCCAGCATGGCCTAAGACTTTAAGCCTTTTTTCTGATAGAAAAACAAACCCATACCCAAACTGAGCTTGCAAAGTGAACACGGAATAATCAGACGGGAGCCTAAAGATACATGTAGTTTGTTTTCATGATAAAACAAATTAGATAATAAGATACCGATTAAAGTTGTCAACATATAAATTTAGTCAAGTGGAGCCTGAAAATACATCTAATAGTGAATCCAAATTTACTGTCACTTCTTTATGTATTTTTCTTATGAAATGCCTTGATTAATTGCTATCTAGGTGGATATCTCTGTTCTCTATATATAAAACAGTTTTTCTAAATGCATACATGAACAACAAAATCTAGATAATTTATTAATTAGTATCTGTTGAATTTATATTTTTAGAAGAAGAAATTGCATTGAAAATTTGTCCTCGTTACTCTGAAGGAAAAGAAAATAAGGATGTGGAATCAAATCAGTCATGGACAAGGGATATTGGCGTGAGTGATTGGCGATCTGATGGTGAAGTGACGGCCATGGATTAATGTCTTACTAATCACATCAGGGGTGAGGCTTGTAAAAGTCGTATTAATACTCAAGCTGTTAGAACAAAAACCTGGGGATCACTTCCAATTGTGACGTGGGGCTTCTTTTGGACCGTTTGCCATATGGTTGGTATTTCAACGGAATCCCATGATTTATAAGACCATCTTTGATATGCTAATATAAGGATAAGGAGTGGATACCGTCAACCCATTGTATTACAACACCCGACAAATAGTCTTACAATGATATGGATTGGTAGTGATAATTCTTAACGTAAATAGATAAAACAACAGTTCCCTGATAAAAATGCATTACATTTATTTCTTATTCCTTAAGTTGTAGTTTTTTTTCAATTATGTGAAAAATGAAATAAAAAAATCTATTTTAGACAATATGATCACATGTATTTCTTATTTCATACTATCAGTTTTTTAATCATACGAAATAAATGAAAAAAGGAATTAATTTTGCATTTCAAATCACTTGTCAGAATATACATCTTTATCTTTGGATTTTGAATTTTCATCCGACATATTAAAAATAGTAATTCTAATGTTTCTAATGGTTGCTATTATTTTCAGTCCTTCCATTATTATATGCATATAATTGGGCCATAACGTTAAATATCATGTTGATTCATGTTAAGATAATTCTTATATGTACACACTCGACTGATATATTCTATAAATAATACAGAATGAATAGTGGTGTACATGCTATATTACTAAAATAATAGTTTTACCTACGAACTGATTTCATTGTTTTATAATTACACTTTCTTCAATTTAAAATACATATAAAGAAAAGCAATACGTCTAGTGATGGAGCAGGGGTCGAACTGCACAGTATGAATTCTGGAAATGGCGATTGCCGAAACAAGAGATATTGTTGAAGAAAGTGACTGACCTATTTGTGATCTCGAGAGGGTGTTTGCTGCTTATTATTATTGTAACGAAGATTGGTGTTCGAATAATTAATGTATCCTAAGACCAACCTAATATATGAAAAATACTGAAAATTTCCAGCAACAACAATAATTAACACATAAATATGGATCGAATGAGTGCGGTCATCATGCCCTGAGTTCGGTTTAATACCCTGCTAAGTATATACAATAATTTCCTCTATTAAATTAGTTTTTTTATTCAAAACAGGTATTCTATTTGTACTACTAATAATCTTTGAACAAGGTCATTTATGATATAAATAACATCCTTGGACATTCTACTGTATGGTTTATAGCAACTTGACTATTTGTTGATAGAGATGCCGGAAACAAATCATACAGTACCCTGCGATGGAAAGCCACCTTTTTAAATTAAAAAAACCCAAAAAACAAAAAAACAATAGCAAGACAAAAAAATCCAACAACAACAAAAGCAACAACACCCCACCTACCCCGTCAAAAAAAAGTAAATAAATAAAATATTTAAAAAAAATACCGGTAAGGATTTAGCTTTAGCTTATGATCATTACTTTCTTCCCTTTTTATTATTTCTCCAATACTTTTGTTGTAGTTCTATAACAGACTGTATGGTAGCGTTACTTTGAATGCTGTTGTCTGTCTGGCCCCCCCTGAGTGAAGTCTGTTAGCCCATTACCTGCTGCCTATCTGCCCAGGATCAAAGCTTTCGGTACGTGATATACCCGGAATAACAAAAATACCTGAAGCGAATATTTTTATGTGAAACTAATTTGGTGATAATGAATTTAGATTCTATAGCTATTATATGTTCGTCGTGTGTCTGAAACACTCTGATCGCTACAGTGATGTGAACGACTGGTTTTAGAAGAGAAAGTCTATTAACAAGGTAGGCATAGGTTTCATTAACATAAAACTTCGATTTTAATTTATTAAAACTAATCAATATCATGTCAACAAAAGATGCGAACTGTTACAGTGAAAGTTGGGCTTTGTTGCTTTTATATACGGGGATATGGTCATATTTACTCCCACCAGATACAAATGTGGTATTTACTAACCTGCACCGCATACCGCTATGCACCATATCATTTCCCTACACTTTGATACATTACGTTTTTAAGAAGAAAATAACTTAATGCAAGAATGCTTACTTTTTAATCATTTAAAATGTGTGGGTTTTTCAAATATTTTTCTATTATTCAAACTTTTTTCATTTCTTCGCTTCATGATAAAATTGAGGTTGCATAGAACTGGTTAATTTCATTGGTTAGCAGCATTAAGTTCATTCTTCGTTGCCTTCTGTCGGCACTCTGTCTTACACACAAAGCATCAGAACAAAACCAACCACCATAATCTATTTCTAATTTTTCTACTCTGTTGTCAGATTTGATGGAGAGGCTTTTCTATCTACAAAAGGGAGGCTCGTGAAGTCTTAAAGAGGGCGATTATTTCGGAGATGGAGAAACAGGGTCCATATGGGAAAGGGACCAGCTTAGTCAGGGGACTTTGTTCGTCTGAAGGGCCAGTAACAACACGTATGGCTCGGAACACGGAATCCAGCAGAAATAGATCACTGCGGGGTACCATCACCTGATCGATATTTACATATCTTTCCCATTTTTCATCGTCCTCCTTCCACATTCGACGGATTGCAGGTGTTACTTTTCGTAAAATCTCGTCAGAATTTTATTGCGTTTCAATTTTCTATTTGTCGTCCATGTTGTAAATAATTCTGAAAACTAGATGATAAAATATCTTCATTTTTGACGGAAATAAATATGATATCTTCAGAAAGAAGTTTATTTTCTAAGCGTTTAAAGCAGTACGTTTAATGTTTAACGACTGTAATGGTGTAATGTCCTTTTTTGCATTAATTTGTTTGCATCGATATTTTTCATACATATATAAACGCATCCTTTAATCTCTCATAATATGAAAAGTGGTTCAGTTATGTTCACTTATTTTAAAACATCAATTGTTGTAAGAAAACCTAGGTTGTAGATATATTCATACCACTAGCATTATTTATCAAGCTGAAGACGCTTACATTGCTGCTGCACATGGGTTAAGGCTAATTGTGCTTGTTTTCAGGAAAAAGGTGTTTTGTTTCTATGTTGACCCCCTGGGCAACTATGGACCCGTTGATATACTTTTTTATCCTACAATTGTCCCACATACTGACCGATAACTACATGCTCATACTCACTAATAAAGAAGAGCTTTTAATATTTTATTCAACACGAAAAATACCTACGTTTTGGGAATTTCAATACTTAGTTTGCATATGATTTACAAGTGCAAATAAGAGCTGGAAATGATGTTTGGCAGTAGTGTTAAAATTATTTTATTTACATCTACAGTACAGTGAAGTAGATACATATTGTCAGACCTTGAAGCCAAGTGAACATACTGACCGATAACTACTTCCGGATTTTGTGCTTTATTCGTCAATACAAAATGCTTTATCCGTCAATACGATCACGTGAATTTGTCCCGCATCTGGTCTAAGTTGACCCAGAACTTTAACTTTCCCGCTAAAAAGTGACGTCACATTCACCGGGTTATCATTTTTTACGATATCGAAAATCTTAGTGATATTATATGGATATATATTAAATTGATAGCGGTGTTATCTTTTTTGGCTCATGGCATAGCAGATTCCGTCATATTGACGTCAGCCATTAAAGATAGCTGTTTTATACTGAAACTTGTAACTTTTAACTGTCAATATTTTGATGTTTTTTGGATGAAATAGCTTATAGATTTGTATAATTTCAGCAAAAATGATGTTTTTAAGTTTCGACTAGTAAAATGTTTACGCTGACTTGTTTATGCTCATACTCACAAATAAAGAAGAGCTTTTAATATTTTATTCAACACGAAAAATACCTACAATTTGAGAATTTCAATACTTAGATTGCATATGATTTACAAGTGCAAATAAGAGCTGGAAATGGTGTTTGGCAGTAGTGTTAAAAATATTTTATTTACATCTACAGTTCAGTGAAGTAGGTATATATTGTCAGACCATGAAGCCAAGTGGTTGTGTGCACTTTCATTTCACAATGCTATACTGTTATTAGTTATTGTATTTCCATTTAGACTTACATAAGGCATGAAAACAGAATTTTACTTTATTTCATTTTTTTTGTTTATGATCGCCACAAATAATATAGAAATAAAATATAAGCAATTAGCCACTTGCTTCATAATACCATTATTTCAATTGAAAAATAATTGACTGTGGCTATTTTTATTAACATAAATATTAGATTAATATTAATTTGTATTTTGATTTTTTTTCCTGAAATATTATTCAAATTTGATTATCAATTCAGTTCATTAATGAAGATGAAAACAGCTCCGAGACACACATCAAATGCTTCCAGTACAAAAGCTGAATTTCTGGAACCAGTGAACCGTGACGCTGGTGTGGGAAGAACAAATTGAAAATGCGAACACTTGAGCACCTTTAAACCCTGTCTTTACACAGCTGACTGAGCACGTACGATGTTGGAACATCCCACAAAAGGAACTAATTTCAAGGGCATTAACTTGTATTTAATGATAAAGAGATTGATTACAACTATTATACCCAGGGTACCCCGTGAAAAGAAAATTTTGATAAAAGGTACGCACGACCAGATGGCCAGATCATGCTCGCACCATAAAATGGAAATAAAAAACGTGTCTGATGGATAGAGTGCTAGCTATGGTCATTTCGTGGGGACTGTGAAATGGATGAGGATAATTCATGTATCAAAATAACCACCATATTTCTGCTTGCTCATGTCAAAGTGACACAAATATTCATGTAGATTTTAACACAGCGAAATTTTCTCAGACACATTAAGATATTTTAACATACTAAGTACATGCATATACAATTATATGTTTTAATCTCATTAATGTTTAATTTCGTGAACTTTGGAAAGAACAATGAGAAAGTCACTAATGTCCATATAAGACTCCTACAATACTTCAATAATTATTTTATTGTTTTTTTTATTGAGAATGAGAAAAATACCATTAAAATTAGTAGTCCTGTTCAAATATATGGGAAACAATTTAAGAAGAAGGAACGACAATTTGGATGTCTAAAAAAATCAGCAAAACGTTCCGTGTTAGGGCTAAAACGCTAACGGAACGAGATCAATAATATATGTAAGGAATACAAACTACCTTACACAAAAAGCTAATGCAATCAAAGATATGTACCTTATAAAACAAAGATTTATTATTATCATCCATAAAAAATCATATTAACTAGTGAAACATCTATATCCTCCAAGTATGGAAACCTTTAAACACAGACGAAAGACGTCAGAAATCATAAAATTAGAAGAATTCGGAATGTTACTTACAAGTGTATCGATACGCTAAAGTAAGAAATAGTTCTACTCACTAATTATGCTAATATCGTAATAGTAATTAAATATAAGAGCATTCTCAGTCCCAGGTGTAGTTGCAATATTGCTTACTTTACGATATAGTGTAACTACATATGGGAGCGAGTATGTGAAATGAAGCTTGTTTTTTTTTATTGTGACGATTTGTTTGCTACGAGAATTCATTTTCTCATTTTCTTGAATTATGTTGCTTTAATTAGATTAATAGACTATTTTATGACGAACTTTCTGTTTTGGTGCCTACTTTGACATTCAATAATAGGTAAATTTTATGTATTTAGCAACACTTATCAAGCAGTTAATAACAACTTGTATCAATACTGGCCCTGTTGACATAGCAATAACAATAATAGAGGGATCTTGATGAGAAATTCAAACAAAGTGGCGGGAAAACTTATGTCGTCTGCCAGGAGGACATTGTGACTTTCCTTAACCGGATCTCACCGGGACCAGCATATTTGGCCGATATAGACAGTTTTCAAGATTATGAAGTTTAGATTACTATAAATTAAGAAGGAAAATATCTTACACGGGAATACAAAGAGGTTAATACGGTATACGGTATACCTTTTCATGTACGACCGGGAAATCCTGGCCATCTTGGTGAAAGGATTGACCGTAGTTTGCAGTACTCAGATAGTCTCGGTCCATCCTTGGGTTTTCCTAAGACCAAACCACAGGTTTATTCCATTCTTTATTTATTCGATTTGGTCTTTATCAAACTAGCGCTATTCTTTTATTGTGCGTGATCTGCTTTTTTATATAAAGCATGTGGTTTCATATTGACATGTTTTTTCCATTCGAAATATTTCACATATGACATAAAGAGTCATTATCACAGATTTCCCTGAGCTAATTCATCCGTCCTAAAGACACAATACGTTATTATTTGATTTCTGCAGTTTTAACATTTGAAATGGTATTACTTGCACTGACTCACCTAACAGAAAAAAACTTCCCTCGTTTAAGATCAAAGCAAGTGAGAGCATATTTCCTGTGGTAACATTTGTTTAAAGGAATATCGCAGATTTCATTAATTTGAAAATAAAGCTTTCACTTGTATCAGTGTCCGCTTTGAGCAATATAACTTCATAATTCATTTAGCGCTATCAATTCCCGATGTTCATACATTAAAAAACAAGCAGGGGTGTGTAACCCGAGTTGTTGAATGCATAACACTATTTCGTTAATGAAGCTAAAGTTGTTATTGTTAAAATGTCCTATTAAAACATTATTCATTAACTATAATAGGATAATGAATGTTCCTCACAAGCAATTCCTATCTTAGCCTGCAAGGTGAGCTGACTGGCTCAATAGCCCATGTATGGAACCTGGATAGCGATCTACATAGGATCAGGTTGTCCACAGATGGCAGCACAAAATTAATTTATAATAATGTAAAACAGAGTTAGATAACAAAGCGATTGCCAAATGAACAAGTCTGTATTCTCTCGGTCGATAACGAAACAAATTGCAGAGTTTTGTAATGAAAAGAGCGGCAGCCAAACAACCAACCACATCAAACGCTGTCCTCGATGTGGTACTGACTCGCTACAATGACGCAGTGATGTGTTTTATTGTCAAACATTATCGCTGAACCAATGTTATAATTACACCCGATATAAAAATCTTATCTGTAATTTGTGATGCTAATTAACGTATCTGGAGAAAGAATATGCTTGGTATCTAATGTCAGTCCTCATATTCTGTCTTTCAAACTATTGACGCCGACAATCTGTAAAAAATGATTTTGATAAAAATAACACATTGTATTGTTAATGTATGGAGAGTGTAAATCAACAGAGGTCCGAACTTTTTGTTCCACCGCCTGTTATGAACAAATTTCTCAAATCTAATCGTTTCGATAAACTTTGAATCACCTACAGATCAGATGTTATTCATTTTTAGATAATTTGGCAAGAAATGAATCACGAAAAGAACTACCTCAGAAATATTTCTGCGATATTTGATATCCAAATTGAAAGAATTAAATCCCGAAATTACTAAGTTGTGATCCTCTCTTCTCCTCCTCACTTCCGTAAGGTTAGTCCTCATTTACAGGACAGTTGACTCCTCTTTTCACGTTTGTCCTAAGCCATTTCCTCTTCTTTCAATTACGTAGATAGCTCATTCTACTAAATTTCATTAATCTTACGAAATACTCTCGGCGGCGCTAATGTTGCCTCCGTGATCACCATTAGTGAATCCGTGATTACCATTAGTGAAAAAAGTTCGAATTTATGTATGGATGGATAGCTGATTGTATAAAAAGGTAAAAAACAGGGAATATATTCTTTCTCTATTCACAAGAGTACCTTTTGGACACTCGTTCACAACGATTGAGAATATATGTTCGGTCACCTTTTCATAAGCATGGCGTTAAAATGATTTGATGAAAAAATTCCGTGTACAATATCCTTCTGAATTAACACGTGTCTTTTAACTGTTTGGTGTAAACTTTTAATATGTACTGTACACTTACATAATATTCTTATTGCTGAAATATCTTAACATGTAATTGCGATTTTTGTATTATTAATATTGTCGTTGCGTAAATTCATCTATGTGGTAACTTGTTTGAAATAGTTTTGGTATCAAAATTTGACTGCGCAAGTGTGATTATTGTCTTGTAAGTCTTATAAATGCATCAATATGTTAAAAGGAAGCAAACACCTTAGCAAGTTCAAATGAAAATGATGCGCATTTGATTTTGTAGCTAGAAGACCTGAATAGAACATAAAATGTCATGTTGGCGGCAAAACACACGTGCCTATCACGTGCTGCATTTCCACAGTATTGCACTTCCTAATAAGTACAATTGCCGGCACAGGCTGAGAGCACGTGTCGGATCGTACAGCAAATATGTGAAGACATTGTACAGAGAATGGGAGAAAGCAAATTTACAATCCCCAAGCTGTTAGAATTAGTTCTACTTAATTTAATTTAAACGAAGACTAAAGGACTTTTTAAACAGTGGACGTGCGAGTTAAACACCCCCTCCATGTGAACGTACGCCGGGTTACGTTAGACACGTGCGTTGTGAGATGATATGAAGATTGTCGATGAGTTGCCCGTCTATTCCTGGGACTGGGACTGGGGTTATGGCTGGGTGATATTAATTAAGACAGACTTAAAGTCACCCTGTACGCCATCTCTGTCATGGTGCTTCGCCATGCGTCATGTCAAGAATTTTCAAAGAAAAAGTCTGTTATATTAGTTTAAAATAGTGTATTGTGCTTAATTAGTTTATAAATATGGGTTCAAGTCATGTTTATGTAATGGGAATATGAAAGGTACGTTCATAATTTAGATCAATTAATATTTTATTAAAAAACAATAGTTATGCGAATTATCATTATATATTTGAGAAATTAGTTTTAACAGATATCTATGATACGTTTAAAAAACAACAATGCACTATGTAACATAATGAAAGCGTATGAATAAACTTAAAATATTATAATAGCAGAACCAGGCGTCCCGGAAATGTGAGCATCCCCACTGATTTATCGTCGACTTATTATGTCATACTTATCTGTATAAAATGTAGGTTAAATCTTATAACAAACAATGGCCTGGATTTCTGATATTAGAAATGTAAAATAGGAACTAAGCACTCTATTCCGATATGAAGTTATGTTTGGTATTTGTGAACGCCTGGTCGTACATACCGGGTTTTCCATTAATTTGATATTTGAGGTTGTTATTATTGTTTTCAGATTATTTATTATTCCTGTTTCTATTTTAATCCCAACTTTAATTACATTACTACAGAATTTGATGTATTTGTCTTAAATAAAAGTACCTTATAATTAGCACAGATCACTCATATAGTGAAAATATTCAGTACCGTCCAATTACTTCTGTGTTACATATATGGAGACAGATTAATATATTGTACTTGTTTCTGAACCCAACCTTTTATGTCATGTATGTTGTACTGTAACCTTATTGAATAAAATATTGTTTAAACTAAATAAAACAAATGTGAAATTACATTTTTACTTTGATGCTAAAGCATGACGTGGAAGAGTAACGGAGCACACCATTTGGTGTTTAACCTAGTTAGGGTGCCTTTTGATAAGTTGAATTATATATAATGTAGAGATAAATATAGGTTATCCGCATATACTGAAAATGATTTGTTTTATTCAATTAGCCGGTTTCCAGCATGCAATAATGTTAAAGTGTTATTATTAGGGGTAATTATAGGCGTGTAACAGTTTTATCAGCGTGACTACCAGTAATTATTCCAATCGATATAAGCCAGGCAAAGAAATAAATTTATCGGGATATCTCTAACATGCATTTTCATTTTCCTTAATAATTTTTTATGTCATTGTAATTATATGTTGGTATTTATAATTAAAAACTGGCCATCTGTGTAACAAATACGTTGTCATCACATACCATATCGAGTGTCGGTAAAGGCTATAGCGAGTCGTCCACCTACCCTGTGCCCTGGACGACTCATATACATTTGCATAGGCAAGTCAAAAGTACGTCAAATAACAGCTTTGAGTCATTGAGTCAACAGAGATGAAGTCAGATGGGTCAGATAAAAAAACCAATATCCATGGTGATCAAAAACAGGTATAATCTAACACGAGTTATATGAAATAAGATGTATCTTTATTGTTACACTCTGAACGACTGTTGTTTCATGGTATGATCAAATATATACAAACGATAATAAAACACCCGTAAAAGTTCGACGGTTTCCCAGCAGTGACACCATAATCAGTGATATCGTTATCAAAATCGCATCTTCGTCTAGGTCGGAACTTGCAAGACCCTTAAACATAGAATCTGTGTACTTTTCGATAACTGAATTTGCTAGGTGCATAGACTTAATGGTAACAAACCCACTCACCATCCCCACTATTCATCGTAGTCTGTAAAATTATATCTAGATTTCATATCAATACATTGTCTATTCAGATCCTGTATTGAAAATAAATTCACGACCAAAGTACCACAGGGAGAAATTGGTAGAAATGGAAGGCCAGATTGTAAGTAATTGATCGGGTTTGTTTTTAACTCAAGGTTTATGAAAATTAGGCAATATCTTTATCGCAATTATGTGATATTTATCTCCAAACTACAAGCTATAAGATCGGTTATGAACCAGAAAATTGATACACCTAAATATGTAAGCGAATTATTTTCATCGAAGGCGCAAATAATTGAAAACGGTGAATAATATTATATTTATATAAAGCAAATCTATGAAAAATCAATTTATCATAACTACTCATGCAGTTAAATGCTATTTAGAAGTTTTTCTTTGAAAATAAGTATTCAACAAATATATTTACAAAATTAATGATAATGCAACAAGACAGCCTGAAGGAGTTGGTATATGCTTCTTAATATGATTTCTTTTCAATCAGAATCTAGTTCTGAATAATGTCGTTTGATTCTGAATACCTTACATAATTATAATGGAATTAATAAACTTTTAATACAAAAATCATTGCTGCTCAAAACATATTGACTTAGGAAGCCATTGGGGAAACAATTTGATGATTTTATCATGAAAAATATTTTGATGTCAATCACATCATTTGCAGTAAATGAATACAGATTACAATTATTTTAGAAAAACTTACTTTGTCGTAATTTCATACTGATGTCAAAAGGGCCGTGCTGTTCTAAGTCATTGTCAATGTCAAAGTTTTGACCCGACTGAATGCGTGATCATGTTAATAGATTATTTTACATGTAAAATACCAACAAGTAAGCAGAAGTTATCTCCCTTTAACAGTGTATTTTAGATGAATTTTGATTTACAGTCCACGCTGATTCCTTAAGATACATTAGTATCTTGCCTATTTCATTGACGATATCATATATAGCGTACTTTGTAATGTATCATCGGTAACCCAGCGCTATATACATTATTGTAAATATAAGTATATACCCTTTGACACTGGGGTTTCCTGGGATGTTTGTATAAATATTTAGATTTATAATTCCATTAAGGGGTTGTGTCTAACCTGACCTTCACCCTGATCTGCATGGCAGGAAATGTCGCAGAAGTAGAAAACGCTTAATCTTTCGATACACCTGGCCGGCCCCAGGAGGATGTTTTGTTTATTCGATCAAAAAAAACATATTTATATGAAATCATTTTTGATTAAGTCTAAACTTAAGACTGATTCATGATCTTGGGGCTTGAGTTTTGTTTGCTTATACTTATACACGAGTCTGAATACTAGGTTTATTTTGTGTTCTTGTTTACTTATTTTATCTGAAATACCGTGAGTGACATGATAACCTTACTAACGAAAATAAAATCTAGTACAGTCCCGAGAAAGAAAAGTAAATCTTTAGTTGTTTGATGTAAGTATGCCATATTTCTCTGGCGTAAAAATTCATATTAAAAAATGAAAAATATAAATAAAAAATGAAATGAACATCCTTAAAATACAAGGATAATGAAACCCTGTGCTTCAGACTAGTAAGTGTTCAATGATTGATCAGCGATATCCAGGTAATAATCTGGGTCAAATCAATGTCGATTCAGCTTAGGTCACTACATTATGGTTATAATGAGAAACATCCAACACATTTACAAGATTCATATTAAAAGCGACATTTTATTTCTGACATATGGCAATGCATAAATAGTCATATTTACAATAAAACAATATTTAAGCGAATTAACAATGAAATATTATCACAACTAGTGTTTATAAAAAGTCAACAACATTGTCTGAACACAATCACTTCAACCGAATCATGTATAACTCCTCCAGAAACGTATCTACCTTCCACACCTCAGTCTGCCATTTTGTAAGCGCATCACGGTCGTCAATCTTTTCCACTCGACATTGTGTATCTGTTAAAATAAAGATTGTTATTAGTTACACATTATACTGGGTCAATATCACCGCGTGGCTTAACATTCCAATTCTGAGTCTAAAACTGATGTCTTTGTGGGTATTTAGCAAGGCTATGACGTCGCCCTTACCAGGTTTACAGGTGGGAAAGGCCACTGTACCAGCGATTAGTACGTGGCAGCGATACAGTTCCGCATGAGAACCCACAGGTGGAGGACTGGAGTAATATGTCGCAACATTTTCACCCATTTCATTATTCCCACATTATTTATAAAAAACGAAATTTTTGCTTGTTTATTTTATTATTAGAATTGCAAAGCCTTATATAAATATCTAAAAAAAACTGGCATGATTTATTTATATCCATTCTGAAATCAATCTGTACTGTTATAATTTATCACAATTGCACCTCGTTCATATGAATGAAAAACAATCTTACCGAAGCATTCCTTCACATGTGTCTCGGTGCAGTTGAATGGTGGTCCTATGAAGAGAAATGAGAAAATAGTCTTTTAAGGAAATCCAGATTACTGTCAGACTAATAAAGTTCTTAACGTTAGAAACAAGAACCCCTGTTTGGGCTGGAAATGTTTAGACATCTGTGCATGTTTCGATACTGGTTAGCTAATAACTAAAATGATAACAATGAAACCAATTAATTTCTGTGATTCAATAATTATGCATTTCGCGGCTAAGAAAAACAAAATAGTATTGCATAACGCGAAAGTAAGTTGTCATGATCTACGGTATGAAAGTTAACAGTTTACTTCACATATAACATTACCGTTAATTACACTAGGGAACAAAGCAATAACTAACATCACATGTAACTGATCCAGATAACAAACCCGCTAACCACATACCAGGGTTATAGCATTACCGCTAAATAACTTGGTAATGTAACTGCTTATTGCATCAGGTAACATCGCTGGCCAAGGTAACCTTACTACTCCGCTGAATGTACTACACAACTGTCTACTTAATAGGTCATTTAACGTATAGATTCACTGAGAAATATGATCCCTAGCAAAATAAAGCGACATAACCTCTAACTAACTACTTTACATAGATTACACCACGAACATAACCGGTGTCAACATCGGGAAACATTCGGTCACTGCACTTAGAAACATAACCGGTGTCAACATCGGGAAACATTCAGTCACTACACTTAGAAACATAAACCGATGTCAACATCGGGAAACATTCAGTCACTACACCTAGAAACATAACCGGTGTCAACATATGGAAACATTCGGTCACTACACTTAGAAACATAACCGGTGTCAACATCGAGAAACATTCGGTCACTATACTTAGAAACATAACCGGTGTCAACATCGGGAAACATTCGGTCACTACACTTAGAAACATAACCGGTGTCAACATCGGGAAACATTCGGTCACTACACTTAGAAACATAACCGGTGTCAACATCGGGAAACATTCGGTCACTACACTTAGAAACATAACCAGTGTCAACATCGGGAATTATTCAGTCACTACACTTAGAAACATAACCGGTGTCAACATCGGGAATTATTCAGTCACTACACTTAGAAACATAACCGGTGTCAACATCGGGAATTATTCAGTCACTACACTTAGAAACATAACCGGTGTCAACATAAGGAAACATCCGGTCACTACACCTAAAAACATAACCGGTGTCAACATCGGAAAACATTCGGTCACTACACTTAGAAACATAACCGGTGTCAACATCGGGAAACATTCGGTCACTACACTTAGAAACATAACCGGTGTCAACATCGGGAAACATTCGGTCACTACACTTAGAAACATAACCGGTGTCAACATCGGGAAACATTCGGTCACTACACTTAGAAACATAACCGGTGTCAACATCGGGAAACATTCGGTCACTACACTTAGAAATATAACCGGTGTCAACATCGGGAAACATTCGGTCACTACACTTAGAAACATAACCGGTGTCAACATCGGGAAACATTCGGTCACTACACTTAGAAACATAACCGGTGTCAACATAGGGAAACATTCGGTCACTACACTTAGAAACATAACCGGTGTCAACATCGGGAAACATTCGGTCACTACACTTAGAAACATAACCGGTGTCAACATCGGGAATTATTCAGTCACTACACTTAGAAACATAACCGGTGTCAACATAGGGAAACATTCAGTCACTACACTTAGAAACATAACCGGTGTCAACAACGGGAAACATTCGGTAACTACACTTAGAAACATAACCGGTGTCAACATAAGGAAATATCCGGTCACTACACCTAGAAACATAACCGGTGTCAACATCGGAAAACATTCGGTCACTACACTTAGAAACATAACCGGTGTCAACATCGGGAAACATTCGGTCACTACACTTAGAAACATAACCGGTGTCAACATCGGGAAACATTCGGTCACTACACTTAGAAACATAACCGGTGTCAACATAAGGAAACATTCGGTCACTACACTTAGAAACATAACCGGTGTCAACATCGGGAAACATTCGGTCACTACACTTAGAAACATAACCGGTGTCAACATCGGGAAACATTCGGTCACTACACTTAGAAACATAACCGGTGTCAACATCGGGAAACATTCGGTCACTACACTTAGAAACATAACCGGTGTCAACATCGGGAAACATTCGGTCACTACACTTAGAAACATAACCGGTGTCAACATCGGAAAACATTCGGTCACTACACTTAGAAACATAACCGGTGTCAACATCGGGAAACATTCCGTCACTACACTTAGAAACATAACCGGTGTCAACATAGGGAAACATTCAGTCACTACACTTAGAAACATAACCGGTGTCAACATAAGGAAACATTCGGCCACTACACTTAGAAACATAACCGGTGTCAACATCGGGAAACATTCGGTCACTACACTTAGAAACATAACCGGTGTCAACATCGGGAAACATTCGGTCACTACACTTAGAAACATAACCGGTGTCAACATCGGGAAACATTCGGTCACTACACTTAGAAACATAACCAGTGTCAGCATCGGGAATTATTCAGTCACTACACTTAGAAACATAACCGGTGTCAACATAGGGAAACATTCGGTCACTACACTTAGAAACATAACCGGTGTCAACAACGGGAAACATTCGGTAACTACACTTAGAAACATAACCGGTGTCAACATAAGGAAACATCCGGTCACTACACCTAGAAACATAACCGGTGTCAACATCGGAAAACATTCGGTCACTACACTTAGAAACATAACCGGTGTCAACATCGGGAAACATTCGGTCACTACACTTAGAAACATAACCGGTGTCAACATAGGGAAACATTCAGTCACTACACTTAGAAACATAACCGGTGTCAACATAAGGAAACATTCGGCCACTACACCTAGAAACATAACCGGTGTCAACATCGGAAAACTTTCGGTCACTACACTTAGAAACATAACCGGTGTCAACATCGGGAAACATTCGGTCACTACACTTAGAAACATAACCGGTGTCAACATAAGAAAACATTCGGTCACTACACTTAGAAACATAACTGGTGTCAACATCGGGAAACATTCGGTCACTACACTTAGATACATAACCAGTGTCAACATCGGGAAACATTCGGTCACTGCACTTAGATACATAACCAGTGTCAACATCGGGAAACATTCGGTCACTGCACTTAGAAACATAACCGGTGTCAACAACGGGAAACATTCGGTCACTGCACTTAGAAACATAACCAGTGTCAACATCGGGAAACATTCGGTCACTACACTTAGAAACATAACTGGTGTCAACATAGGGAAACATTCGGTCACTACACTTAGAAACATAACTGGTGTCAACATCGGGAAACATTCGGTCACTACACTTAGAAATATAACTGGTGTCAACATCGGGAAACATTCGGTCACTACACTTAGAAATATAACTGGTGTCAACATCGGGAAACGTTCAGTCACTACACTTAGAAACATAACCGGTGTCAAAACCGGGAAACATTCGGTCACTACACTTAGAAATATAACTGGTGTCAACATCGGGAAACGTTCAGTCACTACACTTAGAAACATAACCGGTGTCAACATAGGGAAACATTCGGTCACTACCCTTAGAAACATAACCGGTGTCGACCTCGGGAAACATTCATTCACTACGGTAATATAACCTATAACGTCAAAAGAAAATGTTACCCAGGCCAATAGGAGGATATATAGCCGCTGCCTTAACCATAAACCATTATCTCCTAAGTCAACCAAAAGCTTTACCGCTATCATCAAAAAGGTTATGTGACTATTATTTATACCAAACCGCCATCGTCTCAAGTTTATCTATCCGCTAACTGTATAAGGAATTATAACCACAGTTATTTATTGGTTAGATAACCGCTAACTATATAAGGAATTATAACCACTGTTATCTAAACGTTAGATAACCGCTAACTGTCCATGGAATCATAAGCACTGTTATTTTAAGGTTAGATAACCGCTAACTATTTTAAGGTTAGATAACCGCTAACTATACAGGGAATAATCACCACTGTTATTTAAAGGTTAGAAACCCGCTAACTGTACAGGGATCATCACCACTGTTATTCAAAGGTTAGAAAACCATTAACTTTACAAGGAAACAGAAACACAAAATGATTTAGTAAGATTAATACCGAATGCATCATGTAACATAATTAGTCAATGTCTCAAGCACACAGCGGTTAGATACACTCGGTGATTTAGCCACTGTTTACTACATGTTCATAACTACAAGTACCTACCTCCAAAATATGTGTTGTCTACTTTGAAACAGTCGAGTAAATATCTTGTCTCGTTTGTCATGATAGAAAGAATAATGTCAGCATACCTATTCAAAACAAAGAATAAAAAGGGAAATAAATTATGTGTGAAGACGCTTTGATAATTAGAGTGTTAAGACTTAGGTGTGTGCTGTATGTGATCGCCATGCGATTTCCACCACATTTACCAAATATTGCTATAAAATAAATCACGGGTTTCAAATGATAAGACTGAGGAAACGATTTCAGATGTTACGTCACCGTAATAGTGTGTACCTTGTACCAGTCCCTCCGACAGACGCTATGAACCAGGATAAATGTTTCAACGCATAAAGAAATGAATTTAATCATGGATGTCAATCAGCCATTTACCACAAAGAATTACAACACCGCACTGACTAACCTATCCAATCTCCTTATTGATCTAATGCATTGAAGTGCGCACATTCAAAAATACATTTAAAATTGGAAAAAAAAGTTATTTTGACAAAATCACAAAATCAATCAATTGAACTGTATCTGAATACTATTTATGGGAATAGAGTGTGAAAACCCTTATCTGAAGGGTGTTTTTTTTTTAAATCTCTACTCTAAATATACGTTCTGTTAAATGTTATATGTAAGAGAAATAGAAGTATCATAATTATATGAGTGTCTAATTGTACAGCCTATGAGATAAATCGATACATATCGAAGCTATGGTGTTCGCAAATTCAACTATCAGAAAGAGATGCTATTTGTAAAACCCTGTTCGATGCATCAGAAATATTGTGGTTCCGGACTCGGAGATTATAAAGTACATTTTGTTTCCGGTGGATTTATTACAAACGAGTAGAAATGTGTCTTACTCTTGTCTCTTCGTCACGGGTATAGCAACAAATGAGCCTCGGTCCCAAATACAGTCGAATTCTCCCAGTTCTTTTCTGTAAAGGAAAACACATCAGGATATAAATCAAATTTGAAGTCTCGCAAATAATTGCAAAGTACAGTTCGACCTTTATTTTATAGGGTTTTAAATTAATAAACAAGAGGTCCTTGGGCCTTAACGGTCACCTGAGTTCAGATACAGAAACAAAAGAGAAGAAATCTTCAGAACAAGATTTTAGAAGTTAAAGTCTATTTGATCCCTTTTGGTCCCGCCCCTAACGCCCCATAAGGTCAGTCATGGAAAATTTGTTGATATGATTCAATGGCCATCTCATGGGAATTATTCTGACAACATTTGAGTAATTTCCTATAATAAATGATCAAATAATGCTCAAAAATGTGTTTTACCTACAGAAACATTAGTAAACTTAAACCCCCTCCTCAGTTGGAAACGCGAGACCCCATATAATTCACAATTTTTTTTAGATGGTCTTGAAATCTTTCTATCTCTGAAGAGTATTTGATTATACCACATCTGTGAGTGGAGAAGATTTTTTTTTTTAAATTTCAGCCATTTTTACCCCTTTTGGTCCCTCCCACAGACCCTTTGGGTTGGGGATAATATAATTCACAAATTTGATTGGCCTTATGCATAAGAAGGTTTGTGCCAAATTTCATTGAAATTGCTTCAGCGGTTTTTGTCGAAAATGAAAATTGTTACGGACATACGACGCACAATTAGAATAAAATCCAATCCAAATGCAGGCCAACTAATTCCTGTGTATTGTTTTGTGAGGTAACGTAATTCCTATACTGATTTCGTAATCGTTTTGACTAGATAATTCACAGAAAAAATCACCGAGTCTATTATATGGTATCAGACCAAACTTATCCTACATAACAGACAAGCTAGGTGGTAACTCATTCTAACTTTTGGAAAGATAGTCTGGGTAATTTTTAATGTATCGGCACCCATTACTTTATAAACATGTTATCAACTGAAAAGGGCAATGTAACATTATGTGGACTTCAAATGCAAAATAGTTTTTACATGTCTTATATATGCCTGTCAATAATGATACGGAACCGATGTGAATATAAATATGGCTTACAAACCTTTGGAGGTTAAAGAAGTCTCCGACGTAAAGTGACAGTTTTCTGTCTGTGGCCTTAAATAAAAATACAAAAAACATGAACAATGATAAAAAGTATAAGTACGTGTATAAATATGTACGTGTATAAATATTTATGCTAATCTCGCGACACGTTCTTACAAAGACATAATTTCTGTAAATTTATCTGCCCAGTAGTCTCCAAAGTTTAAACAAGACACACTTAATGACCTGATTTAAAGCACTCTGTGCAAAATATCGCTGCATCACGAAACTATTTCATTGATAAGTTCTTCGCAAATAATATGCAAAAAAAAACCCGAATGTGTTTTATCTATGTTATTTCTAATGACATCATTTAAGTCTGTGTCTAGTTACATGACTATTTAATTATAAAGGTAATATATTGCAATCATATTTAATTAAGCTCTACAATAAATAGACCTCAAAGACATTATAAATCGCCTAACTAGTTATAATTAGTACACCTCGGGAGACTGTCGACTTTCTGTTTGAATTTACTGTCATATATTCCCACTTATTAAATTCATAACAGTACAATCTAATTGGCCGAGATTACAAAATATAATTGCAGTCGCTTTAGTAGACTTGGTCACGATCTACCTTAAACTGTGTAGATAAATAGTCATATAAGTTATATATCAAATAATGGAGATATCGATGATAAGGCATGTTTCTAGTCACGTGATTTATCAGTATTTAGCACAGGGTGTTGTTACGATTGCTATGATTGGCTAATTTAATTAAAGCTAAGATATAAGATGGTCTTATACAGAGTCCAGTGCTGTTCAATTTGATTTTTTTTAATTAATTGTATAATTTTAAGGCACTGCATCAACTAATTTGCACTTTTACTAAAAATTTCAAGGTTCCTAGACAAGAATTTATTCAAACGTATTTCCATTAACAACATGATGTAATTATCAAGTCTGTGGTAAATTTTAATTCTGTAAAGCATTTCTGAATGACTGTTGTTGCGAGATATCACGATCTAAAAGATATATAGCTATTTTCGTACGAATAAAAGAAGAGCGGCCTTGTTTGTTAATCATATCGCTGCTTACATACAGTGAATACATTGTAACCAGCAGTACGTGTGATCAACAGTATCAAGTGTTACATGGACTGCTTTCAATAATGGGTCCTCGAAGGTCGCATATATATTAAAATGTAAGAAGCATCATGACCAGATGTTAATTTGTTCTTTGATTTCCTTATATGATTATATTGGTATTAAGATATGGTATAAAATATGGCAAAGAAAGTTACAACATCAAGTTAAAAGTGAAGCATATAGAAAGAAAAAAATCACCAATTATATAAATCAAACACAACGTGACTGTTGTGTATTGTGAAACCGAAAAGTTTATTAATGTGCAAAACATTATTAGCCATTAACGACCTGAAATGTCATCAACATATTCTTAAGATAAATGAATGAACATATACAATGAGTTCAATGTGAGAAAGATTATTACAATGTATGGATAACCAAGCTGTAGGTTTATTATTATTTTGTATCTTGAAGACAGTCAACATTTTGACAATACCTTGAGAAGTTTGCTCTTAACGTTGTGTCTGTATTCGTTTGTATAAGGAATATTGTCTCTTTCGAAGACTTCTTTACATCCGGTTTCAGAGCAGTCACAACCAACCACCTCATGCCCTTGGTCAGCTAACCTGTAAGACAATTGGAGTGAAATCTGTTTGTATTGGACATTTCAAACATTCGTATTTCATCAGATAAATCAAGTACATTATTGAAATGATAAGCTATAACAAGATCACTGAGCGAATTCTCACTATATCATTTTAAGTCAAATAAGGGCCAAGACATTTTACAAATAACACAGTGTGCCTATATCAGGCGAAAACCTGTTCTATCGTTACTTCTTTTCGATTTGGTTGATTTGCTTGGTTTAATGCTTAAATAACAATAAAGGTCATTTAAGGATGTGCCAGGTCTATAGATAGTGGAAGAAAGCCGGAATACCTAGAATGCAAACCCGCTGATGTTCACTTATATCAATACTTTTCCACTGCCCCACATGGGGCTCGAACATATAACAAGTAAGTGGAGGGCTTGTGGTAAAATGTCGGAACATATTAACCACTGGGCCATAGCTCTAGTCATGTTCTCAAACCAGCACAGTGTGTGTTTATCATACAAAGAAATGTTTTATCGTTATTCCTTTAAAGTGAAAAGTCGGGCAAAGGAAGGCTATAGTCGGTAAAAATGATGTCAATATATCCAGTACAATTTCTCATGAAATAGAAATTTCCTGGCGAAATCGCTCTGTATGCGAAGAAATTTATATTATAGGAGTCCTAAAACCTCCTGGCTATGTCCTTATTCATATTTCCATAAAAAGGGTGTTTAGCTAATTGTCCTTACCATTTCAGGTCAATGCTTTTCCCGCACAAGGGTACAAAGATACGTAGGTTTGTCTTTCCATCTGTTAGCCGATCGATGTGCTTCTCCAACATACTAGAAAACGACAATAAAAAATGAGAAAACGCATTATGAAATTCCAATATATAACCGGAGTTACGCATGGGACAAATCCATAAAACAATCAACTTGATGTACAAATTATATGTATAATTGTTTGATATAATTTTGAAGTAGTCGCCTCTGATTTTCTATTTCCTTCGTTTCAATAACAAATATCCTGATTATACTTCATTTTCTTCATTTCGCATATTGTGGCTAATCGTTGGTCTAATTACTGAACAAAAGCACCTGTATTCCGTCTTTACAGAGTTACCTCCCTGGCGGGTTGGTAGCGATTGTAATGTCATTATTTTGTGAGCGAAATTCACGTCTTTTTCTCTGAAATCTTTGCTGTTGCGTTTGCAAACACATGACGTCACAATGGTTAGTGGCTTACAATTAAAGGTTTATTTTGGTGCGAGACTTCAGAAAGCCGAGATGACGAGGCTTTGCAGAGTCATCTTTGCTTTTATTGTCGAAAACCAAAAAATCCCACTTGTTTTGTATGATCAGACCGTGTATTCTTTATATTCAAAACATTCAAAACGAAAGCAAATTGGCAGTTATTTACTTGGGTTCGCTCGAAGCGAGACGCTTCTTTGCTGCGGAGGAACAGATTCATTCACTAAACCGAATGAGAGTTCACTCCTTTTTATATAAGCGCATTCGCAAAAAGTTCCAGTAATTCTATGCAGTGTGTAATATTACTAAAACAATATAAAACACTAAAAAAATCAAAAAACTACTTTACAATACATACCTTTGCTATGAGCAATGAAAAAAGACGACACCCTAATACGATTTACCGTAAAAATGACGTCATTCCGGTGAATGTGACGTCACATTTTGGCGGGATTGTGTATGAACGAAAGGTTAAAGTTCTGGGTCAAGATAGAAAAGTTCCGTCAGATATGGAACATATTCAGGTGATCGTATTGATGGATAAAGCATTTCGTATTGACGGATAAAGCACAACTTTATCCGGCAGTAGTTATCTGTTAGTATGTGGTGCAGTTGCAGGATAAAAGTCGGTAATATGCATGTAGGGGATGTATCAGTAAGCACTTACGGATGGACCTTTGGGACATGGAACTGTGTCTGTTCCTTCTTCCATCTTTCATTCCAATCACTACAGGACATTTCTGACGTATCTTCATAATCCCCGAATTGGTTGATACGTTTCTTCTCGATGGTATCTGGAACATACAAAATATCAGTGTACTATCAGAGTTAGTGTTTTAAGGGGTGCCTGATTTGAATGGTAGAGAGGGAAGCCAGAGTACCCAAAGCAATACCATCGATCTACACCAAGTGCCTATCGATCACATCACTTGTACCTTGAACTTGTGATCCTTTTAGTGTGATCAGTATAACGTCCTATCAACAGCTAGATTCGTTTAAGGACGTGCAAGGTTTAGATAGTGAAGGTAGTTGGAGTATATGGAGAAAAACCACCGATCAGCGTTCAGTACACGGCAAATGTCTCACATGAGATTAGATCTTGCGCCTTAAAAGTGGAGGGTTTGTGGTATTATGTCGTGATCTACAGGTGAAGCGCTAAACATTTGCAGCAAACGCTCTAAACATGATCGAATTCTTGACAAAAATGTCCACTTCTAAAAATGTAAGTATTCGTATTAATCCGGAAATAACTATTTTTACATTATATCTGAAATTATTTCGATACACATTTCATTATACTGAAAAATACAATCTTCACACATTCAAACTTTGACACATTATTAAATTAAACGTGATGAATGACTGAAAAAAATAATATCACTATATAGCTTAAGAAGACAATTAGGCCTATGGCTTAACATTCATGTTGGCTTGACGAGATACTAAGATGTGTATCCATATTGATTTAGAACTACATACCTATAACCTTTATTTATCCCATAACTATGCATGTTTCACAATGGAAAACCGATGTGATAAATTTCATAGCAGTTGGTTATCGTTTATGTTTACACACTCCAGTGTGTAAACACCTACGGCGCCTCTTGATTGGTCAATTCCAAGATCACTTGATTCCGATTGGCTCTCAACATCGGGCTACTTTTCATAGCGCATTTTCTTTTAAATAGCATCGTATTTAATTTTTAGCAGGTAGTTGATTATACAAAGTTTAAAACAATAGAACATTGGCTCTCTATTTAGGCACTATATTTTATGGTGGAAAGATACATGTATCACTACACAATGTATGGTGGTAAATTTCCCTGAATGAAGACGAGAAAATGGTCACCACGGTATAACTATAGAACTAAAGTTATGGGATAAAAACGTTCCCTAGCGCGTGACTGTTGTTTATCATGTTTATCGAACTCGAGTTAGTTAATTTTCAAATTTTGAAAAGACACGAGCTTTACTAGTGCATTGGCATTTTTACAACATCTGGTACAGACATCACAGCGTCTCGCTGTATATAGGGTATGTAATCATTGCACGATCTCTGGCTGCTAGCATTATAAAATTGTAACATAATGTATCTCTCTACAAAGGACTGGTCGTGAGAAATTCGTTTGATCTACGTAGTTTCTCAGGTGTTTCATAAACAGAAAGGGACATGAGCGCTGATACGGTAACCAGTTAAGGATGTCGGAGATATGGTCACGCTTTACCAGTTATCATACATTAATGATATCAATTCTGTATTTATTTCGCCGAGTCATACCCATAGACATCTAGATCTAGATATTTAATTTTTTTGATATAATATGTACGGATTATCTCACGAGGTGACACCTAAATCCGTCGCATTTTTGTATTAATATGTAGGATGTACCTATATATAACTCTGTTTGAGTTTACGATAAAATTTGAGCTATGACTATCCATAAAATTATAACTTTATAAAATATTAAAATATTTTTTCAGAGAAATTTTGCAAATCATTCAGGAAAATATGATGTTTTAATTTTTAAGTTCCGCTAGCATCCACCCATGACTTTGGTGATAAATTTTCAATGTGCTATATTATGGCATAAGTACTCCGGGAGAATTATTGATTATTCAGAACATTGATAGGCACTACAGAAAATTGAAGAGTCATGCCAAGTTGTACTTATATATCACTATGTTTGCATTCCATACGCGTCCCCATATTGCTGAGTCATGGAGCGCCGGTTTCCACATGAGGACGTCAGGGAGAATATGTTACTTTCTCACCTCTACTTTCTGCATAGCAGATTATGTTTGAACACATTTTAGCAGAGGCTTGGCGAAAAAGAAATTAAATATCTCATTTCACGATAGTAAGATAGCATGAAACATCAGGATGGATCTGCCACCATTACTAGGCAATTTATCAAATTCTCCAAAGTCATAGTGATACCATCACACGATACCTTTATTTCCCAAACCAAGAGTATCAATTTTCATTAAGCATCATTAAACTGCTTCTGGGATCGTAGAAAAATACATGACATCATCATTTTTGTTTATTTATATTTTAATTTTTGTCATTTTGTCAGTATTATTTCACAACAGGTTCTTCCAGGACTCATCAAAATAGCTCCGTCAAATCATAATAACGACGAAATCCAAAGCTCAAAATAAACAAAACGGTTTTAATAGTCGTTATGAAAAATGATCGGATTAAAAGTGATATCATCCTTCGAAGATGTATTATTAAAGTTTCAGAAAACATAAGGAGAAACTCAAATTTCAAGAACCTTCCGTATCATATCCATTTCTGATTTATAAACGAAATTGCTGATATATTTTTTATATCACAGAAGAGTTCATGAGTTCTTAAGAACCTTATTCACACCTGACTAAATTAAATTACAAATGCATGCCCGATAAATCATGTTTGATAGTGTAACATATGTAAGTTATTTGCATATTATAAGAAAACGATGAAGACATTTCAATTCATGATGTTTGTACATATCTACAGGTGTTTTTACAGGTGTGATGGTACCAGTAGCCATTCAACACAGGGTGCGATATCACACACGCTTGATGAGCATCCGACTGAATTAGAAATCTGCCATGTCACTGCCGGGAAATGCTCTCTAACCTGGTACTGCTTGGTATCAGATGGTCCCCGCACCCGTCCACCCGAGATATTGATGGCCTAACTAATTCGGATGCGCTCGTGCATGAATTCCTGGACTGGACTCTGCATTGTTCATGTTTTATATCCATCCATAGACGTTTTATACACATCCCAACAGAAATCCAAAGGATTAAAAAATTCATTTATAATATTTATTTTATGACATGAAATACCTTTGAAATTATCTTCGGTTGCATGTAGGAATGTTTAGATTATCAAAACCATTCATGGTAGTGCATGTTATTCATACTTGTTATCCATTGCGATTAAAGCAATATCACAGCCCAAACTGAATGTCATGTCGTCCAACTCTTTATGGGTGAATAGTAGTTAAAATCCTTACGTAAGTTCATAAAAACACTTTACAAATTAATATTTGTATAAAAAAAACAAAAACGACAGTGCTGGACGCAGGAAAATACCAGTATACTGTAATCATATATGTAGGATCTTACATGAGTGATCATTTCACATGAGATTTTTTGAAACGAGTCTAAGAAGTTTTTATTTTTGCGAGCCTTGCCTTTCCAACCTATGAAAATCGCTCCAGGTCATATAACACTAGTGGCATATGCAAACAATATTACATGGGCGAAATCATTGGATATCAGGCGGATTATGTGATAAAAAGGATGATGATAATAAAAATACAATTATTCAAGAGTAAAATCATGAGAGATCAAAAAGCACATTTGTTCAGTTTTGTGGATATTACTTTCCTTATACATGTATATCACGAATTGTCTTGTAGTTGACACTTCGGGAACATCTTTTTTAGAAGAAAGAATTTTACTTCGTATCATAGGGAAATAAATACATGGCGTTGCCCTCACACAGGAGAAAATCTCCATTCGACATATCCACTTTCATACTTAAATTTAAAGGTCATTTTAATTCTCATCATTTTGGCAGATATAACATTGAAATAAATTTGCTTTAAGAAAAAAATAAATTTGATTGTGTAGACCTGAAAAGATGAAAAGTAAACACTGTTTGGTGTTGTCTAACGTCTAACGAGGTATACTGTATAAACATTTAAATGATAATTTTTGTTTACAATTTTATTTAAGAAAGCCTATTGACACTGTATATAAAAATGTTTAACCAAAATAAGAATTTCAGCACACTATCTGAATATTGAAAAGGGTAGAAAACAAAATATCCCACGAGAGAATAGATTGTGTACATGTTGTGATTTAAATGAACTTGAAGATGAATATCAAAAACTATTACAATGTCCAAGCGTTAACAACGTTAAAGAATTACAAAATACTGGTAAATTTATTCAATTTGCTTTTAAGAAAAGGTCAGAAAAGTTCAAAAGTTGAGACATTTGGCTGGAAATTTAATATCTATTATATAAATCACTCTCCATCTCTTTTGTTATATCAATTGTATATTTTACATATTATAATTTGTACTTATGGACCGTAAGGTCCACGGAATAAAATGAATTGGAAAAAAATAGTAAAATCTAGTATTTTAAGACCTTGTAAGTAGCTTGGTGACTTTGAACTTTACTTGTATTGTTGGCTACGTTCATTAAAACACTACCTTGACGATGTAGTAACATGACATTATCAGTATGTATACTTACTGTGAATAAGCTATATCTTTATGATTCACAACATTTTATCTCTATAACGTAAATATGAGATTTATTGCTGTATTACCCATTATATCATGTGTATGTTACCGGTATTTTTTTTTTTTTTTATAAAACTTCATAAACACAAGTAATCGTATATCGTCATTGATTGGGATGCATGTACGAGTATTTTATTTTATTAATCCATTTTAATCTTGATAGCGAAGGTAATTTTGTATTTGACTTCCATTTGCACAAGTCATTGGTCTAAATATGGCATTATCCTTCTAAACATGTGTATATATAGTTAATCAGAATAAAATGCTCAGTCATTCCATAAACAGGACATCATGGCGTATCAGGTTTATCGCAGAGATTGCCGGTCCCTTGTTCAAATAGTAATTTTATAATGAGACCTTATAACTCTTGTATGTCCATTTATATAGAAAGTTTAACGAGCACTTAACGCTAAATACTAGGTCATATACCGTGTATATACAATACCGCTTGGGCTATATATATATATATGTTGTGTTGTTGTAGACCGCTTAAGATTTTGCTGAATCATGCTGGGGTTACATAATAAATCACTTCGCACAAATTATATCTATTTACTCTAAACTAGAGAATTAAAAAAAACTTGAGCCTTTAGTCATCTTTTCAGTACCCGACATCCCTCTTTCTTAGTTTTATTTTAGAACTTTTGTAATGGTATAGTTCTGGTACCCCGCTATTCCTGGTAGATACATAGTGAGTTACATGGTCCTGGGCTATAATTACCACTGTTACTATTTAAATTGATGTCACTCTTGATATAAAAGGACGAAATAATATCATTCGTTTAGTATGACAGCTGATCAAGTTACGTTAATTGGAAGGTTATATATATTGCCTCAGAACGGCTTATAAATACGTTACCGTAGTTAAATACATGGCCCACTGTTACATTGTACACGTTTTACATTGTATAACATGGTTCGTATGTACTTATAAAGGCTGGCTAACAATGTAATATATTCAGGGGGAAATGTCGAACATGAGTTTTCATATTCAATAAAAATATAGTGTATAAATATTTATAAATCAGATCCATGTTCAAAATATCATTTAAGTACATACGATACAGGGTATACTTTACCATGCACATATATAACGTTATTTAAAAAAAATAATTCAAGGTAACGAAAACCTTAACGCTGAATGCATTTTAATACACAGTGGGTAGTAGTTTTGGAGTAAAGCCGGAGTACCCGGATACATACGTACTACCGTCTTTAAACCAATTATTAGCAACTTCTTCAGATGTGTCGAAAATACGCGACTTGAAAAGAGCTAGAGACATCTTAAAGCTGCTCCACCGCCGACAGAGCAAAAATGATAGTCATCATTTGAACAATAATTGATGTTTTATCGTGTGTATATATGCCTAATTAACACAAAAAAATAATATAAAATAATTTATTTAGCCTTTGGTGCATGCGCAAACAGTACTTCATTCCATATAGGATATAGTGCCACGGATTTTCTTCGGGATGCAATCAATTATTTTTCATATTTTTTACTTGAAGTAAAATTAAAAGCTCAAACTTTTCAATGGGGATTATGGTGTACAGTAAGTAATTTTTGCAACCGAAGAAAAATACTCAATCGTGTGCTCCTGTTTTTTATAGTGAAAAAATACCATTTGTCAGCGGTGGAGCATCTTTAAGCACTTATTAAAACATTCCTTTATGTGACTTTGAAAAAAGCTAGAGATATCTTAAGCCCTTAGTAAAACATACCTTTACGTGTTACTTTAGGCCTCTACTAAACACTACCAAGCACAACTCACAGTTAGAAAAGTCCCTACAAAAATCAACATGTCGTTCAGGGGTTGTCACCAACGCTAAGGCAATATATACTAGAGCCTACCAGAAGCATTGTTTCATTGAATAATTTTTACACTGGCCATAAATGAAAAGCAAGAGATACACACACATATGTATTCCCTTGTTATCAATTTTATTTACCACACCACTAATTACAGGGATTTTAAAATTATTTGCTGCTTATTGTAATTATGAACCTTTCGCGAGTCATAATCTACACAAAGTTCATTTAACCACGGAATCGTACTTATCATTTGTGTTTTTGCAATACAAGTTTTATTCATTTAGCAAGCGCGCAAATGATACAATAATACAATGGTCTATCATGTACCGGAATGAATAAATAAATTCACATGGGATACATTTTCAGATAAATTAAGATTTGTATATGACAAATAGTAGGTACAAAGTCAAGACAGAAATGCACAACGATGATTCGAAAACAAGTCTGTTTTGTCCTACGCCTTGTGAATGTTATTGTTGAGTGCACGTCTGCAGGGCTAGTGATCCGAGTGTTATTAACTAGTGGATACAAAAATCGTCGCTGCAAAATACGCCACAAAAAATACCATAAATCAGATACACTTAACGCTCCTTACACGGTAGGCATATTAACGTCATGACCGTGCAGAAGTTACCCAGTAAACAATGTCTGCCGTTATAAGGTGCATCATTTTCTCTCGACAAAAACACTAATCATGAACCGAAAATGTGATGTCATACCTGTTTCGTAAGGCTGTACCAGGTGTTTATACAATAACATGATAGAAATTAAACGTGAGCTAGTTTATATATTATAAGTGATAGCAGCAGCTCTTTCGTAGTTTTTTATATAGGTAAAATTATCTAAATATAAATAAATTTAAAACGCTAGTTAATGTTATTAGTTGAAAAAACTTTTACGAATTTAGAATTAGAAAAGTTTGAAAGGGTATTTTTAGCCAAAAACATAAAACACTGAAAGGTACTTGTATAAGATAGGAAAACGAAGCGAAGCAGTTATCGTTTTAGATTAAACGATCGGATATTTAAAAGGCTATTTTATTCTATTTAAACTCTTCATAAATTGTATCATACATAGATAAAGACAGTGTACAATTTGAACAAATTTTATCGATGTCCACCTACCTTTGTTTCCTTTCGACATGATTCCTTCGGATGTTGGTGATGACTGATCGACTGCGAGTGTCGTCTGCTTCTAAGCGAGCGTCTTTAAGCGAGAAGATCTGAATGGGTTGACCGGAGCTTGAACCTGTGATAAAACTATATGAATATGCAAACTTTGAGAATAATATTTACCCACATAGACACGTGCTTAGGTAAACAATAATTCGCCTCGGTGTGTGTGTGTGTGTATAAATACAACTATTACAAACATAGCGGTTTCCCATGCTCAAGCTAGCGTCAGTACAACAACGCTGTACTAAAAGTACACATAACGCAACAGGAATAAAAAGGTTAAACTAGCAAAAATTGACACATAATCGAAAAGCAATTACTGACAAGAAAGTGAACGACAAAATCTTATACAGTGAGTGTGCATTATACATGACATAAAAGAATACTGATAATCACTTCCTGGAAGAAAACGTCAATTATATAGCCTGGTAAACAAGTCAGGCGCAATGGTATGATGAGCTATGGAATCTTCAATTATGCTTAATAAATTCAAGCTTCAATGAAAAAGGTTGCATTTATAAAAATAAACAAATACAAATTAAAGTTAATTAAGAATAATTGTTAGCAAATGACAATAAAATATATAATAACATATGATGCTTATATAAATTTGATTATATATACGATACGGTGACTAGCGAGAGGACCAACGCTGTAGCTACCTTACTAATTACCTGGTCGCTTGAGAGCCTGTCGCCGAGTAACTCTCTCCACCTTCGCTGTCAGGAATTAAAGGTGTTCGCGCCGTGCCAGCATGACGAAGGGAAATTAAACCCATTCACTGAATTCGAATGCCACGTGTTCTAACCCATGCAGCAAAACACCAGGTATACCTATATATACACACGCGTGTTATGTGACGTGCATACAGTCGGGTACGGTCGGTATTAGGGCGATATTAACGGCAACTCTTTTCATCTTCATGTTAATCCTAAATAGTAATAACCTTCGATTCCGTAACAAGCTATTGACTGATAAAGTGTCCCGAGGAAAAGAAAGGAATTAAAGTAATATGCTTATAATAATATAAAGTAAATGTAGCACACTTTTGGTTAATTCAAAGTCAGAGGAAACAAATGAAATGATATGTTTAAGTATGTAAAGTATACTGACATTCTGTGTGTACTACCGAGGGGGACAATCGAGCGCCTTATCAACCTTCTATCTCATACTATGAACTTAAGTGCACATGCACTGGTGGTATCATGTTATCACTAAACATTCCTCATATATACGAACTCATCTTAGATATGTGTGAATATAGTCCTGCGACATCGGGAGTGGAATCGGAAAATATAGGCTAGTCCAGAATTTGAGCCCGGAACTCTAAAATGTGACTAGGTGTTGTTTCATATTTCATAGAGATTTGTTAAACTATTCAACTATTTTGTTCCTTAATTATTCTATGAGTGAATTACAAACAGGTTACTTTTCACATGACTCTCAGTTTACTTTCTACATTAAAAGATGCATGGCGACTCACTCTATACGACCAATATTGTCAAGAATTTAATACTCGTGTACAAAATATGGGATTGAAAGTATATTTTGCTTGTCAGCATCAAAGTGAGAGATCCTGATGATATTAAGGTATATATGTATTATATTCTCACAATTGAACTTGCAAAATAAATTTTTAAAAGTGGTGCTTTCACCTCACTCTGAATGAATATCAGGAAATTGTTTATAATAATTATTAAATTTTCCAAATAAGGTCAAAATAATCTACCATGATTAAAAAAAAACCTTGATTTATTTTATCAGATCGACTCTATAAAAGCTATTCTCTTCAGTTTATAGAGCTAAGAAACTGCTTTGAAACTGCTTAGAAACTGCATTGTTCGGCCCAATTACTTGGTCGTAAAATAGGACTACTTTGGGACCCAGGCCGTTAATATGACATTAAATTGATCAAACCAAACAAAAAGTGGGATATTGTGTATTATTCTTCATAAAGTCGCCCTAGACACTACACATTTGTAAGACAATAACTCGAAATTTTCATATGATAATAGAAATTATAAAAATGATTGAGATGATAATCATTTTTTGATACATGAACTTGAGATACTGAGATAATAACTCGAAATTTGAAAATAAAAAAAAAATCCTGATGTATTAGTAGGAAGCTTCCGTATCACTGTTTACATTGAGTTGAGTGTAAACAACCCCCCCCCCCCCCCTCCCCTGTGAGAAGGCTTCGGACTTATCCCCTGGCTGAGTGGGACGACTGATTTGCCCCTTGTATAATGTATAATGTGACCGGGTTGTATGTACTATTCCCTGTACGTTTCAGTGAGATATCACTATGATAATGGTCGGAGTTTTAATGTTACAAAAAAATACAACACAAACATCAAACAATATCTTAAAACACTAGCTAATACCGGAATCAACACACTGCATTCAGGGGTGAAAATCCTTGAATGATCTTAGCTATAAAACATAATTCACAACCGTTCGACATCAGATCTCTATATACGACCATTTAATATTGCACTAAGATAGTGATGGTGTCCAAGAGTCCCTGCACCATTGATTAGATGATACCGGTATAAGATATAATGAAAAGAAAATATTTAATCAGCTTTCCGTTTGAAAATACTAGGAAGTTGGTCTGTTTTCGTTGCGTTTTATACCTTGATGATGTTACTTTTAGTAAGTTATTCATTTGAATACTTTCCGGATAGATGTATGACACTTTTATATAAAATATTAACGAGTGCATATAGTAATTTCATGCAGAAAAAATGTAATCCTAGATAAACGTTAATATTGATAATATCTTTAATAAATGTTGGTTAAAATAATTCATCACTCTTTAACGAGTTCACAGACCGGCGTATTTTTTCACTGTGTACATCCAGTGGAAAACATTTATTATACTACATCAATACTTGAGATAAGTTGAGACCTTCAATGACACCCCATCTTATCTGTAGACCATTGTTAAGAGGTATCCTGTGGACGTGACAAGTTTGTGGGGCTACCATGGCCAGCTTTAAAATGTTGTGTCCAATCTATGACATTGCAATTTTCACATCAATAACAAGAGTTCGTTAGATCTCGGAACAATTACTGTGAGTATACTATTCCGATTAACAGAGTACATTCCATTAACATCCTTAAAGTCACAGTTCCTAAAATGTAAGGGAGATATGCGGGCAGGTGAATGATGGTTATAATTCAATAACATTATCCGTGCCATGTTGGCCAGGTGGTTTAAGTGTCTTGGATTTCGTTTGAGCCGGTTTATTGTACACTCGAAATCTTCATGGGTATATTTAGTGTGGTATCACACCACTGACCCGTGGGGTGAAGATTTTTCTATGGGTACTTAGGCCCCGTCAATGGCATTTAAAATAAATCTCCTGGTAATGGGGAAAGATAATATTCTGATATAGTTTAGTGTTTACCGATTTCGTAATAGTATCCGTATAAGAAAATAAGTTTTGTCGATATGATCCTTGTCATCAAAAATAAGTTTTGGTGTTTCAAGAAAATCCAATATCCAATGTTGTATTTGATCACAATTCTTTGAATGGTTTATCCGATGGACACACATTTTTTGTCATATTTTAAAATTGCAATGTAGCATATATCGTATATACTAGTATTCTCAGTGATATTAAGTAAAAAAAATGTGAAAAAGCAACAGAAATTCAAACTATGAAAGTATATGTCTTTTATGATTTTCAAAGACTTGTAGTCAAAAGTTAAGAAGAAGAAAATGGCATTGACATTTTTAGTCTAAAGGTTATAAGTACGTATCTATAGAAGACTATGCAGTTAGTACTGGATAAGTTGACAGCATCATGAAACAAAACCCCTGCAAATTTCGCGAAACTGGTTATTTAAATTGGTTATATGTATTTGGAGTGAAGAAGACTGATCCATTCTGATTTAGACATTAAAGTCGTATAGATTTCTCCAACTGGTCCAATAGGAACAGATTTAGACATTATAGCGTCAGATTCTGGGTTAAACATATTTACAGCATGTAAAAAGGAACAATATGTTATTTATTGACGCTCGTACCCTCAAAGTAGAATCCGGACCCTGGCAGACAAGTTACCTGGTGATGTTAAAGCAAATCTTGAACGCTTGCTGACTCACGGCTGGACTAGCTATGACGGCGCCACCTCACAAACTGTGCCTGGGTAGACCTACAGACAATTAGACATATCTCTGTGTTTAGAGGGTAATGTATACAACAATGACTTTATAAAGGGCATTGTTAGAGCTCGGATCTCACTAATCAAACAAATTATACATTTTTATATTAATGTTTACCTGTTATATCATTTAGCGGTCTCTCTTGCACGAATTGCTTTCAGTGTAAGGTGTGCTTTGTCATATGATGATTTGTGTGCGATAGAATCGTACTACACGGTGTAAGGTACGATACCAATGGACTTAATTGGCCGTAGAATCACTGATTAAATACTGCAAGAATTCTATAGTAGAAATTTCCAAACGTATAATAGCAATTAAAATCATATCAAAAGGAAATTAAATAAAGGTTTATATACAAAGCCTTCCTTTTACTATAATCACTATTTTCTCATACTTGAAGCCCTTTTAAAACAATGTACAATGGTAAAAGACACTGGCTAATACCCGTGTGCCTGGATGCGTGATTGAACTAGATTCGGGAGAAGAATCAGCACGTGTACGATTACGTTTACGAAAACCGATTCTGAATTCTTTATAGCATTTATTCTCTCATGATAAAATGTTTCTACAAATTTGCGATGATGCTGGTAATTTCCAATGGAGATATTATTTCGTTTTGACGTCAGAGATCTCCTTGGTTTTGTTTTATTTATCGAGTTGCTTATTTTTAACAGAACTATGACCAATCAGTACACGAATACTTTTTTACAATGGAATGCATTGCTTTGGTATACAGCATGATTATAAGTATTAAAAAAACTTTGCAAACAAACTTTAATAAACATTTATCAAAACTGTTTGTATATCCCATTATGAGTAAGGGATGTTTATCACCCGTGGGGAGTTTGTGTAATCGGCTACCGTAGCATTACTCTTATATTGTGTCTTGTTATAAACGCATGGAAAAGTCATAACGACTGTTTATGAATTGTTTATTGCAATCTGGAATCTTGAACACTGGACGGACTATGATTCATATGATGGTTTTGGCGGTTTATAAATTGAACTTCAATAAAGTAATAAAGCGAAATAGATTAGCCGGACCTGGAAACAACTGTAAGATTTTAATTTCTTATGATTAACTAACATCCAGATTTTTTCATATTAACCAAATTACGACTAAAGAAACAAATTCATTTAAAGTAGTAAACTAAATCAAACTGAGAGCTTAATTATTTTTTCATCTTCATCTTTTAAAAAGCAGCTGACTAAAGAAATGTACCTTTTATTTCATTTTCCCAATAGACGAAACAGAGGAGAACAGATAATTTGCGGGTACCAAGTTTCACCATCGCCTTCAACATTAATGAGGGTAGCTTTAATTACGTTTTAAAATAAATAAGAAAAATAACAAACTATGACATGCTATCTACTGGATTCATTTATAACTTCATTGCTGATAATTTACATGACTCGGCAAAATAATTGCTTTGTCGGCAGCGCCACCGATTTTTTTCTCAAGGTTAACCTTTGTGAGTCATAGCTATTGCTATCCCGAGTGATAGAAATGACTGTCGGCTCGTCAGGAGGATTACAAGGCATATCATTAAATGATGATGCAAATGAATGTTAATAAAAAAATATATATGAATTTAATGCCTACTTCAGTTTAAATGATTTAGAAAGCGGATGACAATCGAATAGACAATTTACGGACTTTGTTAACTAATAATAAAATTAGAATTAGAATAAATGTATTATTTAAATAAAAATTAATTATCCAAACTGTATGGCGATATTATAAATACAGAGCTGTAGACAAAAAATTGACTGCAAGAAAAGTTTTTCTAAGCTTTACAGTCGTTTTTCATCGTTTAAATCCTTTCCTCAGTCTCAAAGAGAAATTCAATAATTTGTCAATGGAACAATTGTTTGGTGCCTCTTGCGTTATTTATCAATGCCATGGATACTATTACACGGAGATACAGCACGAACATTCCGCAGCCGTCCAAAACACATACGCATTCAACTAACATACCTCCTAAAGAAGAGGTCATCCTCAATGATCAACATCACATTAACACAAAATACAGCAATATCAACACCATCTGGACACCTGAGATTCCAAACAGAAGAAAACAAATCGCACGAAGAGAAAAACGTTTTACGCGCCGTGATCAGAATCAATCAAGGCTTTTTTTCTAACGTCAAAACGATGTATTCTGATTATGCAATTTGTCAAGTGAACTTTACATCAGATACGAACCGTTGAGGTTATGTAAAGTAATTCATTTTATCGGCATTATCTAGTCTACAAACAATCTGTTAGATTACGTGTACGAAAACCGATTCTAAATGCCTTATAGCATTTATTGTCTAATGATAATATATACCCCCTTTTCTCCTCCTTCTATTCTATCAAATATTTAAGTTTTGAAACACAGAAACATTATATAAACCAGGAAGATGTGTAAGCTGTAGTTATGTGTATAAATGTTTTATGTGCTTACTCTGTAATTTGGTCAGGTACCTGACATAACGCGTGAGAATATCGGTGAAATACTACTTCCTCATACATCAAATGTCGAAATAATTACGATTACCGTATAAATCTATAACGCCTACAACTTTCCGTGATAATTGATATCTTTATTAATACTAATTATACAGATTTATGCCTATAACGATGAATATCAGAACACATTACTGATATTCAGTGATGAACTTTATACTGTATATCAGCACTTATTAATCGACTAAGAAATATTAAGTTGATTTTGTTTAATGTCGCATTGACATCCAGGATTAGTAAATAATGACAGAGTGATGACATCGTTAGTAAGACTGTCCCGTTTGGGTAAGAGGAACCAAGAAATCCGGGGTTAGTGGTAGACATTTGGGATTCCTCAGCTCTCTCATGACCGACTGGGTTCTTATTGTAGTTATGTATTTTTGTTCTGTTCCTATAATGCATGATATGGTGCGTGAGGATAGCTTATCATGAGGATCATTAATGGATTTAGAAAATTACTGAAATTACAGCTTAACCACAATATCAACTGAAAGTCAAACAGAGGAAGAATAATCTTAGACTTGAGAAAGGATTCTTCTTCTTGATAAACAATATGGCCAAATGGAATTTACGCTTTGTCGTTTTATGGAAATGAAAAAAAAAATTTGTTCGTGATTGGGCTTTTCTTACCTTCAAGCAAACCAAACAAAAATATTGCACAGAAAAATGTTTTTTAAGATTTCGTTTCCGATTGACTTAATTTTATGCTTATGACGACAAATAATGCCTAATTCTTTGACTAGACGTATTATTATTTGTTCTTTCCGACAGGTAAATGTTGTTTGTGGTTAAGCCCACCAGCTTTGTTGTGGCGGAAAACCAGGATGTAGTGCATTTTTTGTGGTGTCTCCACCTGTCTACCTCACACGTCCTCGACACACCAACAGTTATACTGGGCGTATGCCGATCAAACAAGAGATAAATATATTTAGTTTTAATGTGTTAACTTCTAGACGATGTCAATGATAGCAAGGAGTACGGATTAACCGTACCTGGTCCAACAATCCTAATATAACATTTGAGAACTGTGGTTTATTACACAAATTAGGATAAATAATGGAAAAAATAGGTAAGGAAATGCGTACGCACTCTGTGCTATATGTTTATTCTAGACAGTATCATCCTTAATTTGCATGGTTATACTGGCACCGAAATGCAATAAATTGTAATTGATTGAACTTTCGGTTTCTGTTCATCTGTGTCTGGTTAAATAACTAGTGCTGACAAAGTGGTTTTTGAACACCAGTAAACAGGATATGGAATTAATAATAAATAAGACTGTCACATCTGTATACCACATGGAAATTAAAGAGAGGACCGATCGATACCATTTCAATAAAAATGCCTTGCTATCGATCTACGTTACTCAGGTGTGACATATCCAACTCTGATTAGTCATTGCTTGATCATACTGATAGTGTTCAAGCTTTTGTGTATAGGCCTAAGTGTAAGTTTGATATTAATTTGTCGGGCGGTATGCCGTACAGGGTACACCGACCGAGGTAAAAAGTTAGGCCTTTCTCAAAAGAATTAAAAGTAGAATTAATGCTCTATACACATCGCCACCAAAGAAGCTGTTATAGTGAGTAATGATCTTATCGTAAATAGATCAACAGTAATATTGCTTATTGGTGATAGACTGTCATACGGATAGATAGATAAATTGCTCGTTGTTTGTATACATTATCAAGAGCGTGATCACAGAATACAACAATGACTAAGCACATTTACGAGACCCGGCACACATTCCCTTCGCCTGCCAATTCCGCTCAACTTGAGGAATGGTGGCGAATTATCTAACAGAAGTCTGGTATTCTGCGCATGCCTCATGATCTGGACTTTGGTCAGCAGAACATTAGTGAATTAAAACTATGACCTTCAAAGAAAATTACTGATGTTACATAAACTAAAACTATGAACGGATGTGAAACTGCAATGCAATTTTCCCATCTGCTAATATTGTGTAACGTTATGCGCTCCAGAGAACTTTGTTACTACCTGAGAGGAGAGTGACTTTCATACACGTGTCAGAAATTGGCGTACACATCATTTTCTACGCTGATGAGCACTGACGTAACAGCAAAATTATTATTAAAGAAAGCAAAAGGACTTCGAATTTCGACAGTAAAATCAGTTTGCTAATTTTTGGAGTCACAAAAGTTATTTACTTACCGTTACTACTACACGAACCATCACTTCAACAAGCTCTGTAGCCCAAAGCTCTGTAGCCCAAATTATTTGATATTTTGTTACATACAAGTTATTTATAAGAATAACAATAACAAGGTAAAAATGTGTATAGTCGAGCCATAACCTGTGTTTTTAATTAACTGTCTAATAAGCCAATAGTGGTTTGGTGTCAATGGAATTTTACTGATTAGGTTTAACATGTTTAATGATATGTTTTCAGTTGATATGCTACACTATAATAAAACAAATCTGGAATTTTGAATCAATATGCATGTAATAGTAATAGATTAATGTTAAATTTCATACAAAGCACCTGATGCTTTTTTTTTTTTTTTTTTTTTTTTTTTCTTTTCCAGTGTCGATCTAATTACCGCGTATGTAGTTTGCTATAGCTACGCCACGCGAAAAAACAACGACATGGACCTGCATCGTTACCATAGTTTTACATAGGGAATCTTGCTTTTGTTTGGTGTTGTGAATTCATCTTAGGATTTAATAGAGATGTTCTGAAATTATAAAGTTTATCAATATCTAAATGGGTCTTGAAGGAACAGTCGGTTGAGTATTATCTACATAATAATATCAAACCAAATCATCACCAACTGACATTAGTGATTTTATGGTGATGAAAGGATAAACAATAAAATAATACACAATAAAATATATTTTTATTTTATACATATTACAAATGAAACACAAGGATTATTTCTAGTGCTTAAAAAGTCAATATGTAGGACATGCTAGACTCGTTCTCTCTCTATATATAGTACTTATAAGATATTCGTGTTGTTTATTAAAGTGACCCGAGAATAGCAACATATTTCATAAAGACCACCTTTGGATGGCAGAGTGTACGTTAATGTAACGGCCATGTGCGAACGTGCGTTGGCATTGTATTACTGGTATCACGTGCCCATGACCTATCATCGAATCGTAACAGGGCTATAGAAACACAGCAAGAGGTTAAATTGTATGACGATACATGTCCCAGTTGTTCACACTTCTAAATTTAAATAGAAAAGAACACAATTGACCCGATTCAGGAAGTACCACATGTATCTTGTCTGGAATAAGTTAATATCATCATAATACATTAACTTCGTATTAAGCCAGGTTGTCGAGTTTTCCCAGTTTTCCGTATTCGTATTAACAAAGTTTCACTGTATAATGTTTATGTTTCACGCGTAACGTAATGTAAAATAAACACTCATTTCAGATATTTTTTATAACAGGCCTACCAGTAAGTAAAGGTTGTGAAATTCTCACGAAACAACAATGTAAAATTTCGGACACGTGCCATTGTTAACGCCAGCTTCCGCCAGTACCATCATGACGCCTTCACAGACATTTAGGATCCACGACCGTCTAAAATGTTAAACAATGACATGAATAAAGAAAACGAGGCTATCTTTGATTTGTTATACAGATCTAGGACCAGGGCAAAATCGAAGTAATAACAAAAATATGACACGGACAAATTTATTTTTACGCCTTCTGGTCATCGAAATCAATCATATGTTGGGAAGGAAGTTTGTTAAATGCTTACAGTCAACTCAGTGCCATGCTTCATTGCACTGTTTAAGCCGTCACTCGACTAAAACCATGCATGCTCCAGTTCCCTTGCATCCCGTTACGAATGTGTTAAATAGGCATTAGTCTGACATAGTCGAGTGATTCCTGGAGTGTCAAAGGGTGCATTAAGTCCACAGAAATTAACAAACTATAATGTTGAATTAAAGTATTTTAAAGAATATTTCAAGGGCCACTACGTTCATTTTAACAGTAAAGAAACAACAGTTACTAGAAAACTGTTAATGCTACACTTCTTTAACAACTTTAAACGTATTAATCAGTTGTTAATTTCCATAAAGCGGGTCGTCATATATTTTCCGGGATCGCCCTATTCCGAATTTGCATATTACAGAGTTGTCTGCACTTGCGGGTAGGTTTTAATTGTGACGTCATGTGTGTGTGAGCGTAACGTCATAAGATTTGGAGAAAACGACGTGAATTGCGCTAACAAAATAATGACGAAACAATCGATACCTACCCGCAAGGGAGCTAACTCTGCAATATGCAAAGACGGAATAATTACTGTGCAGTACTGTATCACTACGCTACACGGCAAAATTGCGAAATGAACCTTCAGTGTTATCATGGATTTACAGGGAACCGTGCATTTATTTGAAGTTGTAGCTTCAGTTTAGGCCATGAATATAAATGTTTCAACATTACAATTGTCATATTATTCATAAAATGTTTTGCTTAGGAAACGCAGTGGTCCTGTAAGCATACCCTATTGTGCCCAAAATGACACTCCTTTTTTCACCGACCCTTGACCATCTCTATATTTTATTTTAGACAACTTTATAAGTTTAAATGTTCTCACTTCAGGTACCAGTAAACAATCTCACGAAGCTAAATCAATCACAGTCTAATTGTTGTCTACCACACTCCTTGTAATACTATCCGTCATTTGTCATTGTTTGATATGGTGGTTTGGACAGTCAGTGTGGACAGAGTTTTATATAGTAAGACTGACGAGGGTTATCGTCCTACCAATAGCACTATAGCATGCTATATGATCATAAACGTACGACACATGCTTATGTGGTAAATGAAAGCAAGAGTAAGTCGATTTTTTTTATTATGTCAAAATAAACAGGTATGACCCATTTGATAACTTTCATAAATAAATACTTATTCATTATCAATGGAACAGGTTTGGCAGCGAAGTGCTCACAAAATCAACTCAGGATATTTGGACAAGTAAGTTACTTGTTTGCAGCCCGTATCCCTTCTATGCAGTAGGAATAATAAAGTGATTGGGAGGACCGTGGTGTTAAACACTATTGCAGTATTTAGAAAAAGAATAGGTGTTTATTACCGAATGAACAATGGAAATATGATAGTAAAGATATTGAGGTTGTAGACTATTTTTGTTATTTAGGTTATTTTTTATTTTTTAATTGCAATGGTAAGTTTACAACAGTACAGAAAAAACATTGCTGTAAAAGGCAGAAAATCATTTTATCATCTTAATCGTAAAATGGAAAAATGCAAATTAAATGAAAGCACAAAACTCTCATAGTTTCATACTTATGTATCTTGTATTTTTATTTATGCTTGCGAAGTCTGGGGATATAATACTGCGCCATAAATTGAAAAAACCTATATTTGATGGTTTTGAAGTCGATATTTGGTGTTAAAAATTGGTTAGCAGCACCATGGTTTATTTTTAATTTGGACTTTTTTTTACATAACCAGAATGATTTGTGTTGTTAATATTGGCTTCATTTATTGAAGACCGAAAACTGCATATTGAGGGCTTGTTATGATGAATTAGTTGAACTTAACATTAAAACGCCTAAATGCAAAGAAAATTGGGTATATGATTTAAAAAAACCGATTTATGTTCATTTGGCTTGGTGGTATATGGTATGCACAAAGCGTTCCAAACGAAGTTTTTTTTGCTATTGTATTAATAACGTTTACAAGGTTTTTTATCCAAGAAATCAGAACTAGTTTAGACAGTTTTCAAAGGGTAGTATATATAAAAACTTCGTTGATAAGCTTATTTAACAGGACTACCTCAGCACACATTTAATTTTCAAAATAAAACCAATAATATCTAAGTACAGATTGAATGCTAATTTGTAGATCGTTGTAACTGGTGGAAACAGCGGTATCCCTAGACCTCAATGTTGTGTACTTTTTGTGGGGTTGAGGGTGAAGCCATTTTATTTTGTTATGTTAAGATATTCGAATTCAAGGGTAAAATATTTAAAACCATATTTGTATTGCCCACCGTATGTTTTCAAAATGATTGAATTATTTTGTATTAACAGTGTGTAAGAAATTTTGGTAAATATTTAATTAAGACAATGGCAAGAAGAAATGTACTAGAAGAAAGGCACTTTTAAATAATTAAAAAAATATTCATATAAAATGTAATTAACACAATTTAAACGAAGCAGATTGCACATTAGTGTTGTTATTACCAGTACTTATTGTCTTTTCTTTGCTATTAATTCATGTAGTTTGAAAACTGCAACTTGCAACGGTTATTATGTGATAAGTATTTTTTTCTTGTTATCTCATGGCAAAATTATTAACACATGCTTTCTTGTAATGTGTATCATACTTTGCGTTGTATTACATTGGCTATGATCTCCGCCATCTTCCACAAATGTATTATGTTGTCATATGTAGGTTTATTGTGATCCTATACTCTGTTTGCATTCGAAATAAAATGAATTGAAATTAAACTGTTGTTGTACTGAGGAATTGAAGACATTGATGCAAATTTTAGTATTATGATATGTTTTGTTTGGTTTTTATGGCAGAAAACTTGTATTCAGATGTGTGAGGTAGTATCTGTTTATATAACCACCTCACTATGATACCGTATCTCCTCCATATTCAATATTGAGGTGGATTGTATAAATCAGTTCATAACATGAAATCCATATTAGTCAGTCATTGGTAGACATTCTATGAGAGAACACATCAAGTTCGTGTGGAGTATGCGATGAGACGTTTAAGATTAATATATATTATAGGAATCATAGTTATCAAAATGAAATGCCAATTTACTATATGTAAGACAAATATATGCAATTTTTTAATTCAATCTTGAAAAACTGTTGATTTAAAATCACTAAAATATATTGTTATGCATCATCACGATATGTGTCCTTTAAATATACATGACTACATCACAATAATACGTATAGTGACCTCCTGTTTCATGCATGTATGTCTGACAGTGAATTAAAATGAGAAATATGTTATAATTTTTGTCGCAATGTAATAGAATGTAAGTTTCTCGATCATAAAGTAGTTACAAAGTGATCCATGTGTCCTTAACTTGGTCAACTATAATCAAAAGTTACTTATTGACATTATACATATATACATATGCGACATTTAATAAAATTTCTTTCGAATCTTAAATTAATATTGTATTCCAAACGATTTCAATTATTACGGTGTTTCCTCTGAAGATAAATGCAGCACCATGGTGAATCAACTATGATTCCAAAGTATTTATTATTTTGTTTTCTTGCATTTTATCGGTCTCGTTGATCGACGAATTTGAACCAAATTTTACATGAAAATACAATAACATATCCGTCCGTCAATCAAGTACATATAATTTGAATTGTTTCCAAATGATCTATTTTCATATATAATAAATCAGTATTTTTGTGCACTGGTAAACTGCGCGACGTTGTTTCTCCTTATTTGTTTTGATCATAATTGTTGATACAAAATCTACTTACTAATTGTAGTTTTCTCTAAAACTATACAACGGAAAATTATGGAAAGATTATAAACCAGTTGGTGATTTTTTATAAATATGACAAAATTTGAGAAGGATCGATCCATCAAATAGGTAGGGAAATGAAAAGGGAAAACAATACATACAATATTTAGTTGAATCATGCATTGTTAACCTTCTTTTGGCACGGTCGCGGTACAATTCATAGATAGTGTTGCGACTGGCATTGAATGTATTAAATTCGTTCAATTCAAACCTGTTATTTTAAATTATAATTTAATTTAAAACAGGCACAAACCATACACAGGCCTTTCTGGTCAAGGAAACACAGATGATTTATTATAAAACCTCAATTTATACAATGATCCGCGTATTGTTGTGGAGAAATATAAGATGGGATAGAGGATCCATATGTCCAGGTAAACACGAGTCTTCTCCCCTTAGCTGTCACCTCGGATTGGTATCGTACAGCATTAGTGTATTAAATAATCAATCACCGTTTACATTAATGACTGCTGCATACGGTCAGCCCTTATAATATGGATGATGGTGGTGTTTGATTGTGTATATATTTACAAAAAATAATTGGGATTGCAGATTTGTTTTGATTTTTGTTGGGTTTTTTTCATACAAAAAATTAGAAAGAATAATTTATTTTACTTTTGGTGCAGTTGTTTACAGTTTGTCAACAGTATTTCGTTCAATAAAGGATATAGTGCCATGGATATTTTTTTCGGGTGCAATTAATTTCTTTTAATATTTTTAATTTGAAGCTCAAACTTTTCAATCGTGGTAATAGTGTAAAGTAAGTAACTTTTGTAACGGTAGAAAAAGTACTTCTTCGTCTTCTCCTGTTTTTGATAGAGAAAAATACCATTTATCAGCTGTGTAGCATCTTCAAACATTTACGCTATACTTTGTAGTGTGGTGGCCATACACAGCATTTGCTTTATTAACAAAACTATATTCTTTAAGTTATACTATTTCACTAATGAATAGCTATAATATGTTTTCACCCGCCAATCAGTTATTTACGCATTTTCTTACTTTACATTTCAATATAGTTGATGAACTCCTAGACTTATTACTGATGATGATAAACTTCATCATTGAAGGTATTGCATAATGTTCTTTATACTAATGTTAAATTGATGAATTATCTGAAACAGAAAGGTGTACCTTTTGTGAAAATGGAAGGGAGTGGATTAGAATTGTTGCTGTGTTAAGTCTTTTTGGTCATCCTTTTTAGATTTGAGACAAATAAAACACGACCTTGTGGTACCATTCAATCTCCAAAACATTTTTTTGGGGTATATGTTGACAGATGGGAGTATGAAATAGATTTTCTTTTGTTACTATCGAGATATTTTATCTACTATTATAAGCAAAGGTAGACAATCCAAATTTTGGGTAAGCTGTATCTATCTTATTTTTAAAAAATATAGAAAAATCTGGGCTTCACTTTTACACTGTTAAAAAAAGAAGAGAAAATTAGAAAAAAATGGAACTTATTATGGATTTAATTCAATAGGAAACCAAGCAAAATATCTTTTTCTGTGTGACTTCCACATGCTTGTACGGATCTATAAGTACACTACTATAGTAATCTTATATGGAAATAACTGAATTTAGATTTGGACATGTATTGATATCTCACATGTTGTAATATTACATATGATTGAAAAATTATATGAGAAAAAAGAAAAGGAAATAAAGTGTTTTTTAACTGAATTCTTTTATTATTATGTATAACATATATATGACATTTATATGTTGAATAAAATATTGTTTAAACTGACACAATAATCGACAACACAAAGTCCGTCATGGTTGGTTAGTTGATGTACTATGTTTATCGTCCTATTAATGGCTAAGGTCATTTATGATGCAGTCACCGATTTTATTTCTATAACACGTGGTGGTAAGCCGTGAAAATACATATTATTTCTTAGACTGTTTTTTCCTATTTTATAGAAGAATAAATCAAAATTTGAGTCTTTTTGTAATTAATAAATGAAGAACGAGGATTTTTTCCAAGTGAAGAGTTAATAACTTTTAATTTGGATAATGTTGCACTAAAATATTTTGAAGGATATGTGCATTATGAAATAATCAGATTGTTATTGAGCTCTGTTCAAAGATTGGGAAAAATATAAGAAGATTCCTACATGTAAATGAAAAAAAGAAATTGCCGAAAACTTAAATTGAATTGTGCAAGTAAATTGAATTTAATATAAATTCCATCTGTTTTTGTTTTCAGTTGATAGAATGCATGTATATAATTATCAATTTCAAAGAATCATTTGTTGACATAACGGTTTCTAAGAGTTAAAACTTTTTCTTACAATAATTTTACAAGTACTTTTCACAACAAGGTGAGTAATATAATTATCAGCTCCCCTAACCACCTCTCTTACCATGGTCGACTGCACACATGTCTAGCCACTTTCATGGTCATGTGATCATTATTGGCCGTGGAATGGGGATTAAGCCCCTTTCATTATCATATTATTCTGAATTTGCCATGAAAGGGGATTATGCATGGACTCGACTGTGATAGCGAGGTGAGAGGTATCCTCCAGTAAATGTATAAGGTTAATTTGGTTAAAATTTAGTATCTTTTATGTCCAAAATAATGTGACCATCACCTTGCCAGCGGACGGTTGCGTCCTGAACTTCTTCGGCCACGGGGAAACAGACTCTAACCCACTGATGGCCATTTACTTTGTAACTTTATTCACCGACTCGTGATAATGAACCCAAATATTATTAATTATTATCACCGGACTTTTCTGTATCTAAAGTAGGTCAATGTCATCCATATGAACAAACTTGGTAGCCCTTCATCCAATCACACGCTAAAAGTTCAATATCAGATCTCTGGGCCTCTTAATTATCAGTCGCTTAAAGATTTTAGCCTTTTGACCCCTGTGATCCTGAATGGCAGTAAAGTTCATTAATTTGAACAAACTTGGTAGCAATGATACAGGCCAAATACTAAATAATTTTGTAAAAATACAGATACTTATAATCACTTTATTTAATAGAGGATCTCATAACATCCTATCACAACACCACTTCTGGTGACCTTTATACCTGTACTTCTGACGAAACGCATTTTCTACATTTAGCTACAAACATTGATAAAAAATGACACTTTTCCTTCAAATGCATATATATTTAGCTTTACTCTGCCATTTTGACAAAATGACCACCCTAAAATAATTCGTACAGCTCTTTGAAATGAGTTGGCCCTTTGAAATTCACTTCCAAGATTCTGGAAATTGGCATATTCGAAATGTCACCATAACGTGACCCCTAATAGGATGTTTTCATACCCTTTATCAAACGGAGTGACAATAAAGATCTGTAATTGTAATCAGAAAAAAACCTCTTGGTTTTTAACAAGAAGTTGTTTAAAAATTCAAGCCTTTGTGACCACGCTGAACTTGATTGAAAGATCATAATATGGTTATATGCCTATTGGTTCTTGACGCTGACAAATGGTAATTTTTCTCTATCAAAAACATGAGCAGACGAATAAGAATTTTTCTTTAGTTACAAAAGTTTTTACGCAAGTGAAATTTGGCAGTCTGGAAACTTTGATGCGGACAGTTTGGGGCTGGTAAGACAAGCATTCGGATTATCAATGGTTCATTGTAATACAGTTATTGTGTTCACAATAAAAGACGACGTCCAATACATAAAGGAGTATTACAATAGGTCACCGTGATCTATGGTCAAAGTTGGTCAGGGGAACAAAAATGGTGAACTTTTGGTGCTCAACTATGTGCAATTGACGCAAAGTATATCATTTCTAAATTATTGGTAGTAATAATCATTTTGAGACTTCACAGACTTGCTGAAGCAGTTACATATGTACATGTATTATCCACTACCGGTACATACGTTGTCTCAATAACCATAACATTGATTTAACGATACGGAAACTCCAACTTTATAACATGATTATTTCTTTATATAATCAGTCACAAAGGTAATCTAATATTACAAACATTACGTTTGAAACCATTAAAATTTTTATTGCTGACAAAGATTTCTAAATACAGGAAAGTGGCCTTAACTTTGTTTCAACAAATCTGAAACTCTTTTTTATTTTTCGGAATACATATGTTATGTAATACGAGTGTTGTTTCAGTAATTTCTATACTTAATGTATTTGAAGTTTTCTTCTGATCCATATTATTCTGTGAAAATCGCCATTGTTTTGCTGCTGAAAAATTTCCAATTTTATTTGGTACCTATCCTAAAGTTGCAAATAGATTAACAATAGACCAGAGTTACAGTACTGTACATTCTGTACTGCTATCAAAATAAAATGGGGTTCTGATTTAGCATCTATGATTACATTTACTTTTTAATTACAAAAAGTGGATTTAGATAAATGCGACGTTCGGTGTGAACTGAATTATTGAACTCGTTTATATAAATTTCATATTATGTAGTGTGTAAAGTTCTATTCATATAAGATCCTCTATATAATGCGTGTTAGACAGCAGAGAAGATACGTAAAACTTCCGATTGACCCTTAGGTTGTTCAGCACCTGACTGGGAATTCCGTAAAATCGCAATGCTCTCAATGTTCTCTCAAAGTTCCAAATTAAGGATTAAATATAGAAACAACAAAGATTACCTCATTCTGTTTCATCTTCTCTATAAGATTCACTGATTAGCCAGGTTGGTTGAGAACACATTCGCAAACCACAAACTGCTAAATCATACGTCATACTTAGATTGTCTTTCACTTAACACCCCGACCATGAAAACATTTAAGTACATTACGTCAAAGTTAACATGCATGGGGTGATTTAGGTGATGGCATTGGTTCACACAACTGATAATAATAAAGGTATTTCAGAAACTGACATTCCTCTCATCAGTAAACAACACGAGATCATGCAACGTAAAAATAAAAAATAAAAACCTTATTTTAAAGAAAGTTTTTAAGTTAATTCTAATAAGATATCAAATAAACGTTTAGCCATCTTTTTCATATCCTTGTTGCATTTTCTATGAGTTAACAGAGTTTTTTTTGATGTATAGAGCGCAAACAAATAAAGGTATTTAGAGTTAAAACATTAACAATGCACACGAATCGCACATGTATATTTGTATACTTAACATGAGGAGGTCAATTTAAGCCATCTTGTTGCCCATTCTGAGATACACACCGAGCGAAACTACGAAACTGTTGAAAAAAACTGTTAGAACGAATTATTTCCGCCACCGTTATCTGTCTAGAAGTCTTTTGAGCTACATTGATATAAATATATTGCGCATATCTACAATAGTTTTGCGAATATTCGCATTATTTTTTGCATATGTTTGCAATATGTACATAGGGGATATTCCTTGTTTCTTGATGAATACCAGTAATATGGCATCGAGTGAGGTGGAAATTTTGATATTTTTCACTCAAAGTTTCGTACCTCAATTTACACTCGTTTCTATTGGTTAGATCTTTGAAGTTATTTTTTCATAGACCTTAATGCTTAAATATATTCGCATTGACACATCATCGATGCTCGTAAGGTTACTATCATGACGTTTTATTAATCACTGGACTATTTCATAGTAAAAATGGAGGCTGTTTAAGACAAAAAAAACCTGACCAATTATTGACCTTCCTTTGAAGATCACAGAGAGAACGCCGACCGACTTCAAAGCCACGTGCAGTCAACCATACTTTATTATTCGATTCTTTTATGCACATTTTATATTGTTGCATTCGGGTTTACAATGACGACATTGATATTTACCCCTGGAGTATCGAGGATGGCAATGACATTGCGAATATTTGCAAAAGCATTGTATATATTCGCAATTCTTTTTTTTCGTATTTTTTCAGAATTAATTTGGCATCAATAGGTTTCATACATGTATTTAAAGATGCTCCACCACTGCCGAATGGTAATTTTTTTTTATCAAAACCAGGGTCTGTCGAATTAGTATTTTTCGTAAGTTACAAAGTTGACTAACTTTACGCCATTACCATCATTTGAAAGTTTGAGTTTCTTATATCACTTCAAGATGAAATTATTAGAAATACGTGTAGTTAATTGCGTTCCAAAAAAGTCCATGGCACTATGCCTTATATGGATTGAAGTACTGATTGCCCACCAAACAAAAGCAAAACAAGTTTACATAGTTTATGTGTTAATTTGACATACATTTGCATGATTATACACCATTTATAGTCCAAAGGATGAGTATTGTTTATGCTTTTTCGGCAGCTGAGCATCTTGAAATATTGATGACTCTCTTTTTTTAATTTCATCGGGAATGAAACAAAATGTTTTACAAGCAAACTGTTGGAATCTGTAGCGTAAATCTTTAGACTCTTTAGATTTAAATTCATTTTTAATGGATTCTTTTTCCAAATCAATACGGAACGTTACTGTACATGTATATATTGTGACGTCACGATAACGACGGTTTAAGATTTCAGTTTTTCAAGAAAGCTCCGATGTCATAAGAACTCCCGGCGTCATTCCCGGTAAAAAATAAGTCCATGGAAATAAACATAAAAACCTCAGTATACTTCCAACATTTAAATCAATGTGTTCCACCTTTAAGATATTCAACATGACTACAAATATTGTTGCGAATAACATAAAACAATTGAGGTTTTTCATCCGGGTAGCAATGGAAATAAAAACAAAATTCTTTGCTAGCCAAGGAAAACGGTCGCCTATTCATCACTAGAAGCCTAGCAAAGATATTTTTCTTTACGAGAGATCGAGGCCAAATTAGACTTAGGTGTGACGTGTTTGTCTACCAAGACAATGCTGCGACATATCTTTCTATTAGCCGTGAAAAAGTGGCCAGGAATAATTAAATTTCAATTGTAAACATTAAATGTACTGTATATAAACAAACGCAGACCACCTAAAATAAACAAACAAAACTTAACATCAGAATCTATGACTCGAAACCAGACATAATTGAGATCACAGTGAAGTCAAAATCAAGAATACAAAATATGAAAGCATCAGAATATATACGATGTAGATGGGAACTTGAACTACAATTTATATCGTAAGCAAAAACGTTAAAATCTCAGAGAGCAGAGGGTTGATATTTCCCTTAACACTCAACTGAAATCAGAGAAAGTGGAAATGGAAACAAATATTCAAGAAAATATCTTCGTGGAAATTACCATTCGCAAAAATATTGAAATTCGTATAGGACTTATATATAGATCGGACTCAGGAACCGCTGGTAATAACAATACATTACTTGATCTATTACGTGAGACTTTAATTACCAGGGAGTATACTGGTATTCGTGGAATACAAGAGGGAAGAACACTGAAAATCAAGAATACAAATTTACACAAAGGCTACAAAACAATTTTCTTTCTAAGCACGTTCTTTAGCCAACAAGATGGAGAGGAAAAGATAAACCTCATCTCCTGAATCTTATGATAACAAGAAATAAACATTCACTGGCTGAAATAGAATATCAGAGTCCACTCGGAAAAAGTGATCATTGTGTCCTAATATTCGAAGTTATATTGATATAAAGAATAATATATGCACTAAACAGAAAACGTATTACAACAAGGCTGAATATGGAATAATCAACGCAGAATTGAACAAAATGAATTGGAAAGAAAAAATAAACAATTCCTTCGGAGTCAAATTGGATCATTTTCAAAAGATTATTCAAGGAAAAAGAAGATAGATACATATCATCCAAATTAATTACAGTTGGCAGGAACAACAAGCATAGCTTCCTGGCAGATCAAGTCAAATTAGAGGCAATTAAAAGGAACCATTCATTATTTAGGAAAGCTTCAAGAAGTAAAGACTCGGAAGTAAGAACTCAATATAACAGGGCAAGGAACAAAGTGAGAAAATTAACTAGAAAATTAAGAAAACAGTATGAGCACAACATAGCCAAAAAAGCCAAAACTGACCCCAAAGCTGTTTGGAAGTATATTAGATCTAAATCAACATCAAAGTCGGACATCGGAGATCTATGTCCAAACTCAAAAGACAGAAACTCGATTAAAGTATCAACAAATTTGGGAAAAGCTAAAGTGCTCTCAAAATTCTTCAGGGGAAACACCACAACTAAACCTAAGAAAGTCAGGTCAGACGGTAAGGTTAACTGTCAACAACGAACAGGTATTTAAACTACTAACTAACCAAACCAGAAAAATCACCAGGATTAGAAAGCTTCATATAATATTTCTAAAGAATATTGACGAGTCAATATCAGATTCTCTGAACACAATATTCAATCAATCACTATCAATAGGAACACCACCGAAAGATTGGAAGAATGCTCGAGTCTCTACTATTTATAAGAAAGGGGACAAAAGTGGTGCAGGCAATTATAGACGAGTTCCATTAATATCAGTAGCATTAAAGTACTAGAGTCCATCATAAGAAAACATAAAACTAAATTCATGAGGTCAAATAACTACTTCTCGAGTAAGCAATATGGTTTTATATCTGAGCGTTGAACATGTTTACAGCTACTAGAAGTAATGGATAAATGGAAGGAAGCTATGGAAATATGGATTACCAGAAAGTGTTTGATAGGTCTCTCACAGCAGATTAATCAACAAATTGCATTCTTATAATTTTTCCAGTCAAATATTCTCGTTCTTAATAGTTTGTCAGGGAAAAGCATATGTGAACGGTGCAGATTTCGAATGGACCAATGTTACATCAGGAGTTCAATACGGTTCAGTACTAGGACCTTTAATGCTTGTTATTGATTTGAATGACCTCAAGCAGTAAACTGGTAAACGTTCTTTTTTGCAAATGATACAAAAATATTTTAAATAATTGAAAGCAATCAACATAACCTGGGACTTCAGTAATACCTTGACACTATGTGTAAGTGGAGCGACACATGGCTGCTAAATGAGCAGGCAGAAAAGTGTAAGCATATGAGGAAAGGCAGAAGAATAGCAAGAATCACAATGAAGTCGAACTAGTGTACTATCTCAACGGTAACTGCATGCAGAAAACCTTCCAGGAAAGAGACATAGGAGAAATTATAGAATCAGAATTAACATTTGATGAACATATGTCAGAAAAAGTGAAATCAATGTTCGCACTTCTCAGTGGAACTTTCCAGTTTATGGACAAAGAGTTGTTTATTCCACTATATTTACACTTGCTAGGCTTGGTCACTATACGCTAATACTAGCCGATTTTGTTTACCATAACTGCATGGTAACATTGAACTTTGAACTTGCGTAAGGAAATGTTCTGTGCAACGTAAAAGGACTACTTTTTTTAAAAGAAACACATGGCTTTGTTTACATTTTGACGAAACATTACGTGTATATTGTTGTTTTTCATAGAATTTTGGAAAAATGTAAACAATATATACATGTTTTATATTTATATATGATTCAAACAATTTTTAAATTAACAATTGTATAAAGAAACGGAAAAATATCCCGACCGGGGCGACGTGCTTTCATTTTTGTTAAAAATGATGGGTGTCAAATGTAAACATTACCTCTGTGCCTATGTTCGTCCTACGATCGAGCCTTTGGGGTGGACGGGTGTGAGACCCTCTGATAGAGGTCAGTTATAAACATATCCTCTTGTCTTTGTTCTTTGAGTATTTAATCATGTGTATTATAAAACATGCACCGCTAATAATCCACGTGTTGACAGTTCCGCGTCACCACAAATACATTGTATCCATCGAACACAAGTGAATTTGTTTCATCTATCGATGGCGATACGGATCTAAGCGTAGATTATATAATCACATGGCTCCCAAGGATGTAATATCGTCAAGTCAGACGACATCTCAAACACATTGAGCTACTTGAAAATCGGTGTTTTCACAACTTCCGCAAACTAAAGTGTGTAAGCGTGCGTCAGCTTCGCCTCGCTGCACAATAACGGTCACCGAGTTCACACATGTGGCCGTGTACAAATTCTTTATGTTATTACGCTATATATTAACTTTTAGCAAAATTGAATATATATTTAAAGTTCTGATCTGATTAAATAAAATTATCTCTGAAATTTACTTTGTTTGTCATGTTTATTTTACACTAAAATATTGAACTTTTTTGTCGTCGCGGATGAATAATTCTACCTTACGTGAAGCGTCATCATTCGCTGTTCAATTGAGTAAGCCCCTCCCACTTTTGACCGACTTTTATTGAATAATTACGTCACTTTCAAATGACGATTTTATTGCATAAGATATAAATAAAAAGTCGTGTGAGTGTAAATATAGGGATTGGATTTCGTTTTTATGTTAACCATGCTTGTATGGAGCAATTCCTACATATAGCGTTAGCGCCCCATAGAATATATTCTTAGAGGAATTGCTCCATACAAGCATGGTTAACATAAAAACGAAATCCAATCCCTATATACAAATGTTTAGTAACATCACAGTTCCATTACGCTAATCCTGTGTGGGCACCTTATCGTAAAAACATATTGAAAAATAGAAGGTGTCCAAAGAAGGGCAACCAGGTGTCTACCAGAAACGAAGAACTGTTTAAACATGAACTACCAGGACATATTGAAGAAGCTAAACCTACCAACCAGGAGAATCAGAGGCGATATGATTGAACTATAAAATAACGAGTCATATTTATGATAAAGAATGGTTTAGAGAAACGCATCAGATCTCCACAGCGGTAGAGGACAGGCGAAAAACATAAACAATCAACAACTTTACTCAGAAAGAACTAGTTCTCGATCAGAATGGTAACTATTTGGAATGAACTGCAATAACATGTAGTATCAGCAATTAGTGTAAACTCGTTTAAGAACAAGTTAGATAATCATTAGAAAAATCAGGAATTTTTCTCTGTTACGAAGCAACAATATCATAGAAAACCTTTGTATAAGGTGTTATATATTATTAATTTATTTTACTTATGTAATATGTATCTATAACAGTGGCGTAGGAAGATGAAACGTCATGGGGGGCAAAGGTCCTCAATATTTTGTAAAACCCTCCCCCCCCCCCCCGCCACACTTACAGGAGGAAATTAATTAAACTCCCAACCATATAATATATGCTTTATGCACATTTTTCATATATCACTGAATTTAATCCTTGTACACATTTATAGATAGTGGGGTCGCTAAAAGGAAATTAACGAATATGCAAATTGACCAAATTAGCGTGTGAGCGTCGAAGGCGCGAGATTTTGGTGTTTTATTAGGGGTCTGAGGGTGACCCCCGGGATGAGTTTTATGAATTTGATGATTTTGCGATCGCCCGAAAGCGCGAGATTTTGGTGTTTGGGTGGTCCGGGGGTCTCCCCCGGGAAAAACTACGATTTATAATGGCTTAGATGAGTTTTACGATGCATTTTGATGAATTTGCGAGCGCCCAAAAGCGCGAGAAGTTGGTGTTAGGGGGGTCCGGGGGTCTCCCCCCGGGAAAAAAATAACGATTTAGAATGGCTGAGATGAGTTTTACGATAAAGTTTAATGATTATAAAGCGTTCTTAACATGGTAATTTTTCGATTTAAAGCTACCTGCATTTAGAAATGATAATTGTGTCGTCATAACATTATGCAACCCTACTCGATCTGAATATACCGGCTTCACACCATCGGCACATTGTTGTGTAACATAAAAAAATGAATTAATTGTCTCGCTAAGACATATAAACAAATTGATCTTTTAAGAGACATTTTTTTAAATAGTACATAGAATCCCTTGATGGACATTTTAGTCTAGTTTGTGTATATTGAATTTTTACTATTTAAGGTTTGACATTATGTGCTTGAACGTTTTAGGAAATGCGCCGCGCAGCGGAAAATTTTCTAGAATGAAGTACGAAAAATGTGCAGGATGACCCTTTTTTCTTTCAAATAAGCATTTTTAGAAAATTTCAGTCGGCGAAAATGGGGGGGAGCAAAAAGACATGTTTGCCCCCCCGTCCTGGGGAACGGGGGGGGGGCAGTTGCCCCCCCCCTGCCCATCCCCCCCCGCTTCCTACGCCCCTGTATAAAAGTCTGGTATAGAGGACATAATATAGTCCTGAACCAGAATAACTCTTATCTTATCTATCTTATAATGACGCCATTACATGTGACATCACAATATTGCCATTACACGACATGGCCATAGGACCTGGCTGAACGGGATAATTAGAGTGTCGTACAATACAAGGTTACTTCTGGTGCGAGATTAGGAAAGCCGAGATAAAGAGGTTTTGCTGAGTCATCTCGGCTTTCTGTGTCGAGCACCAAAATAAAACTCCACCGCCGACAGAGCATAAATGATATTCATCATTCGAACAATAACTTGTGTTTAATTGTGAATATATATGACTAATTAACATAAAAAATAATATAGAATAATTTGATTCGCCTTTGGTGCATGCGCAATCAGTACTTCATTCCATATAGAATATAGTGCCACGGATTTTTTCGGGATGCAATTAATTATTTTTTATATTTTTAACTTGAAATGAAATTAAAAGCTCAAACTTTTCAATGGTGGTATTGGTGTAAAGTAAGTAGCTTTTGCAACGGAAGAAAAATACTAAATCGTCTACTACACAAATATAAAATACCATTTGTCAACGGTGGAGCATCTTTAAGTTGTTATATACATGGTATATATATTATTGTATCATCAATAGAATATCCGGAATTTGCTGTTTTGTGTATTATTGTATTCCGTCTCCGTATCTTGTTTTCTATGTTTAGTTGTACACTTCCGGTTTCCGGGAGAATAAATGTGAAGTTGGAAAAAGCACATTGTTTGGATTTTATTCATAATCAATCCTCTCGCATCGCCAAGCCAGTACAAAGTGTTTGATATGCCAATATTATATTTAAAGGGTTGATTTGCCAATATCATATTTAAAGGTTTGATATGACAATATTATATTTAAAGGTTTGATATGCCAATCCGATATTTAAATGTTTGATATGACAATATTATATTTAAAGGTTTGATATAACAATATGATATTTAAAGTTTTGATATGCCAATAATATATTTAATGGTTTGATATGACAATATCATATTCAAAGGTTTGATATGATAATATAATATTTAAAGGTTTGATATTTCAATATGATATTTAAAGGTTTGATATGCCAGTTTGATATATAAAGTTTTGATATACCAACATTTTATTTAAAGGTTGATGTTTAAAGGTTTGATATGCCAATACGATATTTGAAGGTTTGATATGCCAATACGATATTTGAAGGTTTGATCATCCTCTATACTCCAGGGGTTCCAATCACTGACGATCTCTACATCCCTGGACTATCTCACAGTTAAAATGGAGGCAACAGAACAGAACAGGTAATTTAGTCTTTTGATGCACATCAAAAGAGCCGTACAACGGTACACTGTGGTTGACTGTGTGATTTGCAGTTGAATGTCACACTTTCTGTAGTCTCCAAAAATTTTTTTTGCTGGTGATTGGTTTAGATTTTTTCTTCTGAGCTGCATCCAGTTGTACTACGAGGGTGTAGAGATCGTAAGTGATCGGAACCCCCGGAGTATCGAGGATGAGGTTTGATATGCCAATATTATATTTCTTTACAGGTTTGATATGCCAACATATATGCTAAGGTGCTGATACGAAATTTGAAAGCCAAGAAAGTCCTTCTCATTTTCCTGAAGTAAGTTATTCTCGTCCAGAACATAAAATCACAAATATGCACCCTATTAGTCACGGTTATTAAGGCATGTGATTGTGACGTCAACGATAATAAAATGACGCTTATTCCTATTCCTTTATAGAGTTCTTAAACCATCAAACAGACGATTAAATTAACGTGCACTTTTGATAATTGATAGATAGGCTTTAAATAGCAATTATTGGAACGGGTTAGTGTACATACATCATCGTGCTTTAATGTTCCAGTCAGTAAACAATAGCGGCCATGGTCAGGCGTGTGTATCCACTATTGATGGACGTTGCCTTGACTATCCAGGTCATAATATTACCATGGTAACCCTACTTACCACACACCGGTGTTGGGATGAACTTTTTCGGAAATATACATTTATAATATTTTTGGCTATGATTTTTTTTATTCATCCTTTAAATGTGATGCTGTGGAATGGAGAAATGGTAGGTGTAATAAGGCTCTAAAATACATTGTCTAAGATGAGGATCAGAACGATGGGTTAATACTGCGTACTTAATACACGTGTCATAGATGTGGCGAGAGTTTTGACAAGTGGTCAGTTGTTTGGCTTTTTGTTTGTGGTGATGGAAATCAAACGTAGTCCCTGCTTGTTTATATTACAGCCCACGGCGTCTTGGCAAATAATTGCCAATGATTATTTTATATATTTCAAAATTTGTATAAATTCCATGAATACTCTACCGTTAATCAAGCAAATTTGATCATGATTTAAGTAATAATAATAAAGAGAAAACAAAAACAAAAACGAAACAAACAATCAAAACAAAAAAAAACAAAAACCAGTTGGATTTTAAGCGTGTATCCATATTTTTTCACGTATTCAAAGTGAAAATGAAACCCGTCTCGGAGACATAATTAAAACATTTATTTTTGTGTATTTTTATTTATGTGTATTAGGTTTAGTTTTGAAGCAATGTTTATTAATGCTTTTTTTTGTTCAGATGTTTTACCATAGAAACACGTGGGAAAATAAATGAATTTACAAACAGCGTTGTAGTTCAGAACTCAGGACAACCTCGTTTACCTTTAAAATAGTGGATATCTAGCATGTTTTTCAGACTCATTTGTGAACGCAGAAGCCAAGAAAGATTTTAAAATCCTGTTGGACAACCATTTAAAAGCCAATATATAATAATGATTACTGAATTTTACATTGTATATTGGAACTCTTAAATTTTCTTTACTATTGGCACCACATAATCTGTATAATATACCTAATGATATTGCCATCTTTTTAATTGAATTAAATCATGTACGTAGTATTTTGCAGAGGCCAGATGTTACAATGTGTACTGTACAATTAGTACTTAATTGTTACATACATATTGTGCCTTGTTGTCTAAGTACTATAGACTACACTACTGGCGGTGAAGGAATCGTATTTACCGGACTTTCTTGTCTATCACGATATGAAAGATTATGAGATTGAATAACATTGTTACATTTGACTGAAGAAGATTAAATACATCAATAGCATTTAATTTGTGAAAATACATAAGTTTAAGTTAGGGAACGTTGATAAGCTTGAGGCCATTTAAATTCCTTGTTAAATATTTCCGAGTATCTGGGAGAAAGCACGCCAACAATGCTTTAACTTTTGATTTCTAACCAAGAAAAAGGGGATATTCCTTGTTTCTTGATGAATACCAGTTATATTTCATCGAGTGAGGTGGAAGCTTTAATATTTTTCACGAGTGCGAAGCACGAGTGAATAAATCGCAGTTTGTACCCCACGAGATGAAATATTACTGGTATTCATCAAGAAACAAGGTATATTCTATTTATTACATTTTTTACTTCTCGCTTTCATTTACAGAAGACCATTAATACTAGTTCCGCCAAAAATTATTCTGCTATTGTATTGTATAGTTATTTGTCCTTGCTACTGTTACGTCGTATATTTGTGGACATAACGTCATTTTTCTACACAAAAATATGACGTCATTTTCGCGCACAAACTGATGAGGTGACAATCAAAATGATATTTTCACTGTCAATGCAGCATTCCGATAGGTCAAAAGCGAGTCAAACTAACCAAATTGATATTTTCATTGGAGTGAAGTATATCGCTTTTATGTACACCGTAAAACTTAATATTTCACTGCTAAAAAGTAATAAGTGTAATATTTCATATCATATTTGATGAGTTTTTGTTTTGTTTTTGTTATATGAAGAAAATCAATAAGAAGCTAAATGAAAGCGATATTGTCACTGCCAAAAGTGTTTTCCGTAATCTATTGTTTCATATCGACATTCCCCTGTAGGAATTCAAATGGTATAGAAATATTTCCCATTGGCTTTTCCCACGCAGTTAGATTGCTGTACACATTTCTCGTATTTATGATATATATCACACTGTTTTCTGTTGAACTCGTTCTTGATGTCTTTAGGGACACAATAAAAAGAGCAAACACATAATTCTGACAGCCTTGATGGCTTATTGTCCTAGGAAACAAATGTCATCTTTACAACAATACGAACCAATCAAGGCCGAATCCATGTCTAGCTGTTCTCACGTGCACATTAATATTGACGAGAGAGTAGCTTTCTGCTGATCTTCCTCCCTTCGTGAGTGAATTTCATATCATTGTTCTTTTCTAGAAATTATTTCAACAGCAGGCTTTTTATTGTCCTATATCGTTTTCTAGAGTATATCTTTCGGGAAAAAAACCATTTAAGTATTGGACAACGATTTTTTCCCTTTTGCTTTTCCATGCAAATCTATATTCTATGTCATGTAATTGTTTTGGATGATGATGAAGGTATTTGGCACCTTCAAGTGACCTAACGCTAACTACAGTATGTAAAATATCGTTAATGAAAGTCGTGTACTTTTATCATCAATCCTGCGTATCCTCCTGCAGTTGAGAGGTATGTGTAGAATGATTATAAAAATAGGGTTGAAATTTAAAAGAATGAAAAGTTTATAATGTTGTGTGTTGAATGAATCCCCTCCTGTGTGAGGACACTTGTCTTGAGGACATGTTGTGTAATATATCATAGCTTTTTGAGTTGATTTTGTAAATTTAAAAAAAGAAAACAATCCTCTAACGATCATAACCACACATTTTTCTAAAAATTTTAACTGGCAAGGTTATAACACCAGAATCACCCTTAGATGTAATGGCTGATGGAGGCCGCCATATTTCCATTTTGAATTCAGATGACAAATGACAGGTGCTATGATGGTACATTACAAATATTGTTACATATTTGCCATCTCTTTTACAAATGTCATGTCCAGACTGTATCTTGTCAATTTGTATTGCATTCTGTAATTTAATACCTTGGTCAACATGTTCTTGCACACAGGCCAGATACCTATTCATCCTTGATATGTTTCTATTTTCCATAAAGCTGTGCCAAGCTTTTCTAGTCATTCTATGACGAATTCAGATTCTACTATCCTGTTTCTGCCAATCTGTCTTCCCGGTGGAATCTTTCAGAGCGAGACTTTGAATGAATCACGTCGATTATCCAATGGAAGCCTAGATGGGGTAAATTACAACGAGTACTTGTTAGAAGCACACCACACACTAGGATACAAGTAATTGTAAGGTCATGGAACTCAAGCGAGCAACAAAAGCCCGCGGACGCCTGGCGTTTCTGGTACTTTAGACAAACACTGTTACAGTAGGTGTATTATTATTATTATCATATATAACTCTCCTGATTATGTCGTTTCTCATAGTAAATACACTGACACCACAGGACGGCGGGGTTACTAACGACTCTCTTTATCCTTGATTGGCGGCTAAGATGTGGAATTGTATGTAATTGTCTTTGTTTGTTGGGACAGCTGGAGTAAGCTCTGAGCAGCCGTCTGCGTCAGTAACTCACGTGTTCATCAAATCAGTGGACGTATAGCTGGCCAACAATTGCAGGTAAGTTCTCTTTATATCTCGTCAGTGATGTATATGTTTAATATTCACTTAAAGAAAAATGTGAAAGGTTTTTTAGTTTCTAATGAAACAATATATTGGGTGTTATGCTAGGCAAATTAACACGAGTCTTGTTTGTAGTCGATAATGAACATACAAAATGTACTACTGTATATATTTCATATATTATGACAGAACTACTCTCAATAGGAGGAACACAATGATTTTGTGTACAAGGGCTAAATATGGTTACGTCTGTCTCGTGATATCATAAATAAGGTGAAATATGTGATGTATAGGAGTTTAGCACCTGGTCCAGTTTAATATGTCTAATTCAATAGTATACGACCATATATTTGTTTTACGAAATACTTATTTTATACTAGAGAGTTATCGTTTGTGCCTGTGATTTGGGGACACAATGATTAGGTTATACATAATATAGTTATATTGTCTAATGATATCATTATCAAACATGTTACATATGCGATGGGTGTTTAGCTTATACTCGACGGCTTTTAAAGAACAATCTTTGCTCCTGTGATTTGTATTTAAAATTTGAAAAGTATCAGCCATTTAAAAGTCTTCTAGAAAGTCATATCTGCCATTTTTAAGCCATGGTTATTGATTAATAGTTATGGAAAATACCATATGAACTATGCACAGACATATAATTATATTGGACATTCCCACATGATACTGGTCAATTTGTTTAAAACATGCTTAAATGACAATCAGACAGCGATGTCCCATGGTGATATCTGATACAAGGATTGTTCTGGGGCTTCATTGTTGACTTGGATTTCCAGTGCGAGCTATATAACTGTGATGGCATGCTGCTGTCCATGCCTGCATCGCAGTGAATACATCATCATTGGAAATAATACCAGGATAACACAAACTATTCCAACTAATGGATGGGTGGTTAACATTGTCTCTTATCGTTTGTCCTACCTGTTGAAACGTGAAACGTTAATAAACAAATTTTATACGTTTGAACAGTGATGGAAACATTTTTTGTTGGATAAATGGTGAAATCATCAACTGCTATCGATTATTGTATTGTCACAATTTATACTATGATGCTGTGATTCCATTTCAATGATTCAACTTGACAGAATTTAAGATAACATTTTACAAATGACATAATATGTATTTTTATCTATCGGCAACATAGCTTGATTCGTTTGCGACTTATTTGTTGTCATAAGGAATCTAATCGACCTGTTAAATGAAGTATGTTTATATTATTTTGCAAAATGTATAGTCGCTTATATGTTCATTACTGAATACAAAAACTTCCGTAATGTACATTTTAAAGTTGTATGGTCTATCACTTTCGCTCTTTTTGTCATAGTGAAAACTGCTTAAGTGTTATACATATTTTTCTCCGTTTGTCTGAGTTTTAAACTTTCTAATTTTACCACTTTTTATGAAGTTGCAGTACTGGAAGTATTTTAAATTATAAAAGTAAAAAAATCTTTTTAACTTGTACACGTGAAAAATAGGCTCGGAAGAGTCCGAATCATTCCGAACTATTCCGAACATCGTCGCGACAATCTCGAAGTAACACGAGAGTTGTGAAACCAAGAGAAATATCAACAATTTTTCGTAAACAAAACATGTGGTCGACCTCTGCAGCAGACTGGATCTACAAAGAAAATAATGCTCGCACATTACAATATTTGATACACACAATGTTGAATTACGGCAATGTGTGAATTGGATGTTTCAAATGCTCGCTCCGTGGACATATACCAGCACGATTTGCTCATATTAGCCAGAACGAAAACGTAAACAAACATATGTGCGCTTACGCTAGTTACCTGGATCACCACGTGCAGGACGTGTGGACGTCAGTCACGTGATACGATTCGGAATTCCGACAAAACCCGAAGGTACTGAACATGGCGGTGATTGAAGGCGTTTTATTCAAAACCATGAATATATGATCCCTAGATTCCGGCTCTCTTATATGCTGACATGGTTTTGGAGGGCTAAATCATCAAGAAACATGTTGATGTTAAAATATCAAATGTTAAAACGACATATCGTTTCAGTGAAAATTACAAGAAATACAACTTTAACCATTGTAGATCTGTCAATAATAGTGCACAAAATATAGTTTTGAGCGAAATTCGCACGTTTTGCTTTATAGCGAAACTATTTGAATATTATCGAACAGATAACTGCCAAGTAGTATCCTAACCATTAATGGGTAATCAGAATTCAGAAATCCACGGATCTTAATTACAGTACATTCATTAGAATGCTATTACACTGGTAATGGCCACAGCTAGGGTGACGTTTCCATGACTTGTACCATGTGTACACTGTCATCTTCATCAGACAAATGATCAGGCATCAAGTGCAAAAAGGTATAGAAAGTGTACGGTTCATGGTTTCTCTGGTGGGTAACAATATCATTACATTATCAATACCATGCTTTACAACCTGAAGAAAATGTAATGACTTAGAAAGCTTTTGGAATTTAAATCACAACGAGACTATAATTAATCGTTAATTTGAAGTATTCAATTGGCTTCGATGTTCTTTCTTTCACTTACGATGTGTTTTAGCATGTAGCATTGCTGATACGAACAGAGGCGTATCATTCATGTATAACGTTTTTCGGGATGTAAAATAAGTCAATTTGGCTGATATCAAGAGGGACAAGAAAGGAAATCAGTGATGAAAGAAAATAATAACACTAAAGCATTTTGGTTGTGAAAACAAGTGTATTAAAATTGGAAATTGAATGTTAGTGCAGTCGACATCAGGTTTGCCAACTGTTTCCGCTGATGTACACTTTTTTATATCGTGTTTCGTAAGACGTCGCTGGTAGATTGTTTGGTCTCCAATGGTGGACACAATATTTCTTTCATACCTACACGTGTAATACTGGCTGGTCTAGGGCAATACACTCATGTCGCCTAAGGCTGTATTGCATGGCTACCCATGCAATAAAGCCTCGTGACGTCACGGCGTCAACAAAATCTCTATTTCCTCGGTAAAATTTTAACATTTTTTTCACAAAATTGACTGGTTTTACTATAAAAGATGCAAGCAACGGAATTTGTGTTGAAAGTATCACGTAATTTTTCATGTATGGAAATTGACTTCCAGTCGTGGATTTCTTCGAATTTATTTCAAAATGGCGGGATATTATAGTTGTAAAATTGCAGTAAAACGTCGTGGTATGAAAGAAAAATACTCTTTCATAAGTGGATATGAAGGATAGGGATATTCTACCCTCGGGATCACAAAATGTTGCAAAACCCTCGGCAAGCCTCGGGTTTTACTACATTTTGTGACCCTCGGGTAGAATATCCCTATCCTTCATATCCACATATGAAAGAGTCTTATAGTCTGCCATGCTCTAACCCTTCGAGAAACACCGAGACAAATTTCCTTTTGTGACAGCCGATATTGTACTTGTGAATGTATTGCCCAAACTCGGAGTTCTTCAGGACGTTTCTTATGACCATCGTTCTTTTTGTAATTAACATGGACACCAGGGAATTGTTTTTTTTTAGTTTGTCAACGAAACAGCATATCTATAAAAGTTAAGGACTTTTCACTTTGTTCATATGGTATTATACCGCCATATCATGTCATCTTGTCTTTAAAAACGCATATTTACATATCATTATTCAGCGTTGCAAGCAGAAACAAAACAAAGCAAACAGAATTAAAGTAATTTGATCTGATGAATGTCAAGTATTAATGTTTAACTATTTTGTACTTCAAGAATCATGTTGCTAAAATCACTACAGAGATTACGAAATATAACCAGCATAAAGTTACAAATAAAATGATGTCCTTATCGATTTGTGTTAGCAATATCTCTCCCGCAGCGCCCGTTAACACTTACGGACATATCGTCATTTAAGCCTCAATTTGCATAGTGAAACCAGTATTAAAGTCAGAAATTATAGTACATCCAGATTTGCATATTAAAGGTTTTTTTTCTACTTTTACAGTCACGGATGTTAATTGATTGATCAATATTGCACTGTGTACCAAAAGTTAACTTTGAACTTTAACCACAATTTGTAATTATTCCATTATCTACAAAAGAATTTAAATATATAAATAATTGATATGTTATACGATATCGCCTCACCATTGTATGAGTGAATGATAGACCAATTGGTATGGCAAACGACATATAAACCGGATGTTGACACATTATATTGTTTATCTTGATAATATCTTAAGCGGAAGTAACAATATGACAGTTCGGATATCTGTGTTTGATCTCTGTTATTGGTCTGAATACTTATTGTAATAAACAGAGTGACATTAGACAGGTCCAAACTCAAACTAGTGCTTATAAAATGGTGCTCGCTCCTTCTACCTTTAAGATAAAAATAATTATGAAAAGCTGGGTGATCATGTATTCTCACCGTAATCATCATTGCGGTTTATTTAGAGTCCACTCAGATGTTTGAGTGATATCTCCTTAACACAAACAAAGATATTCAAATAAATCCTTATCAATGAGCATTTTCATATTTTGGGTACCTCCGTCTAAGTTATTGAGCAGGTATGATCTCATTACTGAGTGAATCTTTAAACATTTTATTTCTTAAATATATAACATTCATAAAGTGATGGATTGTCACTTATGTAACTTGTGTCCATAGGACAACATTATGTGTCCTTGATTGTGACGTCATTGTTTTAAAAGGAAGACTCATGTCTTTTTCTCTGGGAAAATGACGTTGTGCTCGTAAACATATGACATCACAATCAATACAATGACATATAACTCTGCAATGTGAAGATATGGAGTATGTTATGTTGATATATTCCTCAAGGAGATATAAGCATGCAGAGTAAGAAATTCCTTTTGCGACTTTGTTATGCATTGCAAATTTACTTTTTAGAATACAAAAAGCTAAAATGACGTCTTAAAGCTATTTTAAAGCTTTATACGAGGTTTTGACATAATTTGACTATCTGCTAAGTGTTACTTATGGTAACAGAATCCCGCAGTTGCTCAAAGTGCTCTTGGAATAGCTACTCTCGTTATGGAATGGGACAAGGATGTCAGTTTGATACGTTCGATCACATTAGCAGCTGTGTTCGTATGTTTATACAGGGGCTTCGTGACTATACATTGTATATCCCCGGATTCGGATCAAAGCCCTTCATACTCTGCCGTATAGAGAGTCACATGCAACAAGGACTGTTTACCGATATCAATAACAGACGACAGTCCCCGAGGCAGATTGTACAACCAATGATACTGGCCTCCCCACAAACATTGTTTGACATTGTTAGCTGTTCTGTGGTCTAGATTCCCAGCCTTTATGATTTTATGGAGATTATGTTGGGAAATAGACGGCCATACATCTAATGCAGTACACAATGGGTCGTTTGGGATTTCGATCATTTTACGATAACTTCCATAATGTAATATCACTTGTACTATCATTTGTACTATTTCTAAAACAAACAAACGAAATCAAAACTTTGGTTTATACCGGAGTAAAAAAGGGTAGCGATAAGCTTAGAGACACTTGAAAACTCGTAAGTAAAAATTAAAAGTATTGAGTAAAAGTTGACATATTCCTTTTTATAAAAGCTAAGAGTGCATTAAAATCACTGCAAAACTGAACTATTTAATGTAGCATGTATGTCTTAAGTGTGAAATAAGATATGCCCAAATGTTCGTTAATGGCAATTTTGTTGTCAAGGAATTGGTCATTAATTCATTTTGTTTGTATTACTGTTTCCAAAGCGACCATGACGCCAGAGACACGTCTTGTCGCCGAGGAAAACGCAATAGCAAAACCTCTGACACGTTTTACTACTGAGAGCTTATGTTTCAGTGGATTTAAAGACAATACCTAATGGGATTTTGTTAAGAAACATTTAAAATCGTTAAAAAATTGTTACACCCGTTTCAGTGAAACAGAAGAAATTATCAATAATGCTGTCTGTTCTCTCTAGCTCAATATGTGTCCAGATCCTACTAGCTCAGGCATCAATCAAGTGTGTATCCTAGGTTTTCCACAATTCTACTCTGGAAAAAAAATACTATTTAGAATGGCTGAGATGAGTTTTATGATGTATTTTGATAAATTTGCGTGCGCCGAAGGCGCGAGATCTTGCGAGTCCAGGGGTCTCCCCCGAGAAAAAATATTACGATTTGGAATGGCTGAGATGAGTTTTATTATATATTTTGATGATTTTAAAGCGTTCTTAACATGGTGATTTTTTTCGATTTAAATTTACCTGCATTTAGAGATAATAATTGTGAGTGTCGTCATACCATTATGCAACCCAGCTCGATCTGAACATACCGGATCACATTTTCTAAATGAAGTATAAAAATGTGAAGGAGGACCATTTTTTATTTCAAATGTGCATTTTTAGAACATTTCACATGGCGAAAATGGGGGGGGGGGCAAAAAGACGTGTTTGTCCCCCCCCTCCCCCCGTCCTGGGGAAATTGACCCCCCCCCTGCCCCCCCCCCCACTTCCTACTCCCCTGATTTGATAAAAACAGTTATAAATGGTTCGCAATTTATGAAGTACTTTAAGTTTCTGATCACCTGCTAACGCAATTATAGCCCGTGTTCTAGCCTACAGACCCTAGATAGGGTGATAACACTGAACATTACTGATACATCATCACGCCTTGATTTGTCACGTGACGTCAGTACGTCACACCACAAAGAATGTACAACGCCATATGGTGGACGGTGTATTGGGCTGACCATTGGTCAATAATGACCACTAAGTGATGGAGTCCTGTTGATGACCGTGGGTGGAGAGATGCGGCATCTGTACGTATTATTGTTTTACCGTACCGAGGTGTTATAACAAATTCCTCTCGTGTATCGATGATTTATTGGGTGTTAGGGGGGGGGGGGGTTGTCGATTAAGGATGATCTCTGTCATGCGATTGTGCAGATTGAAGCAAAATATGGACACACTTTTCGCACCATGATCCTTTGCAATTTGGAGATAAAATTACATAATCTGCTTATGTCCACCAAAGCTATAAATTCATAGACTTGGTGTACAAAAATTATGTTGTTTGCAAGTCTTGAATAACTGTATGCCCTCAAACTGTTAAATACAGAGGTCCTATGATGACGATTACTTGTATGTCCTGAAACCGTTAAATACAGTAGTTCTTTGATGCAGATTGCTTGTGTGCCTGAAACCGTTAAATACAGTAGTTCTTTGATGCAGATTGCTTGTGTGCCCTGAAACTGTTAAATACAGTGGTTCTTTGATGCAGATTGCTTGTTTGCCCTGAAACCGTTAAATACAGTAATTCTTTGTGCAGATTGCTTGTGTGCCCTGAAACTGTTAAATACAGTAGGTCTTTGATGCAGATTGCTTATATGCCCTGAAACCGTTAAATACAGTAGTTCTTTGATGCAGATTGCGTGTATGCCCTGAAACCGTTAAATACAGTAGTACTTTGATGCAGATTGCTTGTATGCTCTGAAACCGTTAAATACAGTAGTTATTTGATGCAGATTGCTTGTTTGCCCTGAAACCGTTAAATACAGTAGTTATTTGATGCAGATTGCTTGTATGTCTTGAATCAGTTAAATACAGGAGTTTTTTGATACAGATTGCTTGTGTGTCCTGAAACTGTTAAATACAGTAGTTCTTTGATGCAGATTGCTTGTGTGCCCTGAAATTGTTAAATACAGTAGCTCTTTGATGCAGATTGCTTGTGTGCCCTGAAACTGTTAAATACAAAATTTCTTTGATGAAGATTGCTTGTATGCCCTGAAACTGTTATATACAGTAGGTCTTTGATGCAGATTGCTTGTATGCCTTAAATCAGTTAAATACCGTAGTTCTTTGATGCAGATTGTTAGTGTGCCCTGAAACTGTAAATATAGTAGTTCTTTGATGCAAATTGCCTGTATGCCCTGAAACTGTTAAATACAGTAGTTCTTTGATGCAGATTGCTTGTTTGTCCTGAAACCGTTAAATACAGTAGGTCTTTGATGCAGATTGCTTATATGCCCTGAAACCGTTAAATACAGTAGTTCTTTGATGCAGATTGCGTGTATGCCCTGAAACCGTTAAATACAGTAGTACTTTGATGCAGATTGCTTGTATGCTCTGAAACCGTTAAATACAGTAGTTCTTTGATGCAGATTGCTTGTGTGCCCTGAAACTGTTAAATACAGTAGTTCTTTGATGCAGATTGCTTGTTTGCCCTGAAACCGTTAAATACAGTATTTCTTTGTGCAGATTGCTTGTGTGCCCTGAAACTGTTAAATACAGTAGGTCTTTGATGCAGATTGCTTATATGCCCTGAAACCGTTAAATACAGTAGTTCTTTGATGCAGATTGCGTGTATGCCCTGAAACCGTTAAATACAGTAGTACTTTGATGCAGATTGCTTGTATGCTCTGAAACCGTTAAATACAGTAGTTATTTGATGCAGATTGCTTGTTTGCCCTGAAACCGTTAAATACAGTAGTTATTTGATGCAGATTGCTTGTATGTCTTGAATCAGTTAAATACAGGAGTTTTTTGATACAGATTGCTTGTGTGTCCTGAAACTGTTAAATACAGTAGTTCTTTGATGCAGATTGCTTGTGTGCCCTGAAATTGTTAAATACAGTAGCTCTTTGATGCAGATTGCTTGTGTGTCCTGAAACTGTTAAATACAGTAGTTCTTTGATGCAGATTGCTTGTGTGCCCTGAAACTGTTAAATACAGTAGTTCTTTGATGCAGATTGCTTGTATGCCTTAAATCAGTTAAATACCGTAGTTCTTTGATGCAGATTGTTAGTGTGCCCTGAAACTGTAAATATAGTAGTTCTTTGATGCAAATTGCCTGTATGCCCTGAAACTGTTAAATACAGTAGTTCTTTGATGCAGATTGCTTGTTTGCCCTGAAACCGTTAAATACAGTAGTTCTTTAATGCAGATTGCTTGTATGCCCTTAATCAGATAAATACAGTAGTTCTTTGATGCAGATTGTTAGTGTGCCCTGAAACTGTAAATATAGTAGTTCTTTGATGCAAATTGCCTGTATGCCCTGAAACTGTTAAATACAGTAGTTCTTTGATGCAGATTGCTTGTGCACTGAAACTGTTAAATACAGTAGTCCTATGATGAAGACTACGTGTGCTACGAGAAATTCTGCGATACAGAAATTATATCAAGAAGATAGCTTTTGTGAATTAACATTGTACAATAAAGAAGTCCTTGAAAAGACTGAAAAATGAAAAAAAAACCATTGGGATTATGTAGTAAATACGGTTTTATGATTTACAAAATGAAATGTTGTTGTTGTTGTCATTGTTATTGTGGTTGTTGTTGAAAAACCAACTTATATCTGTATCACGTTATTCTCGAAGTTGGGACCCTGTGGCAGCGGTGACTAAGTGGTTCAGATGGCCTGACATATCACCACAAACCCTGCACATCTGGGTTGAGAGTTCATATCACAAGTGGGGCAGTTGCCAGGTACTCACCGCTGGTCGGTGGTTTTCTCGAGGTACTCCATCAAACTTGGCACGTCCTTACATGACCCTGGTTGTTAGGACGTAAAACTAAACAAATCAACTTATGTCGGTGATGTCTAACAACTTAAAAAGTTGTTGAAATTTTACGCCTTAAATTTTAGGTAAAATCAGTGTAAGATCTACCTATTGACTTCCTCCTCATCAAGACCTGACGCGAAATTGATATCACTTCTAAAACAGTTAACAGCTATTACATAATGGCTTCACTAAATTAAAAACGTATTTCCACAATTTTAGCGATAACAGCATCACTTGGTATAGTGTAATGTATCACTCTTCAGTAAAAGTAGGATTACATTTGGATACGTATGTGAATACCTCCAAGGGTTAGGTGCAAATTCCACCGGATAATACACATGTAATAACATTGTAATTATGACATATTATAAAAAGATTACAAACATCTTGAGTATATGCCATCTCTTCCCAACCTACATCGTTATATCAGAGGATTTCATCGTATAAAAACTTGGTTTTTACATGTAAACTTATTAAGGATTGTTAACCAATAGACGATGAATTGCGTTCTCATAGTGAGCCCTAATGATTTATCCTTCAAAACAAACATATATATTTATACATACTACTTAAAGGAAAATCTTAGTTGAAATAGTTCACCCCATAACAAAATTGAAAATATTTACTCTTAGATTATACCCATGTACTTCTTCAAAATTGTGAATCATTCGGAAATGAAAGAATTTAGTTTATAAATTCTTTGAAATACACATTACTTGCATGTACTTACAGATTTTGGAAGTTCTCTTATCTCTGTTTCGAATATCGCTTACACTTGTACTTACATAATGTCAATTAGTTTTGCCTTAAAGATGCTCCATCGCTGACAAATGGTGTTTTTTTCACTATCAAAAATAGGAGCAGACGATTTAGTATTTTTCGTTAGTTACAAAAGTTACTTACTTTACACCATTACCTCCATAGAAAAGTTTGAGCTTTTATTTTACTTCAAGTTCAAAATATTAAAAATAATTAATTGTATCCCGAAAAAATCCGTGGCACTTTATCCTATATGGAATAAAGTACTGATTGCGAATGCACCAAAAGCAAAATAAATAATTATATATGTATATAAACACCAATTATTGTTAAAATGATGAGGATAATTTATGCTCTGTCGGCGGTGGAACATCTTTGATACATGTACTTTCAGCAAATTAACTTGTAAATACAGTTTTTACCATTATCAGAAGAGAACTCTATATTTGGCTTTATTTGCGAGGAATCATGTCCCACTGTGTCAGCGGTCATATCAATATTCTTGGAAAATGAGAAGAAAACAATATGCTTGGATATCGATATTTGTAAAAAAAAAAAAAAAAAAAAAGGACGAACAACCCTTTTTCGAGTAAATCTCTTCGCGAAATTGCACTACAATAACCCATATCCTATATGAATCCTGATCAGCTTGTTAGACATCATTAAACACATAGTTCGAGGGCTCAGACAACAACACCTCCTCTCTAGAACAACTAAACAAGTTTTGATTGTAAAACTAAGCGAAGTTGACACGTCCATAGACATTATGACCGTGTGTGAAAGCGTTAGCAGCAAAACTTGTCGTAAAACTCTAGCGATGGCGTTAAACTTTAATGTACCAGACTGCTGACATCACTACTTTTCTTAATAGCACATTATTAAGCTTTATAAATAAAAATCAATATCTAAGCACAAATGTGTCTGATAACTTGAAACTTATTTAGTAAGCATTTTGTCTATCATATTGTTATGTTGATTTGAGCTTGATGCTTTCTATAACCATTGTGTAATTATTGTGTCTCTTACTTACCAAGGATATACTGTAACATGCAACAGACATTTATGTTTTGTGATTAGCTTCGTTTTCATGAACGCGGATGTTGATTTGATAGAAACATTTGACAGAAAATCTGTCATGACGCCTATCTTGCATTAGCTTACAATTATCTCCCGACAGCTGTCTTAAAAGTTCCTAATCCAATAAGAAACTAGTAAAGAGCAATCATCACTCCATCGTATTTGGGATGTGTTTTGGGTTTATATCATGAATGTTATCGCGATTTATTCACAGACTAGGTAGACCTATTTTGGTCTTTGTAAGTCGACATGCATATTACGATCATCACTTACAATATACATGTACATGCTGGAATTTACGTCATTAATATATGAAATGAACAGTTACTTAAAGTTAACAATTTTGAAAACCAATATGTGCCTTTATGTTCCTCCAATTTGTCCACTATTAGCTTCTCATAACAAAGTATAAGTGCGCACAAGAGATGAACGATGACGTACCAATTAATGTTGCAACGTCACTATACTATGTGCACATATTATGCATAAGTTGTTTATCTGTACTGACTGCAGATTCTCAAAATACTCCCACAACAATTGACAATTTTGTTTTAATATTTCTATAACCACCATTTTATTTTTCTTTTGTTATATCTAAAACAAGCGTTTTATTTTATTGAAACTGGTTATATGCATATGGCACTATTTTAGTTCCTGTTTCATGGACAGGATATTCTGACAATCTGACCTTAATGTATCTAACATCAAATGAAAATGATTCTGGGTGGCTATTGGATTTACAGACGAGAGGATATAACGTGTCCACGGGAAGTTCCTTGTCACTTCACTGTCCTATATCTGTCGGTACTCGTCACGTGTCCATGGGAAGTTCCTTGTCACTTCATTGTCCTATATCTGTCGGTACTCGTCACGTGTCCATGGGAAGTTCCTTGTCACTTCATTGTCCTATATCTGTCGGTACTCGTCACGTGTCCATGGGAAGTTCCTTGTCACTTCACTGTCCTATATCTGTCGGTACTCGTCGATAATGAAGTCCGGTCAATGTAATTCGGACCAATATCGACGCTGCACTGGAACACATTCAACAAGTAGGACATCGATGATCTCCATAAACTAACCAGAGAGGCGACCTACAGTTAATCTGTATACCACTGGAGACGCCCTGTTTTAAGTGATGACTGATGTCAAACAGAGTAATGTTCCTATAGTCTGTTAATGATACGGAGTGACGACATAAACACGGTCCACAGAAGTCACGGATCCATCGATTTACAGTTACTGCCCCAGCCTTTGTTTAGTTTGATTAATTTAACGCCGGCCCAACATAAGTCTAAACTACGATGGGTTTTTTTCGTGAAAATCTTGTTAATACTCCTGCTTGTTCATGTTGGCACCCATGTGAGAATATTTTTACTATGTATTAGAATGTCGTCTATATACAAATGAACGGAATATTCTTTAATACTCCAAATGTTGAACTTAACTTTGAAACAATTTTGTTTGGAAAGACCCTAATTCAAATATCTTTAAACGTGTGCAAAATTTCATAAAACTAAGTTATAGAGTTTGATAGAATTGAGAAATTTCGAAGTAAAATATTATGAATGTTAATTTGTAATGTTATACATGTGTAGGTAGCTATTTATATATTCTGGGAGAAGGCATTGATAAGTTGACATAACGTGTGCCTCATCCGTTGTTGTCTATAGTTTCAACAATAAATAGGCTAAAATCAAATCACATAAGTCAAGTGCTGCTGCTCAAGTTCAGCTATTCAATTTAATTACAATGAACGTCTATCTGACATAGACCTCTGCCCATCACACCTAAAATAAATTTTATAAAATATCTTATAAGTAAAGTCATGCTTGATGAAAGCAACTAAGAAAAATCAAATATTTGAAAGAAAACACAACCAAAATACGAGTTAATTTAAGCGATTGATAACATAAGTCTACGATTTATATCTAGATATTCACGGAAATTTTCTGTCAAATGTAAACTGGGACATTTGTAAGAATACCATGTTATGACATGGCTTTAATATAATCCGGTGTCATGTTATCATTACACTTTGACCCTACACTACCACGGAGATAGATAATATGTTGATGACGCCGATCTGCTATATGATCCACGTATTTGGTGTCTGAGCATGAATCTCCAGGGAGAAGCGAATTATAGCCATCTTAGATGTTTGTATATTGCTGTATATTACAGACATGACCTGATTGTGTATTTCTTCTAACACATCATATTCACACATTCTATAATCATAATTAATTACAATTAATGAATGTTGTCGAAAACTGATAAAAAACTTCATTTATATTATATCTAATCTATATACATTTTTTAAGTCGGCCATCACGCATCAAACGCAATTTAACCATATCTGATATTGGTCCTACAATGATGAAATAATCAACACAATCATAGGTACTGAAATTATGTCTCCTGCACAATTCTTATTACGTCCAACCATTAAGATTTTGTAATACAGTAATGTGGGTTGACAAGCTGCGAAATGATTCTACTGAATTCTAGTGAGAGATGCGGTAACGTTTGGGGGTAAGATGATAAAATTAATCAATAATATTTGTATACTAGATCATAACAACAATTAAATATTTTCAATAATTGATGGTTCATTGACGTATTAAATATACGTCTTCTCTGTATGGTTCTAAGTGATATTTCTGGTATGGCAATGCATTAAGACCAGTTGTCTCCCTTACCATGTTACTAGACGATCGGTTAATATGGTGTCTTAACATTCCACAATATATATTGAAAACGTGTACATCAATTTCAATTTCACAAAATATAATTTCCATTAAGTTGCAAATGGATTAAACAACAGGTAATGCCTATCTAAGTTCTATCCCTGTACATCAACATTTCGTCTTTGGCGATAAGTAAAAGTAAAGCATAAAATCAGAAAACATTTCAATAGACTTAAATTTACATGTAGATACTTATATAACTTATATTTTACCATCCTGAAATGATGTTTGAATTATCTGTTTACGCGTTTTCTACATGTTATGTAAGAAGCTTAAGTAAAGCGATAGTTATCAATGTCACACTGAGCCACCATGACCATAGATTTACTCCTTTCATAACAAAAACACCACTAAGCTACTGGGATTGTGTAGTGCAAGTGTCATCTATGTCAAGTTGTGAAGATGTCGGGTATTCTCCGACTAGTTCTTAACACCTCTTTCCACCAATTGTCAACTACATCTCTACCACAGTGGGCTTTTGAAGGACATTCATCATTCTTATACAAGTCTACCTCCTTTGAGCAATAAATGCAATAGCTAAAAATGGAAATTATCGCAAAACTTAGACTAAAGTTTATTATTCCTTTTAATGACAATTGAATCATATATTTATCTTTCATTGTTATATTCGATACTTAATGTATCAATTACATGGCATTAATGTGATCCTTATAGATATGTACCCTTTACTATTATATCATCAAGACTTATCATTGACTTATTTAATGGTCAAGTATAGGGCAAATGTAGAAATAGTTTACAAGCCTATAAGTCACAACTTGACCATTTGATGTCAAATGACTCTGTCAATTACAAGTCAAAACTACTAATTAGTCATTTATAAAGTTGAGTTTGAATATAACCAAAATGTGATACATATAATAGTGAATATGTGGTACCATCGTTAGGAATATAGTACCATGGTGTGAAATCTACATTTTCGAATAAAAAGTAAATAAACAACAAACAAGGCTATAGTAAGTTATATACAATGTTATTGTAGTTAGCTCAAATAGATAGTGAATCTCGATAAAGTTACATTGCACTTCTGTTAAAATTTACGAGAGTAACTTTTTTCAGAATTCAAGACAATTTACTCAGATTTGCCCTTGCCATTTTGCAGTCCTCGTAACCTCTTCCACGCAATGTACATGTATCACGTTTTGTACCCGCAGATTATTTACTGGCAGCAACGTGAACCAAACAAATTACCAAAGTGTAATAATTAATCGTAAAGTTACATAACAAACCAATGCTCTGGTTCTTAGACAAACCAATTACAAAGCTACGCCGTGACAGGTTGTTATATGAAATACAACAGGCCATAATGATCGGAAATGTCGGAATACATGATGACCAATGGCGTGCTGTTTGTAAGAGATCAATTCGAACATCTAAGATATCTGTCAAGTTTTAACGACAGAAACGCCATTGAAATAAATACCGGCCTCCTTCTAAGACACATTAGCATGACATCTTGTTAAATTACGTGAAATGCCATTGATAATTGTGAAAGGGGCATGAAATGTAATATATACCTCATATTAATCAAATTATGTTACATTATCGTGCAATACTGATTTGACATAATCTACGCACTGTAATAAGTTTGATATCTATATATCTAAAGTGTATTGTTGTATGGTCATATAACTTGGCACCCTGAATGATCTAGAGATCCATGTTGTCTGTTTCCTGATAACATCTAGCTCATTTTGTAACCCATGTTCAAAACAACACACATATATATAGACTGTATAGAATGCTGCTTAAATTCTAGCTAATGGTGTTTCATTTGGGTGTTTTTGTTTAATCCTGAATTCCGGTAATTTCTTCTTCTTTTCCCTTTGTTTAAGTACAATGATCGGAATGTGAGATATGTATCCAGAAGTAAACATTTAGAGGTAAATTGTCAGAATGACACATACACTGTACCTCTAAACCATCAACTTTTCACACTTCGTAGTTTTGACAACCTGTTTAGGCTGTTGTTTTGTTTTTATATTGGTTTTTGTTGCTGTCGTTCGAATTCATATTTTCTTGAGGTCTCTTTGATACCACCTCTTATCATTTCATATAGCATTCAAATTGGTTTTTGCGATTGTGTCAAAGAGTTTTTCTTTAATTGATGTTGTTGTTCTCTTACCTGTTGGCTTCAGATTGTTTGGTCATGGCATACCATAGAATGATTAAAACGTATATCATCCTTACTCCAAACCTTCAATGTGATGAAGATATTAAGCGGTCGTGTGCAAAAGGACGGCAATCCCTGAACTCTTTAATCAGCGTAGGAATACATGATGGTGGTATGAATCCAATCACCAGCTCAAAGTTGGTTGAAACCATCGTTCAGCCGGTGATTTTATACGGCTCAGAACTCTGGAGAGCACCTACTCTGAAATCACAAGAGGATATACGCAAGACACAACGATATGCTGCACGACGGTGTCAAGGATTCGAAAAATCATCGCCGACTCTAGCTACAACCCGGGCGCTTGGAATGCTCGACATATGTGGAGAAGTTGAGCAGAAAAAACTGATTTTCTGGAACAAATTGTGCTCCGCAAGTAGTTTATTTGTCTGGAAACTACTATTTATAGTACGCTTATGCGCGTTTGCTTTCGGCAAGAAGTCATTAAACGAAAAAAGCTTTGTATTTGATATATTCGCTATTACTTCCAAGTTTGACATTACAGACAGCCTATTTGACTACATTTTTGAAGGCTTCCAACCATCGCGCTTTTCCTGGAAATCATTCTGCAAAAATGTTGTGCAAAGCTTTTATCAAACCAAATGGCTTGGTGAAATTGTCCATTTGGAATCATTTCAAATCTACGCCTCGGTTCACCAAAACTATGGCCCAAATCATCTTTGGACTCAAGCATTAAAGTATCCGAACTACACATGGCAACTAAGTGAAATGATCAACTTCAGCTATCGACATAAAAAAGAACCAGTGCTCTGTAAATTATGTAACAAATTAACCCATAATATAACTGTTCATTTTCTTATACAGTGCTACTGTCTATTCGAAAAACGAGATAAAATGCTAGAATTTCTGGTAAACTACTTGGATGTTTATGGATACGTCAAATTTGATAATTTAGAAGATCATGAGAAATGTTTCTTTCTACTCGGCAGTAAAGAAGACATTTTACTTGACGATGAACGATGGCCAGTTGTAATGATAACTGTCTCAGATTTTATACATAGAATGATTCAAGATATGAACTGTTTAATTGATTTGTAAATAACTCCTGACATGAAATGACCATGTAAATCTCTTTAAGAGGAAATAGAGATTGTCTGTCTGTCTGTCTGTCTATAACTTGGCACCCTGAATGATCTAGAGATCCATGTTGTCTGTTTCCTGATAACATCTAGCTCATTTTGTAACCCATGTTCAAAACAACACACATATATATAGACTGTATAGAATGCTGCTTAAATTCTAGCTAATGGTGTTTCATTTGGGTGTTTTTGTTTAATCCTGAATTCCGGTAATTTCTTCTTCTTTTCCCTTTGTTTAAGTACAATGATCGGAATGTGAGATATTTATCCAGAAGTAAACATTTAGAGGTAAATTGTCAGAATGACACATACATGGTACCTCTTAATCATCAACTTTTCACACTTCGTAGTTTTGACAACCTGTTTAGGCTGTTGTTTTGTTTTTATATTGGTTTTTGTTGCTGTCGTTCGAATTCATATTTTCTTGAGGTCTCTTTGATACCACCTCTTATCATTTCATATAGCATTCAAATTGGTTTTTGCGATTGTTTCAAAGAGTTTTTCTTTAATTGATGTTGTTGTTCTCTTACCTGTTGGCTTCAGATTGTTTGGTCATGACATACCATAGAATGATTAAAACGTATATAAGGACACAATCAGTAAAGGTATTTACGAACTGCTCTAATTAATCAATTGTTCAAAATCTAGCTCATCGCATGTGCTATAATATAAAAACCAAGTTTGTATCGATTTTGTGCAGATGATATCGCGTACATTGTACACGTTGGTTTTGCCCTTTCACATCGGCGTCTGTTTTCGGTTTTAGAGTAAATACACTTAACGTCCCGGGGGATCTGCTACTGTCATTTCCAGTAGTTGAGTATGATACCACACGTAATTAAATGTCAATGATAAAGTATTTTATATGAATTAAATGAATAATTTATCAGTTGGTTTTTATAGTGAGGTACGAACTACACATTCATATGTACACATTTCTGTAGTCAACCACTCACTAGGAAATCACGTGACAGTAATTGATTTCCATGAGGGCTGACAGTGTGTAACACAACACATAGGACACTTACTAGCCGGAAGTTACAGGTAAGTCTCTCATCAATAATTCAAATTAACATTTATTCATTTTCAATAGAATATGAATACTCGTGTAATTGTGTCATTACTGTTCCATTGTCACTAACAGCCAACTGGAACAGATTCACGTGACTGTATATGGCATAACTGACAACCAGTTACAATGAGAGTTTCGACTATTACATAAATATTTCCTTACCAAGGTGATGTAGTATGACATAAGAAAGGTGTATATTAGGATCACTTAAACCCTGGTAATGCCAGGTGTATATATAAATACTACACCTACTCAACCCACGTCCTCATTGTGATAATGCTTTGGCGGTATAACAATTAATAAATAATTCTTAGGTAGTAGTATTATGATAAATATCCAAGTCTTTCAAAGACAACTGTTTGCATTTTGTCTTTTGAAATGGAAATTGTAAAACTATATCTTTAAATTTAACGCATGGGCAATAGCAAATTTAGACATAGAAAGGGAAATTGAATTATTTATTTATACCACATGAAATGTGTTGTACTTGCAAGAATAACTCTCGTGAAATAATATTGACACATTAACCGTTCGGCAGTGTCCTTGAATTTAGTCCGTCAGTTTTCAGCATTAATCTCACGATTGTTGATTTATTTTCATTTGAGGAGACCTATCTTATGTTTTGAATTGAACAATTCAAATTACAAAATTACAATTCAAAATACTAATCGATATTATAAAATAAAAATAAGTATACTGCAGTAATATGCTTTTAGGAAATTTAAAAGAGCAAAATCTTACAGGACCAGATTCTACTGATGACTAGCATTTTATATATAGTCTAGTCTATTAAAAAGTTTTTTCTCTGGTTAATACCTCCCACACTAAAACTCCCAATTACATAAAAATAAAGTAATCAAACAGATTTCCTATGAACTCTGACTACTTTCAAACTAACGCCAATCAGATGTTACACAATTGACATTTTTTATGTTATTTAAATGTAATCTGTGACCGTCTAAATGGCAATAAGGTTGTCGTGGGCGTATTCGTGTCAATTGTCTGTGGGCGTGATCGTGTCAATTGTCTGTGGGCGTGTTCGTGTCAATTGTCTGTGGGCGTGTTCGTGTCAATTGTCTATGGGCGTGTTCGTGTCCTAAATCAATTGTCTGTGGGCGTGTTCGTGTCCTAAATCAATTGTCTGTGGGCGTGTTCGTGTCCTAAATCAATTGTCTGTGGGCGTGTTTGTGTCAATTGTCTGTGGGCGTGTTCGTGTCAATTGTCTGTGGGCGTGTTTGTGTCAATTGTTTTGGGCGTGTTCGTGTCAATTGTCTGTGGGCGTGTTCGTGTCAATTGTCTGTGGGCGTGTTCGTGCCAATTGATTGTGGGCGTGTTCGTGTCAATTGTCTGTGGGCGTGTTCGTGTCAATTGTCTGTGGGCGTGTTTCAATTGTCTGTGGGCGTGTTCGTGTCAATTGTCTGTGGGCGTGTTCGTGTCAATTGTCTGTGGGCGTGTTTGTGTCAATTGTCTGTGGGCGTGTTCGTGTCAATTGTCTGTGGGCGTGTTTGTGTCAATTGTTTTGGGCGTGTTCGTGTCAATTGTCTGTGGGCGTGTTCGTGTCAATTGTCTGTGGGCGTGTTCGTGTCAATTGTCTGTGGGCGTGTTCGTGTCAATTGTCTGTGGGCGTGTTCATGTCAATTGTCTGTTGGCGTGTTCGTGTCCTAAATCAATTGTCTGTGGGCGTGTTCGTGTCAATTGTCTGTGGGCGTGTTTGTGTCAATTGTCTGTGGGCGTGTTCGTGTCAATTGTCTGTGGGCGTGTTCGTGTCAATTGTCTGTGGGCGTGTTCGTGTCAATTGTCTGTGGGCGTGTTCATGTCAATTGTCTGTGGGCGTGTTCGTGTCCTAAATCAATTGTCTGTGGGCGTGTTCGTGTCCTAAATTAATTGTCTGTGGGCGTGTTCGTGTCAATTGTCTGTGGGCGTGTTCGTGTCAATTGTCTATGGGCGTGTTCGTGTCCTAAATCAATTGTCTGTTTGCGTGTTCGTGTCCTAAATCAATTGTCTGTGGGCGTGTTCGTGTCCTAAATCAATTGTCTGTGGGCGTGTTCGTGTCAATTGTCTGTGGGCGTGTTCGTGTCAATTGTCTGTGGGCGTGTTCGTGTCCTTAATAGTCGAGTACAATTAATTATAATGACGTTATCTACACTGCCTATAAAAGTACGATGGTGGATAGTACTGTACTAGTCAGGAGTTAATGCTACACAATAAAGCTTTATACAGATCTGTCTGTCACGGAAATGTTTTTTAGAGATGTGATAAAGTCACGCTATTCGTACGTACTTTTTACAAAAATACAAATTTCGTGAATCAATTACGTAAAAAGTCTTCGATGGTTAAATTATTTTGGTGCTGGTAAATCATTTATTATTTTTTCATACCATTTTTTTTCTAATCAAATATGTCCTATTTTTTTTTATCCTAAAGCTGACCCATTTTTCAATAGAAAATAAATTGTTTACCATATGGCTATAATGACAAAATATGTCCACAGGATATTTCTTTTTCTGAGAAAAAATACGCCAAAATAAAAGTAAGAAAACGGAAAACAACAACAACCTAGTGGTATTAAGAAACGCAGTGCGTGCTCTTGTCATGACGTATGTGCTATTGTTTTACATGTGGAAATAATCCAAATAATTAATTATATTGTGCTAATTAGATTGTAAATATTCATACGCCAACCTCATTGCACATATATTTACAATGTCGTGACGTCTTCAGATGGTCTGTATTAACCTCAAAAAGGTGTTTACCCCCATACATTAAACACTAGTAGTATCGCGTTAATCTGCTGGCTAGCGAAGATTCTGTCAAGGCCGTCACACATGTGTAAATTTAGGAATGCAGGGAACACAATAGTGGCAAGGACATTCATCGAAACACTAAGTCTACATTAAACATCCTTTTAAATCCTGTTTCTACAACGCTCGATCATTTCTAGCCCTCGCGAGTCTACTAATCACCTGATGGAGTAAAACGAAGGGAGGCTACTCTGATAGAACCGACAATAGTTACACAAACATTGGGGAAATATTATAGAAGAACTGAAAGCTTTCAATGGCTTCAGGTTCTTGAATGTAATTGTATTGAGCGCATCCTAATGATTTTAAAATTCTGTCTTAAAGAGGTCCCCACGGTAACAATAACGTTTGATAAAAGGCGTTAATCAGCTTATGAGACAAACGCAGTGACTAGTGATATATCTACTGATACCAAAAAGTAGCACATAAACAATCTGTGTGTATTTGATTGAGTTCCATCATATAGTTATTCAACTTATCTCGCATGTTTTGCATTTCCGTTACATGCATGATGTCATGTTTTTTTGTTTTTGTTTTTGAAAAGTTGGCCACTGCATATGTCAATTGTTAAACTTAATTACAGAATTACAAAACTAATTTAAAACAACTATAGTACCTATTATAAGAGATGATGACAACAACAGTTCCCCATAACTTACACCAACTTCAACAAGTTAAAATGAGTCAGCAGAAATGAAATGCAATATACAAAAACAGACATATTTAAGAACATTATTTAGAATAAATGTTCCAATGTGGTCCAATAGAAATGGCAATTGAAGTGAAACAAAAGCAAAATCGAGAGAGTAAGGTAAATTCCTGTCAAAAAGAAATTGAATGCAACAAAATTTTTATCAAGAAAAATATCAACAAGTCTAATCTAGATTTGCTAAAAACAAACAAAAAAAGCCTATGTTTTCTTTAAGATGCTCCACCGCTAACAAATGGTAATTTTTCACTATCAAAAACAAGAGCAGACGATTTAGTATTTTCTATAGTTACAAAAGTTACCTACTTTACACCATAACCACCATTGAAAAGTTTGAGCTTCTAATTTTACTTCAAGTCAAAAAAATGAAAAATAATTAATTGCATCCAGAAAAAATTCCGTGGTACTATATCTTATATGGAATGAAGTGATGATTGCGCATGCACCAAAGGCGAAAGAAATCATTTTATGTCATTTTTGTGTTAATTAGGCATATATATATACACGATTTAACAGCAAGTATTGTTCAAATGGCGAATATCATTTATGCTCTGTCGGCGGTGGAGCATCTTTAAGCATAATATAAGGTCAACCACAAAACTTTCCCATAGTCTTCAGCCGGTAATTACTTGAAGACCATTGATTATAGCGCTGACCACTGGTATCGTGACCTTATGAACCTAAAGTCAAATGCCTCTATAAATCACTTCAATGTCTGTGGTGAGTTATATATTAATGGAGGTAATATCCAATACATGCAATATAGTGAAGTATCACTTTGACAGGAAAGTCGATAGAAGTGCTAATAAAGTTGTCGCGTTCTCACGAAGTTTGAGAAGTCCGTTAATGATACAATTTAATAGAATAACATATTGTTAAGCATTGATCTTCTCTAATGAATAAGATGACGTCATATAATCATGATTCATTGTTTCGTAGAGAGAAAATGTAATTTTTATGTTTGAATCTAGGATATAAATAGATATGAATGAAATATATCATGAGTCTCTTGATTAGTGAATGGTATCTGTGGGCATTGATATTAGAGACATATCAAGGTGTACAGCCTGGGAACTTCTTATTATCAATCAACTGATAATATCATCATATATCACTATACTTAAGTGGTTCGTTAGGCATTTGTTCTTTTTTTATTTGTGTAGTTATCATTCATGACATCATTCCGGTTTCTGTGGTGAGACTGAACCAGTTAGACCAGCACGGCTGACTTGAGGAGAAGGAGGTCATCAGGTGCTAGTTTAATTAGACTATGTACATTGGATCTCTATGTCTAAGTCTTTAATCTCATCAGTCTTAATTAGTCATCTTTACTGGGAAAGGAAAACAACTAATATGTACTTAGATAATCCACAGATTGTGTAGTAACTATTCTCAACACTTCATAACTACAGTCCACGTTAAAGTACTTATGACATGTCCGTGTACTGGAACTAATATCTGACGGACTAATTCTATGGAATAACACTATTGTTTACCGAAATTTGAACAAGGAAAATAATGTTCTTTAATCCTGTTGCATAGCAGTTTAATTAGAGTTACAAAAGGTTATTTTGAAATATAAGAAACCTTTTAGAAGAGTGTCCATTTGGCAGCTAAATGTCATATCAGTTATTGAGTGTAAGCTATTTTTGTTTTGTTTCTTGCCATGTTGTTAACTTTCTATTTAATGAAGCTATTCTATAGTCTACCCGTGCATTATATTCCTAATAGGCGAACGCGACATTATTATCATTTTAGTGACATAAAAGCGATACATGCTGCAGTACACAATTTTATTTTGACGTTTTTTGAAGGGTAAACAAACAATTCAATCGACATCAAACATTAACTACATAGGTTTACATATGTTTTAACCATCAAACATTAACTACAAAGGGTTACATATGTGCTTACTATCAAACATTAAATACATAAGGTTACATATGTGCTGACCATCAAGCATAAACTACATAGGGTTACATATGTGTTAACTACCAAACATAAACTACATAGGGTTACATATGTGTTAACTACCAAACATTAACTACATAGGGTTACATATGTGTTAACTACCAAACATTAACTACATAGGGTTACATATGTGTTAACTACCAAACATCAACTACATAGGGTTACATATGTGTTAACTACCAAACATTAACTACATAGGGTTACATATGTGTTAACTACCAAACATAAACTACATAGGGTTACATATGTGTTAACTACCAAACATTAACTACATAGGGTTACATATGTGTTAACTACCAAACATTAACTACATAGGGTTACATATGTGTTAACTACCAAACATCAACTACATAGGGTTACATATGTGTTAACTACCAAACATAAACTACATAGGGTTACATATGTGTTAACTACCAAACATAAACTACATAGGGTTACATATGTGTTAACTACCAAACATAAACTACATAGGGTTACATATGTGTTAACTACCAAACATTAACTACATAGGGTTACATATGTGTTAACTACCAAACATTAACTACATAGGGTTACATATGTGTTAACTACCAAACATAAACTACATAGGGTTACATATGTGTTAACTACCAAACATAAACTACATAGGGTTACATATGTGTTAACTACCAAACATAAACTACATAGGGTTACATATGTGTTAACTACCAAACATAAACTACATAGGGTTACATATGTGTTAACTACCAAACATAAACTACATAGGGTTACATATGTGTTAACTACCAAACATAAACTACATAGGGTTACATATGTGTTAACTACCAAACATTAACTACATAGGGTTACATAACCACCAAACATTAACTACATAGGGTTACATATGTGTTAACTACCAAACATAAACTACATAGGGTTACATATGTGTTAACTACCAAACATTAACTACATAGGGTTACATAACCACCAAACATCAACTACATAGGGTTACATATGTGTTAACTACCAAACATAAACTACATAGGGTTACATATGTGTTAACTACCAAACATAACTACATGGGGTTACATATGTGTTAACTACCAAACATAACTATATAGGGTTACATATGTGTTAACTACCAAACATTAACTACATAGGGTTACATAACCACCAAACATAACTACATAGGGTTACATATGTGTTAACTACCAAACTTAACTACATGGGGTTACATATGTGTTAACTACCAAACATAAACTACATAGGGTTACATATGTGTTAACTACCAAACATAACTACATAGGGTTACATATGTGTTAACTACCAAACATAACTATATAGGGTTACATATGTGGTAACTACCAAACATTAACTACATAGGGTTACATAACCACCAAACATAACTACATAGGGTTACATATGTGTTTACTACCAAACATTAACTACATAGGGTTACATATGTGTTAACTACCAAACATTAACAACAGAGGGTTACATATGTGTTAACTACCAAACATAAACTACATAGGGTTACATATGTGTTAACTACCAAACATCAACTACATAGGGTTACATATGTGTTAACTACCAAACATTAACTACATAGGGTTACATATGTGTTAACTACCAAACATTAACTACATAGGGTTACATATGTGTTAACTACCAAACATTAACTACATAGGGTTACATATGTGTTAACTACCAAACATAAACTACATAGGGTTACATATGTGTTAACTACCAAACATCAACTACATAGGGTTACATATGTGTTAACTACCAAACATTAACTACATAGGGTTACATATGTGTTAACTACCAAACATTAACTACATGGGGTTACATATGTGTTAACTACCAAACATTAACTACATGGGGTTACATATGTGTTAACTACCAAACATAAACTACATAGGGTTACATAGTGTTAACTACCAAACATTAACTACATAGGGTTACATATGTGTTAACTACCAAACATTAACTACATAGGGTTACATATGTGTTAACTACCAAACATTAACTACATGGGGTTACATATGTGTTAACTACCAAACATTAACTACATAGGGTTACATATGTGTTAACTACCAAACATTAACTACATAGGGTTACATATGTGTTAACTACCAAACATTAACTACATAGGGTTACATATGTGTTAACTACCAAACATTAACTACATAGGGTTACATATGTGTTAACTACCAAACATTAACTACATAGGGTTACATATGTGTTAACTACCAAACATTAACTACATAGGGTTACATATGTGTTAACTACCAAACATTAACTACATAGGGTTACATATGTGTTAACTACCAAACATAAACTACATAGGGTTACATATGTGTTAACTACCAAACATAACCATATAGGGTTACATATGTGTTAACTACCAGACATTAACTACATAAGGTTACATAACCACCAAACATAACTACATAGGGTTACATATGTGTTAACTACCAAACATTAACTACATAGGGTTACATATGTGTTAACTACCAAACATAAACTACATAGGGTTACATATGTGTTAACTACCAAACATTAACTACATAGGGTTACATATGTGTTAACTACCAAACATTAACTACATAGGGTTACATATGTGTTAACTACCAAACATAAACTACATAGGGTTACATATGTGTTAACCACCAAACATTAACTACATAGGGTTACATATGTGTTAACTACCAAACATTAACTACATAGGGTTACATATGTGTTAACTACCAAACATTAACTACATAGGGTTAAATATGTGTTAACTACCAAACATTAACTACATAGGGTTACATATGTGTTAACTACCAAACATTAACTACATAGGGTTACATATGTGTTAACTACCAAACATTAACTACATAGGGTTACATATGTGTTAACTACCAAACATAAACTACATAGGGTTACATATGTGTTAACTACCAAACATAAACTACATAGGGTTACATATGTGTTAACTACCAAACATAAACTACATAGGGTTACATATGTGTTAACTACCAAACATAAACTACATAGGGTTACATATGTGTTAACTACCAAACATAAACTACATAGGGGTACATATGTGTTAACTACCAAACATAAACTACATAGGGTTACATATGTGTTAACTACCAAACATTAACTACATAGGGTTACATAACCACCAAACATAAACTACATAGGGTTACATATGTGTTAACTACCAAACATAACTACATGGGGTTACATATGTGTTAACTACCAAACATAACTACATGGGGTTACATATGTGTTAATTACCAAACATTAACTACAATAGGTTACATATGTGCTAGCTACCACACATTAACTACATAGGGGTACATATGTGCTATATACAAAACATTCATAATGGATAAGGTATTTCATCTGTAGAAGTATTAGGGTTCTATTCAGGTGTACTGGTCGGGATAAATATTGATATACTATATAGTGCACATTCCACTTTAAATATGCAAAAATGATTTGGTCAACCTATTTTATTTTTTTATTTTATCTTTCGAGAGGAAGACTCTGGCTTAGCACTGAACATTTTGTGAATTCCTTCATGAATGACATTTTTCTCTTTTTTTTCCTTTTTTTTTTTTTTTTTTTGTTTCTTACGTTCATTAACTTGACGAAATTTTATACTGTACTTATGTGTTGAAGTGCAGTATAAATACTTCCCTGTCTCTGTGAGTTATCAGTAATCCCAGAGCGATATCACTCTGATACAGCTCCTGTAGATCATTACCGCACTGTAGGCAGTAGGCGAACCAGCATCCTCGGCCATTTATCAGTTATCACACATAAGTGTATATCAAGCATTCCATTTCTAATTTGATATTTAACTGTTAGGGCGTTTGGGTGCCTGAGTTAAAGATATGATTATAAACAAATGAAGGATTATGTTGCAATGCTAAATATTTTATTCATTAATCATGATGTTATTTACTATCCTGTACAAACCTTTCACCACGTGTTTGTAATTGAACACGTTTTGCAGTTAAATCTGTCATTTTGTTTTAATTGTGTGCAAAATCATTTCATTGTGGACTATTTTCTTTTCTTATATGGCTATATATCTAAAAACATTATATTGAATTATTTTCAAATAATAATTGAAACATTTGTTTCTGTGCAATCCACTATTTGTCTTCATGGAAAAGAAAACGGTAAAGTTGTAATTTTGACTAATTAAAAATGCAGTTTTGTTTGATATAATTTTGTCAAACACGTGTCTGAACATTTTCACTCTTTTTTCTGTCATCACCAATTTTGAAAAGATGTAAATTCATTTTTAATATATCTAAACAAATGTATATTTCATGGATTTTCGGTGTGTACGGAGGCATACTTCAGTTATAAAGCACTATAAAAAGTTCTACTATTACAAGGAGACACAACATAATCTACCGAAGCTTCTCAAAACATACAGACATCCACACACAGCAATACATTGCACACATAGAATGTTTGCCTGATAAAAGGACTTGAAACTAGTCAACCAGACAAAAAACATATATATTTTTGTCTTGTTATACAATCGTAGCAAATTGCATGTTACATCAATATCAAATGGCCACCAGGAAGGTAGGTTCTGCTATCAGGTCTGTAAAATTGTTGTTTATTTTTACTATTACCATCAGACATCAGATATAGAACTATCATTGCAATATATAAATTTACCATCGTATTATAGCATATGTGAACCTTAGAGATTGATCACTGTGTTTACACTTGTTTCTTTATAACCAGTGTAAATATCGTCGCTATCGTTAAGTTGATTTACTGTTTAAGAGAATACATGTTAGACCCTCCTTAATGCGTTTTTCTCTGTGTGGTATATTTTACCTACTGTGAGGTGTTCAGTGTAGGGGCGGACATTCCATTATAAATTATCATTTAACACTTGTGATATTGTATCCTTTAGATTTTAAAGACAGTATTCCTTTTAAACTTCATATGTACTGCAATGCAGACTGAAATTCGGTTAATATTTTTTTTTATTTGAAACATCACAAGTCTATCGTAAATCGTGTTATCTCTTCTGGACATGTGTAATGCCAATAATGATTTGAACAATAATACCATTTGAAGTTATGTACAATAAACGGATTGTTCTAAACCTCTTTCTTGGTCTTTATCTTATAACAATGTGTTTGTATTCATACAAATATATGTATGCATTAAGAAGTTATTTCCAATGCAGTTTATCTTTTGCAAAATAAATGTTCCTCGAAATCTCATCAAAAATCAATAATCTTGTATTTTCTGAAAACATGTTATGTCTTCAATCCGTTTATTATCCATTATATGTCAAACATTATCTCGTATTTCCATTATTTGTTTCCAGTCGCCTTGCATATCGTAAGCTCAACGATCTGAGGAGTTCTAGAAGAACAGTGTTATCTAACAATGGTGGTAATATCGTATTTAGTGTCTGTATATTACTGGGGTTACGGAACAAAATGATAAATACTTTGCTGTTGCCTGATATTTGCATTACCTGCCAACGTATTGTTTGAGGTTATAGTGCGTGCCTTCTAAGAATTGTTGGAATCTATACAATGCTTGTAATGTTGTTATCTCAAAATGAGTAAGTCTACCTCCAAAATGTACCAAACTCAATATTGTAGTTTAAATATGTAACCCTGGTCAAAACTAGACGCAATATAAAGGCTAGGGAGAACTTTTAATTGGCGTATTCGGTTGAGCGTCAGGCTAGTTATCATGAGGTCCCGAGTTCGACTGCTAGCTGAGACAATGATCTATATATATATATATATATATGCAATCTATATAATATATATATATATATATTATAGAAAATCCTGAAACAATACTCTATATTCTGTGCTCTTTTCCATTTACACAAGAATGTCTGTCATCTGATATTTTGTTCGATTAGTACATATCAATCATCTTCATATTATCATTAAGATATCAAACAGAAATACAAAATATCTTAACATTGTAAAAGGCAACTTGTATGTATACTCTTCTTAAACCAAGTGGTCCTTTAAGTACTGCACGTCAGCCATCTTATTACAAGCTGATCATGTCTGTCTTCTAATTAATTTGTCTGGCTTCAGTTTCAATGGCAGGTCTTGTGCATTTCTCTCTGTCTACTTTGTGTTCGTCGTTCCACATACAGCCTCTGTCTGACACATACCCAATCTGTCCCCAGCCCCCACTCTAGACACCTGCTGGAGAAGAGCCCACACCCCAGATCCTGTCAGCTTTTTTAATGTTTTACTGAACGCCAAAGTCTTATCTTAATTCGTTTAGCATCCCGACATGCATGGAAACATGGTAATTCAGTTTATCTCAAAACAGATTTAATCTTGTATAAAGTTTTAAAGAGAAACTTCTGTCGACAAAAATGAATTTAAATTCTGAGCCATGCTATTAAGGGGAACGTGTCTCACACCTTGCCTTCCGGAAGAGACTATTCATACGATAAAGTGTATCAGACAGGGACGTTGATAGATTTTCCGGAATTTTATATACGTTTACTTACTATTTGCATCCTAACGGAAGAAAGTGTCTGTTATTTAGAGTAATTTATAAGTGATGTCACGTTACCCCAGTGGAAGTATTATAAAGGCATACTGGTTAAAAAGAAATTATCTGGAATGTTGGAAATTCTAATTTCGTCATATGCATACTTACGCACATGGCTTGTTAAAGATCGGGAATATCAAAATGATACTGAGGATGTCCTGTGTCTATAAACAGTAAAAGCTCATCATCCCGGAGGTATTGTTGTTAATATCAAGGTTTATCTGTAACTGTGATTGTGGCAAACAAAAATCCCTGTATTATTCCCTCAATGCAGTTATTCGTGTAGAATGGCGTCACCATGGGAATTGAAGAGAGAGGTAAGTGATGTATATCTCACTTTACAACATAACGATGGTGTTAGCAATGTGTCAATGCGAGGTATCTCTATATCTTTGACATTTTCGATATCTTCGGTATAACGCACCCAGAGACAATAACTCTATGCAAAACATTTACAATCACGCTTCGTTCGCATTATACACATATAATACAGTTCTCATTGGAAATTATTTGCCTTTTCGAAAGTATCTGTCATTTTGGAACTTAGTTTGATCATTTCCCAATTTTGATTTTTGACGCCTCCAAACCTTCGGCGAATTCTCACAGAAAAGAATCAGCCGTTTATTCATATTTAAATTTAAAGGTATTCTGGATGTTGATTTATTAGTAAGGTATGAATGGGTGTTGTGGAAATATGCCAGGACAATGCGATATATATTTATGATGCTTTAATTGTCGTTAGTTGTAATGTGATTCCAGTATAATTTAATTACCTATTCTCGCCAAATAGTTCCCTATTTATTGGCAGAACTTCTTCTTAACCTTGGCTTTTACTTAGTTTTTAGCGCTTCGCATCTCTTTTGTAACTTACTTTTATTTCGATAATGGATGTGGATGTGGACAATTAGCTCGTCCAAGCTGCGATTCTGAGGCCCTCGACAACCCATGTACATATGTACGTACACTGGACTTTGCCTGTCATAAAAACCCTGGTAAAACATCCTTGAATGAAAACAGAAAATGCCTTTTGGGCGTGAAAGCATTCGTATCAAAACAACATCTACGCGCAATATCTACGCGTATTGTTTGTCAATGAAAACAATATATACGTGTATCGTTTGTCTGCAAACAATATATCACGGGATCACAAAATGGGATCACAAAATCACGGGATCACAAAATGTTGCAAAACCCTCGGCAAGCCTCGGGTTTTACTACATTTTGTGACCCTCGGGTAGAATAACCCTATCCTTCCTATACACATATGAAAGAGTCTTATATTATCGTTCGTCTGAAAACAACATCTATGCGTATCATTGGTCTGAAAACAATATATACGTGTATCGTTTGTCTGAAAACAATATATACGAATACCGTTTGTCTGAAAACGATACCTTTGTATATGGCGCTTAGAACTTTCCATACACTATGAATATATCTGGACTTCACAACAATGATATTATTGATGCATTGAAATGGCAGGTGCGTTATTGTATGTACTGGTCTGCCAAAGCGTCGGGCCACCACTAACGATGTATTATTGTGATACGTTGTGGCACTTTCCAGGCCAGTCCTAAACAACAATATGGTTCTAACTAAGGCAGGATGTCGGTCTTCACTCATCGTTCAATGGTTCGACTTGTCTGTAGATTATAATTAGCTGTACCATGTGTTTACATAATCCACAAATGAACATAGCACATGGATAGTAGTGAGTTGATGCGTTCTCCAGGTAGCTACATCCATTCTGTACTCATTACATTACTTTGTACAGGACTATACCTACCTCTGTCGTTAATCATACAAAAGTTCTCTATTGATGTTTGACAAAACCATGTTTCCCAGACGGCATTGATCCACAATGGATGGTTGTGTGTAAATGTGATGTATTATAAGCGAGAAAAACATTTGTTTTATCTGTTTTCATCTTGTATATCATGTAAATACTAGTTATTGGACTATGACGGTCATTATGGAAAGAGTAAATGTGAAATGAATGCAAAGTACAATTTCGGTACACAATGCATCCAGTATCTTAGTAGTATGGTCATATGTTTCTTATTTTACTGTCATGTATGTTCATTTAACATTTTGGACAGAATCAAATATCGTTTAACTTACCTAAAAATCAATTCTAACATGGATCATAATTTTAATTACAGACTGCTTCTTTGTCAAGTTAGTGTTACGTCATTTGTTCACGAATGAAACATCATGACTGTATCAAGAAAAACACCGCCATAGATTGCGGAAGGAAAATCTCATGATATATACCTTCCAACCTGAGAATACAGTTTTATGTAAAAAAAAAATCCAAATATTTCTTATTATCGATTGCATGATTAATATTTTCAATATTGGGTCATGCTGAAGTATGTTTTTCATATATGTAGAATCTTTAGTGAAAGCAGTTGTTTAAAGTTCAATAGGAATGGCCAAATATAGCTCTTCGTGGAAGTGCACACAACTCGATAACAATAGATTAACTATCGGTATTGTTTGTAGTAGAGCAGTTAACATATCCCTCTTTACTATACCGACACCAGATGTTGTTGAGAAGAGCAACTCACCTTTTAGGTGTTAGCAGGTGTTACTCGTGGAGTAATCGAATATTCATGAAAAAGAGTAAATATTAGGTCATCATTAATCGCGGTAAGCACTATGTACGCTTATTATACCTGTTAAGTGTTAACACACGTGTTTTTAGTATATATTCAGTCGTACATATAGCTATTTGTGTAATAATTTTGTGACTTTGCGATTCCGATGGGTTTGACCTAGTTTTAGATATTTACAACAAGTGCGTTTGATTAGGAAGCATTCATCTATGCTTACAAAACATCTTAATGTTTGTGCTAGTGAATGCAGTAGGAGCAGTACCGGTAAACACAGATACGATTTGTGACGTCATATCCTTAACAACGTCATTCAAACAACGTCATTCTATTTCCAAAATAAAACACACACGCGTTGTACAACCCATATTAGCCGATTCTATGCTTACACACAGAATATTGAAATTCTATTTTAGTCACTTGTGTATGAAATTTTTATCAGGGTCATCTTTTGTTATTTTTAAAAATGCTCAACCGCCGACAGAGCATAAATGATACCCATCATTTGAGCTATAATTGGTGTTTAATCGTGTATATGTATGTCTTATTAACACAAAAAGTAATTTTAAAAAATCATTTCGCTTTCAGTGCATGCGCAATCAGTACTGCATTCCATAAAGGACTTAATGCCACGGAATTTTTTCGGGATGCAATTAATTATTTTTGATATTTTTATCTTGAAATGAAATAAGAAGGTCAAATTTTTAAATGGTGTTATTGGTGTAAAGTGAGTAAATTTTGTAACTGAATAAACATACTTAATCGTCTGCTCCTGTTTTTGACTGAGAAAAAATACCATTCGTCAGCGGTGAAGCATTTTTAAATGAACACTCTATCCGCTCTAACGTTTTAACACATCTTACCACATGCTGCACCATGTTTTATGATTATCTCTTTTGTCATCTTGAGTTATGATATGTATTTGTTACATGCCAATATATGCAATGTGCTGTAAATCTGTAGAATTTCCATCCCCATGATAAAAAAAATGTGGGTGATGCATTTTTAAAAGTTGCATGTTGCTTCGCTTGTCATGTTATTACACACTTTGAAAGATGAAAGTGTATAATATATTATCAATATGATGATCTTACTAGTAAGTTGTCTTATGACTTAAAACATTGCCATTTCAATTCATTCATGGCTTGTGAGTTTTAAATCCTGCAGGTGTAACTGTTATTCGAAATCTGGTCTGAACAGTTTGTTTTTTTGTGGAGAACTTGTCTCGGAGGTAATCATATTTCATACATTAGTTAAATATCGATACAGCATTTGATATGACATGCGCACTAACGTGTGTGGGAATAAAACCGCAGACACGTGCAGTGATTTTCCTTGCGCATGAGCACAACTAAAGACATCAATACTCCGATTGTTGACCACTGCCAATATACATGTTTACACGAATGTTTTTCGACTTTGCTTGTTAAAAATGCTCCCCCGCTGACAAATGGTATTTTTACACTATCAAAAACAAGAGCAGACAATTTTGTATTTTTCTTCAGTTAAAAAAGTTACTTACTTTACACCATTACCACCATTGAAAAGTTTGAGCTTCTAATTTTACTTCAAGTTAAAAAAATAAAAAATAATTAATTGCATCCCGAAAAAATTCCGTGGCACTATATCTTATATATAATGAAGCAATGATTGCGCATGCACCAAAAGCAAAACAAATTATTTTATGTTATTTTTTGTGTTGATAAGGCATATATATACACGATTAAACACCAATTATTGTTCAAATGATGAATATCATTTATGCTCTGTCGGCGGTGGAGCATCTTAAAAGTTTCCTTATTTTCATATTAAAAATGAAATAGTGCTTGAGTATTCCTCCTGAATTTCATTTTCTATATTGAACGATAATGTAGTTACAATGTAGTATGCATATGTTGGAGCAAAGCTGCAGATTTATTCAATAAATGCTGATACTAGCTTGGAGTTTGGTCGTTTTCAATGTATCATAATGAGTTTTACTAGAACACGAGGGATATCCCCAACCAGTAATGTACAATGTCCGTATCGCCTCTGCGTTGAAGGATTGAGATGAGTGTTGTTAAACCGCATGCATTCAAGTCAAAGTTCATACAAATGGGAATTCTCGATAATCCAGGGGTTACTTAATCACTGACGCTAAATCCACGTCAGTGATAGTAACCCTAGGAGTTTCGATGTTGACAAATGTGTACGCGTTTTCCGTTGAATAATATTTTAGAAAAAAGCCCCGATCTTATTCTCCATAAACTTCTTGGTACAGACGTTTTAGCAGCAGTGTGTCAGCGTTATATGTGCCAATTCTAAATTGTTGTTTCATGTACAGAACTCTATTGAAAACCACTGGTGGAGAACATGCAAAGGCATTGCATGTTGTTCAATTCATTATTGAAATTGTTTTGTTGAATTGAAAATAAATAATTTTTCTTTGTTTCTGGCTTTCTGATTGGCCTTTTCTATTTTTTGCATTCCATGATGGAAAAAAGATCGGGAATGGCACGGAAATCCGACGTAATCGTGACGTCACAATAGAAACATTTACGTTGCGTATTGATTTGGCAAAAATAATCCCTTGGAAAAATCAATGAAATCGTACATGTAAATTTATTTCATTTTATAAAGTAGCCTGGAAAATTTATTATAAGCATTGAAGTAACTATCTTTAAATTTCACCGGGGTATGAAATGAATTCTAAAAACTTTTGTGAGAATCCGCGACGCGGATTCACACAGTTTGCAAACAAAATTTCTTTCATACTCCGATAAAATTTAAAAAAAAAGTTATTTCAATGCTGAATTGAAAACCAGACTTGTTGATGATATAAACTGCAGAAATAAAAGCCCTGCTAAATATACCAGTATAGAAATTACGGTACATATGATTTAAGTAGCCAATCTTAAGTGTGATCAAAAGACAATTCTGATAGACTTTTCTGGGATTGGTGTGAGATAAAGATGTTTCTAACCATTAACTCCTGTGACATATGTTTAATACTTAAGTCCTCCAGACAGCTTTGTTGGAGGGAGAATAATCTCTGGTTTTTCGAAAATGTATTTCTTTGTGTCTGTCGTGACGGGACACGATGTCCTAAAAATTAGCAGTGGGGAATTTAGGTCAGGGATTTAACAAATGACGGACAGCTCCTCTCTCCTTTGGGTGTAACACATTTATTTGTTGGTCTAGTCGCAAATAGAGTACGTATATCACAAATTTTTTAGATTCATTTGAGAAGGATCTAAACAAATCCATATTTTTAAACAATAAAGAATCGTTTTTTGTTATGAAAATAAAAAAAAAGTGAAAGAGATTTATTAGAACAAATTTTGTTTTGTTCCCCACAAACTGACATTTGTTTTTAAGAAGATTTTGTGTTTATGAAACTTCTCTGTAAATGTTAAGTATGACAATATATAAGCATTGGGTCTAATGCTCTTCATGAAGCATGATTTACCGATCTCATAATGTTCATCGCAATAAAAAATAAAGACAACGTGATTTTACCCGTAATGAAAAACCTAAATAAACAGTAAAATGAATGTGACTTCAAATTAAATGTAATACCTAAACCAGATACTATAACAATACTGATTTTATTGATATATTGTTCCAGTCAGTATCCTGGTTAAGTACTTGCGAACTAAATACATTACACTTAATATAGTCCAATAGGGCTGACGACAATTAGAGGACCTTGTTCTATAGCTGTAATCTAGTTTAAAATATCAAACCCGACAAGTGTTCAATACGATACCAGTAATGGATGAGCTCGCTGACAGGTCGTCCGCTGGGCCGATCGATTTGTCCCGCCACTCGCCGGGATGGGTAGATAATGATAGCCATATAAAGGGATGAAGTTGATAAATATGTCGACAATGACATTCGTATCGCATCTCCTCCTCCGAGTCCTTGCCTACAACAGGCTCTCAATATTTCAAAATGTGCATCGGCTCCAAACCAAGTCGTTGTTAGGTGTACCAGTGCAGCTTTTGATGACGTCCTTGGTGTTTTAGTCGATAAATTGTTGTATAACTATGTATTTATCTGATGCTATATGTTGTTGACCATCTGGGTACGCGCATTTTCTGACGATTACATGTGCTTTCCTTAGCTAGCGTGATTTATTAACATACTTGGGGTCGGATCACTACGCTGGCTCTTATAACCCATTATTGATGAAATCATCTGATGGAGATTCCATCCCACTTTGCTTGATGTTACATTATATTATCATGTATAGATAATAATTGAGTTATGAGAGCATTACAATACTATAAAATTGAATGCATATAATTATGTTATTAAGTAATTCCCCCGACGGTATCGGTATAATACAAATGTATTAATCTCCACTGGTATTAAGTGACGGTTAGTTTCAATATTCAATACAGATCACAGTAAATGAAATACCTCACTACAAAGTTTGTGCTATCGTATCTGTGATTTTTTTTATCCCATTTGAAACATAAGAAGACAAGGAATGAGTATCTATTTACAATTGTTTTAAATATTTTTTAATGTTGAGTGATCAACTTATATTGCATTGTTATTTTTCCTTGTCATATTCGTTTGAGTTAAAGTATTTTGACACGAAACAGTCTGAAAGCTAGATGTGACAATCGAATCGATCTTAATACTAATACCTTCCCTGATTAGTATGATATATTTGGTGCAATTAGATGATTCTGACAAACGTATATCTGTTCGATTTCAGGCCAAAATCCGCCTCGATAAAAACTTGATTGCTGGAGTTAGAAATCGCTCCATCATTACATGTTATCATTCGAGACGCTTGATTACACGGATCTTAACATGCAGATCAGTACAAGAGGAGAAAGACAGATATCATTGTCATTCCTCTTTATCTCTGTTTTAAGTCATAGGCTAGACAGCGATAAACATTGGTCAGTGAAACATCGCGGTATGTTGATGTCTGGGCCTTTGGTAATTGTCAGGGATAAAAGAGTTTTGAGAAAGTCATAAATATATTGCCCCGCAGAGAAAGCTTTTATTATAGTGTGAGTTTGTTCTACGTTTATCCAACAGCTATGATCATTTAAGGGATCATGTCATCAGACCAAACCGAAGTATCCTTAGGAAAATGATGAGTTACTGGCAAATGTCAACGTTACTGGTTGGGTACACGTTACCATGACGACTTCTTCTATGTTACCGTATGTCACATATTGTGGATTTATACGTCACACTTCCTGGAGATTTTGGACCTTATACCTCTTGCACTCCATCTCATTGTCGTCAATTCGAGACTTTTGGACAGCTGCAATGTGCTGGTCGGAGATCGGTATGTTAATTCAGGCTGAGATGCTTTTTATATCATGCAAAATATTAGATCGTATACTTTGTTGCTCAGTACATTGATCATATACATGTACATATAATATTTATATTAAAAGCGGATTGAATCATATCAACCAATTTTAATTCTGAATCCATGTAATAATCATAATGAAAAAAATATTTAAAACATTTCTTTATTGTTTTGTTTTGCCAATGTAATAAAACTATTATATTTATCAAATTAAGTTATCTATATCTTTGTTTTCTATGCCAAAGTACAAAAAGATGAAAATAAACTTTTCCTGAATACATGTATATACCAAATAAACAGACTACAACAAGATTTAAATGAAAATGCAAATTTGCTGTCTACATGCTGTCTATAGCACGGTATTTATCCTTTACATGTTTGCATATATATGTTTCACAGTTTGATTTACAAAGAAAGAGTATATCAAGATAAACTATGATAGAGTAACTAGATGTGTGTTTATAAACATGTTGCGTGTAACACATCTAGTCTAAAGGCGTAACAAAAGGATATCCTGTCCTGGGTTTCTGACTTCTGACTTCCTAGTAAGTTAACCTTGCTCGAGTTTAAACTCGGCGAAAAGGTACATTGTTGGTTAGACTATCCTATACATAAACAGATTTGCTATCATCTCATCATGCGAAACATTCCATCTTAAAGACAACTAACAGGTCGTGTATGTAGAAATATCTTAAGTTGGGTTTTTGTTATATTTCATAGAACAACAATGTCGTTTTACTTTTGTCTAATTAATGCTAAATGCGGATATTAAGACAAAGTTAATATGTAACATTGATTGCAAACTTGCTTTTAGAACGAAACTTATTGTGTACGATATATGTACAAATGTTAAATGAAGATGATAAACATATGTCAAATACATTATAGTCATTCATCTAATTGAGTTAATTGTATTTTGTTTAATAATCTGGAGTGTATATATCTAAATTTATCATTATTATCATCATCGCGGATGTATCTTAGTTCAGTGTTGTTATCACTATCCTGACACACTGCCGCTGATCAGTTGATTGTTAAAGGCCTGACAACATAGTGGAGTGAAACACATCAACAATGTATGTGCAACATAGTCCGCTTAACCTACCTACATTATTAGTCTTTCTAAAATTTTGTTTGCCTATTATAAGGCAAAATGAAAAAAAAAATCATATTAATGATATAGGCTGGTTTAGCGGACTATGTGTACCATTGCTAGGAACTCTTGTATTGGGTTATATTTTTTCAAATGATTCCTAGTATCATACTAGAATCACGAAATAATACTGACTTACAAGAACCGATGAATTTTACATAGCTGTGCAAGGCAAACATTCGATTTGACATAACATTCAGTGTATAGATTTGTTTGCCCTTGAGAATTATCATCTGAAATCGTAGACGCCCTCGCTATTGAAGTTATGTAATTCAAAGAAATGAAAATTTAAAAAAAAACCAATCAATAGCGCGATAATGTTGTGACTGAGCATGTTCTTGGTTAAAATGTTTGTTTTCTGTTTATTACACTGAGTAAAAAGTCATTGGAATATCCTAGATATAAACTTTGACTCCTTTATACAGCATTCAGCCTGGCTTGCTCTATCGACGACCATGCGTATTAAGGAACGCTGCGATATGTGGCCATGATATATGTCTCCATCTATCTATACATTTACCTTGTTGAATTGACCACCTATGGTATACATGGTCATTAGTGTCTGATCCCATAAAGAGATATAACAGGTTCGATATACATTTTTAATTAAAACGTTCATGTTAACGCCTATTTACAAAAAACGTTGTAAGTTGGCACAAATAATCTCAATAATACCCATTATAATAATAATAATATCATTCAAAGTCTTATAAAGTTTTCAGCATTTCAGCTTTTTACTGATATTTTGAATACTAAACAATAATGAGAAGTATCAAATTAATTCAATAACGGAACCGATTGTTCAGTATCAATATTTTAATATCCACTTTGATCATTTCATAATCCAAACACTTGCTCTGGATAGCTGTACGTTTTAACCACTTGAGTGCCAGATGAAGGCGAAACTGGGTAATAATGCCCTAGGTCTGACCTGATAACAATGGTTATATTAAGAATGGCATTACCAATATTTGACAACACTTAAGATCTTTGATGTAAAGGTTTGTTCTATATATTCAATTGTTAACTTATTAAAACCTGGTAATTTATAAAGCAATACATCAATATCCCGATTGATTTATGTTTAAGATAGTTTATGGCAGTTTGGTAACGCGAACTTTCGAAATCCAGAGATTTGATACCGTTTGTTAATAGTTTCTCAACCAGGGATGTTTTATGCAGAAGGTAAGCTTTGACATATTAGCCATTGTCAATACAGACAAGCTGTTAATATCGGATGTCACCTGCCTCCTAACTAAAATGTCAAGTCAACATAGCATTGTCATTTGTCATTAATGTAAATAGAGCGACTTACAAATCAATTATTTTAAACTGTTGAATATGATCCTTAGCTACTGTTGTGTTCTTTGTTATTTAGTACTGATTCAATATAGATGGAATTATGAAGGTGATATATTTGGTTTTATTTTTTTATTTATTTATTTCAACGCTGAATTTAAAAAAAAATATAACAACAGGATCCAGGTCGCGTTGGTCGAATATGCTCGACATTTTACGAGATATTTAGGCCTAGAAGGGACAGTACCAGGCATGTGCAACAGGTCGGTATTTTTTTCTCGTAGTAAAAACCAATTAAACAAATCGGTGATACTAATCAATGTTCAAATCAACTGCAGATTTTATTCATTTTACTATTTGCACTGTACGAGTTGATATATTTTCTCATGGCAGCAAATGAAATAATTCTATAAGTGAGAGCAGAAATACTCCCATTGCGATCCCCCTAGCATATTTAGTGTAGGTAAATACTGCGGTTGTTATGTTAGATGTTGACTTAGTGTGATTTATATGACTGCTACCCTACACAAAACTCAAGAGTACACACAAACCTGCGGATTGGGACTGCAATACCGATGAAATTGAAATGTTTGATAGGACCAGGGCACCATTATGTAATTGGTAGCGAGTTTTAAGTCCTGTGTTGACACATTTCTGATCTCCTGGTCTGTTCTATGTACCTTGTACTGAAGGTACCGGACTCACACTCACACGTTTATTAAATCTGCAGGTAGAAAAAAAAAGAATTCTATTTACACACACTTTGATTTATCTGTTGATCGAAGCACAACACGACGTGTTTTACACACTCTTTGATTTATCTGTTGATAGAAACAGAACACGATGTGTTTAGTTTTTATCGATCCAGCGGTTATATTGAATGTGGCTTATTATAAATACCTAAAATGCATTGATTATAACTTTACAATTATAACTTTACAATTATATCTTTACAATAAGTGTTTTTGTTTGTTTGATTGATTAGTTAACGTCCCCTAAACAGCCAGAGTCATGTAAGGACAGCCTCCCATGTATGCAGTGTGAAGCGTGTGTGAAGTGCGAGGTGTGTGTATTGAGAGACTGCGGTATGTTCGTGTTGTGTCTTCTTGTATAATGGAACTCTTGTCCTTTTTATAGTGCTATAACACGGAAGCATGCAACCGAAGACACCAAGCAACACACCCCACCCGGTCACATTATACTGACAACGGGAAAACCAGTCGTTCCACTCCCGGTATGCTGAACGCTAAGCAGGAGCAGAAATTGACACTTTTATAGACTTTGGTGTGTCTCGGCCAGGGGACAGAACCCAGAGCCTACCTCACAGGGGCAAGCGCTCATCAAAAAGCCAAAAGTGAGGCGTTGTCAAGGAGACAATAGGAAGAATAATGTCAGTTAGGAAGAAGAGAAAAATATAAAATCCTTAATTTAGTCGCCTTTTATGATCATGCAATAGAGGCAAAGACACAATTCTAACGCCCATTTTGCAGGGCTAGCACAGAATAAGTGTGTTTTGGTTCTTTTGTTGTCTTTCTAAATCATTTCTGATCGCGACTTTACCTGGAGACGACCTATCTCTTAACCAGAATTTTGCTTGATGATAAACTTGATGATAAACAAAGAGATACAGAAGGATGCTTTGGTTTCTCCTTCTCCCATTGCTTATATATTAGTATTACATCCGCTTTGTGTGATATGAACTTGCGTCCATACCGTCGGCCTTTTTTTGTCGAAATTGGCAGTATTGTCAATTAATTTAAGCACGTTTGAAATACCTACTGATTCATGTAAGATAATAGTATATCCTTGTTTCCGGATATGAAAGCATGAATGAATCTACTTACTGATCAGTATAATGCTGACAAGCAGACACAAATGTTTTGGATATTAATAAATGAAATGTGAAAAAGAAATCACTGTAAATGTTCATGATTTCCATATTTGCTTAGTAGTTAAGATGAAAATATGAATCTAAAAAAATATAAATACCTGTATGGAAAACATCACAGAAAACAATTAAGTCCTCTATATGTCTTTTTTATCTTAGTGAATAATTAAATCAGTATTGAAATAAACAAGCGCATGTGAACGATATTTTATTGTACAAAATGTCCAAAACGTCTTGTTTTTGTATCAGCGGTTGTCTATTATCTAAAGTCTGAAATGACTACATAATCAGTCGACCATAATACAACATGGAATATCTTCCATTTCATTTTAGTTCGTTTATTTATTGAATACCATTGTGTGTTTATATCAGTATTTTCCTTTTGGTAGTAGCTAAATTTTAAGGCCTATCTTCTTATATATCATGACCAATAACGTTTCCATAGTAATAAAATTTACAATAAATAACTGTTATTTAATCAGCATGATAGACCTGGCCAAGTTTTAATTACAAAAAAATGGTTTGTCTGGCTGAACTGTGGTAACGAGGGACACCACACGCTGTGGGCTTATTGACGGGAGACATAACCTCAACATGTATGATCCAAACCATGTGACTATATTATATGGAATTCTACAGTGGGTTGGAAAGGACATGAAAAATAAAAAATAAAAATAAAAAAAAATATGGCGTCCGAACACAATAATACTCATTATTTTTTTCATGTCCTTTCCCAGCCATTGTAGAATTCAGATATGATATAATCATCTTAGATTTCACATTGTAAATAGTCTGAAAAAAGTTTCAAACTTTGTAAATCTTCCAAGATAGTACAAAAAGACAAAAGGGATGCTAACCACCAGTTAAAATATTGCTGCATCGCATTTAATCAAAAGCAAAGTCGGATATAATGAGCGGAACTACCGAATATTAAAATGAGCACTCCGTATATTGAAACATATATAGAATATTTAAACATTAACTGCATATACGCTTCATCCTCCGTAATTGCCATCTGCATACAGTTCAATTCTTTTATTTACATTTGATAACAATGTTATGATAAAATATCTAAATATTTCGCATCCATAATAATTAAGCAATTCATTATCGTCAGGCACGGAACAGCCATTCCATCAGCCATCTGATGATTTGTGGTAATGACGTCAAAATTAGCGAATGGAAGTTCATACACCGAACAACAAACACCATTTGCGTTAAGTAAGTTTACATAAGGCGGCTGTAGTGAGAATATGAATATACATTATTATGTATAAAGATATATCTACCGCATATAAAGACATTAGTATATATAAAAACCAATTCATATAAGGATACACTTACTGCATATAAAGACTATGGAATCAATATTTCGGAGAACTCTAACACCTATGGAATATTTGGTCCAATTACTTTTTAAGAAGCATGATATTAATCTATAGTTTGTTTTTATTGTGTCCTAATGATTGTACCAATATCATATCGGTATCCAATACTTTTTGTTATGAATAGAAAAGTTCATAACGAAAAGATCATTGAATCATTATCAGTAATCCTAGGGAATTATTCCGATATCACAACACACTGTTAGCTCTGCAGGTAGAGCATTAGAATTGTACCTGCTTTCCCTATTTCATGATCGTAAAAGACGACTAAATTTAGGATCTTGTCTTTTCTCTTCTTCCTAACATACTTTATGTTTCCTAATGCCTCCCTTGGCACCGTCTCACTTTTGGCCTTGAGTTCGCCCCTGTGAGGAAGGCTCTGGGTTCTGTCCCCTGGCCGAGATACACCAAAGTCCATTATAGTGGTAGTTTCTGCTCCTGCTTATCGCTCAGCAGACAGGGAGCGGGACGACCGGTTCACCCGTTGTCAGTATAATGTGACCGGGTGGGGTGTGTTGCTTGGTGTCTTCGGCGGCATGCTTCCGTGATATAGCACTATAAAAATGGCAACAGTTCCACTATACAAGAAGACACAACACGAACATACCGTAGTCTTCCAAAACACGCACCTCGCACTTCACACACGCTTCACACTGCGTACATGGGAGGCCGCCCTTACATGACCCTGACTGTTAATAGGACGTTAAAGTAATCAAACAAACACAACACCCTGCATATCTGTAATGCTTTTGTGGTCATGTTCTGATTATCATAAAGCAAAGTCACTTTATATGGATTTGATATGGATAGATATGACTGGTATTGACGACTAAATAAAGGAAACTTTATTGGGTGTATCTATTTTTCAAATTTCGTGTAATATCATTCATCCTATTCTTTATGTTATTATTTGAGCTTGAGTTGTGAGTTTAGGTAATCATTTATGCATATATAATATTTAAATCTAACTCAAGTTGCGAGATGTATAATTTGTTGTACGACAGTGTATTCTTCAGAAAAAACGTTACTTTGATAGTTTCTAACCTATATATATTTCCTCCCATTACAAAATCACACAAATGACACACGCGGCTGCATTCGTGTCTCTATTAAAAGGTGGGATACATTAGGAGCAATTTAAATCGTTTACGGGGATCGTTTGTCTGTATGTCCGAGTCGGTATCAGCTGACACATCACACGGTTCTGACTGGTGCAGAATTTACCCTGTAATGACAGTCGAGTGGTAGTGTGTATCAATAGGTAGATTTATGAACCAGAACAAAACTACGGTTTTTATTTACGGGTGCGTGAATCGTCCGAGTTGGTGTTTTATTGTTGGGTATGTTTACCTATACATGTATATAGAGTAGGGTCGCTACTGGATCCTTAAGTCCTGTACACTGACACTATAATTACGTAAGACACACAAGTACAAGCTCAAAGGTAAGTAACACAATTATCTGTAAATTCGTCAGGAATATTTAAAATTGCTTTAATATGTTTTAAATAGTTTTAGATTTCTTTTCTCGGTGTAGTAATGTATGGAATGTCTCGTCGATTTAACAAGACATTATACTATTCTTGTTAGGCTACGACATGTATCTGCCCAGCTATTTGGGTCAGGGAGGTTGTGTTTTAGGGTCACGTTAAAGGTTAGAGAAGCAATAATTCTTAAATGGTGTTTAAACACCTAGACAACAATCAGATGGTTTCAAAATATCATTATATCTGATTTCAAGGCCAGATGGTCCTTTAGTATAGTATTTATCACATATTTATCATTTAGTATTTTCAGCAAGCACTCTTTTATTGTTGTAGGTAGAATTTACGTTAATGTGATCATGTATACTTTTCTCATATATTATGAATGAAATAACTAAAATTCGTTGGTAATAATTAATTTTAATTGACATCTTTTTAGCCTGAGATTGATTACATTGTTTAATAAACATTTTCTTATCGATATTTCTCTACCGCCCACTCGACAGACCACACACGTCGATTTGACACAATTCAGTCTCCATTGTAAAGTCACAATGCTGTTGTGAAATATCACGCAAATTGATTGTCCTGGTTTTGATGTCGTAATTGCGAGCAATGAAATACATGATAAAACTGTTCAATGGGAACCCAAACACGGATTGTGCATGGCTGCATCAATTATTAGCTGTGAATGTTGCAATAAATTACAGTGCAAATAAACTGTTTGATTTCGATTTAGCTCGCCTTAAAAATGGCCGAACAGACTTGTCTATTTCATGTCAATCTCGTTTACCAATGTAATGTTTAAACCACGTAGCCGAAAAGGCTTGTTAGGTCTTTTACAATCTCGTTCACAGGAGCATTCTTATACATATATATTTACATTTACTTGTCACTTCTACTTTATAAACTAACCAAGGCAAATTGAAGTATATGACGGTATAACTGACACCCAAAACGTGACCATTTGACGTCACTAATGTTGACGTGGTGATCACTGTCAAAATGACTGTTCCATCTTGTGGATTAAATCGTCTTTGATAAACGATTTTCCTGGTCTACCTTAAACAATGTTAATGCATATATCCTAAAGTGCGCCAGAACAAATCCTTTAGAGTTACATTACAGTATTTTTTGTAAATTCTCAATATGCAGATGGTAAACTAAAAAGACGCGCTTGTTTGATTGCAATTTTGTACACAAAAAGAAGCATATTGGTTTGCTGAAAAGAATTATCATTTTGATTACGTTCGCTCATACAATTCACAGCTTTATGTAAAGGCATATCCTGGACATTTTTTGCCTGATGAATATAACATATTGTTTACACTACCGTCCAATCCCTTGCCTAGATCCATAACTCGTGCGATACCCAGCCCATTAGCAGATTTGTGTTGGCATGTGAATTAACGAGGCGGTATGCGTCTTCTCAGCTGATATTGCATATTCTAGAAAAAAACTCTACAAGCGATATGGAAATTTGAAATCGCAAATCATGTAAAAGACAACTAATCATCACACGATATTTTACTTCCTTGTTTATAAATAGAGCCTCTGCAGACAGATATTTATGTTACTGATAATGAAGCCCCTATTATTCTGTAGAAGTGTTTATATATCCACCTGACACTAGTGATCTGATGGGTCAGCACTTGGGATTCGCCAATGAAGAACCAATAAGAAGCAATGATGACATTAGATAGTATTCGTAGCAATCATAGAACCATCTAATCCTGTATCAATGCGACATGGAAACGCCGAAGACGACATCTTTCAGCGTTAACACATAGAAATCATAGTTAGTTACAGTGTGACCCTTTGTATCCAACACAGGGATATAATAAAGAGGAAGGATGACTGTACTATGCGTGTATTACGAGCGTAGCCCTACAAGTGATCTAAAACGTCTGTCCAAGATAAGTTGGCCAGTTGAAGTGTGTCTTTGGTTAAAACAATAAATTAAGGGTATTATAGATGATGAAGAGCTCTAGTACTTTAAAGTCATATTTCATTTGATGTTAGGAAGATGTTTGTTTGTTTAATTAACATATTTGTCTCCGGTTACGTGCACCGGCCGGTTTATTATTATTGCTTACTCTTTAACCCTACAATATATATAGGACTATCTGAAGCTAAAAAGCGATTCGTGTATTCATACGAATTATGCGGCTTTCATCGGCATACCTTCACCAAATGGAACCCTTACCGATGCTGCAAAGCTTCTCCTCCTTAAATACTAATCCAACAAGGAATAACTTGTGGTTGACTGCAAACCTTGGTATTTCTTTACCTAGCAATATGGGGGTTTCGAGATTCCTAAAGGACGTGGGTAAAGTACGATGTACCATCGATTAGTCCTAACTTTAAGTGACTATGATGTCATATGTTGACGTTATTTTGATGACGTCATAATCATCAGAAGGTGGGCCTAATCAACATTAAATCGTACCTTACCCTTGTTGTTTTGCGATCTCGAAAACCCCGTCTTGTAAAATAAATTGACGTTCGTGAAGAATACCAAATAAAAAAAAGACAATATTCTCCTGCAAATTTCTTTAATTATGGTTATTCTATTGAGGCTTTAGACAGTCGACGGTTGTTGAGATTGCAAAAGGTAATGGTCATATACACATTTAGTACTAATAACCCACGAATGTCTTAAGTAAAAGTATCAGTAGTATTTGAGGCCAACACGGTCATGCGTCTAAAAGGATAATCCATATGACATTAAATCTCCTAACGAGCAAACCGTTTCTGACTAAGTATTTTACCGGTATATTAAGCACGAGTTTATCGTTACCATTCCCTCCTTAGTTATCTAGATTTGCATTGACTATTCTGAATTCGTAATTGTCGTTATGCAACTTATATCGATTCACCACTGTACCATCGGTTCAGTCTTGAATAGATTAACGTAAACACGAGTTTAGAGTACATAACGAGAAGCACGTCACCATCAGTCTTATGTTAGAGATTAATCAAAGGAGAAGAACAAAAGAAAGAAGTATAACTATGAATTGATATGGAAAAAAGTAAGAACTGCAACTGCTCTGAGTCATCTGCATCCATTATTAGCAAAATATGTCGGTTTTAATGACTATAATGGTGATGTAGAGCACAAGAACACAGTCATGTTAGGCACACACAATATAATGATATCTCATATTTATGATAGTGAAAATGCAGATAGTTTTATAATTACCTGATTAAATGATGTTATCATGACATGCATATCCTAAACTTACAAATACACCTCTCTAAGGGATGCATTATGAAGCACTTCCGTCAGTTCTATTTTGGAATCGTGGAAATGATCAGAAACCTCTAAATAATATCACTACATGTGGTATCACGATAAATAAATTGTACATTGTAGATGTTCTACATTAAAAAAATTTTTTAGTGCTAAAGGAGATGGTATTTTCTATTTCTGTGGTTTTAATATTCCTTGAAAAAAATGCTCTCGGTTAGTGTATATCTAGCGGCTTCAGCCTAAATAGTATATCTTTCTGTCATTACAAATCTAATGCATTGTTGATATAGTTTGTTATATTTTATATTGTTTTAAAACTGCTATATGCTTTGTTAAACCCTATATGTATTTTCCATCATACAAACAAAATGATTAAAATCAACTGCCTCATGTTTCTTACAAAAACAAAATAAATGCTGTACATACGAATTTTAATATAAACATATCTCTACAGTTAAAGGTCTACACACATTCTTTCTCTAATGCAATCTCAGATATGTCTGGTTTTCATGATGAACACATAAATAAATGTAGGCAGTTTTTTGCAGCACTAGGATAATGAAGTGTTAAAACGTAACGTGTTACTTGTTACTTCATGGCGAATTATCTTATACAAGATTTGCCAAGAATTTCATAAATTCACTTAAATATTGTATCACTTTTAACCAAGATCTAAGTGAGTAATATGCAAGCGAATTTTGCATTTGTTATTAATGTTATTTTAAAATAAACGATTTTTTTTTTTCATTTTTCACATGCCCTCACAGCGTATCTACCAACTTTATATGATTGTCTCTTGTCGTCTTTACCTAGATCTTTATCAATGCAATTATGACATGATGATATATGTATATATGTATCTCTGATCTTATGACCTGTTATATCTGACACCATGGCCACTCTCATCATGGTAGTTAATACGTTTAAAGATTGAGTACCATCCCATTGATAACAAGCGCCCTGATGATGAATTTCCGTGTGCTGTCCCCAATATTACGAGAGTACTGTCTTGATCAAATCGTTCAATTAAATTTTGCCTCCTTAATTAAGCTGCACATAATTAGCACCGTTGATAGTCCTTGCAGTAACTATCAGAGAAGATATCAACGTGCGATATAGTAATGCCGTATTGTCAACTGGTATCAATGACTAGATATGTATGCTACTTTTCCCTATAGAGCGATACCCCGAGGCTTCACTCGTCCAGTATTAGTACAGATCTAATTGATAAACAATCCCTGTCCCCACCGGGTTACACATGTGTATAAGTCGTCCATGTCAGACCTGTAGCTCATTATAAAATGGCTTTTTAATTAATAGAGCATACATAAGTGATCTGGTCGGATCAGGCTTGGTGACATTTTATTAATTTGCGTCAATTTTCTCAGTGTAGAACGCAATGATCTCGATCATATCCAGAACCCAAACATTTTACAATTGCACTCCATTGAGTAAATAAGATGAACCGCTATGTTATAAAGACAAGAACTCAGTGAAGGCTTCCATAATAAAACAAGAATTGTGTTATCAACTTTCTTTGGGAGGAACTCGAGAAATGATTACTTAAATTATTCAAAACTGTTGAAAAAGTCCTGAACACACAACTGTCATGAATGCATCATTTGAAACGAACTTCATCACATAATTTAAGCTTCATGCTTTACAAACATTTAATACAATTAGATACGTACAATGACATATAATAATAATTCCTACAAAGAAATATTTTTCGTTCGAAAATGAAATCACTCCATAGAACTGTGCATACATTTCTCCCCATTTTGAGATTTGTGTTATAGATTACAACAAAACACTAATTATGCAAGAGCTTAATTGTTTAATGGGTATTTTTGTTTTAGTACAAGCAAACAAACGAAGATTACCGTAATATAGACAAAATAAGAATACCGTAACATAGACAAAATGATAATACCGTAACATAGACAAAAAGGGATAACCTTATAAAGAAAAAATAAGAATACCGTAATATAGACAAAATAAGATTACCTCAATATAGACAATATAAGAATACCGTAATTTACGGATCAATAACTGATTTTATAGCAAATATATCAACAGAAAAAAAAATTCTGGTGAATCTGTAGTGGAATATTATATTCATATTTATATATTTGTTTACTTTGACTGTGTTATGTAATGCAATCACTATCTTTAGAAACACATTAATGAATATTGGGCTCTGTATTCATTAAAAACCTTTATATTCTATTGCATTTTTGGAAATATAAAACGTGAGACTTGTAAACACAAGCAAAACGGGCTAACCGTACCCTATGGTTGGTAATGACAGCGTGTAGATATTTACCTTCCTTACCCGACCAAATAATATCACGTAATAAACAACACGACAACATGATCATCAGACAACCTAACAGAGATATTGCAGGCCAAACCTATAGGCGGGTTAAAGATAAGGACACTACAATAGGTCACGTGGTTTAGCTATGTCTGTGCATTATACTTCAAATTGCCCGGAGATGCCCAATATGCAATATTGATAATCAGAATGTGCAACGTAATTAGCATTATATAGCACAAAACTCGACTTACGGCAGACTAGTCTAAATCGATTCCCGGCAACAGATTGACAATTTTAAAATGAAAATGTTTTAGACTATTACTGCTTTTATGTAGTGGTCTGCAGTGAGATTTTAGAATAGGTAGAGAAATGTTCACAAAGATGTAGCACGTAAACAAACGTAAACTTAACACCATTATGCCCTTAAATCATTGAAACTGTTATGTAACAATAGTATGGCCTGTGATTGTTTAGTACATCTGTGTTTTAGTGTATAGCTAAGTTACGATGACTGACTGGAATCCATTATGTTATCATCAGCTATTTTAAGTACAGTTAAATCTAAGAGGAAGTATTCAGTATTAATTATTAAATTATCATTACTGTTTGGCATTTTTCTCTACTTACATACCTTTAATTATACGTCAGAGACAATTTTAACATATCCTTGACTGATTTAATGGACGTTAATTAGATTAAGTATAAAATAAGAACATCTTAAGATTTTGTGTATTATTTACACTGCTCTAGTGGATATAGTCGCCATGACTGCAGCCACAGGACGATGGACGATGTAAGGAAGGAAGGATATGGTAGTAAAGTCAGGGTCGACTTGTCTGGTACACAATATTCTAGTGTGTAATTTATTTATTTAACTAAGTAAATGGCGACTGTCTGGTAAGGATGTTTGAAGTTTGCTTCGTGGGGGGATCAAGATGTGCAATTTGGTAAAACTATAGTTTATTTACTGGGTAATTATAGCTACAGACTGTTATTGAAACAAATACTTTAACCACGTTTTTGTTTGTCAGAAATACGCATGAATGTTTTTTTCTTTTTTCTTTTTAACATATGGTCGCACTTTAAGAACAACGTTAGTTTTATTTTGTAAGAGTACCGTTTTGTTGTATACGTTCGCACATGGAAGTGTCCTATTCCTTTTAGACTGAAATCGGCTGTTTTTATTATAGCTTATCATAAGCATGCTAAGTATATCTACCATGGTAAAATTAGTTTGTGATAATCGTCTGCATTGTGAACCACACTAAACCACAAACAATGTTACACAACATCATCCACTACAGTATAGCTCTTAAACCTCACGATTTACTGTTTGAAACTTATTAGCGGTGTATGTTCGTGAGTTGTCTTTGTAGAATTTGAAAGCGTAGATCATATGATAGGCTGTATTATGTAAAGGTAAGATTTTCATAAAGTTCGCCAGGTATTAGATTTTACGTATTTGGATGAACCAAATGTCAATCAAAATGGATCAAGCATGATCTATTGAAGCTGAAATAGAGTCATTCAATTGTAGTTTTATGGACAAAAAGAACGATAAAAAGTTTAAATGCATCAATTATTAATAGCTAAGTATACTCCTAATATTTTTCTATACTATACAGTAGGTAAATAGTTAATTAGCACGTGTTCTATATCGCCTCTCTATCCCAAAGTGTACCGTACAGCTATCAGTATCATAGTTGGCTAACTCCAGCAATAGCAGTGGGATGAAGCAGATAAACCTGTGTCGGTATTAATACAAACGGACTAAACAGATATCTACTAAAGTTTGTACATATGATGATAGGCCCACCAACATATCACCACCGGCCCTCCACCTCACAGTACCTTGCAACTACCCACATGGGTTTCTAACTCACTACTTCGAAACCCACATACATGTTAGCAGTTGCCATATACTTACTACACGTATTTAGTTTAGTTTAGTTTAGTTTAAACATGTTTTATTTGAACAAAGTCAAAGGGAATTAGGCACAAGTTATACAACTTTCATACAAATGTATATGATGTTACATAATCAAACATACAGTTGTAGCGTTAATGATTGTATATCAAATTATATGTAAAAGAAAGAAAGAAAAAAGAAACAAACAAACATTAATAATTATTGGTAGTCGCATTTGATTTGTTTAGCCATACCAGCACCCACGTTTTATAGCTACATGTTTTATAGCTAAATTTGTTTCAACATTTGACATTCATGACGTGACTAATTCCATACAATTGAACATTAATTTTGTAAACAATCTAAAATGATATATAAATGATTTTACAATTAATATCTTACAAATACATTTTGGCATGACTGACTCTTATTGGTGTTTTACCTCTTGGTACTCTGACTTCCATCTATCTCCTAAACCACACTGTCTGTAAATAGGACGAATAAATAGAAAGAAAAAAGTTCGCTATACAGTCTGTTATCGAACCAGTAAGATTCAGAGGAGCGAGGACGGAGCTCCATGACGCCTCCACTCCGCCAACATTTAGGGGCATTTCTGTCCAAGGTATATCTCGACTCCCGAATTGCTCAACATTCGTAGGGAAAATGAGTTAAGTTAGTGCTCATGGAAAAGTGACCGATACATATTTTTGTCTATTCCAGTATTCTCTAGTAGAGTAGCATTTGACCTAGACAAGAGCATCAGAAAGCATCATAGTGTCACAAAGTGTGCAAATACTCATCCCCATTTGATGTCTTATTTTTCAAGTTTTTGTTTTTCAGGAAGGGTTCTTAAACAACTTACAATATTGAATTAACATTAAATGTACATGACTTCGTTTTAAACGAATTTAGGGGGTCGAAATGAACACAAAAGGGAAAACATGTCTTGTTTTCAAATAGTTTGGTTCATAATCTTTGCATGTATGGAATCATTTATATCAAATGCAATTTTCTGAAGTATCTATATTTATATTAATTTATCTGCGTTAATCCATGTAAATATAATAATTTTTCCTGGTATCAATTGACACAATTCGAATGTAATCAACTAGTTTAACAGTTCAATATCAAAGTAAATTCGATTCACCGTATTTTTGTGTGCGAATGTGATGACAATGCTTTCTACTATTCTAATGACTATATCATTGTGTAAATGTATTTACTGTGTAGCCGAGCCGCCGATCTATTTTACCTTTGGGTTTTGTACTGTACGATTATTGTTTATTTTTGTGTTCCAGGTGATTGGCGACTATATCCCAACAAGGCTATGGACTCAGCAGAGTTGCTCGGAGTCGTTTAGTTAAAGCCAGAGTGTTGATTTTCTGATTTGGCCGCGCCATTGCTCGATGTATTGACCACATAATATCGCCCCAGGTTTATGAGCCGAGATGTCTCTCAGGACTTGCCGAATGACAATCATTAATAGTGAGAATATTTCATCTTCAATGAAAATCGTGTTAGTAAATGTTCTCTCCAGGGGATTGCTATAAATACCATGGATTGGTCAACACATGTACACGATGCTGGCTCCCCCGCCAGTCAAACCAACGTGTATGATAGTTCTACGCTGCCGTACTTTTCCTCCTATACTAGTAGCAGTAGTAGTAGCGTCAAGCATCAATACAGTCACAGTGAAACTTTCGCTTCTCACATCAACATGGGGAACATTACGGCAAAAAAGACGTTCTTAGCGGCCTTCGACGCTGTCGAGGATAACATTACAAATTCATCCTTCGACGCAGATGCATTTCAACTTAAAAAAAATAATTCTGTGATGAGTGCTGGGATAATGTTCGGTACAGGTGTTATAGGAAATCTTTTAGCGATTTTTGTGCTTCTTCGATCAGGACGGGAACAGAGAAGAACTATATTTTACCGACTTGTTGCTGGTCTTACTATGACAGACCTGATTGGAACAACTCTTGTCTCACCCGTTGTTATCACTGTCTACTTAAATGATTTTAAATGGAAGGGGGGTCAAGTTATGTGTAGCTATTTCGGATATTCCATGGCGTTTGCTGCGTATGCCACGATGACAATTGTGTGTGCCATGTCCATAGAAAGGGTCATATGCATCAAACATCCATTCTTGTATCAAAGTCGTTTGTCAAAGAAACACGCCACCATATTTCTGTTGTGTTGTTGGATATTTGCGGCGTGTATTGCCGCACTGCCCTTGGCAGGTTTTGGAGAATTCGTGCTGCACTACCCGTATACGTGGTGTTTCTTTGACTATTACACCCCGATGCCAATCCATAAAGGCTTCAACTGTCTCTTCGCGGGCCTGGCGCTCCTCATCATATCAACAACATTTATGTGTAATATGACCGTCATCTATACTCTTCTTAATAGTTGGAGAAAGAAAAAGATATTAAACGGAAGTTCTAGGAAATACAATGGATACAACAAACGATTTGCTGAGTTACAAATGCTTGTTCTTCTGATTGGAATTACAGCAGTGTTCAGCACATGTTACACTCCACTAATGGTGAGTACCCAGTATACAGTGTTATACCCACTAATGGTGAGTACCCAGTATACAGTGTTATACCCCACTAATGGTGAGTACCCAGTATACAGTGTTATACCCCACTAATGGTGAGTACCCAGTATACAGTGTTATACCCACTAATGGTGAGTACCCAGTATACAGTGTTATACCCTACTAATGGTGAGTACCCAGTATACAGTGTTATACCCACTAATGGTGAGTACCCAGTATACAGTGTTATACCCACTAATGGTGAGTACCCAGTATACAGTGTTATACCCACTAATGGTGAGTACACAGTATACAGTGTTATACCCCAATAATGGTGAGTACCCAGTATACAGTGTTATACCCACTAATGGTGAGTACCCAGTATACAGTGTTATACCCACTAATGGTGAGTACCCAGTATACAGTGTTATACCCACTAATGGTGAGTACCCAGTATACAGTGTTATACCCCACTAATGGTGAGTACCCAGTATACAGTGTTATACCCCACTAATGGTGAGTACCCAGTATACAGTGTTATACCCACTAATGGTGAGTACCCAGTATACAGTGTTATACCCACTAATGGTGAGTACCCAGTATACAGTGTTATACCCACTAATGGTGAGTACCCAGTATACAGTGTTATACCCCACTAATGGTGAGTACCCAGTATACAGTGTTATACCCACTAATGGTGAGTACCCAGTATACAGTGTTATACCCCACTAATGGTGAGTACCCAGTATACAGTGTTATACCCACTAATGGTGAGTACCCAGTATACAGTGTTATACCCACTAATGGTGAGTACCCAGTATACAGTGTTATACCCACTAATGGTGAGTACCCAGTATACAGTGTTTATGATACCCACTAATGGTGAGTACCCAGTATACAGTGTTATACCCACTAATGGTGAGTACCCAGTATACAGTGTTATACCCACTAATGGTGAGTACCCAGTATACAGTGTTATACCCACTAATGGTGAGTACCCAGTATACAGTGTTATACCCACTAATGGTGAGTACCCAGTATACAGTGTTATACCCACTAATGGTGAGTACCCAGTATACAGTGTTATACCCACTAATGGTGAGTACCCAGTATACAGTGTTTATACCCACTAATGGTGAGTACACAGTATACAGTGTTATATACCACTAATGGTGAGTACCCAGTATACAGTGTGTTATACCCACTAATGGTGAGTACCCAGTATACAGTGTTATACCCACTAATGGTGAGTACCCAGTATACAGTGTTATACCCCACTAATGGTGAGTACCCAGTATACAGTGTTATACCCACTAATGGTGAGTACCCAGTATACAGTGTTATACCCCACTAATGGTGAGTACCCAGTATACAGTGTTATACCACACTAATGGTGAGTACCCAGTATACAGTGTTATACCCACTAATGGTGAGTACCCAGTATACAGTGTTATACCCACTAATGGTGAGTACCCAGTATACAGTGTTATACCCACTAATGGTGAGTACCCAGTATACAGTGTTATAACCACTAATGGTGAGTACCCAGTATACAGTGTTATACCCACTAATGGTGAGTACCCAGTATACAGTGTTATACCCACTAATGGTGAGTACCCAGTATACAGTGTTATACCCACTAATGGTGAGTACCCAGTATACAGTGTTATACCCACTAATGGTGAGTACCCAGTATACAGTGTTATACCCACTAATGGTGAGTACCCAGTATACAGTGTTATACCCACTAATGGTGAGTACCCAGTATACAGTGTTATACCCACTAATGGTGAGTACCCAGTATACAGTGTTATACCCCACTAATGGTGAGTACCCAGTATACAGTGTTATACCCACTAATGGTGAGTACCCAGTATACAGTGTTATACCACACTAATGGTGAGTACCCAGTATACAGTGTTATACCCACTAATGGTGAGTACCCAGTATACAGTGTTATACCCACTAATGGTGAGTACCCAGTATACAGTGTTATACCCACTAATGGTGAGTACCCAGTATACAGTGTTATACCCACTAATGGTGAGTACCCAGTATACAGTGTTATACCCCACTAATGGTGAGTACCCAGTATACAGTGTTATACCCACTAATGGTGAGTACCCAGTATACAGTGTTATACCCACTAATGGTGAGTACCCAGTATACAGTGTTATACCCACTAATGGTGAGTACCCAGTATACAGTGTTATACCCACTAATGGTGAGTACCCAGTATACAGTGTTATACCCACTAATGGTGAGTACCCAGTATACAGTGTTATACCCACTAATGGTGAGTACCCAGTATACAGTGTTTATACCCACTAATGGTGAGTACCCAGTATACAGTGTTATACCCACTAATGGTGAGTACCCAGTATACAGTGTTATACCCACTAATGGTGAGTACCCAGTATACAGTGTTATACCCACTAATGGTGAGTACCCAGTATACAGTGTTATACCCACTAATGGTGAGTACCCAGTATACAGTGTTATACCCACTAATGGTGAGTACCCCAGTATACAGTGTTATACCCACTAATGGTGAGTACCCAGTATACAGTGTTATACCCACTAATGGTGAGTACCCAGTATACAGTGTTATACCCACTAATGGTGAGTACCCAGTATACAGTGTTATACCCACTAATGGTGAGTACCCAGTATACAGTGTTATAACCCACTAATGGTGAGTACCCAGTATACAGTGTTATACCCACTAATGGTGAGTACCCAGTATACAGTGTTATACCCACTAATGGTGAGTACCCAGTATACAGTGTTATACCCACTAATGGTGAGTACCCAGTATACAGTGTTATACCCACTAATGGTGAGTACCCAGTATACAGTGTTATACCCACTAATGGTGAGTACCCAGTATACAGTGTTATACCCACTAATGGTGAGTACCCAGTATACAGTGTTATACCCACTAATGGTGAGTACCCAGTATACAGTGTTATACCCAACTAATGGTGAGTACCCAGTATACAGTGTTATACCACACTAATGGTGAGTACCCAGTATACAGTGTTATACCCCACTAATGGTGGAGTACCCAGTATACAGTGTTATACCCACTAATGGTGAGTACCCAGTATACAGTGTTATACCAACTAATGGTGAGTTACCAGTATACAGTGTTATACCCACTAATGGTGAGTACCCAGTATACAGTGTTATACCCACTAATGGTGAGTACCCAGTATACAGTGTTATACCCCACTAATGGTGAGTACCCAGTATACAGTGTTATACCCACTAATGGTGAGTACCCAGTATACAGTGTTATACCCCACTAATGGTGAGTACCCAGTATACAGTGTTATACCCACTAATGGTGAGTACCCAGTATACAGTGTTATACCCACTAATGGTGAGTACCCAGTATACAGTGTTATACCCACTAATGGTGAGTACCCAGTATACAGTGTTATACCCACTAATGGTGAGTACCCAGTATACAGTGTTATACCCACTAATGGTGAGTACCCAGTATACAGTGTTATACCCACTAATGGTGAGTACCCAGTATACAGTGTTATACCCCACTAATGGTGAGTACCCAGTATACAGTGTTATACCCACTAATGGTGAGTACCCAGTATACAGTGTTATACCCACTAATGGTGAGTACCCAGTATACAGTGTTATACCCACTAATGGTGAGTACCCAGTATACAGTGTTATACCCACTAATGGTGAGTACCCAGTATACAGTGTTTATACCCACTAATGGTGAGTACCCAGTATACAGTGTTATACCCACTAATGGTGAGTACCCAGTATACAGTGTTTATACCCACTAATGGTGAGTACCCAGTATACAGTGTTATACCCACTAATGGTGAGTACCCAGTATACAGTGTTATACCCACTAATGGTGAGTACCCAGTATACAGTGTTATACCCACTAATGGTGAGTACCCAGTATACAGTGTTATACCCACTAATGGTGAGTACCCAGTATACAGTGTTATACCCACTAATGGTGAGTACCCAGTATACAGTGTTATACCCACTAATGGTGAGTACCCAGTATACAGTGTTATACCCACTAATGGTGAGTACCCAGTATACAGTGTTATACCCACTAATGGTGAGTACCCAGTATACAGTGTTTATACCCACTAATGGTGAGTACCCAGTATACAGTGTTATACCCCACTAATGGTGAGTACCCAGTATACAGTGTTATACCCACTAATGGTGAGTACCCAGTATACAGTGTTATACCCACTAATGGTGAGTACCCAGTATACAGTGTTATACCCACTAATGGTGAGTACACAGTATACAGTGTTATACCCACTAATGGTGAGTACCCAGTATACAGTGTTATACCCCACTAATGGTGAGTACCCAGTATACAGTGTTATACCCACTAATGGTGAGTACCCAGTATACAGTGTTATACCCCACTAATGGTGAGTACCCAGTATACAGTGTTATACCCACTAATGGTGAGTACCCAGTATACAGTGTTATACCCACTAATGGTGAGTACCCAGTATACAGTGTTATACCCACTAATGGTGAGTACCCAGTATACAGTGTTATACCCCACTAATGGTGAGTACCCAGTATACAGTGTTATACCCACTAATGGTGAGTACCCAGTATACAGTGTTATACCCACTAATGGTGAGTACCCAGTATACAGTGTTATAACCCACTAATGGTGAGTACCCAGTATACAGTGTTATACCCACTAATGGTGAGTACCCAGTATACAGTGTTATACCCACTAATGGTGAGTACCCAGTATACAGTGTTATACCCACTAATGGTGAGTACCCAGTATACAGTGTTATACCCCACTAATGGTGAGTACCCAGTATACAGTGTTATACCCACTAATGGTGAGTACCCAGTATACAGTGTTATACCCACTAATGGTGAGTACCCAGTATACAGTGTTATACCCACTAATGGTGAGTACCCAGTATACAGTGTTATACCCCACTAATGGTGAGTACCCAGTATACAGTGTTATACCCACTAATGGTGAGTACCCAGTATACAGTGTTATACCCACTAATGGTGAGTACCCAGTATACAGTGTTATACCCACTAATGGTGAGTACCCAGTATACAGTGTTATACCCACTAATGGTGAGTACCCAGTATACAGTGTTATACCCCACTAATGGTGAGTACCCAGTATACAGTGTTATACCCACTAATGGTGAGTACCCAGTATACAGTGTTATACCCACTAATGGTGAGTACCCAGTATACAGTGTTATACCCACTAATGGTGAGTACCCAGTATACAGTGTTATACCCCACTAATGGTGAGTACCCAGTATACAGTGTTATACCCCACTAATGGTGAGTACCCAGTATACAGTGTTATACCCACTAATGGTGAGTACCCAGTATACAGTGTTATACCCACTAATGGTGAGTACCCAGTATACAGTGTTATACCCACTAATGGTGAGTACCCAGTATACAGTGTTATACCACACTAATGGTGAGTACCCAGTATACAGTGTTATACCCACTAATGGTGAGTACCCAGTATACAGTGTTATACCCCACTAATGGTGAGTACCCAGTATACAGTGTTATACCCCACTAATGGTGAGTACCCAGTATACAGTGTTATACCCCACTAATGGTGAGTACCCAGTATACAGTGTTATACCCACTAATGGTGAGTACCCAGTATGGTGAGTAAACAGTATACAGTGTTATACCCACTAATGGTGAGTACCCAGTATACAGTGTTATACCCACTAATGGTGAGTACCCAGTATACAGTGTTATACCCACTAATGGTGAGTACCCAGTATACAGTGTTATACCCACTAATGGTGAGTACCCAGTATACAGTGTTTATACCACTAATGGTGAGTACCCAGTATACAGTGTTATACCACACTAATGGTGAGTACCCAGTATACAGTGTTATACCCCACTAATGGTGAGTACCCAGTATACAGTGTTATAACCCACTAATGGTGAGTACCCAGTATACAGTGTTATACCCACTAATGGTGAGTACCCAGTATACAGTGTTATACCCACTAATGGTGAGTACCCAGTATACAGTGTTATACCCCACTAATGGTGAGTACCCAGTATACAGTGTTATACCCACTAATGGTGAGTACCCAGTATACAGTGTTATAACCCACTAATGGTGAGTACCCAGTATACAGTGTTATACCCCACTAATGGTGAGTACCCAGTATACAGTGTTATACCCACTAATGGTGAGTACCCAGTATACAGTGTTATACCCCACTAATGGTGAGTACCCAGTATACAGTGTTATACCCACTAATGGTGAGTACCCAGTATACAGTGTTATACCCACTAATGGTGAGTACCCAGTATACAGTGTTATACCCCACTAATGGTGAGTACCCAGTATACAGTGTTATACCCACTAATGGTGAGTACCCAGTATACAGTGTTATACCCACTAATGGTGAGTACCCAGTATACAGTGTTATACCCACTAATGGTGAGTACCCAGTATACAGTGTTATACCCACTAATGGTGAGTACCCAGTATACAGTGTTATACCCACTAAATGAGTACCAGTATACAGTGTTATACCACTAATGGTATACCCAGTATACAGTGTTATACCCCACTAATGGTGAGTACCCAGTATACAGTGTTATACCCACTAATGGTGAGTACCCAGTATACAGTGTTATACCCCACTAATGGTGAGTACCCAGTATACAGTGTTATACCCACTAATGGTGAGTACCCAGTATACAGTGTTATACCCACTAATGGTGAGTACCCAGTATACAGTGTTATACCCCACTAATGGTGAGTACCCAGTATACAGTGTTATACCACTAATGGTGAGTACTCAGTATACAGTGTTATACACACTAATGGTGAGTACCCAGTATACAGTGATATACCCCATCTAATGGTGAGTACCCAGTATACAGTGTTATACCCCACTAATGGTGAGTACCAGTATACAGTGTATACAATGGGCCAGTATTTATACCCCACTAATGGTGAGTACCCAGTATACAGTGTTATACCCACTAATGGTGAGTACCCAGTATACAGTGTTATACCCACTAATGGTGAGTACCCAGTATACAGTGTTTATACCCACTAATGGTGAGTACCCAGTATACAGTGTTATACCCCACTAATGGTGAGTACCCAGTATACAGTGTTATACCCACTAATGGTGAGTACCCAGTATACAGTGTTATACCCACTAATGGTGAGTACCCAGTATACAGTGTTATACCCACTAATGGTGAGTACCCAGTATACAGTGTTATACCCACTAATGGTGAGTACCCAGTATACAGTGTTATACCCACTAATGGTGAGTACCCAGTATACAGTGTTATACCCACTAATGGTGAGTACCCAGTATACAGTGTTATACCCACTAATGGTGAGTACCCAGTATACAGTGTTATACCCCACTAATGGTGAGTACCCAGTATACAGTGTTATACCCCACTAATGGTGAGTACCCAGTATACAGTGTTATACCCACTAATGGTGAGTACCCAGTATACAGTGTTATACCCACTAATGGTGAGTACCCAGTATACAGTGTTATACCCACTAATGGTGAGTACCCAGTATACAGTGTTATACCCACTAATGGTGAGTACCCAGTATACAGTGTTATACCCACTAATGGTGAGTACCCAGTATACAGTGTTATACCCCACTAATGGTGAGTACCCAGTATACAGTGTTATACCCACTAATGGTGAGTACCCAGTATACAGTGTTATACCCCACTAATGGTGAGTACCCAGTATACAGTGTTATACCCACTAATGGTGAGTACCCAGTATACAGTGTTATACCCACTAATGGTGAGTACCCAGTATACAGTGTTATACCCACTAATGGTGAGTACCCAGTATACAGTGTTATACCCCACTAATGGTGAGTACCCAGTATACAGTGTTATACCCCACTAATGGTGAGTACCCAGTATACAGTGTTATACCCACTAATGGTGAGTACCCAGTATACAGTGTTATACCCCACTAATGGTGGTGTATACAGTACCCACTAATGGTGAGTACCCAGTATACAGTGTTATACCCACTAATGGTGAGTACCCAGTATACAGTGTTATACCCACTAATGGTGAGTACCCAGTATACAGTGTTATACCCACTAATGGTGAGTACCCAGTATACAGTGTTATACCCACTAATGGTGAGTACCCAGTATACAGTGTTATACCCACTAATGGTGAGTACCCAGTATACAGTGTTATACCCACTAATGGTGAGTACCCAGTATACAGTGTTATACCCACTAATGGTGAGTACCCAGTATACAGTGTTATACCACACTTATGGTGAGTACCCGGTATACAGTGTTATACCCACTAATGGTGAGTACCCAGTATACAGTGTTATACCCCACTAATGGTGAGTACCCAGTATACAGTGTTATACCCCACTAATGGTGAGTACCCAGTATACAGTGTTATACCCACTAATGGTGAGTACCCAGTATACAGTGTTATACCCCACTAATGGTGAGTACCCAGTATACAGTGTTATACCCACTAATGGTGAGTACCCAGTGTATACAGTGTTATACCCACTAATGGTGAGTACCCAGTATACAGTGTTATACCCACTAATGGTGAGTACCCAGTATACAGTGTTATACCCACTAATGGTGAGTACCCAGTATACAGTGTTATACCCACTAATGGTGAGTACCCAGTATACAGTGTTATACCCACTAATGGTGAGTACCCAGTATACAGTGTTATACCCACTAATGGTGAGTACCCAGTATACAGTGTTATACCCACTAATGGTGAGTACCCAGTATACAGTGTTATACCCACTAATGGTGAGTACCCAGTATACAGTGTTATACCCACTAATGGTGAGTACCCAGTATACAGTGTTATACCCACTAATGGTGAGTACCCAGTATACAGTGTTTATACCCACTAATGGTGAGTACCCAGTATACAGTGTTATACCCACTAATGGTGAGTACCCAGTATACAGTGTTATACCCACTAATGGTGAGTACCCAGTATACAGTGTTATACCCACTAATGGTGAGTACCCAGTATACAGTGTTATACCCACTAATGGTGAGTACCCAGTATACAGTGTTATACCCACTAATGGTGAGTACCCAGTATACAGTGTTATACCCACTAATGGTGAGTACCCAGTATACAGTGTTATACCCCACTAATGGTGAGTACCCAGTATACAGTGTTATACCCACTAATGGTGAGTACCCAGTATACAGTGTTATACCCACTAATGGTGAGTACCCAGTATACAGTGTTATACCCACTAATGGTGAGTACCCAGTATACAGTGTTATACCCCACTAATGGTGAGTACCCAGTATACAGTGTTATACCCACTAATGGTGAGTACCCAGTATACAGTGTTATACCCCACTAATGGTGAGTACCCAGTATACAGTGTTATACCCCACTAATGGTGAGTACCCAGTATACAGTGTTATACCCACTAATGGTGAGTACCCAGTATACAGTGTTATACCCACTAATGGTGAGTACCCAGTATACAGTGTTATACCCACTAATGGTGAGTACCCAGTATACAGTGTTATACCCCACTAATGGTGAGTACCCAGTATACAGTGTTATACCCACTAATGGTGAGTACCCAGTATACAGTGTTATACCCCACTAATGGTGAGTACCCAGTATACAGTGTTATACCCACTAATGGTGAGTACCCAGTATACAGTGTTATACCCCACTAATGGTGAGTACCCAGTATACAGTGTTTATACCCACTAATGGTGAGTACCCAGTATACAGTGTTATACCCCACTAATGGTGAGTACCCAGTATACAGTGTTATACCCACTAATGGTGAGTACCCAGTATACAGTGTTATACCCACTAATGGTGAGTACCCAGTATACAGTGTTATACCCACTAATGGTGAGTACCCAGTATACAGTGTTATACCCACTAATGGTGAGTACCCAGTATACAGTGTTATACCCACTAATGGTGAGTACCAGTATACAGTGTTATACCCACTAAGTGAGTACCCAGTATACAGTGTTATACCCACTAATGGTGAGTACCCAGTATACAGTGTTATACCCACTAATGGTGAGTACCCAGTATACAGTGTTATACCCACTAATGGTGAGTACCCAGTATACAGTGTTATACCCACTAATGGTGAGTACCCAGTATACAGTGTTATACCCACTAATGGTGAGTACCCAGTATACAGTGTTATACCCACTAATGGTGAGTACCCAGTATACAGTGTTATACCCACTAATGGTGAGTACCCAGTATACAGTGTTATACCCACTAATGGTGAGTACCCAGTATACAGTGTTTATACCCACTAATGGTGAGTACCCAGTATACAGTGTTAACCCACTAATGTGATACCAGTATACAGTGTTATACCCACTAATGGTGAGTACCCAGTATACAGTGTTATACCCACTAATGGTGAGTACCCAGTATACAGTGTTATACCCACTAATGGTGAGTACCAGTATACAGTGTATACCCACTAATGGTGAGTACCCAGTATACAGTTTATACCCACTAATGGTGAGTACCCAGTATACAGTGTTATACCCACTAATGGTGAGTACCCAGTATACAGTGTTATACCCCACTAATGGTGAGTACACAGTATACAGTGTTATACCCACTAATGGTGAGTACCCAGTATACAGTTTTATACCCACTAATGGTGAGTACCCAGTATACAGTGTTATACCCACTAATGGTGAGTACCCAGTATACAGTGTTATACCCTACTAATGGTGAGTACCCATTATACAGTGTTATACCCACTAATGGTGAGTACCCAGTATACAGTGTTATACCAACTAATGGTGAGTACCCAGTATACAGTGTTATACCCCACTAATGGTGAGTACCCAGTATACAGTGTTATACCCACTAATGGTGAGTACCCAGTATACAGTGTTATACCAACTAATGGTGAGTACCCAGTATACAGTGTTATACCCACTAATGGTGAGTACCCGATATACAGTGTTATACCCCACTAATGGTGAGTACCCAGTATACAGTGTTATACCCACTAATGGTGAGTACCCAGTATACAGTGTTATACCCCACTAATGGTGAGTACACAGTATATAGTGTTATACCCCACTAATTGTGAGTACTAAGTATGTTTTCTTGTTAGATATTGTTGAAATAATGTGAAAGCAAATCATGTCAAAGAAGTGTGTCGCGAAATTAAGTATTTTTGATTTTGACGTACTTTACTTTCCCCTTACTGGTGCAACTTTCATTTATACAAAACGTCGAAATTACGTCATTAGCGGTAAGGAGAGGTTTGTCTTAGGGTGACGTCATTAATTTATGCGGTCTAATATTGCACGAGATCACTAGATAAAGTGGCGATACTGTAATGTTATATATAACCATCAAGCTACTGTACTCCTCTATCTTAAGCTTGGATCGCTTGACCTTGTGTAAGGTCACTAATCATCAAGATCCCATCATATTATAGTACTACACGTGTTTGATTAGGTCGTGACCCCAGTTGCTATGCAACCCTGGGTCTGATACAAAGAAGTACTGTGTAGAACTGAATTCCATAAGAACTGCCGTAAAAAGGAACAGAACGATAGGTAAAATGAAAATACCATTTGTTCGTAACGACTTGTAAATGATCAAGGTATATTGATTAATGTACAAGTAAGTGTTTGAAGTTTCGAAGTGAGTTTCTTCCTTAGGGCACACATTTCGTCTTTATATATACATAATATGACCGTGTTCGAATTTCATTCTGTTACATTTGAGTCAATAAAGATCATATAGGAAAATGACCCGGGTATATACATATTTATGCAGTATATCTATAACCATTAATAGAAACTAGAAAATCCAATATATGAACTTTAAATACTAGGTCGTATGTTTGCATACAAGAGAATGTAATATATGATATAAATCACTTATCTTAAAGGGATACTTTATCATCCACTGTCTACTATACAGCAGTCTAAACTGGACATTGTACGGTTCGTCTATCCGCAATTATAACCTTTTATGAATTGACGATGTTTGGGTGGAAATATTTATTCATCTGATATGTTGCATGGAAGGTAATGGATAAAAGCCTTCGCAATGGCACTTCAGAACTATTTCACAGAGATATAATGGTAATTGGCGTTAGATGATTTTAATCATAAGGGTTCTAGTGGAAACTATTACATCATGTTTTGTTACATCAAGAATCATTGAAAAAATAAAAGAATAATTACAGATTTTTAGGCAATCATGAAAACGGTTGTAGCGATATTTTACAACCTATTTTGCGACGTCATATTTCATGCCTCTTTATGTAAATTGTCCATCAAATATCCCATGTTATAGTGGAATACATAACCCACTTGTTTTACGTTTTTCATCAGGATGCAACAAAAAGTATTGAACTCTGATAATAATGGAATGATAGGATGTCATGAGAAGGCTAAAATAAGATCATATATGGAAGCAAATGCATAATTAATATCGTTTTGTTTTGTTAAAATGTGCCCTATCAGATATCATACGTTCGTTAGGTTGTAGGTGTTCATAATTTTAGTCGCTAAAATCGTCCTATCGCTCTAATATTGGGCTCCAGTGGACCTTTAGGTGTTTGAGTACACATCAGATACAACAATACAGACAACTCTCTACTTGTTTTACATTATCTATCATACGGATCTAGTTCCCCATAATGTTCTTAATGATAGCATGTTGCTGTAGGCTCAAATTTTATTATCTATACAAACGTTTCTATAACTCTCTTCACATAAATCTAATCAGGAACACATATAATACGTATACTGAAGCGAAGAGAGATTAATAGCTATACACTTGTGTTTACTAGTTATAATATAGAATAACGTGCTGTTTTTTGTAATAAAATCGAAAGCAACAAAAATAGATACATGAAACGATGAAAAGTAAATAATTGAGTTTTATAAAAGATACATGCGGAACATCAAAAGTGCACGCCCTCTTCAGACTAACGGGTTTTAGATGTGAGTCCTGATGGATGAGATATAAGGAATAAACTGTTCCTAGTAGAGCCCGCCACACCACCTCTTTAGCCACCGTGCCAAAAGTCATAATAAGATTGAAACCACTTTGATCTAGGTGTAGTGATGGGTCGCACTAACTAACGATGGGTCGTAATAACACAGAAACATATGTTTGTTAGCTGTTAAATATCATATTACCACATATCTCAGAACTAAACACAACCGTACCCAAGTACCAGACTTATGTTCCTATGAAACAGTTTTTATTTGACGCCTTAATTTCGCGATTTCATGGCTGACCTTCCAATTTCGGCGATTTGTATTGTGATGTACATTTAAATAATTTTAAATACGGATGATAATGATAGAAAATGATAGTTACCCTCTATATATGTTATTGATAAAAATGACAGCTAGATATTAGTTTTCCTGAAAAGTAAAATGCCAAAAAATACATCTGAACTTATCGCATTCGATCAGATCATAATACATCACATCTGATACTTCTTAGCAAATCTTTTATTTTCTTGGAGTGTGAAAATTATCAAAACATGGGTTTTCATAATGATTTCATAAAATATTGTTACCTTCTAAACTTGTTAAAATCTTAAAATTCTGTTTAAGACGATTTTTGAATCTCACCAAATATTTGATAGGTTCTCTCATCAGTTTGATAATCATTGTTCTAATATCAGAAATTAAATAATCTTATAGAGGGAAAAGAAGAGCAAGTCATCAGGTGCGTTTTACATACCTCATCCCTAGAGGATAACATCATATGATTGTTCAGAAGCAAGATACATGCAGATACAGAGAAGTCTATTTTAGATATTGCACTGACCCAGGTTCAAAAATAGTCTCCCTTAACTTTATGGAATTCCTTAACTTAAAATTCCCCATAGGAAATCATTAATAAAGTTTAGAAAAAAGTTCAGTAAAAGAATTTTTTCTTAGCTGTAATGCTTTCCTATGGAGAGGTTTAAGTTTAGATTTTTTATACTACGGGACGTTAATGAGACTGAGCTCTAACGTTCATCTTATTGATGTAGTTGAGAGGGATTGTGAAATCGTCCATGGCATCAAGGTGTTTCGAAATATGTTAAACTGTGGGATAAACAGAATCTCCGGTATTAATATTACAATGTTGTTCTGTAACGAGTTTTTAACGAGTAAATGTTTTAGGAAGATCCTATGACGAATGTTATTTAACTTGTGTTATGGTTCTTATATAAAAATCTAGAATAGTGCTATGTAATCATCTATATCTCGATGTGGCAGTAACACAATTTCTTTCTTTTACTGATAAATTGTGGAGCGATATACACATTATGTGTTTATTTTATTTAATACTTTCAAAAAACCTTCCTAGGAATACATTTTTAGATGTTAAGAAGAAAATTAGAAATTTAACACGTTTCTGTCTGTATGTGTTATTCATGGTTTAAGCCTCATCATAAACTTGAAGCTGGAAAAAAAGTTAATGCGCACATAGATAACTATACAGAATAAATTGTTTAAGTAATACGGTCAATAACGTATTGGTTTCACATTCTGAACAAACACTTAAATTATCGGTCTAATGTAATAATCTACCGACTACCAGGGGCGTTCAGAGTTAAATGAACACATACGTACCTAAACTATATCGAGTGTACATAGTTAGTGGACATTTCTATTACTTGACTGGCAAATGTACAATTGTAAGTCAATGCTGCAAAATGATGATATCTTGAAACGATAACAAAAGAGGCATGTTAAGTGTATTTTGGCATATTGACAATAGAAAATCGTCTTAGTTTGTTTTCATGTAGATTTGTTTCCAGATTTATTTTCCATCGCTTTGGGCGTAAATAAATTGGAATACGGAAATACCTTATTATTCAGGAAGTTATCAATATGGCGGTATCATTTCTATTGATTGACACGATTAACTAAAGCGACAATATACGTTTAACGTCAGTGTAAAAAACTACGAGTAAAATATCCCCTGTGCGATAGAAATCAATGTGCTGTCCTCTTTCCCTAAACGTCAGTTATAACAGCTGGCAAACGCTTGTACATTGTCATGCTAAAATAGCCCATGGCTAGTTTATGGTTTGCTAAACAATCTCAATCTGTTGCATTCTGTGAAATATTTAACCAAACTAAACGTTGCGCAGTCAAATTGTAGCACAAAGATTTAAAAAGGTAATTATACAACGCAATGGTTAATTCTCACGTTCGTAGTTACTGCTACAAAAATGTAATAGTTGAAAACGCATCATCGTAAAATATGTCTAGCGCTAAATCAATTAATGTAGGCATAATAACCGCAAAAATACGAACGTTTAAAATATCAATGGAAATTGTCGAAAAAGTAGGGTTAAAACATCGTTGCTGTTTTCAAACTTTCAAATGTTATTACTCTCTTAAATTTAACTGTTTAAATTCATGTGTATTTAAATTATCGTGATATTTTGATAATTCTAATATCATAAGCATTTCACATTTTCTCCCGAGGATAAAATCTTTTGTTAGAATTTGCGTAAGGGTGGATATATGTTTGATAACGCAAATCGAAAAGATTTTATCCTGTATTCTGTGTAAGTGTATATTGATGCCCAGCCATTCCATAGCGACAGGTATGTATCCTATTAGCTGTTTTGTCGGTTTATGTATTACTTACGATGGGTACAATGTTTGTAGTTATGGAAACCTCCTCGCAATACAGAAATTACGGGACGTTTTACGCCTTTTTCTGGCGCTTACATTCGCTTACATTATCCCTAGATCTTTTTTCCTCGTTATGCGATCATATATTTCACTACCACAATTAGTTTTCATTTCATGTTGCCAGCAAAATATTCTTTCGTAATAAATATATTGTGATATACAAAGTGTACCAATTTTAGATGGATCAGCACATTCTCTCGACTTGCCAAATACTTAATGTTATGAATACTGCAATTCTGCACACTTTACTGAACAGTACATGACCCATATCCTACGATCTTCCGCATTTTTTAATACAACATTAAGCTTAGTGCGTAAATAGACACCAACAGAAAGACAAAGTAAACAAATCCCACGCACACGATAGTATCAAGGACTTTGGCAATGGAATCTGGATACATGTCAAAGTTAATGTTAAGGAAGCCAAAAGTATTACAAGCAACTGCTGTGTATCTAAAATTTCATCGTTCAGGTGTTATTTGTTGTAGCGTCATACTGTATAACATACATATTGGTGGGTACTTTCTTTCTTGGTTTGGAGGTCTTGTGGCTTTAAACTTTATTAGGTTGCCGAAACATTTTGTTTCGTCGACTTTTATTCGTAATAAAGGAACTCTTTAAAAATAATGATCAGCGAACGTTACAAGTTTCATACTAAAGTATACATTTATTTTTGATAGCGGAAATGACACACAAAGAATGTTCAAATATCAGAAGAAAATATCAGGAAATCTCAGAAACCTTGTTGTATACATTTTATATAGCTAAGACAATCAGAAAGAAATGAGAAACTAAAAGGTAAATAATTCCAATTGGATAACTCATAAACTAGTTAAGATGAATAATGTTTGGAAATATTAATTTTTTATAGTTTCTCACTAAAAAAAAAGAAGAAGAAACCCGTTATATGATTTATAACTAATTATGAATAAACAACTAATCCGTACAGGACAGCTTCCATTGCTTGATAAGGAACGAGTGTGACAACCTGATACATTGGGAGTGTTTACGTTATCACACTGAAAAAAATACCATCCTTCACAAACTCATTATTAAATATATTGCAGCATTAATTAGAAACCTTCCCGTCTCTAATAGACCATAGCAAGTATAAGTGGAAATATAGACAAAACTTTCAATTTTATTTCTACATAATACTGTCTACTGAGACAATCAGATTACATTATAAATTCGTTATGACGCCATAATTACTTGTGGTGACACAATAGCGTTAGTCCTACGATAATCATGACATGACCGGATGATTTGGCTGAACGGGCCAGTTATGTGATAAAACGAAATCAACACAATTTTGATTAACTCTTAACCTAACAATATTTGAGTATGCTAGCCACGTTTATTCTATTGCATGTTTCTCTGACAAAGATTAAACAGGAAATTATGTTGTTCAAGTCAATGATTGAACAGTCAACGCGTACAATTTATCAACACTTCTTCCTGTTAATGGAACAAAAAACTGACATTTTAAATAATCCACAGGACAATATCATAGCATTATTGTTACATAATTTATATTGGTTTTGTAACATGCATTGTTATGTACTAGACTATCAATCTTCTAAGAACTGGAAAACCAATATCTACTGCTTAGATAGTAAAAGGGTTCATTGCTAATATGTGAATATCTGGATTAAAATAAGGGTGATCGTTCTAGAATCAAGTCTTTAGCGATGATAACATTATATTTCTGTATTCCCTAACGCAATAATGACTATTTGATCAGTAATATGTTGAAAATAAGATGATGAAATAATTTTAAAGTAGTTCATTTATGACATCGCAGACAGTGTTGATGTCAGGGACTGATAGTACATAAATAGACTCCCAAGTGTTGTTTTCAACTGTTTGACTTGATTAAATGCGGACTAAATAAATACCACAAAGTTTGATCCTGTAATCTGCACTTACCATAAACGTTGCCTTTGAATTTGTACTCTGTGGTTAGTGTCTACTAATCTCTCATCTGATGATATTAAAACAAAACTATAAATGGGTCCGCGGAGATGATGAAAGCACTGTTTATATTTGCCGCAGCTTCGTCAAGCAGAGCTGTCAAGTACATAAATGTGTCCCGGGAGAGTTTGGATGTGGTATTTCCTAGTTTTTGTATAGATAGAATCAGTTGATGCCCCTAGCTCTTTACCATTACTAGAGAATAGTGAAGAACTGTAACCAGATGTTATAATAAAACAAACCATATTCATATAAACCAACATTCGTTCGCGGCTATTGAATTTCGTGATTTTCATTTCAAAACAATTTCGCGAAGATTTCCTTTCGCAGATTTAAATAAAAAAAAAGGAAATACCTTACAACATATTGAAGAATTGGTAATTCGCGGAGAATAGCTTTTGTGAATTAATTTGATAACGAATATTTCCATTTACCTGAACTTTCCAGATATCTATTTTACAAATACTAACAGGTTCAATATATTTGTCCATGCATTTGTAGGAGCCTGATTGCCCTGTTAAGTACGCGAGATCGCAAAACGACGTGGGTAAACTACTTTTCACCGTTGATTAGTCTCACGTTCCGGTGATTATGACGTCACAAAATTGTACTTTTCAGCTCACGTCGTTTTGGGAACTTGAAACCCCCGTATTGGTTGGTTTCTTTTTTTATTTTCTGGCGGTCTATTATCAGTAAAATTCTTTTATGACGCCTTGCCTGTACGTAGCTGTAATATTACTCATTATTGATCATATTGCTGTTTTTATAGAGTTAACTCACTGACGACTTCTTCTAATATTCCTTCTTATAAAATAACAAAGAAGTAAGCTAGTCACCCACTCCTGGTATAATGTTTGTTGAGAGTTTAGACTAGGAACAGAAAATGTTATTTTATTATATGGCATATCATTGTCACACCATTTACTAATTAAGAATGTCTGTCTGTTTTCCTCAAACCTAACACAGACTTCAAACTAAAATATAACAATAAGTTCTCGTTTTACTATGTGATTGCTTGACTGGATCCAGGTATCATATTACGTCCAGCTGAGTGACAAAATTCACATGTTGATATCAGAAAACTCTTACAAAAAATGCGAATGTTTCATCAGTTTCTTTTGATTATCGTAATGTAAACATAATGCGAAATGGAAATACACAATATAAATACACTGACGAAAGACATGTTATCGTACGTGCATGCATGCACATCTTGTAATCGTTATATAAGTTTTGGTTACTCCTACCACAGTCACCAACAAGCCTGTTTAATCATTAGACAAACTATTGTTTACTGCCTACGTGAGAATACTTAAAATAACACGATGAAGGGTTTTTAATATTCAGCTGCTTCAACCATCTCTATCACGGTGAAGTTTTGTCGTCTGAAGTTTCGCAATAGGATACGAGGATATGGCGATAGAATGGTCATTCCATTACACGGTAGTTATATAGCAAACCAAAAAAACTTCCCTAGAAAACGTAAGAACCAAATGTCATCCCCTTTCTACGTTGTTTTGGCCGACCGCATTCTTTGGTTTTTGTTTAACTTCGTATCAAGACCCAATGTCCTTTAAGGACATGCTAGGTTTATGAAAGTCAAATTACAAATAGAAAAACCATCCATTAACGTTTAATACCTGGCAGCAGCCCGACGTGGGTTTCGAACTCGCGACCCAGAGGTGGAGGGCTAGTGGTAATGTGCCGGGACATCTTATCCACTCGGCCATCGCGAACCAATAAAATTTTCTGAACGCAATGTTCATACTCCACAATGACATATCTGTAATGAACGTCTATAACTGTGTGTGGTGTGGTTAAGGAAAATGTAATCCACAAACGGGGAAGTGATGTCGACCAACCATCATTTTCCATAAATATCGAAAAGCCATAAATATTTCGTTATAATACGTAGGTCATTATTCTCTTGGCATATCTAAAATGCATGAATATATTACACAAGTATCACTTCATCCTGATACATCTCTCCAATTTCGATATCGTACAGTAGATTTTTGTTTAATTTACTATACTCGGCGCGATTAGATATACTGATATGAATATAAAAGCAGGAAGTCAAATTGTTGTTGTTAATTCCTGTACATTTCATTGGTTGCCAACACAATAATAAAAATCAATGCACACAAATGATGAAATAAAAATCATATGGTATTGTCTTTAAGGAGAATTAATGAATGGATATTGACTGAAAAAAAGAAAGAATTCTATCTAATTACATTCTCATTATCAATAATTCATTTGGAATACGTTTTTTGAACTCCTCATTGCCATTCTGAAGTGATTAATATTGAAACTGAGATTCCGGGTAAGCTGTTTGACAATTTATTACCTGCTGACAACAAACCTCTGATTTATCAAAATACTAAATTAACTAGCCCAAAATCTAAGAAAGTGATTCTCTTGTGTGAAGTCGGTCAAACCCACTTGTATTGCAGTCAACTAAAAATAGGTTGATTACCCAAAGATAAAAAGTAATATTTACACATGCTTCCCGTCCTTGATCTTAGAAATGTACCTCTCTGTCACGAGTTACTGGTCAATATGAGACTTTCTTAGTGTGATCTGACTTTCCTCCAACATCGCATACTGACTCGACCCAAAATGATCATATGTCTATTCAAAACATGCATTCAAACTAAATGATAAACACATATGTCATTATGATCTATTTCGAAGTTGGTTGTTTGTATTGCTTTCGTCCGGTTAACTATGTTATTTACGAACCGGCTCCCCTGTATACGATGTATTTAGTCTGTGAGTGGTTGTATGTTTAGGGAGGCTGTCGTATATTGTGTTTGTGAGTGTTTGTATGTTTTGAGAGACTGTGGTATATTGTGTTTGTGAATGTTTGTATGTTTTGAGAGACTGTGGTATATTGTGTTTATGAGTGTTTGTATGTTTTGGGAGGCTGTGGTATATTGAGTTTGTGAGTGTTTGTACGTTTTGAGAGGCTGTGGTATATTGTGTTTGTGAGTGATTGTATGTTTTGAGAGGCTGTGGTATATTGTGTTTATGAGTGTTTGTATGTTTTGGGAGGCTGTGATATTTTGAGTTAGCGAGTGATTGTATGTTTTGAGAGGCTGTGGTATATTGTGTTTGTGAGTGATTTTATGTTTTGGGAGGCTGTGGTATATTGAGTTTGTGAGTGTTTGTATGTTTTAGGAGGCTGTGGTACATTTAGTTTGTGAGTGTTTGTATGTTTAGGGAGGCTGTGGTATATTGCGTTTGTGAGTGATTGTATGTTTTTGGAGGCTGTGGTATTTTGAGTTAGCGAGTGATTGTATGTTTTGGGAGGCTGTGGAATATTTAGTTTGTGAGTGTTTGTATGTTTAGGGAGGCTGTGGTATATTGTGTTTGTGAGTGATTGTATGTTTTGGGAGGCTGTGGTATTTTGAGTTAGCGAGTGATTGTATGTTTTGGGAGGCTGTGGTATATTGAGTTTGTGAGTGTTTGTATGTTTAGGGAGGCTGTGATTTATTGACTTTGTGAGTGTTTGTTTACGTTTTGGGAGGCTGTGTTATTTTGAGTTAGCGAGTGATTGTATGTTTTGGGATGCTGTGGTATATTGTGTTTGTGAGTGTTTGTACGTTTTGGGAGGCTGTGGTATTTTGAGTTAGCGAGTGATTGTATGTTTTGGGAGGCTGTGGTATATTGAGTTTGTGAGTGTTTGTATGTTTAGGGAGGCTGTGATTTATTGACTTTGTGAGTGTTTGTTTACGTTTTGGGAGGCTGTGTTATTTTGAGTTAGCGAGTGATTGTATGTTTTGGGATGCTGTGGTATATTGTGTTTGTGAGTGTTTGTACGTTTTGGGAGGCTGTGGTATTTTGAGTTAGCGAGTGATTGTATGTTTTGGGAGGCTGTGGTATACTGAGTTTGTGAGTGTTTGTACGTTTTGGCAGGCTGTGGTATATTGAGTTTGTGAGTGTTTGTATGTTTTGTGAGGCTGTGGTATATTGAGTTTGTGAGTGTTCGTATGTTTTTGGAGGCTGTGGTATATTGAGTTTGTAAGTGTTTGTACGCTTTGGAAGGCTGTGGTATATTGAGTTTGTGAGTGTTTGTATGTTTTGGGAGGCTGTGGTATATTGAGCTTGTGAGTGTTTGTATGTTTTGGGAGGCTGTGGTATATTGAGTTTGTGCGTGTTTGTATGTTTTGGGAGGCTGTGGTATATTGAGTTTGTGAGTGTTCGTATGTTTTTGGAGGCTGTGGTATATTAAGCTTGTGAGTGTATGTATGTTTTGGGAGACTGCGGTATATTAAGTTTGTGAGTGTTTGTATGTTTTGGGAGGCTGCGGTATATTGTTGTTTTGTATCACCTTGTTCTGGCGTTACTCCTGTCCATTTTATACAGCTGTCCTTTGAAATTTCCTTGATATCTTTCTAGCACCAATATGTTTCTTTAATGGCTATATTGACTGTAAATGAAGAAACAACAACAAGCTACATCAAGCACAGACGATGTCAATAACTTCCCCGAACGTTTATTTGTCCTATGCTGCTATTTACGATAAACATATTTTGCTGAATTCGATAAATGCAGTTATGGCGCTACATGTTCCATTACCAAAAGATTTGTCCCATTACTCCGTAAGCTGCTAATTCCTGTTGACGAAATTACTTCTGATATAAAAATAAAATAGGCAGTAACTGAGCATTTGTAGCGTTGTTATAGGAAAATTTGGTGATAGGCCTAGCCAGAATAACTTTGTGCATCACTGATCAACTCGTTGATTGTAATTGACCACAAAGAATTGTCAGCTTAGATATTTGTGTGTGTGTGGGAGGCGGACTCTGAGAGTAGAGGATGGCATAAGTCTAAAAGGTACAGTTTCTAGGTTGTTTTGAAATATTGCATTCTTTCTCTTTTAAGTGGATTGACCATATTTGGTGATTTTGTATTAAGCTGTTTACCAATACCAGGCGTATTAAAGCGATAGGCTAAGTAAATTATCTGGACTAAGAAGCTTCTTAAAGCATTGGGATGGAAATCCTTGATACAGCTATTTGATGTTGTAATGCCCTGTGTGAGTGAACTTTCGAACTGCATTAACACATATACCCTAGCCGAGTGATGTAAATAACTGAATAACAGGACTATTGGACATCAGCAAAGTGGTAATTATGGAGATGATACGACTCTCCATAAGGATTACATACAAGGACGAACGTTATATTACAGTAATAATGCCACGATACTTATACACACATTACCTATATATGGTCTTATAGTTAACATAGTTACGGACAAAAGTACACGCTTCAATCACTTGTTTATGTTATATTGACTTTGTGTATCAAATATCGTCATAAATATTTGGTGTATTTTTATTTTATTTAATTATTATTATTTTTTTTTTTGGGGGGGGGGATATTCGAAGAATGCTGGTTCGAGTTAGAGGGGTTATACTGCATATATAAATGCATTGAAATAGATATATTTGTTGCAAACCATTAGCTTTTTCACTATGCAGTTGATGTGTACGATTCTATCAGAATCATAATGACCGCATTGAACGGAAAGTAAACTTCGTCATAAGTTAGAAAGGACAACAAATATTTACTGAACACTATAAACAGATTTTATATTCACAATGTCCCTGACGGCCATATTTTGTGTGCTTGTTTACACAGTATAAGGTACGCGGATCATGGTGATATGACAACCTTACCACAGCTCGTTCCTATAACTTCTATTGAAACGACAGCAAAGGCTTGATATACCTCTTTTGTTGTTATTGACGTATTGTTTATTGATATTTTCTAGTCACTGAGTAAGTGCTAAATTCAAAGATTCACAATAATAACTAGGTTTTTGAGAATATCTTTCAATTTATTTACTATAAAACAATGGTTACCATGGAAACCATTGCTGTTGACAACTAAACCCTAATCCATAAGTCTGGGTATGCAACTAGAAATTGATAAAATCATAAAATCAAAAAATAAAATGAAAAAAAAATAAAAATGAAAAGTTGAAGCACTGTTATAGTTGGGTTAACGTCACATACACATGTTTATCTCGGATTTGTTTGTGTTTACTTTTCATCTGACACATTTATATTTATGACTGATATTTCTTTATCATAAAATTATGACATATAATATCATTATATTATATAAGCATTGAAGTCACATTTTTTTAATTTCATACCCCGATGAAATTAAAAAATAGTTACTTCAATGCTTATAATTGATTTTCCAGGTTTCTTTATAAAATTAAATACGTTTACACGTACGATTCCATTGATTTTTTCCAAGGGATTTTTTTTACAAATCAAAACGCAACGTCAATGTTTCTATTGTGACGTCACGATAACTTCGGGTTTCCGCGCCATTCTTGGTTTTTTTTTCCATCGTGGGATGAAAAAATAATAATAGGCCAATCAGGAAGCCAGAAACAAAGAAAAATTAATTATTACTATATAATATTTAAAAATTTAATTGATATTGTCTTTATCATAAAATGATGATCATATTATTATTTTCTAATACTTGAAATTTCAATTTTGTGTTATAAATCCACAACAAATTACTTTCACAGCACATTTTTGATAATCACAGAAACGACTCACACAAAACAGACATACAAAGTACATGTTACACGAATTGCATCTTTTACTCCTTTGGAATTCTGAAATGCTTTAGATCAACGAGTGCATTTCTTCCACAATCACAGACCCTTTGTGTTAATATAGATGTTCGAATTTCCTTTAACCAAGAGGGAATGTCTGGAAAAACCAAATCGTAATTCATAAAAATAGAATGAGCCAGTGTCACGAGAGAGGATGATATTGTTAATGACACAATCCCCTCATCAATATCTCTCACGAATCAAAACGTTTAACCTCTGTACGAGTGGCAAGACGAACAGGGTTTAGACTCGACCTGTAAACGGTTTTATGATTTAGAAACAGCTTATGTATTCGTCCGAACAGTTACACGTTGACGTGATTACACTAGCATTACTCCGGTGTGATCTTTCATGTCATAAAATGGTTTTTATAATCACTTAATACACACAACAGTTTGATTGACGTTTAGTTCACAATGGCTTTGATGTCGTCTTTGTTGAGATACTGGGGAAACCCGACTGGTAGTTCGTTTATTGTCGGTTACAAAGGATACCTCTGTATTAGTGAAACATACATAATTATCGGAGAAGACAATATCGGTTAAACTCTGGTGAAACATTATTTTATATTTGCCATTTATTCTAAAGATCGTTAAAGCATTTTATAACTCCTGCAGCTTAAAAGTAGAACAGAATGTTATTCGTACAGAAAAAAAAACAGGGAGACGGGATAAGATGGTATTTAAAATTATGTTAGATAATTAAAAATGTTTCATTTCTGAACTTTTCATAACATGTAATGTCCCATGTTCGGGTACAAGCAAAACATTTACGTTTATGAACCAACAAGTCAACCAATCAATCAATCAAACTAATAATATGTCCAAATAAGAAAAGAAATGCTACATTTCTCGGCGGTGATCGTAGTATTCTATTTTTGTGTTAGGCTGCCATATATTTTGCCAGTTTCAGATATAGGAGATAGGTTTCCATGCGTTCCCCTCTAACGTCAGGTAGCTTTATTCAAGTGTTTCACTTTAAATACATTATCCGCATTTTTCTCTAAATGGGCTTCAATGTATCCCCCATAAATGCTTATGGATTGCTAGTGCATATTAGCCATGACAGATATCACCCGATGAATTAAGATGAACATGATGTTTTCTCATTAGTTTTATCAATTTTTCAACACAATTTTTTGGTATGAGTTTGATTACTTGCTACTAGCCCACTCATCCATGTATATGTTATCTAATTAATTTCTGATTGTCCATTTGCAATCCCATAGAGACAAATACGGCTTCAACAAAGGTCAACCCTTATTATGTACTCAAAACACATCAGCTCTATCTATCTATAAACTTTCAAACTTACAGAACGCTGTGGTAAACCGCGATTTATCTCAAACCAACATAACACTATCAGAGTAAACTATGATGCCCCAATGGACACAGATAAATTCACATTGCCTGTACCTCCGCCTTAAGCTCTCACTGTCATTTACCGTGAAAACTCCCAGGGGCCGTGCTTCAAATCAGTCCGCAGGCAGACGGATGACAAGTGATGTAGTGTGCATGCGCAATAACAATCCTGCATATTCCCATGTGTGATGACGAGCGAGTCCACACATGCGCTAACATCATTACCACCTGGACGATCTGATTGATTCGCACCTCATCATTGACTAATGAGAAATATAATATATTTAATAATAATAAGTTACGGATGCCTGGAATGTTCTATTGACATTTCTATGTATAGATACCGGACGTGGTATCATGGTCTTTCCCATTTCAGGCCTCATTTCATTGATTTATGGTTGAGCTGATTGTTTTTTTTTTGACAACATATGCTAGAATGGACGGTTCCTGAAAAACGTCCAGCAGTGTAGTATCTCAAAATGACCATGTCATTATGCAAATGGAGATTCTATATTAGATCACACAAAATCGTGTATATGAAGGCGTGTCATAATCAAAATTGTTCTTAGAACATGCATGTATTTACTATTATGACTTATTTGTGAAATTATGGTTCAATTTATTTGAAAGCATTCTTCTATATATTCTTCTATACATGCACAGATAACGTAACAGTATGGAAAAGGTATATTGGTATCAATTGAAACACCTTCATATACTTGTACGCCACATTTTCGTGATATAATCTAAAACGTCTATCTCAATGGAATGCCAAGGTGAAAATTAAAAAAAAAAGTCTGTATGTATGTTTTTTGTTAATTCTAACTCGGTCAATCAACCTGTTGTATTTCTTTCTGAAAAATAATTTTTCTCGCATATTTTGTCAAAACTTTGAAGCCACTCGAGAAATTATGCGTAAACACTAATGCCTATGGTTAGCCATAAGGCATATAAGCGTCTGATCGACTTAGGATATAACTGCTTCCAAGAAGTGGTTTATAGACATGCGAGATACTGCATGGCGATTAAATTCCGTAGGTGGTTTAGTTCCGCTATATTCGAGGTTTTGCTGAATTTCCGTGATTTCTACACACCAGCGAAATATCCAGAATTTCACTGACGCACCTAAGAACAATAGTTCGAAGAATTATAGGAACAAATAAACCGCGAAACTTAACCTTCGCGAATAGTGTCCCGTATAGGAAACCGCCAAATGTCGAACCCGCTAATAAAAACAGTATCATTCGATTCAGTGGCACTAACACCTTAATTGACTGACTGACAAAAATTAAAAAAAATAATAATATGACATGTAAGTAGATCTGCTTTTTAATTTCAATAGTTCAACTTCTTTCTTCGCATTGCTCATGCAATACATTCTTGTCTACCATAGATCCTTACAGGTAATTTTACTGTCTTTTTTCTTCTTACAATTAGTTTGTTTCGAAAAGATTATTACACGTTTGTATGAACTTGTAAGAATTTTGTGAGTCAGAGATTTACGTGTGTCAGACCCAGAAACCAATTCCCTACAACTGAACCTATACACATGTACCCATTGAATACATTCAGACATTTCGATCTGACTACCCGACACGTAATCGACAGGATACTACAGTCGAGTCCACTGATGACATTTAATCTTAGTCAAGTAGTCGGCAGTCTGGCTTTGTTTGGTTTTCATTTAACACTGATTGTTTTACCGGCTTGTCAATGACGGGAATGTAAGCGGGTGGATGCTTCACCTGCACTCGAATTGTCTCTCTGCTACCTACAAACCTTAATGCCTTACCAAACATTACAGTCGCTAATTGATTTCTCCATCCCGTTGATTTTGTGTTAATTGGACTCCACTGCAGAGAGTCAAAATGAAATGTTTTGTTTGTCTTGTGTTCATGGTTATGTGTGTTTGTTGGGATTGTAACACTCAACTAACGAGTGAGTTTGAAGCTACACTGCGTCTTTGGAAGGTTTTCAACATGCATCTCAAATAGCGACAGTTTCACACTTATGGCATTTTTTTTATTCAAATCCTATAACTACATCATGACGCGAGTTAATCGTTATGACTTGAAAACGTTGCTGCAGAAAATCAATTTCAGAAATCAAACAAATTAATGCGTTGTCACGTTTCCGTTCCAAATTGGCCTCTAAGTAATGGACTCTAAGCAGTTTTTAATGTCGATGTAAATGATGAATACATCCATTCACGAAATTGTTCAGGGATTTATTATTGATGCTAGACGAATTAAAAAAAAACAAAAAACAAAAAAAAACACCCGTTTGTTATTTTGTATTTTTCTGCGTTTAATTACCGAATCATTCAATTTCATATACAATTTTACACTGTATTGTGAATAGTTTTCTAAAGGTAGAGGGGGATTTTTACACTGTATTGTGAACAGCTTTCTAAAGGTAGAGAAGGAATTTTACACTGTATTGTGAACAGCTTTCTAAAGATACAGAAGGAATTTTACACTGTAGGAATTTTACACATATTATTGTGAATAGTTGTCTAAAGGTAGAGGAGGAATTTTACACTGTATTGTGAATAGCTTTCTAAAGGTAGAGAAGGAATTTTACACTGTATTGTGAATAGCTTTCTAAAGATACAGAAGGAATTTTACACTGTATTAATGTAATTTTAACTGTATTTGAATAGTTTCTAAGGAAGAGGAATTTTACACTGTATTGTGAATAGCTTTCTAAAGGTAGAGGAGGAATTTTACACTGTATTGTGAATAGCTTTCTAAAGATAGAGAAGGAATTTTACACTGTATTGTGAATAGTTTCTTTACACTGTATTGTGATAGCTTTCTAAATAGAGAAGGAATTTTACACTGTATTGTGAATAGCTTTCTAAAGGTAGAGAAGGAATTTTACACTGTATTGTGAATAGCTTTCTAAAGATACAGAAGGAATTTTACACTGTATTGTGAATAGCTTTCTAAAGATACAGAAGGAATTTTACACTGTATTGTGAATAGCTTTCTATAGGTAGAGATGGAATTTAACGAGAAGGAATTTTACACTGTATTGTGAATAGCTTTCTAAAGATACAGAAGGAATTTTACACTGTATTGTGAATAGCTTTCTAAAGGTAGAGAAGGAATTTTACACTGTATTGTGAATAGCTTTCTAAAGGTAGAGAAGGAATTTTACACTGTATTGTGAATAGCTTTCTAAAGATACAGAAGGAATTTTACACTGTATTGTGAATAGCTTTCTAAAGGTAGAGAAGGAATTTTACACTGTATTGTGAATAGCTTTCTAAAGGTAGAGAAGGAATTTTACACTGTATTGTGATTAGCTTTCTAAAAGTAGAGAAGGAATTTTACACTGTATTGTGAATAGCTTTCTAAAGGTAGAGAAGGAATTTTACACTGTATTGTGAATAGCTTTCTAAAGCTTTAAAGAAGGAATTTTACACTGTATTGTGAACAGCTTTCTAAAGGTACAGAAGGAATTTTACACTGTATTGTGAATAGCTTTCTAAAGATACAGAAGGAATTTTACACTGTATTGTGAATAGCTTTCTAAAGGTAGAGAGGAATTTTACACTGTATTGTGAATAGCTTTCTAAAGGTAGAGAAGGAATTTTACACTGTATTGTGAATAGCTTTCTAAAGGTAGAGAAGGAATTTTACACTGTATTGTGAACAGCTTTCTAAAGGTAGAGAAGGAATTTTACACTGTATTGTGAACAGCTTTCTAAAGATACAGAAGGAATTTTACACTGTATTGTGAATAGCTTTCTAAAGATAGAGAAGGAATTTTACACTGTATTGTGAATAGCTTTCTAAAGATACAGAAGGAATTTTACACTGTATTGTGAATAGCTTTCTATAGGTAGAGGAGGAATTTTCACACTGTATTGTGAATAGCTTTCTAAAGGTAGAGAAGGAATTTTACACTGTATTGTGAATAGCTTTCTAAAGGTAGAAGGAATTTTACACTGTATTGTGAATAGCTTTCTAAAGATAAGAAGGATTTTTACAAGTAATTTTGGAATAGCTTTCTAAAGGTAGAGAAGGAATTTTACACTGTATTGTGAATAGCTTTCTAAAGTAGAAGGAATTTTAACTGTATTGTAATCTGAATAGTTTCTAAGATAAGAAGGAATTTTACACTGTATTGTGAACAGCTTTCTAAAGGTAGAGGAGGAATTTTACACTGTATTGTGAACAGCTTTCTAAAGGTAGAGGAGGAATTTTACACTGTATTGTGACCAGCTTTCTAAAGGTAGAGAAGGACTTTTACACTGTATTGTGAATAGCTTTCTAAAGAAACAGAAGGAATTTTACACTGTATTGTGAAAAGTTTTCTAAAGGCAGACAAGGAATTTTACACTGTATTGTGAATAGCTTTCTAAAGGTAGAGAAGGAATTTTACACTGTATTGTGAATAGCTTTCTAAAGGTAGAGAAGGAATTTTACACTGTATTGTGACCAGCTTTCTAATGGTAGAGAAGGAATTTTACACTGTATTGTAAATAACTTTCTAATGGTAGAGAAGGAATTTCACACTGTATTGTGAATTGCTTTCTAAAGATACAGAAGGAATTTTACACTGTATTGTGAATAGCTTTCTAAAGGTAGAGAAGGAATTTTACACTGTATTGTAAATAGCTTTCTAATGGTAGAGAAGGAATTTTACACTGTATTGTGAATAGCTTTCTAATGGTAGAGAAGGAATTTCACACTGTATTGTGAATTGCTTTCTAATGGTAGAGAAGGAATTTTACACTGTATTGTGAATAGCTTTCTAAAGATACAGAAGGAATTTTACACTGTATTGTAAATAGCTTTCTAATGGTAGAGAAGGAATTTCACACTGTATTGTGAATAGCTTTCTAATGGTAGAGAAGGAATTTTACATTTTATTGTGAACAGCTTTTTAAAGGTAGAGAGGGAATTTTACACTGTATTGTGAATAGCTTTCTAAAGATACAGAAGGAATTTTACACTGTATTGTGAATAGCTTTCTAAAGGTAGAGGAGGAATTTTCAGACATATTCAGAAATGAAATCTTTGCTGCGTTTGATCTATAGTTCTATAATGGATGTCGCCGATAAAGTAGATACATTATGTATATCGCTTTATCTTGTGAAACTCCTGGGTCTATAATCGATCGTTGTACTATACGACGAAACTCTCTGCATATTTGTTTAGTTATAATAGCAGTCATTCCGTATTGTTTTGGATTTCGCTTTCGTTCTTACGATGGTTATTATTTCTTTTCTTTCATTGGACAAAACATTTCGTGTAATTAAGGATTCATACAAATATATGTTATCTGATATATAATATAATTCTGAACAGTTTTTGTCTGACCCAGACATATTTTTTACGTCACCCACACTGTTGGTATACTCCAACAGTTTTATGGTATAATCATTTATTCGAAGTATCACTAGAGTAACTTATAACCTGAATTTATTTTACTTAAGTTTCCATTGCGTCACAATGTAATTAGTTGTATAGAATGTTCACCAGTACATCCTATCAATGAAGCACTGTAATTAAAGTTAGTATTGACATCTCTGACGTACTGTTGACCATTACCTGATGACCTCATTAAGTTTGTATTCAAAGATGAACTACAAGTTATATAAACGCCCTTCCGTAGTCGAAGGCAGAGTGTTTTCATTATGCAGGATACAGCTCAATCAATACTTCGTTGACAGGCTTTAAAATGTTTGTCTTGCCGTGCACATGCATAACATGTGCTTGATACTGACAGAAGCTGCTTGCGTATAATGGTTGATATATATTAATATCGTTATGTTTATTTGTTTTAATTATTGGGTATTTTGTTTACAATAAAATAATAAACATATAATAAAAATATTCCGCAATTGAAATGAAATTATGGGAAGTTTTGAATAAGATCAGAAAATTTAAAAAATGTCTTCAATAAGGATTCTTGCATTTGAAATTGAAATGTTACACAGTGTGTTTTTTATACAAACCTAGTACAAAAGAATTCCATACTGATATTTTGTTACAATGTGTCATTGAAATAGATCGGTGCACCAAAAGGTTTTTCGAAAACAAAGTCATCCATACTATGTTGCTCAATTCGCATATACATGGATAATGATTTGCGTCACATTATTTTCATCTTAAATGCCATATCTAAACATAATGTATGTGAATATGCCCAAAAAAATGATTTTAAATATCAATAACCTATTACCATTCATGAACTGAGATGCATAGAGGTGGTCGTGAGATCATTTAAGCCTATACCTGTCCATATTCATCTGCAGTTTTGAAAATCTGTATTAAGAAGTAATAAAGTATAAAATAAATAGCCATATTGTTATTACAAAGTCCACTGAAGAGTTTTTCCTGTCCTTTATTAGTAATTTGGATTGTGTGTTGAGATAAAATTTGTGATTACATGTCCTTTCTACACAGCATTTACCTTATAAATGCAATATAAACATATACTATTTCTATTATTAGCCAAACAAGGGTCGCTGTGCAATTTGACAGCCTATTTTAAAATATGCAATTTGTAGTTTAAATATTTTCAATTACAGAATAATAGTAATTTGCCAAACATCAGGAGAAACCCAGACACAACTCTTAAACTTTGGCAATATTTCTAACACTGAATGTATTGTTTATCAAATGGAAACTTTATTACATTACAATCATTAAACAGAATATATAAAACTTTTTTTTATTTCCAGGTTCGAATCCTAATCAACCAGACAGGTGTGGAACCGGACTTGAAAACAGATTTACTAATGATTCGATTTGCGTCCCTGAATCAGATCCTTGATCCATGGGTATACATCCTCCTTCGGAGAGAGGTCGTCTGGAAGGTCATTCAGGGCATCAAGTTCCTGTTTGGCGTCAGGGAAAAAGAGCCCGACTATGAACTGACCATTCAGAAAGCCAATCTAATGAATGATGGTGAGAATCAATCATGTTGTAGATTTTGTCTGCACTGCATGTGTGATCCGCCAATGAAAAGGCCCCGCTCAGAGTCTCTGTTTTCCACCAGTGAATATGAGTTACGGAGATCTACTATTGTCCGAACTTCTCCTATGCAGAGTAAGCTAATGGAGGGATTAAGACATGACTCAAGAATAACTCGCTTTGGCTCTGAAAAGGAACTTAACCAATTACTCACAACACTTAGAAACCAAAATCAAAACCAAAGCAAACGATAATAATCTAGTCATTTAATAATTTAATGTTTGTATAGAGACCAATTTTGTTATTTGTTATTTGTATCGTGTTTATTTTGTGTTTGATCAATAAAGCTATTTTGCTGTTGTCAGTAAAAACATGGGTGCCATTTTGTAAATTGTTTCAACCTTAAAGCACTTTCCGAACAGCTTTATCGTCTTTATAATAAGGATTGTATATCTTGAAGTAGCAATGTTGAGAAATAAACTGATCGTGAGATAATATTCCAACTTTCGTTAAAAAGAGTTATCTGCCCTTTTGAAAATTTACTGTTAGTTATTTGGACTTGTTCAGTAACCTCATTGATATTTGCGAAAACCACATTATATAATATCTTTCCACTAACTAATGAAATACCAATCAAATAAAACCAAAGAGTAGATAACTCTATCTAACGAAAAAGGCCAGTAAAGAGGAGAACATTCTGAGAATAGCACAATAATGCCAGACCTAAACCAGAACATTTGGTTTGAATTATTTTGCGGAAGGCGAACTGGCATCTAAGAGTTATTTAAGGTCCTGTATTCGAGATTGTATAAATCAGTATCAATAGAAAAACCATCGACCAACAATTAGTACATTACATTGTTTAACATGGGATTCGAAGTCGTGACCCAGATGTGAGGAGGTAGTAATATGGTGCCATGGCACATCAACGATTGCTTATACAGTCGTTTTGGACGGTAATAGACATTAATAGTTCCCTTTCTGAATTATCATATAAATGTTAAATCAAAGTATCATAAATAAAATTCGAAGATGAATCAACTAGAAAAAATGGGACTCTTTACCATTATATAGAATTTCAAGACATTCCTTTTGTATCATTACATGGGCACGGCTAACATTTTACAGCACTCTTATTAGAAGCAACAAAGACACTATAATTATTGAAGAGCACTAGCGAACCTCACCATAGATATCTATTGGCGTTTTACAAAATGTCTGATATATTTGAAAACTAGGATGGGGCTGTAACCAGCACAAAGGATCATGGGATTATGTTAGTATTTAGGCGATGAAAGCGTCGGAGTGTGTAACCATAGCATGCGTTATAGAAACGTGCAGATCTAGAAATTAGTTGCAGGACACTGGGACCTAAGCGTGTGGCATGCGCAATGGGCAATCGGAAGTTGTAGCTTGCTGAGGTCTCGGTGTAAGTATAACAGCTTTATGTGGTGTGTGGAATCCCATTCACAAATAACACTGTATTAGTCCCAGTAACGACCTGGTCACCACTAACAAGTACATCTAATTCAATTTGTATGCCATTTCACTTTTTTATCTGAAATCACTGATCAATTTCACTTCCGATCTAATATTAGTGATCAATTTCACTTTTTGATCTAATACACAGGGACCGATTTCAACTTTTTGATCTGAAATCAGTGATCAGTTTCCCTTTTTTTATCTGAAGAGATCAATTCCACTGTTATGTTTTGATGGTCTTTTCAGTATTTGTATAAGTAATGAGTAATATAGAAATCTAAGCAAAGCTAAATATACCTTTGTACTCATCTCTTAAAAAGATATAAGATTAATTCTATTCAAAATAAGTAAATATTGAAAATGACCATGAGTTTATGAAGATATGATTTGTGTTCCTTTGATCATAACTGTCTCAAAAACAAATTGATTTTCAAACAGAAACATGCATGTGTTGTGATGAAATACTGAAATTTTAACTGATTTGTTATTCTTTAATACGCAATAATTGAATCATGTTTAGCCATTTTCATTTCTGAAGCATTTTCGATATGTCATCCCTTGTTTCATTTCATAAAGATGTAACGCACTCTACAGAAATAAAAGTTCACCTGTCAGATATCTTTTAAAATTAATGATGACATTCTAAAATATTGACGACATTTTGAAGCGTAAAGGAAATATAAAGCAGAAACAGTATGATAGTACGTATCTTTTCTCCTGTATGCTACAGTCTTTTAACTGAAGGGATTACATATTGTGAATTTGACATGTCTAACCTGTCTGAAACCCATCGTTAGTTAAATATTAATCAAACCCACTATTCTATGAGAAATAAACCTTTCCCTATCATTTTAGTGTGGAAATATAATCCCACTACACTTCTACATGACGAATTCTACTAAAGTCATTCCATTCCAATAGAATGGTAAGGTTTTCTTCATTGACTGCCATTACATCTATTGTATTTTGTTGTTTGTTTCAGTCCGTCGGCTGTCACACAGACCACCAGAACACATGGTGTAGAACGAGAACAGACTATAATACTACTATAGGTCTGGAACATTCCATAGGAGGCACTGCTCGCTCTACAATGTCACTGAGAAGAGAGTGTTTGCATTGTATCATATTAGTATGTTGTTGTTTTAGCAATAAAACTGTTTTGTGAACATAATCTCGATTCCATTATCATTGAAAGAGGAAAGAAATATAAAAATAAGCGTCGTGTTAGACAGTCGTGGATATCCTCGAGTAAAGGTTTCCCTGTCCTACCCACAAGGTAGGGAAATATTCTATCAATTTTACCCTCACAGGAAGTGTAGATATTATCTGTCCGATGTGGTAGAAAACTCTGTCAATCATGATATAACAAGTTTTGAATTGTTTTGGTCCATCAGAAGAAAACACAACACAACACTGATGATAGATCGTAATATTTATTTATCTATTCATTGTCACTTCTTTATTGACCAATGATATGAAGATTAAAATCATTAAAATAGAAACACGCGATTGAAGACGGTATCTAAATAAAGGCAAAATTGAATAATACAATTGAAATTTAATTTCATTAATGAACAAATGTAATAGCATTGATAAAGTTTTTAATCAACTCCTAATTATTTCAGGCGAAGTTCAGATAAACTTCATATAATGCTAATGTATACAGCAACTTATTTAGGTTCGGTTTTCATATTTAAATCGTTGCTTTCTAATTTCCCATCACGACGGTGGCTGATTTATGCCATTTCGTCTTTTCGTCTTTACGCCCCGAAAAGACGAAAATTAAATATCTTAATTCTCGTCTTTTCGTCTTTTCGCCCCGAAAAGACGAAAATTAACAAATTTAAATTTCGTCTTTTCGCGGCGAAAAGACGAAAAGACGAAAAGTCAAACACGAAAAGACGAAAGTGAAGCACGCTAATTAGCGCCTTTAATTTTCGTCTTTTCGCCTTCAAAAATCTCGTCTTTTCGTCTTTTCGCCCCGAAAAGACGAAAATTACAAACCTTTAATTTCGTCTTTTCGTCTTTTCGCCCCGAAAAGACGAAAATTAACAAACCTTAAATTTCGTCTTTTCGTCTTTTCGCCCCGAAAAGACGAAGGGCGAAAAGACGAAAATTAACAAACCTTAATTTTCGTCTTTTCGTCTTTTCGCCTTTTCGCCCCGAAAAAATACAAATTACAGATATACTTTGTCATCTATCATATACGACGGAGATTATAATGTAATTTCTAATGTACAATTATGATGAAGACCATGTCATGGATGTAGTCAAAATGTCTTTTCAAATAATACACAGTACATTGTACCTACTGATTGACTGTTATAATTAACTGTATTTGAGCAATTTCTTGGTACAAGTCCTTCCTTTAAACTCAAAGTCTTCACGAGTTGTCTTTCATAAATTATTTTGTTAACAAGTTTATCCGTGGTTCAAACGCTTTCAAATAATACCCGCCGACAACTTTTTTTCGTGTAGGGGAGGCAACTCCTGTAAGTGCTATGTTTAGCATCTTAAGTTCATTATGGTCCTTACATTAATTGCTAAAGAGGACGATTAGAACACAAAAAATAAGATATTAATGAATTTTAAAAAAATGTATCAATCACGCTAAAGGATTTGCGGAATGATGAATCTGTTAGTGGCACGTGGCATATGCCACGTGTGAGAAATCTACGTAACTGCTGTAAACAAACATGTTGACTTCTGTTTTAAAACTTCTAATCTTAGTTATTGATGAAGATACTTGTAATACTATCAATTTAATAAATCGATTGTTATCATAAACTACTTTGATGCTTCTATATTGAACAATTAAGTCAATATTAAGATAAAAAGATTTCAAAATGACTTCCACACCAGACCGGAAGGCGAAAAGACGAAAAGACGAAAATTAAGGTTTGTTAATTTTCGTCTTTTCGGGGCGAAAGACGAAAAGACGAAATGGCACAAATCAGCCACCGTACATCACCTCTTATTAGTTTGCATAATATGATAACAGCAACTTAAGCTGACTTTGACAAGATAAAACAATGAAATAACATAAACGTACAGTTAATATGTAAGGGTTGGGTCGTAATGCGTACAAAGGGAGGTAATTCATACTATAATACAATATGCAGTAATTACACAAAAATCACATTTTAGCTTGAGTGTGGCACATTAGTATGCAGTAATACGATATACACTGACCTGTAAACGTCCTGTTTCAACTTTTCATAGACAGTTATTGCAATATAATTGCAAGATGTTTTGGTAATATCCGACTACACTAAATTAACTTAGCGCCATTGAATTATGGTGAAAATGTTGTCATAAATAAATGAGGCAAACAAATATTAATGTGACAACTTTCATTAATAAAAATGCAGGTGTACAGAATTTTGAAGGATATAAAATGAACCACAATCCTCTTTATTGGTTTAAGACTATGGGATATTTTGATACATTTATAAGACAACTGGTATAGGAGTAGCCGGGATCGAACCCGCGACATTGGGATACCGCTTTATCATGTTATTCTAAAAAGCAAATCATCTCAAGTGTGAAAGGCGAACTTATCAATGTGTAAACTAGGACTGTATCAGGTCTAACATCCATAACTTTGGTTGTTAGTGGAAAATCGGAGCTGTTCATAACCTAACACGTCCTATTTAATTCGCACTAAAGGCAATAAAAGGTGTTATAATATCGTGATACAAAAATATATATTACACAAGTCCATTTTGAGGTGTATAGTGTCGATACTATTTCAAAGGGATGTAATCAAAATTAATGTTAATTCATGTTGTTTTGTTTATTTTTATTTTTTTTTTCATATTTCCGTATAGTTTATATAGTTTATCCGATAAAAGAGTTTAGCTTAAAATTATTTTATTGTCAAAACAAAAGACAAAGGATCAGGCAAAAGTTATTACAACTTATAAAAGCCTTCTCGTAACATACAATGACGAGACAAAGACAATAGACCTAGACAATATTAATAACATTAAATACAACATTTACATTTTTATAAAATCAGAATCTTTTGCTGGACTTAATAAATTTATGCACTTGTGTGAAAATACTTTGGTTTAAATGATCAACATATAGCTCGCTGCCACATAGTAAAACTTTCAAATTGTCATCAACATTCAAGTTTCTTAAGTCATCTAATAAAATAATTCTGCCATTCACAAACTTATTATATTGGAAGAAAAAATGATAAGCACTCTCACACTTATGACCACAGATACAATTTGGACTGTTGATTAGGTTGACACGAAATAAATAGAAAATCAGGCTATATCGATGTCTCAACTTTGTATGTTCAATATTTATATTTCTGTCGCCAAAATTGTAATAGGCTGGATATTTTTCATTAGCTTTACGTGAAGTTGCTAATGAAGGTGACGATCTAGTCGTTTTTTCCAAGTCATTCCACATATGAAGGGAAAAATGCAAAAAGAGGATTTAGTTAAAGAACGTCTGTAAAGACTGTAAAGAGGAATTCTATAATTACTGTTAGTTGAATTTCAATTTCCAAATATTTTATTGACAAAAGATGTTAGTGTCAATTGGATTAGACATCAGGCGTAGCCTATCTTAGTCTTCTCCTGATATTGGTGGTACAAACAAACAATTATATAAAACATATATACATGGTGAGATTTATGAAAATAAGGGGAGGTAGCTCCTAGATGAAGAACGACATAATTTTTGATCGCATTTATTGTAACTCTATAATTTAACAGTTAATTTTCATTTTTTATATAATAGCCAAATATTATGACATGATTCTAACTATACTTGATAGTATGTATATTTTGTGATATTGGTCCTATTCGCCACAACAGATACAGGCTATAATATTGTTAGTTCTTAAAGCATAGTAATTAGTATCGCTGGCTTTAGGAGGAAGCAGTGAATGGAGATAGTTTGGTGATACATTATTTTCGATTTTGTAGACTAAACTTATTTTTCTTCTTTTGCGTCTCTAAGAAAGTGTCTCAAGGCCCGTAAAGCTGAAACAGTCCCATATGAAGGTAAACCAGTAATAATTCTTATAGAATCTGATACCAAACAACCATCCCAAAGCTCACATGCATATTCTAAATTGGATAAAATAAAAGATTTGTAAAGACATAGCAGAACATGTCTTTTTAAAATGAATTTTAATTTTCTTAACATGTCATTTTTTATAGCAGAATGATATACAGATAAATTGATAAAATGATAAAAGAATAATAAGATAACATATATACTGTTTTCAAAAAGGTGTTTAATCATTTCTCTATATTTGTCCAAAATTGATTTAAAAATGAAAATGTTTCCAATGTATGTGAAAATAAAACAATATAACAAATGGCGTTGACCCAGCACCGATATTAAACTGATTTAACAATAAAACTAAAACACGAGTTTTTTTCACAAAACAGAAGTAGAAGAAGTTTAGGTAGCTTCATGTGGTCTACGTAAATCAATAAACAAATCCACAACATGATATATGTAGTAGGCAATCAATAGAACAATCAGCTGATCTCTATCTTTAACTTTAGTATATGTATATTTATACTAATGATCAAATGACATGAGTATCATGGTTATTTAACGTGATTATTTATGCAAAGAATCAATTTCACAAGCTTTGAATCTTATCATTGTATAACGTTATCTTATTTTATCACCTTCGTCTATTTTTGCATTGTATCATTTGAATATGTTTTAAGCTATAATCTTCTTTTGACAAACTCTTAAACGTCTTTGAAAAAAACAACACCGAATATGTTTTAATTACAATACAATAATAGTATTTTATCTTAATTATCTATTTAAAGTTATACCTTTTTCATTTTAATGTTTGGTTTTAAATGACCCTGACTGCCTATGTGCCATTAACAAACAAAAATTCGAACCGATTAGATTAACAAAAAACCTCTCTTTGGTTTCTACATTCTAAATAGTTTATAGGCACTACTTTTGAATTCAGGTTTTAGTTAATTATATCTTACAAGTAAATCTAGATTTTTTTCTCCTTTTATTGGGAGGGGGATGGGGTTTGCTTAAGGAAAATGTCAACAGTAGATTAGACAGCATAGGATGTACTTTCCTTCAAGTACAAAATTCCATATTCGACCTATAAATTATTCTAACAAATTATTGTTTATGATGAACTTAACTGATGTCAACAACGTGCTATGCTGCAATTAGCTGTTTTTCTAACTCCCCTATGATGTAAGAACTATCAGGCCGATTTGCTGGGCATGTCTGTAAGCACTGTGATAAAATACCTCCGAACACTCCTTCCGGTTCCGGTTCTAGTGATGGTGTCTTACCGGGTTCACAGCTTAGTTTCGCACAATACCACATTTCCCAAAGTACGAGACCGAGGCTGTAAATATCGGCCTTGAAGGAATACGCCTCTGACGTGACTACCTCTGGGGCACAGTATTGTCTCGTCCCGTAGCCTGTTTGCATATTCGCCATTTCTTCCGTGTGCCCAATGGCACAGATTTTTACCGTATCATTTGCTCCGTCATAACCATACTTCACCTGAAATATGAATTATTATGATTCACAGCTATGCATGTTATTATGAAGTTGCACATTTTTAAAGTTACATATACAGTAATTTTTATGTTTACAAATTAAGAAGAGCTTTACATAAATTATCTAACACAAACAGTTTGGTTTTGTTTTTTTTAATTTACAATAAACGATGTCACTTCATTAAAGATACTAGAAAAATTGAATTAAATCACAATTTTAAACATTATAATCGAATAGCTTCAGCATGTCATCTATTGAGTTTTGTGTTCCTAAAATTAAACCCCACATCACTACAAGCAATTAAAAGTATCATATTTTGAAAATTTATACTATCGTTAATCAATTTACATACCAAGAAATTATGAGGCTTGACATCTCGATGCACAAATCCGTTTTCATGCATGAATTGTAATCCCTTCACTGCGCCCAATGCATATTCAGTTCTCTTCCTGCCATTGTCCAGTTCCCAGATTTCTCTATCTTCGTCTTGTAGACTCAATATGACGTCATTCAGAGAGACGTCACACCTCTCCATTCCTATCGCGAGCACGTGACTGTGCTCCTGCACCAGGGACGAGGTACCCTGAAGAAGTAGAAAATGACTTTTCTTTTCCTGTTCTGCCTTTTCTTTCTCAGACAACGCTCTGAAATTATTTAACATCAAAACGTAACCAACTCTTGAATATTTCATAAAATGTAAGTCAAACTATGTCAAAAATAATAAAAGTTTACAAGACAAGTATACATATATGTAAATTTAATTATGTAAATAGCTTTTATTGAATACCACAAATAAATGAATGGCCTCATAATATCCTGGTTTAATTTTTTTACTTCAATATTTGAATAACATCTAGAATTTTTTGTATAAAGTTTTGTTCTTTAAAAAGTCCATTATACATAATTATGAAAGAATAATGCAGACTTAAAACTTATTATTCAATGAGACATAAAATAACTCAAAATTATGTGATTTACAGTAGGTACTCTGGGTTTCATTTTTTTATTTGATTTTTGACTTATATCGATGATGGATATGGATCTATAGGTGGTTTTTATTGTGATACACATGAATATTAATTAAGGAGATTTCGAAAGAGGAGGCTAACAGAGGATGGAGTGAAGATAAACAAATATGGCTACTGCGATTTCGCTACAATAGTCTGTCATTGACGGTCTATTACGACACTACGTGCTATCTCGCGTTGAACTTGTTCTATGACAAAATGACCCACCTTAACATAGTCATTTCTCGGTATATGTCAGTATGCTGTGGTAAACCGCCAGAGGTGGGACTCTTCCCTTTACGATAACGTACATACCAGTCTTTGGAAGCTTCTTCAAAGCTGCCACGGTATTCGTGCATAAGCACGTCTTCCACGTATATCTTATAGAGTTTCTTTACGCTGTGATCTGCAATATCAGACACTTGCCTGTATTTACTGGTGTTTGCTGTTTGATTCATTGAATGAGTATTTTTTATACTGAGTCTCATTTCACTTTGCGATTTTAATGACTGTATCATTTGTTGCCTCTCGATATCTGCTTGCTTTTCACACCAGTCCGCTAAGTAGTCAATAACAGCGTTGATATCCATTTCCCTATGCCGAATAAACTGCACTTCCTCTTCTATAGTTCTGATTGGCTTTTGCACTAAAGCCAAGTGTGTCATCACCAGTCTACCCACGGCAACCGTGATTTCGTTTCTGACAACGACATTTTCCAGTGAAGCATTATCATCTTTGGCATGTTCAACAAGTTTTAGCTGTTTTTTTATTCCACATCTCAGTCCATCAACTAGACTGTCTTTAGTTGATTCGTAATCCCTTCTCAGATTGTGACACAAACGTGTTTCTAATGCTGCCAATAACGTTCTATACACGTCAGTATCCTCCAGGCGGTTCTGTATAGCTGTCTTTAACAGCACTCGGAGTCCCGCTTTCCTCACCTTGGCTGCTTCAAGCAGATTTCTATAAAACTGTGATTTACCATTCAATAGCCTTTCTATTTCTTTTTGAAGACATTTATAGTCGTGATCTGCATGCTCTTTTATTCCTTCTAAACATTTGTCAAATGACAACCAGTTGTATCCTGTTCCAAAGTAGGCTGCGATACCTTCCAGTAGTTTTGTGAGCCAGCTGTAATCAAAATAACCATGGTGATATAATACCGAAAAAATTACGTATACCATATTTTTATTTCGCAAAATTCCTGTATATAGCGTTGCATACTTACTAGCAATGTTCCTCTAAGTTTCGACGGTTGGTAAGTTCAATGAAGTTGCAGATCGTATCTTTAAAGCCTCCTAGGTGTCCTTTTCCCTTCAACATCTGAATTTTGCGAGAACAATATATATTGAGTATTTCATTTCTTTCTGTGTGAGTATTACTATTATTTGTGTAAATTCTACATCATTTTCATTTTTAGATATTCATGCGAAAATCTATTCATTTGACATTTAAAGAGAATACTATTTTGTAGACAAGAAAAGTTCATGTAAACACATGATACATGTAAGAACTAAAGGATTCATTTAAGTTCTTGAAATGATACCTGATATCATCACCTAACATTTTTCATCGATTCCATCACTTACTTTTCTGCAGGACACCATATGCAGCTGACTGGCTATCACAACAGGCCAAATTGTTTGGATTATTTTTAGAATTTCAGTTTCCCTCGGCACTTTGCTTGGATCCGCGTCCAACAGATCCATACGGTTCAGCAGAAATAGCACTGACGTCGGATTGAAGATTCCACCATGTTTACAGATATTGTCCTGAATGTCTCTCAGCAAATCAGTCAACTAAATATTGAGTAAATCAGCATACAATTGTTTTCATACATTCTTTAAAGACCGCTGACGAATTGCATTTTTCTCCATCAAAACCAGGAGCAGACGATTTAGTATTTTCTTCAATAACAAAACTTATTTACTTTACACTATTACCATCAATGAAAAGGTTGTACTTCTTATTTTAGAAACATTCCATAACATTTTGCTATATTTTAAATACGGTACAGATTGCGCATCAACTAAAAGTTAATTTTAAAGTTAATCTATATATTTTAGTGCTTAATAGACAGAGAAGTTACACAACGATTGGTTGATGGATATGGAATTTATTCCACAAGAGTAAGATACGATAACGTTATTTGCCGACATATGCAAATAAGGTGCAGTCATATCATCATAGGCAAACAGGCAAACAGGCACTTCTTAATATTAAAAAAAACTTAATTACATAATGTATGTATAAATAACAAATCATTTTAATTATGAACAACAACTATTCTATGCATTCCTACTTACTGAACTTTTTATTTAACTTTCTATATGTACTTAAGCAATAAACTCATCGTTGTCGAACTACATTCGGACATGTTTACTGCAAAGTGACATATACTTCCCGCCAAATAATCATCAAACCACCGTAACCAAGTTTAAGTCCGGCCTAGGTTCGGGACAAATTTTAAAATCTTGACCAATCTAAAGACCGGAAGGTGCTATTCCACTAGTGGAATAACAATAAATTTATCAAACACCCTGCACATTTATACAATAGTCTGAGAGTGGAATAACACGACGTATTGTGGTAGAAATACATTTACATGAATACACACTAATTGTTATTCAAATGATGAGTATCGTCTATGCTCTGTTGGTGGTGGAGCTCGTTAACTTATAGTGTATTTGGAGAAGTTGTTTTTTGTGTTTATTTGTTTCGAAGTAAAAATACATTTAGTAATTGTTACATGTCCATACTAGGTTAACTTGTGTAATGTCGTATTAACTTCATGGATAATCTAAGACAGTGTTTAGAAGGTAGAGGAAAGGTTGAGTACCCGGCTAAGAACACATTGTCCTAAGATCAGCATATGGTAACTGATCCATGTGGTTTTGATCTCAAACAGATGAAGGGCTAGTGCTAGAATACCGGAACGCCTTAACCATTCCGCAAGTATGACCCCAATATAAAACAGAAGATTTCATTTTTGAATTACATTCGATAAGGTTATATTGAGAATTACTACTTCTTTGTTTCAGAGCATTGTAGATACATTTATTATGAAATAAGAATGGTTTTCTAATAAAAAAAGTCATATATGTCGTAATTTTCATACTAACAAACAAGAAGAGCTTTTAACATGTTCTTCACTATCAAAAGTTCCAACATTTTTGAGAATCACAATACTTTACTTTCACTGCATACATTTTAGTTTTACAAATTCAAATATGAGCTTGAAATAACTTTTGGCAGTACTGCCAAACATCCTGATAGTCACGTCTATGATGCAGTATAACAAACTGCACACAGTTAAACCAAGAAGCCAAGTTGTGACATACCATTTCATTTCACATTTTTATGGTGATATTAGTACACGTGTCATTATAAAGAGACCTCTTCACGTGTGTTTTCATCTAAACATAGGTAAAGCTTGAAAACAAGAACTACTGTTTTGCATAAATTCTGGATTGTTGTAAATGCTTATAAAGCATCCTATATGCTTGCCCAGCATTTGAATGCTTTTCACAGCTTAATTCATCAGAAACTATGATTTGCAATAAATATCTGACGAAAACAAATAGGATGTAAAAAATTTCGCCCAGTTATATGGCACATAATATATAACTTAATTTTCTCGTAAATATTAGCTACCTACCGTATGTTTTATTTCAGTCGAGCAATCGATAACTATAATAAAATTGCGGTATTCAGGAATACACTCCAAGACTTGCGCAGTTCCATGGTCTAAGAGTCCAGGGAGATCCATGAAAACAACTGGAACAACCTTATAATGAAGAGAAACGCTTAGATAAGTTATCAAATGTTTGCAAAAAATATACATTTTTGCAATTTTATTTTATATCTTAACCAGTTTTGATTGGCTGCCGGTCCACTTTTATAAACATGACAATGATACTTAGAGATTTAAGTTTCTGTTTTAATACGAGCACGTTGGGTACTTACACGTTCTGATGTTGTTAGGTCCTCATCTGGATCCGGATTCTGAAATACATATTTAGTGTGCATTTAAATTGGCATATGTCGGAAACAAACCAGTTCAAATGGAAGTTGGAGTAGTTGATAATATGCCCACTGTGTAACAGGTGTTCCCCATTAGATAATATCCTTGTCTCTGTCGGAGAAGTAAAACAACATTTGTCTAGATCTACTCAAATCGTTCTTTCAATCGTGTGTGTAACTTATTAGGTGCGTAAACCTATCTGAAAAAATAATTAATCAATTGTTTTCTATGATCAGCGATAAAAGATCATTTTCCTAAGTTTTATATAGAATGCTAAAAGAAGTGGAAGACTCGTAACTTAGCGAATTGAAACATGTTTTCCATAATAAATCAAATCTAATAATTTTCGATACTGATATTGAAACGAATAGTGGCTTTGTAACTATGAGATATATATCTAGTAAGGGTATAAGAATACGTACCGTTCCGACACGCTGCTTTTCGAAGGTATTCTCTGGATCCTGTGTAAAAGATCATACAAATATTTGAACAATTTGTATTCCGTATACAACAGAAAAATTAGTAAAACATATAAAAAAGTTTTAGTTTTAACATTAATTAACGATATCAATTAAATTCCATTTCTAACAAACACGTGCCGCATGACGTAAGCTAGCATAAAACAATAGAATTCATGTTAGAAACCTATAAGTCATGTAACAAATACCACCATAATTAATATCTTATATCAATAGTTTATGTTAATTTAATTATTTACTTGAAATTCTTCATAATGACATCTATTTACTCATTCACTTATGATCTAAAAAGTATACAAATGAGATACATTGTAAGTTCTGTAAAACAGTCTCTAGACCAAAATTTATACTTACGTTAACCCAGCTTTGCTCAGCCTAAAAGTTATCAATACACATTACTGTAAATAATCATTCATAAAGTTTCCGCTATCATTTCTTACCGATATTTTGATCACTTTTAAAACAAGAATATACTGTGCCGTCTATGTATTTCATTTTTCGTCTGTAATGCTTATAGAAAAACGATTTTTTTTCAGCAACTCATGAAGCTAGAATCATTGTGAATTTCGAATTACAATAGCCGTTTCCCAAAAATATGACGTTTTGCTCACAAATACGTGACACGGAGCAGAAAACCCGTTGATATTCAAATGATAAAAATATATTTATATATGACAGTGGTGGGAAGACGCCAAGCAACATGTTTTAGTACTATCGATAAGATGCCAAGTCCCAACCAAGGGAATTAAATTTTTAAGTCTGTATAAAAAAAACTATACTGCAAAAACGCATTAAACGGGAATACTTACATCTATTAAAAAGGAAATGAAATGCATTGGTGTATGTTGGAACTCTAGATAAAGATAGACTTACCCGTAGAATGCGGAAAGGCCAGAATATTTTAATAATATGGACTGGTTTACTATTTTGCTCTCCTTGCTTTATCGCTTCTCCGAGAACCTTCCAACACTTATCGGAGGCATTGGAAGACAGTTCAATATTTTTACATTCGTCCTTTCCGAAATGAATTTGGGCTGACATCTTATTGCTATTGTGGATTTCACATGGCACTGATGTGGTTCTTGTTGAGTAGGATGGAAGATAGCGACCCCCCATCAATACGTTTAAAACGCTAGTTTTTCCAGCATCAACATCTCCTAGATCAATACAAACACACGGATTGTAGCATATTTCATTTACTACACGTCTTGATACAAAAATAAGAACGAGGATGCTCATTCTCGGGTGATAATGCAGGAAAAATATTATCAAATTCAAAGTATTGCTGAATTTGGATATTTTTAAAGATCATTTTCAAATGCATTAGTGACAATAATACTTTCAATTGTCATAAATTGACTCAATAACATTTTTAAAAGAAAAACAAATTCAATGAAACAATCTTTTTCCAACTTGAAGATTCAGAGAAACAAATAAGTGAGACCAAAATATGATATACATTAATAGTACACGGAAATCCTCTAACTCAGATACTTTATAGACGATGGACATCCTCAATAACTTTACGAACCAGATAATATTGGAAATTTTCATCTTATGACAAATACATAGGTAATGGAGACTTTCATCCGCCTTCAAAAAGTTGGTTTTTATTGGAAAAACTAGCTCCTAACGGAAAATTGGAACTTCCGTTTGACATAAAATGTATTAAGAAAACGGTAAAAATTACAATTCATTAATAGACAATAGAATTCAGACAATTTAATACGTCAAAATGGGAGGCCCGTTGTTTTCATCTAGTTATACCCTATTGCTTAAGTATGGTGATATTACCTGCTAGCAGAATTTTAGTATTATAATATTACCTGTTAGCAGAATTTTAGTATGATGATATTACCTGCTAGCAGAACTTTAGTATGATGATATTACCTGCTAGCAGATCTTTAGTATGATGATATTACCTGCCAGCAGAATTTCAGTATGATGGTATTACCTGTTAGCAGAATTTTAGTATTATAATATTACCTGCCAGCAGAATTTCAGTATGATGGTATTACCTGTTAGCAGAATTTTAGTATTATAATATTACCTGCTAGCAGAATTTTAGTATTATAATATTACCTGCCAGCAGAATTTCAGTATGATGGTATTACCTGCCAGCAGAATTTTAGTATTATAATATTACCTGCCAGCAGAATTTTAGTATTATAATATTACCTGCTAGCAGAATTTTAGTATTATAATATTACCTGCTAGCAGAATTTTAGTATTATAATATTACCTGCCAGCAGAATTTTAGTATATAATATTACCTGCCAGCAGAATTTTAGTATATAATATTACCTGCAGGCAGAATTTTGGCAGAATTTAGTATTATTATTACCTGTCAGCAGAATTCAGTATGATGTATTACCTGCAGCAGAATTTCAGTATATTATTACCTGCTAGCAGAATTTCAGTATATTATTACCTGCAGCAAGTTTAAATATTACCTGCAGCAGAATTTAGTATTATAATATTACCTGCTAGCAGAATTTTAGTATATATTACCTGCAGCAGAATTTTAGTATATTATTACCTGAGCAGAATTTTAGTATTATAATATTACCTGCAGCAGAATTTTAGTATTATAATATTACCTGCTAGCAGAATTACCTTAGCAGAATTTAGTATTATAATATTACCTGCCGTTTAGTATATTATACCTGCAGCAGAATTTAGTATTATATATTACCTGCAGCAGAATTTTATAGTATTATAATATTACCTGCAGCAGAATTTAGTATATAATATTACCTGCAGCAGAATTTAGTATTATAATATTACCTGCTAGCAGAATTTTAGTATTATAATATTACCTGCTAGCAGAATTTTAGTATATATATTACCTGTAGCAGAATTTAGTATTATAATATTACCTGCAGCAGAATTTTAGTATATAATATTACCTGCAGCAGAATTTTAGTATTATAATATTACCTGCAGCAGAATTTTAGTATTATAATATTACCTGCCAGCAGAATTTTAGTATATAATATTACCTGTAGCAGAATTTTAGTATTATAATATTACCTGCTAGCAGAATTTTAGTATTATATATATTACCTGCTAGCAGAATTTAGTATTATAATATTACCTGCTAGCAGAATTTAAGTATTATATATTACCTGCTAGCAGAATTTTAGTATTATAATATTACCTGCTAGCAGAATTTTAGTATTATAATATTACCTGTTAGCAGAATTTTAGTATTATAATATTACCTGTTAGCAGAATTTTAGTATTATAATATTACCTGTTAGCAGAATTTTAGTATTATAATATTACCTGTTAGCAGAATTTTAGTATTATAATATTACCTGTTAGCAGAATTTTAGTATTATAATATAATATTACCTGCTAGCAGAATTTTAGTATTATAATATTACCTGCTAGCAGAATTTTAGTTTATGATTACCTGAGCAGAATTTAGTTATAAGAATATATACCTGCAGCAGAATTTTTAGTATTATAATATTACCTGCAGCAGAATTTTAGTATGATAATATTACCTGTTAGCAGAATTTTAGTTTATATATTACCTGTTAGCAGAATTTTAGTATATTATTACTGCAGATTTAGTAAATTCTTAGAGTATTAGTATAATATTACCTGTTAGCAGAATTTTAGTATTATAATATTACCTGCTAGCAGAATTTTAGTATTAAATATTACCTGCAGCAATTTAGTATATATTACTGCAGCAGAATTTTAGTATATAATATTACCTGCTAGCAGAATTTTAGTATTATAATATTACCTGCAGCAGAATTTTAGTATTATAATATTACCTGTTAGCAGAATTTTAGTATTATAATATTACCTGTTAGCAGAATTTTAGTATTATAATATTACCTGTTAGCAGAATTTTAGTATTATAATATTACCTGTTAGCAGAATTTTAGTATTATAAATTACCTGTTAGCAGAATTTTAGTATTATAATATTACCTGTTAGCAGAATTTTAGTATTATAATATTACCTGCCAGCAGAATTTTAGTATTATAATATTACCTGCCAGCAGAATTTTAGTATTATAATATTACCTGCTAGCAGAATTTTAGTATTATAATATTACCTGCTAGCAGAATTTTAGTATTTATATTACCTGCAGCAGAATTTTAGTATTATAATATTACCTGTAGCAGGAATTTTAGTATTATAATATTACCTGTTAGCAGAATTTTATAATATATTACCTGTAGCAGAATTTTAGTATTATAATATTACCTGCCAGCAGAATTTTAGTATTATAATATTACCTGCTAGCAGAATTTTAGTATTATAATATTACCTGCTAGCAGAATTTTAGTATTATAATATTACCTGCTAGCAGAATTTTCAGTTCTCTTGGTTCCCCTGGAGACACAAGTGATCCCTCTTCTCCTGAGCTCGCCTGACTACTAGAACTTTCAGACAAACTTCTATCGATGCTCTTCGGGTCAGTTGTCTTGAGTAACTCGTCCGACGGCCTTAAATCATTCATCCTCGTTTCCAGCATTTCTACGATAGTATTCATACTGCTGTCACTCACTTTGTTTTTCAACATGCTCAACGTTATGACGTTGAAAATATCTTTATTTTCTTCACATGTGAACATTCGCCATGTTTTAGTGTACAGCTTATAACATTCCCCATACCAGCGTTCCAGGGTCCGGAATTGTTGAAAAATACTTGACATCTGAAATTGATTATGATATTGGCAGACTTATATTACCAATGTAACAAATATCAGTCACATTTGCAAGACAAGACAAACAACATGAAACAATAGTATATGAATATCAAAATAAAATACATGGTAATAGAAAATAATATTAGGCACAATATACATGTCATTATCGGTAAAATACGATGTTTTCACTGTGCTTGCTATAACTATCTCTGTTTTGCAAATACACAAATGTGTATGTGCACAGTAACCAGAAGAGGGGAAGTCATTGGAATAAAGATTCGGAAAAGTAAAAAAAAAGCCCCAATAACATTCCCTTACATTTTATAATTGAGGCACCTAAAATCTGCTATAACTCTCAATACAAATTGTTTTGAGCTAAAGATAAAACTTCGTTGATGTAGTCATGAATATGTTTGAAAATAAATAATAGTTTTCCTAATACATTGCGAGCACAGTTGTAGTATTTGCTTCATAAAATATCGTTTCAAATCTTAATATGGTAGTTGTAAGGAGAAAGAAAAATAAACTAACAGAAAAATCAAAATGCACGAGAAAATCTGAAAAAAATGAGAATAAAAATGAGAAACCAGCATAGAAAAATCCTTCAAATATTAATTTTGATATATATATATATATTTGATTATTACGTATCAATACGTATCCATATTGACGAAATTAAAATAATCAAAAGATACTTGGTAAATTCGTGTTAACATTGTCATGATGATTGATAATAGTGTGACTGTTATCTTTGCTGAACTGTACCAGGAAGTATTGTGTATTTATTGTGATAAAAGTTAATAGTAGGTCGTGTACTTTGTCCTTTCGATTCAATTCTAGTGTGTATCTGAATAGACGTTCTCCTCATTCCTTATGGGGCATTGTATTTTAGGATTAATTAGGCAGTATTAATTATCTAAGTTATTGAGATACTGCAAAAACATCATGGCGACCCTTAATTAATCATCACTTGCTCTAAATTACATTTATTCTACTGATGCTCTTCTCGATACGTATGACTATACGCTTACAAACACACTCCTCTCTGGAGACTATGATATATCTATATGAAATTTTATTTGCTGCTGAATCAGTATCATCTTCAGAGCCATGCAATACAACTTTGTCAAAGACGTCATGTATAAGATTTACAACAAAGTCAGGATTGAAATTTGGAGCCAACTCTTTACAAGTGTTTTAAATCAATTTGTTACACGAGTTTTTAAATTTTGATAAAAAGGGAGATTCTGCACAAATATCCAAAAATTAGTTTGGTGTGAATTTGCAAGAAAACCTATACGTGTTTGAGGACACTGAAGCCGATTCTTAACCTCCAAGATATTTCCCTTCAAGACCTTTGTATTATATCGGATATGATATCAGGTGTAGTTAAATGAGATATGTCTGGCTATTATATCGCATATGTAATCGGGTGAAGTTAAACGAGGTATGACTGGCTATTATATCGGATATGAAATCGTGTGTAGTTACATACACTGTGTATATCGGATATGAAATCGTGTGTAGTTAAAGGAGGTATGTCTGGTTATTATATCGGATATGAAATCTGATGAAGTTGAACGAGGTATGTCTGGGTATTATATCGGATATGAAATCTGATGAAGTTGAACGAGGTATGTCTGGCTATTGTATCGGATATGAAATCTGATGAAGTTGAACGAGGTATGTCTGGGTATTATAAACGTGGTATGTCTGGCTATTATATCAGATATGAAATCTTGTGTAGTTACATGTACACGAGGTTTGTCTGGCTATTACACTATGTATATCGGATATGAAATCGTGTGTAGTTAAAGGAGGTATGTCTGGCTATTATATCGGATATGAAATCGTGTGTAATTAAACGAGATATGTCTGGTTATTATATCGGACATGAAATCTGATGTAGTTGAACGAGATATGTCTGGTTATTATATCGGAAATGAAATCTGATTTAATTGAATGAGATATGTCTGGTTATTATATCGGACATGAAGTCGGGTGTCATTAAACGAGATATGTCTGGCTATTATATCGCATATGTAATCGGGTGAAGTTAAACGAGGTATGACTGGCTATTATATCGGATATGAAATCGTGTTACATGTTAGTTACATGTACACGAGTTTTGTCTGGCTATTACACTATGTATATCGGATATGAAATCTGATGTAGTTGACCGAGAGAAAAATGAACATGGCGGTGACGGTTAAAGTAAGTGAGCTACACGATGTTTAAATGGAGTTTCTACAAAGTACGGGTCATGACACCTCCAAAGGAGATTGTGGATGAACACAGTTATGGGTACTGTTTACCACCACAAGCGTAGATTTTGTGATTTTGGCTTGGTTTTTGAGGTACCCATTAGAGCCGAGACGACATTTCGACCGGACAGGGAAATGTCTACCTAGCATATTTTTCGTAAATTTCCCGATTCATCAAGCCATAACTTCGTCAATACTTGGCCAATTTTGTTCCTCAAGCACTAGGGGCCGCGGTGGCCGAGTGGTTAAGATGTCCCGACATATTACCACAAGCCCTCCACCTCTGGGAAGCGGGTTCAAATCCCATGTGGGGCAGTTGCCAGGTACGACCGCGAGTCGGTGGTTTTTCTCCGGGTACTCCGGCTTTCCTCCACCAATAAACCTGGCACGTCCTTACACGACCCTGGCTGTTAATAGGACGTAAAAATACTTGGCCAATTTTGTTCCTCAAGCACTCAATGGAAAGATAAATTATTTCTCTTTAAGGTAAGATATCCGTCAATGTCGTATAGAACCCATTTATTAAAATAATCACGGTTTTAAAAAAATAGGTCCGTTTTTCTCGACCGCCGAGTTCATACCCTTGATACTATAATATATATATGTATACTATTGGTTAATTTTTTTCGTGCCAGGTCCCTGTGGCCGACACAGCATAATTGATGTTCACTCATGTAAACAAATGTCTAATTAACACAAAAATAATATAAAATAAGTTAGGTTTTTTCACTTTTGGTGGATGCGTTATCAGTACTTCTTTCCATATAGGGCATAGTGTCATGGAACTTTCTCGGAATTATTTTACGCATTATTATATTGAAGTAAAATAAGAGGCTCAAACATTTCAATGACAGTATTGGTGTAAAGTAAGTATTTTTGTAACTGTAAAAATACTGATTTGCCTGCTCCTGTTTTTGATAAAGATTTATACCATTCGTCAGTGGTGTAGTATCTTTAACTTAGAGCTTCTCATAGATAGAAAAAAAAGTCGAAAACTCTCACCGGAGCCGCTATTTTGAAATAAGGTGAGTCTGTACTGAAAATCTTGAAGTTCTTATTTTTTTTACCTGCTCATTATCTCTGGTAGTATTTTGAAACTAAATGTCGATCTGATTTTTTTTTAATTTCTATTATTGTTACCTAGGGATAATTACCTGTCAGAAAACATCGTTTACGTTTGGAATTTTATAACTAACCAATCAATCAGTGATCGGGACAAAATCCACACTGGAGCCATTTCCATTTTTTTTTTCATTTAGCTGTCTGTTCCCTATATATCTTACAGATCTTGTGTTGATCATTACAAACGTAAAGGTATGGTTATAATATTGGTTGCTGTGAAGAATAGCTAATACACTATATTACATGTTAGTGTATACCTTCTTATAACGACTATCAACATAATAAAACAAATTTAAAACAAATACCTTGACACTGAATAAACAAAACGCGATATAAACAAATCATTGATTTGTACTGAATAAAATTAAACTTAGAATCGCAAAGGTGTAAAGATGTTAAAACAAAATGTAACAATTCTATTTAGAAAAACTGTAAGGGAACCGAATTCTGCATATCACGGAATTATCCGGGGGTGTTATATTGAGTAATATTACGTAAAACATCTTTATAAGCGTTGCGTCATTTTCATAGAAACAAAATAACAACAGACTAGTACCTACTCCTAAGAGCAGACAACTCTGTAATATACAAATCAATAATAAATCAAAGTGTCAAAACATTTGACAACATATTGAAGTGATTATAATTATTACTTACCTTTGGTCTATTTGATGATGTCACAAAACTTTTCACATACAAGTAATATATTAATTAAACAGCCACCCAGATGGAGATGGAGAACAGACCACCATGGTTTTTCCAGTGAGATAGGTTCTATCATATCTTCAATATCAAATGGAATAGTACTCGGCCGTCTAAATATCAGATAACGTACAGTTTATTTATAAATTAGGGAGAGATACGTATATAATGATAGAGGGAAAAGTTGATATGCCATGACTGATTATTGTTTAACTGATTTAATTTCCAAATAAATAAAAGCACATTACGTGCGTCATGTCTAGTTCATGTGATCGTTTAGTTAGTTGGTTGGTTGGTCAGCAAATAATAATGTAATTCTAAATGCATTCTACCACTTTGGCTGCAAACAATTCAACAGAGGTTAACTACCAATCACTACTGAACAGTCCTAGAATATAGCTGAAAACTAGCTGCATAGTTCAGTGATAATTGTCGTTAATGTCTTGTTAGTCCAATCCTTATTACACACACTAACATCCCGGTCCCATAAGTACTTCATGTAATGTAATGTATGAATGACTGTATATGCATACTTTTTGATTTGTTTCCATTGCATTATTATGAACTCGATGTGCATACTTTGTTTAGTCGGATTCAGACAAATAGTAATGGTATGCTTATTTGTTGACAAATGTATGTTCTAAACCATGTGTACTTGTTTCTTATGTACATTTTTCGCATCTTTTGTCCAAATTTACAAGCTACACAACAAATTACATGTCAATAGTATTACCCAATGTTAAGCCCGAGTCATACACAATTGATCAATTTAGTTACAAGAATTGTTATATAGACATACAAGATATAACGGATTTTATAGGGGCTAATAATATAAGACTCTTTCATATGTGGATATGAAGGATAGGGATATTCTATCCGAGGCTCAGAAATGTAGTAAAACCGAGGCTTGCCGAGGGTTTTGCAACATTTTGTGATCCCGAGGGTAGAATATCCGTATCCTTCATATCCACTTATGAAAGAGTATTTTTCTTTCATACCTCGAAATTTTATTTCAATTTTACACCTATGATATGCCGCCATTTTGAAATAAATTCGAAGAAATCCACGACTGGAAGTCTATTTTCCATACATGAAAAATTACGTGATATTTTCAACACAAATTCCGTTGTTTGCATCTTTTATAGTAAAACCAGTCATATTTGTGAAAAAAATGTTAAAATTTACCAAGTAGCCGTGCAATACAGCCTCAGGCGGCATGCCCTAGACAAGCCAGTATTACACCCGTAGGTATGAAAGAATTAACAATATTACCTTCAATCCTTTCATATATTCATTATGCAGATATGATATAGTAATAATTGAATGCTTTGGTTAGTTTAACAGCCAGGGTCCTTTATAAGAATGTGTTAGGTTTAGACGGCGGAGAAAAGACGGAATACCCAGAGAAAAACACACCGACCATCGGTCAATACAAAGCAACTGCGATTCGAAGTCGCGAACCAGAGGTAGGGGAGGTAATATGTCAGAACAACTTAACCACTCGGCCACCGGGACCCTCTCTGTAATGGTACATGTTATCTTATTATTCATGGACCGCGATAAGTTAGATAGGGTACATGTCAGAAGATGGGGCTACAGAGTGTAAACAATGTAAGCGCGTTCCTGATGACAGTACAAGATCAGTCACGCTTTAAAATCATATGTCAAGTATTATCACCTTCATCAAGCTGACATCACACCTCTTTATACACCGTGAATGACCTTTAATTTGAATTGTTATATTATCATCCTATCAATAAATGTTAATAATGTTTATAACAAAAACTATTTCGCGAGTCTACTTTTCAATTATATTTGCAAACATCTAATTTCGCGAAGGTCTATGAATGCTATAAGTGATAATAACTGGTCCAGCGATATTGATTTTATCTATAACTCTTATTCGTAGAAGTAATTATTTTTTTGCAATTCATTCATCAATTCATGTTTGGGCGAAAAAGTGACACGCAGTGCTGTTTATAAAACAACTAAGGGGTATAAAGTAATTATGAGCTTAGTATCAATACTACATAAAGAGTACGACAGCTGGTTATCATAAACTACATAAATCCTACTCTTCCTTTTACAGATACATGTATACATATGAAATGTATAAAATGAAAAAAAAAATCCGTCAGCTGTGTTGCCAGTAAGAAGATTAAACGCTATTGTTTACTGATGAAAATAGAGATTTCATAATATGTAGATACATGTTTACATCTGGGTGATATGATCACAATTGTTTATACTTAGAACAAAAGTCAAACCTTCTAAATATAGACGTGGGACTAGGGCGACCCGCTGTTCTAGATATGAACCCGGTAGATTGATAAAATCCATACAGCATCACTTGATGAGGATCCCGACAGCATCACATGACGAACACTTAGCTTTGAATATATTGATACCAATCTCAATGGAGGATGAAGAAGAACTCAATTAAGAATTGCTGAATTTAGGAAACCTGCCAACATAATTGAAAGGTAAAAAGATATGTATGATGTATAACTGTCAAATTTTCGTACTTTACACCTTGTCATCAGGTAACCCATCACTGTATCTTTATCACTAATTACTACACATTTTTATATCGTCGTCCTCATCTGTATCAAGTGTCTTGAATACTGGTATTGGACCAATTCAATTTCTTTTGTGATTGGATTAGGTAAAATTTGTTTCTAGGCCCACTTTTCTAAACATTTTTAAAATCAATGTATTAGTCGCACTACTTTTTCTTTTTAATATTGATTTTTAAAACTTCCTAACAATACTTTTTGTATTTTGTTTGATTCTGATTTTTTTAACATTATTTAGACCCTTAGTATTACTTAAAAGTTCGAAGAAACAAACTATTTCCGCTGTGTAGATACCATCGTGACTTTGCTATAATCGCTTTAATTTGATCGTCGAAATATTGAGAAATTTATGAATTATATATACAATGTCCCCTTACAGCCAGATCGTGAAATTTTATAATTTATTCACGTTTTTAAGCAAAACTGCGAAAATTGTAACCTCGCGAAAATAATTGGTTATACGTTACGATTGATAGCTTGTGAATCTTTTGAAGTGTCCATAAAGCTTTGCTTACAGGAGCGAACGCTCACCTCAATATCGTACAAAGGACGGAAAAGATCACAGCCCATGATAAAGTAAATTTATTTTGTTACATCGAATACATAATACTTTCATGTTTTTTGGGTTTTTTTTTCAAAGTCTTAAATATAAATTATTAGTCTTGTCTTCTGTCAACCGTCTCCTTAATTTTCTGCATTATTTAATTTCTAATCCTAGATGTCGAGTTTTCGGCAGGCTTTCGAGGCTTTGGAGCCAACATACAAGGATTGTTTTCACCTGTATCAGAAAGTGTTGTCCTTCATCTCAGGTCAAGATTCCATATTCAATACCATTACACTAACAATGCTGAAAAATCAAATTAACGATCACAGTGTCAACACTATAAAAGAAGCAATACAGAAAAGAATGTCAGATTTAAAACCAGCGGACGTGTTGTGTTCCCCACAGAGTGTGGAAGGAGGTCTTGGAGGCCGTTCTAACCACACACCTAATAACGAGACTAAACACTCCGATGGGCAGGTCACAAGGGGATATCAGGGCAAAGTCACCAATCAAACGGGATCTGAAGATTTTGCAAACAACTCCAGCAGAATGGTGACAGGTGTGGGAGGTCCTCAATGCAGATCTTCACACCCAGCGAGATCGGAAGATGAGGAAGCTCATAACTACGACAGTCTTTTGAGTGGTGTCGAGGGCCCGCTGGGTGGACGTTCACCTCAAGATGAGGCAAATAATTCTGACAGTCTTTTGAGTGGTGTCGAGGGCCCGCTGGGCGGACCTTCACCTCAAGATGAGGCAAATAACTCTGACAGTCTTTTGAGTGGTGTCGAGGGCCCGCTGGGCGGACCTTCACCTCAGGATGAGGCAAATAACTTTGACAGTCTGCTGACAAACTTAGGGGATCGTCCAGACATATATTCACCACAACCATTAGGATCAGATAATCAAGGTTCAGTAAGGACGGCCACTGATGGTGACTCTGCTTTCGACAATAGTTCTGATGTCACATTTTCCTTTGATTCTGCCAGAAATAGACAGTTGCGAAAGCCATTGCCCTCGATTTCAAGGAAACTTCGTGTGCTCATTGCAGGTACGATGTTTTAGTTATTCGTTGAAATATTAATTAAAGTAATATGTGCCTTAACTGAGCGAAAATTCAGATACACTTTTTTCTTCAATAATCTATAAAAAAAAAGATAAGTTTTGATAATTAAGCTGTGATAATCATTCAAAGGCAAAGACAAAAATGTATGATGCATTATAAACGTTAGCGACAACATTTGCACTGCAGAGTTCTTGTTTGTATGGTTTATGGATGTTTGGATGAATAAATATCTTTATATCTTGATCACTTTATAATTACTAACAACACTATCTAAATATTACTATAGTAATGAAATAATAGACCACAACTTGGCTTCATGGTCTGACAATATGTACTCATTTTACTGTACTATAGACGTAAATATAATACGAGTTTTTATATACCTTGTAAAATTAAAGATGCTCCACCGCCGACAGAGTATAAATGATATTCATCATTTGAACAATAATTGGTGTTTAATCGTGTATATATATGCCTAATTAACACAAAAAATAATATAAAACAATTTATTTCGCCTTTGGTGCATACGCAATCAGTACTTCATTCCATAAAGGATTTCTTCGGGATGCAATTAATCATTTTTCATATTTTTAACTTAATTAAGATTAGAAACTCAAACTTTTCAATGATGGTAATTGTGTAAAGTAAGTAACTATGTAACTGAAGAAAAATACTCAATCGTCTGCTCCTGTTTTTGATAGTGATGAAATATCATTTGTCATCTTTAAAATTCATGTAAATATTGTATTTCTCAACATGCTGGTAACTTTTGGTGGTGAATAACTTTATGAAAAGCTCGTCATGATACGTCAGTATGATAAGTAGTTACGGCACATGTCACTTTCAAATTAAACTCTGTTGACAGGTAAATATTGAACAATTCACGATATGTTTTAATACGACTTTTCCTCTTTTAATTTATTTTCTTGTCTAGGTGATATCAACGTTGGTAAAACCAGCGTTATGAACCTGTTTCTTGGGGATAACTACCTTCCGGCTTACAGTGGCAAGTGTACAACTGTTCCGTGTGAAGTTCACAACAGTACACACCGTTTTGTTAGAGTTTATTACAAAGATAAAACAATGCCATACACCGACATACCGCTAGCTTACAACAAATCTGATCAAAAATGGCAAGATATTGGAATGATAGTTCACGAAGGAACGTATGATGGGAACGATGTACGAAGACTTCTGCTGTTCTGGCCGTTGCAGTTCGTTGATGTAAGTGTTGTTGTCTAAAACATTAAACTTTAGTGAGAAAACATTACTGCTTATGCAAACAGTTATATCAATATCTCGCACTTTATCATCAATTACATTCATGCCCTAATAACAGAAGATACATTACAATTAAATTATAAGGAATGAACAGAACATATCGACAGCGATACAGAAAACTACTCCTAACATAATAAGGACTTATTCAGAGTTCATAAGGCTTTAATCGATAGGCCAACGTCCAATCCGTATGTGTAAAACTTATTCATGTATATCAAAAGTAAATAATAATTGACAATGGAAAATAGATAAATTTACAATCTATCTTGAACTGAAAATGTTTCAGGATCAAGCGTCTACCAACGAGTCCGGACATGAATCAGGATTTGTAAGTATTATTTTTTTTTATTAAAGCAGCAAATAATTTTTCAAATCATCGATTATAAAAATGCATTTGATTGTGGCAAACATTTGCTTATCTACAAATGTATATGGGTGTGTATAGTACGGAGACTGCGCTGAGCTAAGTAATCGTATATCTGTTCAATCATCGATATCCACCATAAAAATTCAGGTCAAATTGGGTCAAGGTCACAATAAACACTTGATGGCGATAAAGATACGATTTGCATAATGAAACCTGCCTTAACGACCACCTCTGAATAGCACATGAAATGAAATAAAATGACCTGTATTTGACTTGTGTATAAAGACCGCTTGGTCATAGAAACTAGTTTTCCTTTGTTGTTCTTTATAGACATATTTGACTTGTATTGAAATCAGAGACATCATAAAAGTAGTGATTTTTTGCATGAACAAATGTTCAAAGATAACTATTGCGCATTTTGATTTTTTCATTTTCGTTATCTTAGGAAGGTGATAGTCAAATGGACCAGTGAAGTTGAGAATATATAAGAGTAGCCAAACAAAAGACACAATATATATTCATCAGAAAAGAAAAACGCCAACTTGATTTATGTCGTCACTAAAAACGTAGTGTAACAATTAATACCACAATATATATATGTCTCAAATACATTTTTATGAAGATATAAATACAATCACATTTAAATCATCTGTCCATGGCTTCGTTTACAAAGTACTATGCCTGCTATGTCAATTAGTATTTAACTTCGTGTTATCTTCTTATCACATCATCTAACCATAAAATGATAAATTAAATATTTTACGTTGGCAGGATTAGTTAGCTAATTAGCTAGGCAAACTTTTAAAGTATGATCGCAATATAACGTAGAGACTCACCCCATGCATTCTAGAGGCTATAGATAGGTCGAATGGCCATTTCAAAGGATCATAGCTATCGTTAGGATGGAGGGGCGTCTCAAAGGATCGTAGCTATCGATAGGATGGAGGGGGCGTCTCAAAGTATCATAGCTATCGTATGACGGAGGGGCGTCTCAAAGGATCATAGCTATCGATAAGACGGATGGGGTGGTTCATAGGGTAAAATGTGTCGATAGGACGGAAGGGCGTCTCAAAGGTTAACATTTATCGATAAGACGGAGGGGTCGTCTCAAAGGATCATAGCTATCGATAGGACGGAGGAGGTGGTTCATAGGGTAATAGCTGTCGATAGGACGGAAGGGCGTCTCATAGGGTAATAGCTGTCGATAGGACGGAAGGGCGTCTCAAAGGGTCATATTTATCGATAGGACGTAGGGGGTGTCTCAAAGAATCATAGCTATCGATATGATGGAGATGGAGGGGGCGTTTTATAGGGTCATATCTATCGATAAAACGGAGACGTCGTCTCAAAGGACCCGAGCAACTTGTCATTTAGTAATGATATGTGACAGGAAAAAATGCAATGCTATTTTGTTTCATTTCAGGGTAGCCTGAATGACACTGTAAGTATGAGTATTTCTTCAAATGATATCAGTAAGATGTGTTAGTCAGTAAGTACAGATATTTACAGTTTTCAACAATCTAACGTCACAATGTTACATGAGTGATATGAATTTTGTTAAACGACTTTTGAAAATGCTTAAATGCCAACTACCTTTCCTTTCCGAAACGGCTTTTATTTTTTTAATGGAAATGTAAAACGAGATCGATAAATTTGTAGAGTCGCAAAAGTTATTAAATTGCCGTTTATACTACACGTATCATCAGTTTCTGAACAGTTTGTTTAAAATAAATAAAATATTAATTTTCATAACGCGGGTCGTCTTATGTTTCCCGCCGTCGTCCTAAATACCGCGCGGTAGTTGACTATGACTGCGCCAGACGGCAAAACAGCGAAATGACTGTTATCATATATTACGGAGGAAATCTTGCATATGTTTGGTGTTGTAACCTAATCTTAGGCCATTGAAATATATTTTCTGATATTACTAATTAATGTTCAATTTGGAGCTAAGGAAAAATAGAAAGAATAGCGATTGATTACCGGGATGGAAATCCCGTCGCTATCAAATCTAGTTAAGATTTATATTCGTTTTCCTCTCTCTGATATATCCTAGGTAAGAGACCCCGGTGAAACAACACCAAAGACAGTTGCTGATGATGTAAGTCCTGTAACACATTCTATATAAATATTATACAGTTATATATCCTTGCTGATACTTAAAAAATGTAACGTCATGTTCGTATGAGAATAACGTCATACGTTTCTGAGAAAACAACGTAATTTTTTTATCACAGAGTAATGACGTCACTATCGATACTAGTCCGCTAAACCTGTCTATATTATTAGGCTTTTTTTTTTTTTTTTTTTGCCTAATATATAGTCAGCTCGCGGTACCTCTTAAAAATGTGAAATCGTAGGCCAGATTTGGCCTACGCTACGTCAGCGGCATATTTCTAATATATCGTCCATGCAATGCCGGGAAAACATACACATACCTATATATTGGGATCTTATGTACTCCACTGCCCCCATGTTACATCCCATTTATGAAATTAAACAACTCTGCACAATGAAATACTTCCGAGACCCTTCTATTTCACACATTTGTAATGGCCGCCGTGTACACATTTAGTAGAGCAAACGGCAGCCAATCAACTTCGCTTCCGGTTTTATTTTTTAAAAAACCACGTGTAGTTGAAAGATAAACAAAATGCTAGCCAGTTAGAGTTTTTATAGTGAAATTATGGTCGACATACACGACATGTTGTCAAATATTCAAATTGAACACGATTGTTGCTGGTACCGCATCACTTTCGCGATAATCACGTTGCATATATACATGTAGCATATACACAGTTGAATTTTGTTTATCTTTCAACTACACGTGGTTTTTTAAAAAATAAAACCGGAAGCGAAGTTGATTGGCTGCCGTTTGCTCTACTAAATGTGTATACGGCGGCCATTACAAATGTGTGAAATAGAAGGGTCTCGGAAGTATTTCATTGTGCAGAGTTGTTTAATTTCATAAATGGGATGTAACATGGGGGCAGTGGAGTACATAAGATCCCAATATATAGGTATGTGTATGTTTTCCCGGCATTGCATGGACGATATATTAGAAATATGCCGCTGACGTAGCGTAGGCCAAATCTGGCCTACGATTTCACATTTTTAAGAGGTACCGCGAGCTGACTATATATTAAAAAAAAAAAAAAAGCCTAATAATATAGGCAGGTTTAGCGGACTATATCGATACCTGCCTGCAAGGGAGATAACTCTATTTTACACAAAGGAATAGCTATCCTATCAGCAATAAGAAAGCCTATTCATTAACTGGTCGTTTTCTGATATGATAATTAACAAATGTAACTTATTCAGAAATTAACCCAGTAGTCTCCATAACTTTGTATACTATAACAAGTTTTCAAGAATAGATCTGTAAAATCCTGTTGTAAAGTTTGGAGTACCTTTGAACATTATAATGTAGTGTGAAAATTGCAGTGTGTTTATTTCCTCATATGTTGTTTTTTTCTGGAAGACGGTATTTTAAAAGAACTGTTCATGATTTTTTGATAAAGCAATGTCCATAATAAGGCCAAAAAATATATGTCTGTCTAGGGTTACCGACCGACCCTAATTTTTTGTCCACTTTTTTACGAAAAAAATGAAAGTCGGGATTTCGATCTCAGACTCCGGTTCCGGCCATTACTTTAGAGTGAAAGACACTAAAAAAAAAAAAAAAAAATCCCGACCTAACACCCTATTTTTTTGCCAATGTAACCCTAAACAGACATATATTGTTTGCCTAATGACAAAACAATAAACATATACATGTATTTTACATTGACAGGATCCACATCAAACACGTTTAAAACAGATAGTCAACGCTGTAAGTAATTTTTACTATGGAGCTACCTTAATTAATTCTTCGCAGCCTTAATCAAAGTATATGAGTGAAATTTTTTTTAAGTAATTTGTTTGGCTAACGTTGTTTTTTGACATATCCTTAAACACCATTTTCTATTTGTTAAGAGACTTTAAATATGCCAAAAACCAACGATTTTGTGACTTTGGTCATACTTAGTGGGGTTTACGGGTGGTATTTTTTTGGCGTAAGTTACGTACGGTTTTTGACGTTATTAACGTGTGCCCGTAAGTCATTTACGGGTATCCGTAACTTACGTATGCTTCGTGAAACGGTCAAAATAACTTACGTACAGGTTACGGGTACCCGTAAAGTAACGTACGCTTTGTGAAACGGTACCCAGGTTTATATTTCATTTTCATCATTGACAATCCATTAAAGAAATTAAAAGTGCTACAGATGTATTTTTGTTTAAATTGATGTCAAATATTAACGGATGTAGATATCATAACTTATAGATTACAAACCAGAAATTAGAATGCCATCAAAATATATGTATCATTTGCAAATACATCATGTACATAATGTAAAACCATTTCTACTGGATATCGTATTGGAATAGCATGGCGCGTTAATATGACCTCATGTATATCTATTAATCTAGAGCGACACTACGTCCTTGCCGATAGTGTTTCTGGATCTCCCTGGCGTCTCGGATAACGAATCCGGAGTAGACACCGTCCTGGAAAATATCCCGGATTTTCACCTTTTCATCTTTGTTCTAGACATTGGAGGTGAACCTGTCAGAAAAACGGTAAATAAAATTTCAGGTTCAAAATAATTTTATTATTCCGAAAAAGTAAAATATAATCAAGTGTCCTCCGTGACATGCAGGAACATTTTTCATTTACACCTCAGAATATAGTTTTTCTTTTAATATGAAAATTTGCATTTATATAATTTTTCATTCCTATTAATATATTAATTTGATAGAGTTTGTGGTAATATGTATTGTTTGTTTGGACGATAATGAACTATCTCACTACTAGCTGTAAACTTTTCATGAGAAAAGTATAATGAGGTTATCTATGCAGCGCATTAATTCCCCTTACTAACAGAACGTTCATTATCAGCAAGCAACTCACCCAAAATATACGGTATATCTTATCCATCTAAATCACATCCTAGCTAGAAATGTGTTATCAACATATTCTCGTGTGACTTCACTAGAAGTCTCCTCTTGACTATCAGAGAGTGTCATGCACGCGACAGGAAAGATACATGTAACCGCTAAAGAATATAACGTTATCTTACTTATTTTGTCGCAATCAAATTTTAAGACAAAATCGATTTGAACAAGAAAACATAATGATAATATGTCAACGACACACAGAAAATGCTGTTTAGCGTTTAAATTTTGTGCGAAAATGCTGAGATATTAATAGCGTCAGAAATAATAAAATAATTACTGCAATAAGTTTTCTTCTTAAATAAGGGTACCGTTAAACTTGTATTCATTAATCAACCATCGATATTTACATGCAGTGTTATATATACACACACAAAAATCAAAAGATTTACATTGCATTGATGTTTTTCAGTGAAAACTGTCCCAAAATAAATCTGTATTTCTTCCGAGTAGGTTTTTATCATTATTTTGTAACCCAAAATGAAAGTTTTTATTTATTTCATTTCTAGTTCGAAAACATGTTGGAGAATGTGAAAGAAAAGATCACTAAGCATGGTATCGATTTCAACCCAGAGAGTGCTCTTTTCCTCCTTAACCGTTCGGACCAGTACCACAGGGGTCCTAATGCGAAAAGAATAGAACAAATGGTTCTCTCAGCAATTAAGCCACAGTGGCCAAACGTCGAAGAAGAGCAACTGTTTCGCCTCTCTTGTACAAAGGTACGCATCCATCTTTATCATATATATCATTCACTGGTCCTTTGTGAGGTCGATATAGTGCTTTGAAGTACCAGTATTGACATTTAATACTGTAAACGTACTTATTTTAGCGCAGTCAAAGTTTAGCGCAAAACCTACACATTATGATTTATTAGCGCGGATATGAATTACCACGACCCGGAAATACTTGTTTACACAATTTAGCGCTGTACATGAATTAGCGCTTCAAAGACAGCGCGAAAATAAAACTAAAATAAATGCGTTAACAGTATCTAAGATTTTTTTTACTAATTAAATAACATAGTTACTATTCGATACAGCCAATAATAAATCGAATACAGCGAATGACATTTCTTTGATATTCGGGAAAATTGTAGATCCCTATACGAAAATTTATGACAATGTACACAACATTTCATCGAACACATATGTTAAAGCTTACTTTTGCATATTTGAGTTTGAATTTTCACGTCCTTTTCTTCATTCTTTTTATCATATTAGATACAGTGTGCAGAAGAGAGAAAAGAACGCTTTCTGGAAAAAGTTTGTAAATTCTTAGAAAATGCAAATAGAATGAACTTAGAAGAACATTTTCTGTAAGTATTTTATTTCATTGAAAATTCGCGCAAATCTAAAAGCAGGTTATGTTTTAAACACAATTAGTATAATTATCTAATAGTTATCTAAATGAAATTTTATTCGATCTATAGAGCCTATGGTTAAAAATGGTCATCAAACGTAATTTTGTATATTCTCTCTCTCTCTCTCTCTCTCTCTCTCTTTGACAATCAAACGTAATTTTGTATATTCTCTCTCTCTCTCTCTCTCTCTCTCTCTTTGACAATTTTGGTCAATTTATTGTTTTAGAAAACATAGAGTGCATCATTAAACAAACTTTATATTTCTCCTAAAGGCGTATTTGAAGTGCAAACATATTCTCGGTAACTATTAAGTTTGTTCATGGAAGTTTCATCAACAAAAACTCAGCAAAAACTGGCCAAAATTGTCAAAATTTTCACATTTTCATAGATTATGCGTGTTTTGGATAGTAACCATGATAACTACATCTACAAAATTAGAAAGCAATCAATGTAGTTGAATCAGAGATGTACTAAACGTTTAAAATACAACAAATTAATCAATCAATAGCAGTTTTGAAAAATTTCATGGATTTGGGGCAAAAAGGCCTTTCTATTACTAAAAATATTTTGTATTGATTATTGTTCAATAATTTGGTTTAGATGGCTCATAAACTTGTTAGATGCCATTCAGAAGTTCTTCGAAAAAGATGACACCTGGGTAGCATATGAAAAGTGCCTTGCGCAAATAAAAGAATTTGCAAAAGGAGACAACGATTTCCTGGATGAAGAGCTGCATCTTTTAGACAGAAGAGAATCTTCGTTTTGTAAAGGTATATTGGCAAAAGCAAAGGATAGCGAAGAAAAACTTCGAAACTACATCAAAGAGCAAACTAGTAATAATATAGTCAATTTCGGTGCAAAGCTTAAAGAAGTGATGCGGAGCGAAAAAGTTGACGCAATGAGGAAAGACTTTGATTTAACAGTAAAAACTCTACTTAAAACACACAGGGAAAGATTGAAACAAAATGTGAAGTTAGTGGAATATCTGGAGAAACAAAATAAAAAGACAGTGGACATGAATGACGTACTGAATGCTATAGCGACTCTTGTCAGTATACCGTTTGCTTCAGTTGCTCTTTTAGGCCGAAGTGTGAGCGAAGAAATTGAAATGGTTGTTTCTGACCCAAAAGAAAAAAAGATATCAAGACGAACACAGTGCTTTCTTCAGGAAGCTGAGGCGGCGATTCAAGCTGAAATAGAATTCATTGACTCGCAACAGTATATAAGACATGAACTTCTATCATTTAAAAGTATGCAAAACAAAGAAAATGATAAACCCGATCTGACAGATCTACATGAAACTTTAAGATTGCTTTGGAAAATCTACACTCAGAATGTACTGAAGCACGACTTCACATACGATGATGTGAGAAATGTTGTTGATGATATAGATTTGAGAACCGTATCTACTGTAAGGGTTACAAGAAAATCCGGCCCTGAGATTTTCGTCAGGAAATGCTTGAAATCAGAACTAGTCAACGATGAATCCACAAGTGCTTCCCTTCCAAGAAACTTCAACATGTACCGAGAACTTGTAGTGATGAGGTATATTCCCTTCATTTACATTCATATATATATAACATCAAATCTTGATTGTGACATTGTTTCATTGGCTAAAATTATGAAATCAGACTATAACTTAAAACAAATGACGTCGACGATTTGTTAACTCACTTCCTATCAGTTGATGCGATGGTAGATTTGTTTATGCTATTGAGAATTCGGGGTGTACTCTTTCAGAGGCATATTTCTCTATATAAGTGTATTCTCTTTACATGAGTGTACTGAAAGATTTGTTTTTTTAGATCTTTGTATAGAAAGAACAGCGAGAACTGCATAAGATTTTGTGGATCTGCTTGCTGGACAGAAGGAACGGAGTATATCCTAGCTGTTTTAATGGAAAAATCTGGCAAGAGTTTAAGTCATCTAATCAAAAATTATCCAAACCCCAATTTAAGTAGTCAAAGGCGAATCGCGCTTGCCTTTGGTGCTGCTAAAGGCTTAAACTGTCTCCATCAAAGCGGCTACATCCACCGACAGGTCCGACCTCGTCATTTTTTGGTTTGTATTATTGAAAACTCATTAATAAAGTTTGATTTTTGTTTTCTCTGTTTTCTTTTTCCGCAAGCTTGATTTTTTCATTGACTGTAGATGACTTTATGAATCACATGATCTTCAAATTCAATCAAATGACCTATGATATGTACGTTGTTTTCTTTCTTTTCATGTGTTGATGAATTAAATTTTTGTCATTATGAATTATGTAATAAGAACTCCATATTTGAACATGTTTATGGGTTTTGCATTAATAAAATAACCTGATAGAGAATGGAATGTTTAAACAGTAGGATGCTTGACTGATCGCTGACATATGGTTCATTACTTCCTATTTAAAATCGATATGGAATTTGCTAAGTTCGTACAGATAGATGCCTTATGGAATTACAAACCATGTCATCATTTATGGTAAATGCTAGTCTAATGTGTCATGTTTCAGATTTCTTTGGGCCAAAATGACAATGAAAAAGACAGTGTGAAAATCTGTGATTTTTCACACACGCACGAAGACGAAACGCCAGCTCGAACAGACAAAGCGTATTATGCTCCTGAAATTTTCCGACAAGGAGCCAAACATAGTATGACGTCAGACGTGTACAGCCTCGGTCTGGTGTTCTGGGAACTTTGCTTATGGAGGAAGATCAAATGCATGCCGGGTGAACCGCCATCGATTCGAGAGGTACCATCTGGAGAGTTCAAAACAGTTCTCAAAGCTTGCTTAGACGTTAAACCTGAAAGGAGACCAACTACTCATATGGTTGTTCGAACTCTCAGTAGGCTTGTAGGTTCAAATTGATGCTTACTGCTAATTTTCTTGCTCGTGAACATTCATATGGTCAATATAGTCGCGCGATTTACATCGCCAATATGAAATAGAAATCTAAAATCACAACATAAACGCGAAATGATATAAAATGACTCCTCAAGGAACTATAAAAGTATCCATATTTACATATAAAGTCATCCAGCTTCTTTAATTCTTAAGAAACCCATGCCAGAAAAATCATTGATAAGGGAGTGTTGTTTTAAAGAGGATATCGTTTTTCTACTGTAATGTCATTATTTAGATTACTCGATGAACAATGCATAGAGAAGGATGTTGTTTAGTAATGCCACCGATGCGACGAAATAGCTGTGTTTGTTTCATTCTGCGTTCTATATTGTGACTTGAGTATAATAGATGTGCATTGTTATGTAACTATTGTTGGAGATAGTATTATTTGGATAAAATAGCTGGACTATCTACTCCTTTATAAACTTTTTAAAACCGGTCTATTGACGTTAATGGAAGTCACTGGTAGATTGACGAGTATTAATAGTAGAAATACGTATACTTTATCGGTAGGACAGCCTATTCTCGTTATTAACGTTAAATTGACGAGAATTAATAGTAGAAATACGTATACATTATCGGTAGGACAGCCAATCCTCGTTATTAATGTGAAGTTGGCGAGACCAACTTTGAGCATTTCATTTTTATATCACAAAGAATTTTATGATAAACTTAAAAGTGCTTCGAACTTGTGTGAATAGTTGCTAATTTTTAACATTAATTATCAATTTACTTTATGCATATTTCATTAAAATATATTATAATACAAAACTTCAGTGAAAAAGGATTTGGCTACAAGCTTATAGCTTATGTAAAACCATTTCATGAAACATTGATTGGATATTGATTGAGTCATATATGTAAAAAGGATATTTATCATTATTATTTTATCTATTTTTTTTATTTTTCCCCGTTTTAATAATAATAAGTACTCGTGCGCGGTACTCCAGGGGTTACTATCACTAACTTCATATCTACCCCTGGACTATCTCATAGTAAAAATTGAAGACATCAGAAGAAACAGGTAATTGATCTTTTGATGTACATCAAAGGAATTGAATAACGGTACACTTTGGTTGACTGTGTTGCTTTGAATATGGGAATCACTCTTTCTGTAATCTTCAAAGTAAGTCTCTGCAGGCCTGCGATTGGTCAGTTTGCCTCCAATTTTACTATGACATAGTCCAGGGTTGGATGTAGCGTCGGTGATAGTAACCCATGGAATATCGAGAATGGTGTCTAATATATAGGTGTGGTCTCCCTTTGAATGTCTATAAATCTTCTGTATTATTATGCCTGATACAATTTATCTGAACTGCAATAAAAGGAAAACAGCTTCCTTTAATCAATTCAATCCACTTCCAATAACTTTTGCTAATTATAGCAATCGACTATTACAGAGGACAAGCATTCAATAGAGGTTCTGTTCGTGTTAAAAAATATGCTGACTTGCGAGAAAAGAAAATGTACTTTCTTTATACAATTCGAGCTCGATATAAATTATCAGCAATGCTATAGAAAAAAGAATGAAAATATATGTCTAATTTTTGATCATCTAAATAACAATGTATAATAGTGCCCCATAATATAATGTCATTGTACAATTTCGTACCATCCAATATAATAATGAATATGATTTACAATATGATTTTTTTTTCTTTAATGAACGTACGGTTTATGTTTCCCGCCGTCGTCCTAAATGCCGCGCGGTAGTTGACTATCACTGCGCCAGACGGCAAAACAGCGAAATGTATCTCCACTGTTATCGTACATTAGACAGGAAATCTTGCACATGTTTGGTGTTATAACCTCATCTTAAGCCATCGATATATACTTTCTTTTGTTATTAATGTTTTTAAGAAACCTTTAAATTTTGATTTACAATATGATTTTTTTTTCTTTAATGAACGTATTTCTTATATGTAATGAGTTATCTTTTTTTGCTCCGTTATGCTGTTAATATTAGTATTGGTTTCCCTTTTAAGAAGTTCAAAACATATACCGTTATCACAAGTTGTTTATTTCTTATTTATTATGATGTATATATTATATGTATCAATGATATTATATGCATGATAAGTACACATATATGTAAAAGTCTACAATATGAGAGCACATTTTTTGTGAAACATTTGAAATTTGTATATGACTTTGTATGGCATACTACCTCAGAAGAGTCAATATTATGTTTTTCATTTCGACAACAGTAATTCAGAAAAATACACTCGAATCATTTATCTTCCAGATATGAAATATCACAATATTTTATTTACATTTCGCCTTGTCACAGTGTTATAGTCTACAACATGACATCATGTGTTTTCTGTCGCCTTTTTACAGTCTTAAAGTCTACAACATGATATCATGTGTTTTCTGTAGTGAAACCACGAAATTCTGTTGTACGAAAAATATAAAAAAATATATATATATGACTTTGAATATGATATGTTATATAATCATTTTGTTCGTTTTGAACTTTATCCTCCAGATTTTATAAAAGATTAACAATATATGTAATCTATATTTCGCCGAAATGTTTATATCTTACAGAGTTTCCTCCGGTTGGAAAGTTACATGTTACACTGTTTCGCCTGAGAGATTTCTATGTATTTTTTTTTTTTTTTTTTTTTTTCATTTTTTAAGTGTCATAAAGTACAAAGTATTTTTCTTTCAAACATCAAATTCGGTCGTTAGCTGTATCAGGTAATGACCTTTACAAATACAGCCTTTATGAGTGAGTTGTTTTCCTATCATCCTTACTCAATATAGAAAACCAGTTTTTCATGTACCAATTTTAAACTGAGTGAATCATAGGACCATAGATCGGCACTCTGATCAGCTTCATTGCTCTCCCCGCATTAATCCGATCCCTCGGGTGAATCGAAACGAGAAACTGAAACCTATGTTGTTTTATCGCGGTCATTGATCGCTGCACACGGAATGTGTATTGCATCTACTATATAGAAAGTTGAAAGCCTATAGAAATTGATCATCAAATGAGAGCGTGTGATAGTTCAACCGGTCAGCACATGTATAACACCTGTCGGCTATCTTTGCTTGCTTACTTCTCTAGTCTACTGTATTGTATGTATTTAATCTGCCTAAATGGAAACATTCGTGGACCCACCTGTAGAATTACCTGTTGTTATTATTTCACTTCGTCCTTTTAAACAGCCTTAACGACATTCATACTGTTTTTCGGGAGGTCTACCTTTATATGTACGTGGCGCTACGATACTACTTTGACGTTAATAATTCAATCTATGGTGATTACTGGACAAAATCTCATTATTTATATATTAGTTTTCTAACATAAAGATCGGCAGTATTCATATAGTTGCTGTTCAATTACCTGTAGCTATTATTAGCCTGTTACCTTTAATTTACCTTTGGATTTTAATACCTTTGATATCTTTGTCGATTTACTAGCGGTCACACTATCGCCGCAGTCCTTGTGGTCGTATGGTATATATCATATATATCGCCTTCATATACATGTATTTGTACAGTATACATAGTATTGCGGTCGAGGTGTATGGGTCGTTCAAGTCAACTATACATACAATTTAAATTATTTCAAGTTTCTGTAGAAATATGCAATAATCGATAGACTTCTTATGTATTGAAAATCAACTCTGTGAGTCAAACGTTGTTATATTAGATTGTATTCTTTGTGAGTCAAACGTTATCATATTAAATTGTATTTTTGTGAGTCAAACGTTGTTATGTTACATTACATTCTTTGTGAGTCAAAGGTTGTTATATTAGGTTGTAATCGTTGCGAGTCAAAAGTTGTAATATTAGATTGTATTCTTTGGTCTAGATTGTTATCGGTATGTTCGATACAATTGCGATTCCCCCCTTGTATTGTTGGAAACTCCATTACTCAATTTAAAGTGCGGTACCGCTGAAACAGAATGGACGAAACGCTATCCTGATGTATCATCTGGTATCTTCGATATTCAAGATGTTACTCCCTGTCGTTATATCCACTTCTGGAATATTGTCAAAGCAAAACTGGAGGCTCTGTGTGCGACCACATATGAGAAGGTAGTTTGGTCCTTTGATGTACATCAAAATAATCGAATAAAGGTATGTTTTAAATTTGGTCGTTACTGTCTCTAGTCTTCAAATTGGGTATATGTATGCTTTTGATTGGTCAGTTTTCTTCTCCTGGACTGCCTTTAGTTTAACAATGACATTGACCAGGGGTTGATATAACGACAACGACAACACCTGGATATCGAAGATGTCCATCTGGTCACGTTACAATTTAATGTTGGTAACTCGCAATTAAAAAATCTCGTGAAATATTTGTTCTCCAAACATAATAACAATTCGTCCCAATGAAAATCACCAGCGTTCTAATTCTTACGCTGCTGTTACAGGCTAACATTTCAGTCTATGTAAAACATTATAACATTTAGCGATTTACTTTACAAAGTCAGCGGAGCAGAAGTGACAAGCGAGAGGGTGACATGCTTCGGCGGATATTACAAAATACTGTCTGGTATACACATGAATCATAACAAAACCGGTTACTTCAGTATGCAGTTTATAATATATCATAGAAAATACATTTAGTAATTTGCAATTAACATAAATGCAGTTTGTCTGCATAATAAACTGTACGATTTACGAATAAATATAGATTAGTACAACCCTGGTATTTGAAGTCTTGAGCTCATTCCCAATACGCATTTCATAAATATTTACTACATTATGTCCATATCGAAATACCAGCCAGGTGACGTCATTGTTGTAGAATTTGGAGCGTACATGCTCTCTGACATATGTTATTTCCAGCAGTTGTCTTCCTCTAAAGCATTTGTTTCCTTTTCACAATACTTTCAACACAATGAAATAGCAAAAAGACACCATTTTAGCCCCTGTTGCCAGATTCATATAAAGATTACTTATCAAAAGAACAGAATTTTTTTATTTCTAAATCAGAAAAAATAAATAGGGCCCTTGCCCATACCTGCTGTTTAAAAACGCTTATTATTACAAAGTACTTAAATCTCACTAAAATGTAAAAATTAGATAACAAACGTGAACATTGTGTAATTTCCCATTTTAATACTTAGTGTATATAAAGCAAAAAATAACTATACAGATACAGCTACAAATTTCATCGCACTGGTGATCGATTTAATAAAAAAAGTGTTGCAGGAAAAAGCTCTACCCAAAGCGCATTTAAAAACGTTTTAAAATTTCAAAATAATTGCCAAATGGACAATTTCTGCTTCTTATTATTATTATCTTTATGAAGAGTACATATTAGTAATGGTATACAGAATGTATATGGTAATAGCATGAAATAGTATTTACAAAATTACGGAAAGAGAGAGAGATAAATACACAACATAATCACTAAATATCAGATAAAGAGAGAGGAGGGCACAATTCTCTCGGATATTTCTATATCAAAATTAGTTCAATGTATATACAATATAAGTATGCATATACATATATAAAGAAATACAAGAGTAAGTTTTGAAGTGATTGTAAATCAGCTACATATACAAATTGAACATCTTTTTAAAAGTATACACTGATACCAATCTTAATTGTTCCATATCATACCTTTCCAATGTATAGCCCAAGGGACCTCGTAATAATACATGTATTAGCTGAAAAAAATATTGGAGGGAGTATAAATATGAAATAAAATCATTGATACAATTGAACATATGAAATCATCTCTTATTTGTTCAGTTAATGAACAATTTAAAACAACATGACTAACAACATCAGTGTAAAAGTGTCCACAAGAGTGACATAGTATTACGGAATTTTTTAAACGTACAATATCTCTTACATTTTCAAGGCAATTTGGTATAGCTAGTTTGCAAAGGTAATGGGGTTTTAAACAATCATGCAATGATAAGAATCATGTGCATTCTGCGTCATTTGACATTCTCAATTTCCAGACATTTGTTTCATACATAGTTACAGATTTGTGGACTAAGGCCTTCCAACAATATCTAGTAGGAAAAGATCCATCATCGGAAAAATTTAAGACATTCAAATAAGTTATATTTCTGAAGTATTATGGTAATGTCTGGAATAAACCCTTTTTGAACATATGTAGGATTCGCATTATTTAAAAAAATCTAACATTGAAAATTCTAAGAATCATTTGCTCTTTTCATTCTACAAATACAAATCTGAATGTCTTTAAAATATTATCAATGTTATTTAAAAATCCCTGAACTTCTGTGAACCCATGAAGAAACCATCCTCGATATTCCAGGGGTTACTATCACTGTCGTAATATCCACTCCCACGCTGCCAAAGCTGAAGGCTGTGTGTTTGACAACAGATGAGACATGTAGTTTGATCATTGAATGTACATCAAACTAATTGAATGGCTTCAAAGAGAGAATATCTAGGTCTGTTATTGGTCAATTTTTCTTTTCTCTTGAGATGCCCTCAGTTTTACTACAAAATAGTCCAAAGGGCGGATATATGACAATGATATTTATCCCTGGAATATCGAAGATGCGTTGAATCAAAACATAAAAAAGTTACAGCGATTTTATCTTTCACAGACAATGGATCGTGCGATCTATTTTGGTCACGTATAAATTGATCCTATGTTTTAAAACGCCAATGTGTACGCCAAAGTCATTCTCGATACTCCATAATTTTACTACAATTTGGGAGAGGAAAACACTGACCAATCACAGGCCTGCAGAAACTTCCTCGGAAGATTACATAGAGAACGACGCCTAACTACTTCAAAGCCAGATATTTAACCACAGTGTACTGTTATTCGATTCTTTTGATGTTCTCCAAAGGACCAAATTACCCTTGTCTTCTGTTGCCTTCAATTATTCAAGAAGTGGATATAACAACAGTAACGGTAACCCCTGGGGTATCGCGTATGTGTCATACCAACAGCCTCTTCTTGCAAAATATGTCTATTTGCAATGTATGTTCCATATCAGTTGAACATTGGCTTCGGCGGCATGCTTCAGTGATAAAGCACTATAAAGAGGGCAACAGTTCCTCTATACAAGAAGACACAACACGAACATACCGCAGTCTCCCAAAACACGCACCTCGCACTTCACACACGCTACACACTGCATACATGGGAGGTCGTCCTTACATGACCCTGGCTGTTAATAGGACGTTAAAATAACCAAACAAACAAACAAAAATATGGGATGCAATGCACTATAAGAAATTAAATAAATGTGTAAATGATAGCCAAATAACTGTTGTCAAGACAAAAGCGTTAAGTCATATGCAGCTTGTTAGTATTTTAACACCAATGTATCATGTCCTAATCCCAGGGCTGGTCTCACCGACTAAAATCAGCACAAGCAACCAACTAATTTGTGATAAAATTTTAAAACACCATCAGCAGTCAATCTAAAGTTGGTAAAACTGAAAATAAAATCATGAGAAATCATTCAATGACGAAATCAGAGAACTTTGTTAGAAGCGAAACAATTTCTGATCAAACAAAAGAATAAAGAATATCATGAAAAGAGAAACATTTTGTGGTGAAACCAATAAAAAGAGCATTATGAGAAGCGAAATACTTTCTGATGAAAACAAAGAATATTATGAAAAGCGAAACAATTTCTGATGGATGAAATCAAAGAATATTATGAGCAGCGAAACAATTTGTGATGGATGAAATCAAAGAATATTCTGAGAAGCGAAAATTTCTGATGGATGAAATCAAAGAATACTATAAGAAGGGAAACAATTTCTGATGAAATCAAAGAATGTTATGAACTGGTATTAATCAATGTGATGAAACCAAAAACACGTCATAAGCAGTGTAAAACAAATGATGATGAAACAAAATAATTCAGTGACATGAATTGTTACTTGTTCTAAAAAAGTCGATATCTTGTTAAACAAACACCATCAAGGTGGCGACATCCAGTGTAAGTAGATGGTTGTTTGAATGGTAGTTTGATTCGACGAACTACAAACTTTTACCGTAATCGCAAGTTTCATTTAGTGAGTTCAAAATGAAACCCAACATACCTGTATTGTATCTTCCCAACCAGTTTTTGCAACATAAAATGTACTTTAATTTGTTGTATTACTCGTCATCAGTACTGTAACATGGAAAATATAATTAGCTGTTAATCGAAATTTGAGACAATACTATCTTTCAAAGTTTTTTTTTTTTTTTCAAGATCTGAAAAAGAGAAGAAACCACACAACTTTTAATGCCTGTCAGTCAGTTGCAACACTGCGGTACAAAAATTGACGGTAGAGTCCAACAATGTAATAATATACAAACAGGCTGAGATGGAGAACAAAAACTAATCAAGTGAAAATTACATTAATAATGAATCTAAATGGCGAAAAATCTTTTGGAATTTGGGAATATTAATATCTAAGCCATCTTCTCAACATAGAAACACTGTGGTTGGTTATGTGGCTTTGAAGTTGGGAGTACAGAGAGAGCGACTCCCAACTTCAAAGCCACATAACCAACCACAGTGTACCGTTATACGGCTCTTTTGATGTACATCAAAGGAATAAATTACCTGTTCTGTTCTGTTGCCTCCAGTTTTACGATGAGATAGTCCAGGGGTGTAGAGATCGTAAGTGATCGGAACCCCTGGAGTATCGAGGATGCCATCAGTGCTACTTTACTGTCTATCTCAAAGTCAATCTTATCTTTTTTTCTGATATTGCTTATATAATCAGATCCATGTTAGTTTTACTCATGATCAAACTATGACCGATTTCTCAACAAATCTCTGGTTTTGTTTGGTTGAAATATAACAACATTTTTCTTTACTCAATCCCTGCATCCTTCCCTTTTCCTATCAAAGCACTGTATAATTAGCTCTGATAACTCTTAGAAATAATCAGTACTGTCATATTGTTTTGATTTAAGTACATTGTACTTGTTTCTGTATCCAACCTTTTATGACATGTATATTGTACTGTGTTGTTATTGAATTGAATAAAATATTGTTTAAAAGTTAAGTCCACTAGGTTCAGTCTTCTCGAACGAAGTAATATTTACTCAAAACATCGTGCGCATGCGCACATAGAGTTTGAAATTCTCAACGGATGACCCAATGGACATGTGAATATTCGCATGAATTTTCTCATATAATTAATTCTTTTACCAATATTTTGGAATTTCTTTTCCACTTCAGAGAAACACAAATACTTCATCATGGATATGGCTGGTCTGAAAGTCGGCGTTAATGTCGACATTCAACGGACCGACGGTAAGATGGTCTGACAACAAATCGGAGAGAAAAGTCGCTGCTTTCGTTGCTACTGAGAATATTTATCTGGACCGGTATTTTGCAACCCGGTTATTTAATGCTTACATTTGAGTACTGTGTGTTTATTTTCATAAGCAATCATTGCATATCTATAAAAACTCCCAATTATGCATTTATTGAGGTGACAGTTAAAATGGTGGTACGCAGGTCGATTCTGTCAAATAGGTAATTGCTCCTAATATTTTGGCACAATTATTAAAATTTCATAACCGAAATTTAAATGTGTAAATGGCCATAAAGTTTCACCAATGAATATTTATATTAATGAGATAGAGTTGATCATTTTATACTTTGGCATGTTTCTGAATAATTTAACCAAATTTACAATTTACAAAAAATTGACTTGTACAAAAGGTCCATGGAGATTTCATTGACAAATTTGAATTGTTTTAAAATAACTTCGAGAAATTGTTGTAGGCCTACATAATGGCTTTAAAGATGTTGTTGATAAAGCAATCTGCTTATACATGTACACTTGCCCTGAATATATTCTGATGTCCTGGTACATGACCACAGGCTATTTTCAGCATGGAAAAAGAATTGAAAAGGATCGACCCACTCCACCTACAGTTTTTCCTTCAGGGGAATTTCAGGAACTACCAAATCTTTGAATTTTCAACCAGGCTGTCTTATTTTATCAGGATAGATCCCCATTGAACTAGCATTAAACCATGCAATGATGCGTGACCGCATGCCATAACATTTGGATGTAATGTATTTGCAGTTATTATACAGTATAAGTGTCCCCTCTTCCTAATATGGGACTAATTCACGTACCACGTAATTCCCGATAACGTTTGTGCGGGACTAGTGGTGATGGAACGTAACTACTGTAATCTTCCCGCTGAAATGACATTAGCGTGGGGTATCAGCTATTGACGTCATTCCATCACCAATAGAAACAATAGTAAGTCCCACACAAACGTTATAAGGTATCACGTGGTACATAAATTATTCACATTAAGTGTCCCTTCCTTCTTCTGAGAAGGATTTGAAGTTATATAAAAGCCTCCATTCCATAGATTTAATGATGTTTTACAACATATGATGCTTCGATTTCTAACATCAGCATTGTAGTACATAAACCACAGGCCTCTGCTTCTGGTTTTGGAAAAAATATAATAACTAACCCCTACAATGAGCAAGGTGAGACGCTCCGATGCATCAACTATGGAACGGAAATTGACATTGCAAGCAAGCAGTTTTGCAAGGAGCAATCTAATTCATCAATTGATTTAAATGATCAATTAGATTGCTCCTTGCAAATCTGCTTGCTTGAAATGTCAATTTCCATGCAAAGTTGATGCATTGTCCGCTACTCGGAGAGTTTCGTGTCATGTTTCTTCTCTGTACTGTAACTTCTCAAAACAAACCTTGTATATATTGCAAAAATAAGATTCTTAATTAGGTAGGTTGATTTTGCCAGCAGACGCTCAATATTTTAGTCAAATTTAGTCTTTTTTCAAACGGACTTGGAGCGTAGGGTCTACCTTCAACTTCCGGTTCATGGAGTGCCTCAAGAAGAGATGTATTCACTAAAAAAAATGAGTGTGTACTCTTTTTTTTTTACTACCATGGGATATATGTAAGCGACATCATTCCGGTGATTGTGACGTCACTGTTTGGCGGGACTGACTACCGTTTCATTCATTCCTACTAAAAGTGACGTCACTGGAATGTTCGGGATCAAGTCATCAAATTTAGAAATTGAATCAAACGAAAGAAATTTAACATTTATTTACTGACCTCGTAATATTTTCCTATCGCAACTGTTACAGGAAATTCTTATTATCTGATATTGAGTTCAATGTAATAGTAGAGGTAGGTTATTATATTTTTCCAAAACCAGAAGCAGACGCCTGTGCATTAAGTTGCGAGTCTTTCACATCTGATTCACAAAAATCTCAAAGGGTAAAGGGCATATATACATGATTATATATATATAATTACAACATGAACAACGTCCATGTGATGGTTTCCATATACATAAAAAAAACACAACTATAAAACAGTTTTACATAAAAAAAACAACTATAAAACAGGGAGAAAAAACTGTTTTATTCATGATTATATATATATAATTACAACATGAACAACTTGCATTTTGATTTCCTAATAAGCACCCCCTTTGTAACAATTCAACTGCAGCGTAAGTTGAGCTGAACACGGTAATCATTTTTTATGTCACTGCTTTTTATTATAATAGGTCACTACATATACTAGATAAGTCAGAAATATGTACGTAATGTACACTCTAGATCTAGGTACAGCTTTTCATTTTCATGACACAGGAAGTGTATAGCAGTTGTTTTTTTCTTTGAAATAAATAATTAACAGTGACCTATGATTATGATTAAGAATAAAATATAGCATAATGTATATAGGGCAGATTATATATATTGGTGCTACTATAATTTTATTTGATCGTAAATGTGTTTTGGTTGAAGGTCGTATCCATTCAGCTGTGATCAGTGGAGTTAACCCAGAAATGAGGAGCGTTACAGTTGAATGGTTTGAAAAGGGAGAAACCAAGGGAAAAGAGGTAAACAACAATTGGATGTTTGCTAATTCTTTTCACAACATATCAATATATGATTATTGTAAATATTACTTCATTTGTTTAACATTTCTTTTTAAATTTCTAATTACATGCAAAGTTCAAAAAATTAAAATGTCCAGTCTAACTTTTTCCCAGATTGAAGTGGAAGCCATATTTGCTTTAAATCCAGACCTTCAGACTCCTGTTCAACCAGTTCGTGAAAGTCAATCTTCAAAGGTAATTATAATTATTGGATGGTGGAGACGTGATGTGCTATGTATATATATTTATGATTGTGAAATAGTTAAACGAATAGTCGGGCAAGTGACTGTAAAATCGGTAAAAATGGTATTAATATATCCGGTATAATTTCTTATGAATTAGAAAAATAAAACTTTCCGTCAAAATCGCTGTACATGCGAAGAAAATAATAATATCTATGGGAATCCTAAAAGTCCTCCCGGACGGCTAAGAGTGCAGTTCAATCTTAACGCATGCGCAACACCCACCACTCTCCGTAGTAAACAAAACATGGCTACCGTAGTTTTGAACCAAAATGTTTCCGCCAAAACAACCAACTGACTCACCTAAAATGCGAAAGGAAAGGCAATGGAGCAGCGACAATCCCAACAACTGACTCGGTAAACATTACGACGCATGGCGAGTGTTAATACAACTTGTTATAGTGAAGAGAACAGTTCAAACGAGCACGCGGCTCCGGACCGCTACTGTACGTACCTAGGCCTACCTACATGTACGTACCCGGTACTCCCTGCTCAGCTGATTGTGAGTGAGTCTTCGTATTTTGATCATTATGTAAATAGTCCCTAGCAGTATTTTTTCATAAATGAGTGGTCACATATGGTCACATGTTTCATACCTGTTCCCCAATCGCGTAAAACGTAACCCTGGGGTAAATAGCGGTTCTTTAGTGGGGCCTCTTTAGGGGTAATGAATGCCCTGTATGCTACCGGTCAATTCATACAGTTCTGATGTATATATTTATAGATTTTTAATTTGTAAATTTTTGTTCTGTACATGTTCTGGTAGTGTTATACACATACATTGTATATAGGATTTACATTGTAGGTTAATTGGTAAAATTGTATTGTATATGTTCTGATATACACATATACATATGTACATGTAGGTTTTAGCTTGTTCTTTAGATATATTTGGAGGACACATACAATATTATTTCTGGTCATAATAATAAATAGTGTTTGTATATTTATTACAACTGTACCTGGTTCATGTGTATATATGACAAACTTTACAGAGTTGAAATGTACTGCAGCCATGTATCATTTATAATTATTCTGAATTTTTGTTGGAACTATAGATAATGAATTTTGTATCTTTTTTGAAACAATATTTGATTCTATCAAATGCATCAGTGACACATTCACAACTTATAAAATGTTTTCTCTAAAATAAAAAAAAAACCTGTAGAATGAACCTACATTTATTTATTCATTTATATACATTGTATATTTGAAATTGATCATTTCAATTTTTGTCATATTCAACAGTATAAAAAATTGCTGGTTCTTTTTTTCAGGCACCATGCATGCATAGTGACATGAATGCAGAAAGTTCATCCCTTGGACCTGTATACAAGTTTATGTATACATATACATACAATTAGCATCATATGAAGACTGAAGAATGTTGATTTGAGTGCTCTTGAAAGTAAACTTTTCCAATATGGACCTAGAAGATCATGAACAGAACATTTAAACAGTATTAATTTATTAAATGTTCCTTTCAACTGTAATCATTAAATAAAATTATGATGCAATACTTTTTCATTGTTTAACTTTGTAGAAATATTTGTTTATATTAGTCCTCTAGATCCAGTGATTATAATTCTTGCATCCATATGCCTGCCCATTTGTTTGTCAGGGCTTGTGAGATAGCTTTTCAATTACTTTTAAAATATAAGGATTTTTTTTTACATATAGCAATATAGATAACATTGTCTTAGGATTTCTAAATTCTACTTTACAAGAGAGTAGACTCAACATATAAATAAAACCATAAAACTAGCAAGTTATCTGAAATGTTAAAAATCTTTTTGTCTGAACCAAATTTCACATTTATTGTCTATGTGTAACTTGTACATAGACCATTTATGTATTAATACTGTAGTAACAGTGATTACAAACACATAGACTAAAATGTAGTATGTAGTACTATGTACATCTGTCTTTGATTTGAGTTCTAAACAAAAAAGTGGTACCTATTGGGAAGTTGTGACTTGGGCGGAGGGTGAAATACAGAAGAAATAGCTACACATGTAAAAAAGAAAGATATACAGTACCATATGGATTCAAAGTTGCTCCAAAATCAATGAGACTAAATAACCAAAAAAAAAAGCCATGTAAACCCCAAATATGCAATGACCAGATCAATGATAAAGCACCCTTCCACTTCCAGTTATCTGTAGCTATTTTCTTCTATATTTCAACCCCCCACTCAAGTTACAACTTCCCAACCTCATGATTCTTCTGTCTTTTTAGCCCCCCCCCCCCCACCCCCACCCCCACCCCCACCCCCCAACACACACATACCTGATTGATTGTCATGTTATTTCAGGTTCCTATTCAGGTATTATTCCTAAAAACCAAGAAGGGTATACACACTGTGTACTCTCAAAGGAGGGGAACCACTTCATTCAAAAATGGAATTTACAATTTCATCTTAATTTTGAAATTTTCAATTTAATTATTAATTACTGGACTATTAAAACAGTATAGAACCCCTCGGCTACAGACAAAGTACTGTGGTACACATTTCTCTTAATTAATTACTTTTCTTCAACTCAATCATCTTTTTCTCCAGAGCACAAAAAAGAACAGGAAACAACAGAAAAGGAAAGTAACATACATGTAGGCCTATATGTTGTTTTGGAAATATATATGATGTGTTAATTCTCACAGCATAGGCCTACATGAATGTGAAGAATTAAATATTATCAATGTTTGAGAGAATTTCCTAGTTGTAATTCTATAGCAGCTACATGGAATGTACGTTTACATATATACATTGTACGATACATATACATCATAAAAGTTTCTTTCCTTCCAGCTGGACATTCATGTCATCTCTCTCCAGAACTCAAATATTGTTTACAAAAAAAAAAACCAACCAGAGACATAGATAATTTAATTAAATCACTGCAAAAAACTACACGAATAATTGAACACATATATTGTACTTGTAAAATATCTATGTATGAGCTAATTTATTTTCACATCGTTGACAGCTACATGCATGAACGTTCTATGGAACGTTTTCGTGTGGTTTTAAATGGGAAATTATGTTACGATTATTTGTATTTAACCTTCATGATTCGGTTGATGTAAAATACGACGAATGCTATGCTGCAATAATTGCCCCTTGCCGGGGCCCCATCTCTGCATCGGCCGAATATTTGTGTCGATTTCCATGTACAAGATGCTTTTATCGAAAAATGATTACAAAGCATTGTCATTAATGTAAGAATACTTCATTTGCATCAAATGTATCATCTCAAAACAACAATTTGCATACCGCATGAGTGGTTTATCACACGAAACGAAACCGACACGACTGAGAAACACATGTCCATGTTGACATTTCCACGCAGCCTCGTTTTCAAAGAGTTTGGAGAATTTATATTTAGAACTGTGCTAAATTTACACGGGGCTTCCCCAAAATTTCAATGGTCAAAACTGGACACTGTAAGCAGAACTTGACCATCATTATGGTATACAATGACTTTTGGAAGGCCAAAGAACGCATTTAGACGGGTTTCCTTTGCCCGACTATTCACTTTAAAAGATTTAAAGTTCAAGCATTATTAACCTGAACGTTTAACAATGTCTGTGTTCGATCTTATTGTCTCTTTAACTCAAAATGATGCTTGAAAGAATGTGTTGTTTTTTATATACATATTCTGCATTTTAAATATGTAATATTTTTAAAACAGAGCTCAAGAATTCCAAATGCACAATCTGGAGATGGACCAAAAGCAGGAAGGAAAGGTAAATTTTTCAAATTTACTGTATTGAGTTATGATGATTTGTAACAAGTTTGCTGAAGTTACAAAGGTAACATAGAGGTAACAGTACATAAAACCATAGTGTTAAATGGTATCATCCCCGGTTGTTATTGACAACTATTTCATGAGATGATGTTTTTAAAAAACCAAGAAAACAACTTGTTCTTGACATCTGGTTCATTTTATTATATGTCTGATTTGCTTTAAATCATAATTCTGTATTGACAGCACCACTGTCGGCCAAGTCTAGACGTAGTTTTGCAGCCAATGCCCAGCCTTCGGTGGTAGCACAGAATGGACAATCAGAAAAGTCAACTGCTTCAGCTGCATCAAAGGATGCTGCAGGTCAGTGTCAAGGTCACTAACAGTGTCAAGGTCACTTACAATGTCAAGGTTACTTACAGTTAAATGTGTTCATATAGATTTATGAGGATACAAATATATTTTAAATGCATGAAACGGTGAAGAGGTGGCGGCGTTGCCGTCAACATTTCACTTTAGGCCAAACAAAATTAATTTCTTGTTTCTCAGGCACATTTTTCCAAAAAAGGATGAGGGAGGGAGGCTATTTTTTTTTTTTTTTACTACCTAAAAATGTGATGAGGGAGGGAATTTTTTTCTTTTTTCTCAGTCACATAATAATATACATGAATCATGTGATTTGAAATTGTGTCAATTGTTAAATGCATAAAATGAATAAAGAAATCTTAATTTTAAACTATTGTCTTTATTTTCTGGTATTAAACTTACAATTTAAATTGAAAAACAATTGAAATACAACTTTATGTTCAATGTTAACCAGATGTACATAAGCAAGTGATCAGGACTCCCTATGTTTTAAGATTTGGTCTTTTTGCTCCCCTTTCGTTCCTCCCACACATTTCTCTTTCTTTTAAGAGCTTGTTTGTCTCTGGTGTCACAGATTTTACATATTGGATATTGGCTACAAGGTCTGTGTCAGAGCCAAACAGCCTTCTGGACAAGTACCCTTCACTTAATCCCTATTGAGATTCCTCCTCTAGACTATTTTATATTCGGACGTCTGATAGATGTCTCTCGTCGGAATCCCTACTCGAGCCTTCTAAACTTTATTCTGGAAAATCAAGTCAGGTTGACCTACCTCTTGTAAGGGTCTATTACAGAAATAATCCAACTGCAGTGGTTCCCATACTAGCACACATCGCTAGTGGAGATATTTTTCTCTCCATACGCACATATATTATTTAGTGACACATATTAAAAACAAAGAACCATCCCATATTGTAAACAATGTTATGTTCCATCGCTACTTTGAGCAGCCATTTTGAAAGTCCCTCTCTGTCATGTGACCGCTATAGTCTGTTTCAATAAAATTCATTACCTGTATAACCTTATTCCATTCAGTGTAATAGGCATTATCTGGAACGCACTATAGTGGTCATGTGACAGCGAGGGACTTTCAAAATGGCTGCTCAAAGTAGCGATAGAACAAGACATCGTTTGCAAAATGAGATGGTTCTTTGTTTTCAATACATGTCACTTCATAATATATGTGCGTTTTGAGAGAAAAATATCTCCACTATCGATGTGTGCCAGTATGGGAACCACTGCAGTTGGATTATTTCTGTAATAGACCCTTACAAGAGGTAGGTCAACCTGACTTGATTTTCCAGAATAAAGTTTAGAAGGCTCGAGTAGGGATTCCGACGAGAGACATCTATCAGATGTCCGAATATAAAAGAGTCTAGAGGAGGAATCTCAATAGGGATTACCCTTCACTTGGTTCAGAAGGTCTCTGACAGACATTGCTGTAGCCAGATGTTGTATTGTATCATGCCTCCTGTCATCAACAGCTGTCTCCACTACATTTTCAATATATGTTTTAGCGTGATCAAAAAACACAGAGTATTTGGTTGGCTGACCTTCATTATGTTCTCGTAGGTCTAGAATCACATCCGGGTCCTGTAGCTCGAAGGCCTGCTTCACTTTCTCATCAATTATCTTTTCATTTGAAGTCTCCGGTGCACTATTGTCACCGGTAAGACATCATAACTTTGTCAAAAACGTCAGTTTTCCGTTTGCCGATAGCGGCCGACACATGATGATCCGCGAATTTTGGCGGAAATGACCAGTCGTCGGGACCAAGCGATCCATCGCACAGACCTTTGTAGAGTTCGCCAAACGAACAAGTATCACTATAATTCGAAATGATTGTCCAGGGTAAAAGAACACTCCCAGAAAAAGATATTTGAAGCGAAATCATTATTGCTGCCGTGTACCATGTGCAATCACAAGCTTCTAAAGGATAAACAAACGTTTCAATGATCTGATTTGGGAGATTCTAAAACACGGATCGGTCAAGTTCCGGATAATGCGGGAACCAACGTCGGATTTTTTTCCGGAATTTATTTTTCGGCGCGGACGTTTTTATTTTTTTGATTTCAATAAAAAGTGAGTGGTGCGGGGGGTTCATATTGGATGCGGGCGGGCCTGAGAAACAAGAAATTAATTTTGTTTGGCCTTAAGTTTTGCGTTTAGCTCTGTTTTTCAAAAAGTTTTAAGTCCAATCCTAACCAAACTTTAAACATAGTTGAAGGATATCATTATCACCTCAACACACCTAATTGCTGCAGGATTCATTTCAAGGTGTGGTATTCAGAGGCTGTGACACTTAGAGATGCTAAACTATACTATTTTTTTTCTCATATGTTTTTAAATATTCCATTATAATTATGTAATAAATCAACAATGCGGTACGGGCGGTTTTTTTATAATTAAAAGTAATTCTTGTTAATGAAATAGTGTTGATATTGTAGCACGGAGGAAATCTAACTGTGTCAAAGAAGTAGACAAGATCCGCCTGAAAAGAGAAGAACGCCGAGCACAGCAGATTGCTATAAAGGAGGAAAGAGGAAGTGAATATGACCTGAATGACCCTAACTGGGAATTTATAGCAATGATCAAGTAGGTCCTAGGTTGATATTTTAGAGATGCAAGCTCGATAAGATTCAAGTTTTAAAGATGCAAGCTCAATGCGATTCAAGTTTTAGCAATGATCAAGTAGGTCCTAGGTTGATATTTTAGAGATGCAAGCTCGATAAGATTCAAGTTTTAAAGATGCAAGCTCAATGCGATTCAAGTTTTAGAGATACAAGCTTGATCAGATTGAAGTTTTAGAAATGCAAGCTTGATATAGGAACATTTATTGGTGTAAGCGGAGTGTAGATTACAGTGGTCAGAATTAAAAAAATAATAAAGGTCAACATCTAATAACATGTTTGGATTACACTAAATTTAATGTGTCAGATATTCATTCTGTATGATTTTGTAATTATTCTTGACTCATGAAGCTTAGTGTCATGAGTTGCCTGTCAGTACTGATGGCTATATGTGGGTAGATATACTCTAGAATTCCGCCTTTCTTCCTCTAAAAAAAATTATATAAGCAATCTAAATTTGAATGTCTTTGTTGCTCTTAAGAATACTTCTCTCAATACAGAGTAAATGTACCTGGCAGATGATGGAAGTACTGCGGTGGTATTGGTTAACTGACCAGAATATTTAACATCAGTTGATATAGGTGTTTAATTATTGATAGACATTTTCTGGACGTTATATTAGAGAACTCTCGGATGTCTGCATATCCTTTGAGTCTAGGTACAGTGATAATGTATGAATTATTGATGAGATATAACTGGTCAGCAATAGAAATATCTACATACCTGGTCACAGGCATACACTGCTTCAAGTAAAGGCAGACTGGGTTGTTCATAGGATTATCCTGGTTAAAATACTGTGGCTACTCATATTGTCAGTCTGGCTTAAAGATGCTCCACCGCTGGAAAATGGTATTTTCATACATGCCATACCTCCCAGCGTGAGACAAAAAACTCCCGTATTTTAAAGCCTTTTATTGTCTCCCGGCAGGAGAGTCTAAATTCCCGATTTCTATAAACCCCTCCGTTTTATTTTCGTTGCCACATTTGTGTACATGCTAGGTTAATTTTAGCACGAGAGTAACCACTCCCTGACCCCCTGACCAACACCCAAGTGGCCCTAATTAGCAGCCTTGGGCTATTTCCACCTTGGCTTGCATTGTGGTGTCACTTTCACTCACGTCTGTGTATTACGTAAACTGAAGTCAAGCAGCCGATCGGCCGCCTAGAAAACAATCAGCTGGCCTTTCAATAAATTTTATGACTACAGCTAGTGAGCATTACAACAAAACAAATACTGCTTACAACTGTGAATGATTTACTCACGTTTTTAATGTTAAATAGGCCTATCTGTTTTTGATGGATGTCACAAACTTTGCAATCGTAATGGCCGCCATTTTGGGTAATTGTAATAGATGATCCGGATTTTATAGAATTTCCGGATTTCCTAATAACCACGTTTTTAAAAATGGAAAAAGTATTATTTTTTTTTTGGAATTTCTGTGTGAATTTATTTTTAGAAAAAAAATATATTAATAATAAAAAATTATCAGTAGTAACTGAATTTAAATAAATAAAATTAAAAAGAAATTTACTTTTTTTCTCTCTCAGATTAAATTACATTTTGAATACTACTGTAACGATTCTGTGTTTTTTTTTTTAATTTATTGCTTGTAAATTTAGAACTTTATTTAAGTTAATTATCCGTTATTGTGAAAGATTATTAAAAAGCCCAGTCTAATATTTCGAACAATAAAACTGCTCCAGAACTGGGATGTGACTACTTTTGCAAAACCACACATTCCTTTATTTCAGTAAAATTCAATATGAATGCAGAATTTCATCATAAAAAAGCAGATATTTAATTTATTCATATATGTCGCGCGTATACCTCCCTCTTTTGAGACCAAAATCCCTTTAAATGGTTATCAATCTCCCTCTCCACCCCTAGAAAAATATGGCATGTATGAAATAATTAATAAAGATTATTTCACTATCAAAAGCAGGAACAGATGATTTAGTATTTTTCTTCAGTTACAAAAGTTACTTACTTTACACCATTACCACCATTGAAAAGTTTGACATTCTTATTTTACTTCAAGTTAAAAATATGAAAAATAATCAATTGCATCCTGAAAAAATTTCATAGCACTATATCATATATGGAATGAAGTAATGATTGCGCATGCACCAAAGGCGAACTAAAATATTTTTTGTTATTTTTTGTGCTAATTAGGCATATATATACAAGATTAAACGCCAATTATTGTTCAAATGATGAATATCAATTATTGTTCAAATGATGAATATCATTTATGCTCTGTCAGCGGTGGAGCATCTTTAAAGATCGATTGTGTCTTGTGAAAATAAGTAAATGCAACCGTGTACTGTACACCTTACACATAAAGTGTGCATACCTTGTGTTGAAACTTAAATTCTTTCAGTGGTTGCTATAGATAAAAGCTCCCAGTCACAAAAGAGCACTATGAGCATGTTGTCCTTTATTTACTCATGAAAGCTGAAGATATGTTAATATTAACTCATTCACCCCTGATATCTCATAATGGACATTCTAGTCCTTGATTTCAAAGTCTAAATGTGTCTTCAGACATGACTGAGTTAAAGCAAAGTCTTTGAATTGTAAAACAGTTTATCCTATTTCTTACAATATTTCATTCTACTAACCAGAATAAAATTTAATCTTATATTTACATATAATAAAATACATAATGGAAAAAGTAATATGCTTTCATGTTGCTGACATGCATTCATGTTTTTAACTTGCCATTTCTTCCACAGTGAATACCGTACAAGTTTAGAGTTCCGTCCATTAACGTCCTCAGATCCAATTGTCAACCATACAATTTGTGTTTGTGTTCGTAAGCGCCCGATGAACAAAAAAGGTAATTTCTTATTTATAATGCATGAATTTTATGACTTGAGTTGACTTCCTACTAAAAATGAGGAAGTCTTGGGAGTGGTGGAAACATGTAAAAGGTTATACAGAAAATCAAGGATTTGCCAATGACTAATTTGGTGCTTTGTAAAATATCAAACTTTTTAGGTCACCTGAGACATAGTTTTCAAAGGAAATTAGTCAAACTTGGTTAGAATTCTTAGCCTTATAAGCATTTTAACATAATATCCAAATTGGTCCTGGTAGACCCCCAGGGGCCAGAGGGGCGGGGCCAAAAGGGGTCAAAATGGCTAAAATTTCAAAAACATTTATCCTGAATTCACAGATTTGATAGAACCAAATAATCACTGACTGACTTCAAGAACCAAATAATCACTGACTGACTTCAAGGATATGATGGGCCAATATATAGTGTTTATATATATATGTCTTTGTTTCATTCTGTATCTGAACTCAGGTGACCGTTAAGGCCCATAGGTCTCTTGTTAATGTAATAATTTTATTGTGTATGATGATCATATTATATTGTTTTAGGATAATGAAATGCATGTATAGCTGCTGAAGTTTTAGGCATATTATATTTGATTTTTTTCTCAGTATTTTTTTATAAACTATTGTTTATAAAAAAAATATTGGGAAAAATCGAACAGTATGACAAGATTGGTAATATAATTTCTCTTTCTACAGAATTGACCAAAAAGGATGTGGATGTTATTACAGTTCCTAATAAAGAGAATGTGATAGTCCATGAACCAAAACTAAAAGTGGACCTTACAAAATATCTGGAGAACCAGAACTTTCGCTTTGACTACTCCTTTGATGAGAACAGCACAAATGAGATGGTGTACAGGTAAAATTAGAACCTGTCAAACCTATTAGTTGAGTCTAAGTTTAAATTCTGATGTTCAGAAACTGTTTTAATATTCCAGGTTTAGTATGCATCTCACTGTTGATTACATTATGGTATACCTCCATTCATACACCATCAAAAGCATGGTGCAGCTTGTAATTCCCTGTCAATGTGACCAGTAGCGCAGTGACATTCAAGCCAAGTTCAAAATCTGGTAATATTAATGCAGCTGAACAACTACTTGTCTATTTCTCAAAGTGCATGTATTTGCTTTAGGAAATAAGTTTGACGAAAAAGAATCTTTATCATCCACAGGTACACGGCCAAACCCTTAGTAGAGTGTATATTTGATGGAGGCATGGCCACATGTTTTGCCTATGGACAAACAGGCAGTGGTAAAACTCATGTAAGTAGTGATTTTCTCCAAATGATGACTGTATCAATGGTTAGTCTGTGATAATTCGGCACAAGTTTGGTTAATTACTGACCTTTTTTTGGGGGGGAGGGGGGGATTGGTTGTGAAGATTAATTTATTTATGTACCAGAAACATGTTCAATTGTGAAAATGGTTTAATTAAAGAAAAATCAGCCAACTGAAGCATGGTTACTCAACCTCCAATTGTTGCAGAATTGTTTACAGGACGAAATTAATCAAATCATACAAAAAGTGTAAACATATACCGTCAGGGCTTTTTCTCACTGCTTTGGGAATGGGGCCTATGGCTTTGAATTTGGGAAAAATGTGCGACAAAACCAGGATTTGGGAAAAATTATGATATTAAGCATAACAAATAAGAATTTCCAATGTATTTTATGTACTTTTCTGAAGCCAATTCACAAATACTTAAAGTCTTGACCAACTAAGCTCATTTAATATTTTTGGATAGTTTTGAAAGAAATTTCGATTTTGGAAAATTGAAGGCTTGAATTGGGAAAAATTTAGAGGTTTTGCCATGGGGAATGGGGCCGATTTTCGGCCCCAAATCATGTTGAAAAAAAGCATATACCGTGTATGACCCTTTCTTACGTGATGTTTGTTTACGGTAGCTTACTTTGCCTTTATCTGCCATGTATATCATCAAAACCATCATATAATGTTTATTCATGAATCATGCAGTTTGAGTAATTGTGGCTTGGAAAATAGCTTGAGTATGTTAGCTCTCAATCCTTATGCCAAGATCATTTATTGATATTTCAAAATGAAATCTGAATTTTGTTTAAGAATTTGTCTGATAATTCTAAGTTTGATTTAAGGTTATGTTTTCTGTCATTATAGACTATGGGTGGTGACTTTTCTGTCAAGGGTCAGCAGGACTGTTCTAAAGGAATTTACTGTTTAGCTGGTAAGTATCTCTACACAAGTGCCACCTATCATGTTAACGACAATTCAAATCAGTGTAGAGCATATTATAACTGCAATACAGAAATCATGTTGTTTTAAACTTTAAATGAAAGACATGTAGAAAGTTGCTTCAAGTTTCCAAGTATTTGGTCAATATAGATATGTTCTGGATTATACAACTTTTAATCACTTTAAATTAAAAAAGGAAAATGTCATGCCTATGTCAGAATAGACAGAGATCCAGATTTGACAGGTTATTTAAGGATTAACTTGAATATATTTCTTATGTTATGGAGATATAACACAAAATTCTGAGTGTACTCTAAATAAACTGCGAGGCGGTTTATGATGAGAGTACACTCAGATTTTTATTTTATATCTCCATAACATAAAAAAATTAATCAAATTAATCCTAACAATTCAATTTACTAAAGATAATATGTTCAAAATTCTGAATTCATTTTGGGACTCTCTTTTTTTCTATGAAGTCATTACACCGTTATATAGGCCAATCAGAAGCGATGTTACAAACGACGTCGCCATTTTTCCCCTTTGTGGGCTGATTAAGCAAATTTTTAAGCCAAACTGAATTATTAGGGGTGTAACAATACATCGGACTATAAATATATATCGATTATATGCCTCTCAATTTAATGAATCAATAGCAAATTCAACAAGTCGATAACAATCGCCAATAGTACACCAAGCTATCGATAGTTTCATTAGTCAGATATTTTCTGTGCTTGAACTAAAATGAAGCACTCACAGGGGTTTGAAACATTAACAGACTAACATTTGCAATAAAATAAATGTCCATGCTATCCAATCAAAAAGCAAACACTGACATTGCTCTCGGATCACAATCGTCAGTATGTTTGAGTTGCTACTGACACTAGCATGTAAAGGAAAGTAACTGTAAATCAACACTGCACTAGGTCTACTACGTTGTGTCCAATTCGTCGACTGGAGTTTGATATAATTCAGAACGCAATACTATCCCAATACTATTGCAATTGTAGTCTACAATAGTTAAACTATCAGAATAGTGTTTTCCCCGGCAGCAATAGTATTGCAATGGTTAAAATTGCAGGCGATAGTCACCCCTACATGTTATACCATATATGATATGGCTCCATTCACATTACTTATAAATGACCAAAACTTTTGATTGGACATAAAATACAGAAAACCAACATTTGATTTGTTAATTACATGTTCTGATTAGGGTTTACTGACGTCTTGAAACATTTTTTAATTTTCAGCCAGGGATGTTTTCAAACTGCTCCATACCAAGTATAAGAAACAGGAATTGACCGTAGGAGCTAGCTTCTTTGAAATCTATAGTGGAAAGGTAAATATAAAGAATCTTATGGTGGACACACTGTTCCGGTAGTTCCTGTATGATTTTTAATTGGACAACTGTGCAATAGGAACTAATATTACTTTAAATTGTTGGTAATGGATAAGCTGCAATTACACAAGGCAATGCATGTACAGAGGTGATTTGAACATGACTGCTTGCTTTTCAATTCCCTCATTGCATTTTATTTCTGTTTGACCTTGCTTTCAAATTTAGGCTTAAACTTGTATGTAACAAGCTGTAATTGCCTAATAGGAACAAAATCACAGATATTTACATGTTTTAATTATATACTACAGATTAATCAGAGACACAGATTCAATAGAATCAAATTAACTATACTTACAGTTATTAAGTCTTCTTAGTCAGTTATATGGTGAATTAGTATAAAACACAGTTATATTCAACTATTTAAAGCCTAAAGGGACAATTCTTTCTAAGAATACATTAAAATTTCCACATCTTTCGAAAACAAACCATTTCCGATGGAAGTTAGATTAGTTGGTTTTACTGTGATATGCCAGAAAAGCCCACTGTTGTGAAATGCATGTGAAGTATCCAAACTTGCTTACTGTCCGCCATTACACATTGTGGTCGGATGTCTTGTATGCCAAACCCTAGCCCTTGCCTGTGGAGTAAGGAAATTTTGTCTAGAACTACTCATATCGCTCTTACAATAGTGTGTTTACCTTATTAGATGCATGTTCTTGTCTAAAAATAATTTCATCAATCCTCAGTGGTTATATGTATTGCATTTGTCTCACATGCATGACTTTGGCTCGGGTATGGGTACAGCGTACATGTTGTACATGCTTAATCGCATTGATCAATGATCTGAAATTTCAATGGTATCAATCAAAATACTTTACAACGTCATGATATTTGTCAATATTTCTTGTTATACGTTTCATAAGGAATGTAGAACAATATATTTATGTCATATTTTGCTTCGTGGTTATGTAACAGAATTAACCTCACTGAATTGTCCCTTTAAATCTTTGTATACTTGCATTTGTTTGACCAAAATCTGCTTTTGGCATTTCCAGGTATTTGATCTTTTAAACAAAAAGCAAAAGTTACGTGTGCTTGAGGATCACAAGCAGCAGGTCCAGGTGGTAGGGCTAAAGGAAGAACCAATCACGAATCCAGATGATGTGCTTCGTCTCATTCAGCACGGCAACAATGTGCGGACATCTGGAACAACGTCGGCTAATCAGCATTCCTCTAGATCACATGCAGTATTTCAAATAATCCTTCGACGAAGGTAAGATTTCTATGCCATTTGATCTAGATATGTACTACACTTGATCAGTTTTGTAGCTCTGATTTGTTGCTACTTTGAATATGATACTAGAATTATGATGAAATAGTTATACTGTGCAAATCTTATTTTGTTAGAACTTTTCTAAAATTACCCAAGAAGGAGAGCAGAAATCTTATCACTTAATTAAATTCAGACTAGATCATATTTGATCCTTTTAAAATATCTCTCTGAACTTTGACTCCAAAATCTGTCTTTTCTATTGCTGTTATGAAATTTGTCAAGTTTGTGTTTCTGGTGTAATCATAAAAAAAAACTTTAATGTATAGATCTGCCTCCCAACCGGATAATTCTGGAATGTGAAAATGAAAACATTAACAAATTTGCATGAGTTTAGGACTTTCATACTGAGGCATTTTCCCTACCTATTTAGCCAATTGAAATGATGTTCCCTATATTTATAGCAAAGCGAAGCCATCAGCGCGTCCAAATCAAGCACCTACACAGTAAGTTCTGGGAGGTGCCATTTCACACTGTTTGATAGCCCTCACACTTAAACATCACACGAAAAATCCCTTTGAAATCTTCTCACCTCCAAACTTCAGCTAGTCTTTGCCATGTCTTGAAATACTTTGAAGAAACCTTCATTTCCTTTTTGTTTTATAAATCTTATTACTTTTCTTTTGATTTGATGTGATATAGAAATATAGAGAATGCGTAACAAAATAAAGCAGTAGTTCATATGGGACCATATTACTGAGATCATTTTCCTTTTTTCAGAAATACAAATAAGATACACGGAAAGTTTTCATTGATAGATTTAGCAGGTTTGTACATTATTGTTCAATTTGGTTAAAAAGGTGACATCAAAGTTCTATTTTGTGTTCACCAAATGGCTTCATTATTATGTTATAATCTAATTGAAGGTGACATTAAATGATTTTAACAAGCTCCAAGAAACAGCATACTAGTAAAGAATAACAAAATGTATGATATTTTACAATTTGATGAACATTTATTTACTTTTGACGGTATGAAAGATGTTGCTACTTGCTATCAACTTTAGGTAATGAACGTGGAGCGGACACATCCAGTGCTGACCGGCAGACAAGGATGGAGGGTGCTGAAATTAACAAAAGTCTCTTAGCTCTTAAGGTTAATATCTCTTTCGTGTTCTTTTTTTAGTGCTATTGAGATAAGTTTTATGGTTTTTTTCCTATATATCCAACATGTATTCCCTAATGAATCTACAATGAACTACCAATAGACATAAACTACTATTATATAGTCTTAGCTCACAATAACAATATGAAATTTAGTATCAAAAGATAATTTGTTAAATAGATGAACTATCATTATAACATGATTATCTGGTACAATGTGTGTGTAGGAATTCACGACTATAGAGTTCAGCTGAAAAACTCAATGTGTTTTAGGAGTGTATTCGAGCTTTGAGTAGAAAGGGAGCTCACCAGCCATTCCGTGCTAGCAAGCTGACCCAGGTGTTAAGAGATTCCTTTATCGGGGACAATTCTAGGACATGTATGGTGAGCAGTCTTTTTAAACTAAAATATTGAACTATGTTATACACTGGCTTTAATAGCTTAACCCCTTACTGCCGTTCTATCATAAGATTGCACGATTGTGTTACAGTACTAGTGTATAGACTCACTGTAGTAGATTACATCGCAACATGTTACAGGTGAAGTGTCTATGTAACACGCATTGTGATTGGCTGAAGTGTGTAAATAAATAAACGTTACACAACCTAATTGTACATCCGCGGAAAAACACCCCAGTTTAAAATGGCCCCTATTTGTGCATTCGGGACGTTGTAAGTACGTCAAAACAATTACAAGTATTCAAATAGATAAACATCTGAAAAATTGATATTTGTAAAACAGAAGTATTACGCCGTTAAAATAAATAACGCTGATATATAGAATATAGAATAATATTCTCTTCAAAAATCAATATGCATGCTGTAAAAATATACATGACTGTTTTGATCCGGGGTGTTTTTCCGTGCTACACCTAACACATGTGACGAACTTGACGGACCGAGTTTCCTGAAATAGCTGTTGTAAATATATAGATAATATGATTGAAAAAAACAATCAAACATAGAAAGAGATAACACACAATCAGGTTATACTAGCTGTAGAAGAATACATAATATTGATTTAAACATAATAATACTGGTAGGTTCTAATGAATAAATATGAAGGTCAAGAAGAAACTATCTGCTAAAACATAACTGTTCAGTTTCATAATTATGGTAAGGTATATTTAAAATGTTAATTTAACTCTTAATTTGAACTTTATGCTGAAGAATAAAGTGTGGAAGTACTGAAAATCGTCGATGTATCGAAGTTCAAGGGACCGTCAGAAAAACTTCGAAACATCGAGACTTCGAATTATTCGTGGTTGAAATTAGACCGATGTTTTTTTTACCATGACCAACTGTGGTAGTTGTGTACATGTCGTCTCCGTTCCGTAAACTTTATAATCATTGTATTTACCACAAGCAAAACAAAATAAAAACGAAGTATGCAATTAATCACATGTATTGCTATCGTTAGCAATACATATGTATATTATAAACAAGACTTGCGTGTACTAGGCCTAACCGATGTACAAGTGTTCGTTTGGTGACTATATATTTTAAACGATGGTTAATATTACGGAATGAATATTTAAACGAAAAACACGTTGTAAAAACGAAACTAAAAAAGAGGAACCGAAAGCGCTACAACACCTACAAAATACTTCGATTTAGAATGATCAATTTGCTCCAGTATTTATGCTAAAGTTGTGCAATGTAATAGTTTTGAGTATGAATTACTAATAATGTGGCTCGCTATTTACCGTTCCGTAAATTCTACAAACCGCTACCAATGGCGGCGGCGAACATCAATAACGACTAACTGTATCTTTGCCGTACTAATGATATAATAACGCAGCTTGTAAAAACAAAGCACCGGGTATCGGTCTGATTAGTGATATTAATTATCTTGATGATATCAAGCTAGCAACACAAGCCGTCATAATCCCTATTGTCCGGCGAATGGCCGTCGCGAGACAGCTAGGTGTGACAGCATGCCGCGGGGTATCGGCGAACACCTGATCTGTACAGGTAAATTTTTGTTCGAATCATCGAGTGTCAGTTACCTATGATTCTATAACAAATGGTCCATGAAAAAAGTTCGATACATCGAGAACTTCGATTCATAAAACTTCGATTCATACATGGGTTAGTTAGTAATGTTATATAGGGAAGAAATTCGGGACCGGACAAACTTACAAACCTACTTATACAGCGAGAAATTCGATTCATCGAAGTTCGAATCATCGAGGTTTGACTGTACTAAAAATCGTCGATCGCCAAGCTGTCAATGCGTGCATATTGCACATCATGTGTACGTTACTATTTTAATCTCTCGCTAAAATTGCGTCAAAATTAGAAGTGGTTCAACTGATCACAGCCAAAATTAGAAGCAGTCCTCAACCTAGCTGCAATATTGTAGCTCAAAAGACTTTTAGACAGAAAATGGTGTCGTCTTTAGAGCTACAATTGGTGCCAATTGCTGCTAATGGAGCAAAGTAATGATTATGCAAACCATTATAAAACGTTTGTTTGCATTTTATGGTACTTGTTTGATATCGCTTACCTACTAGGCATTAAAACTGAACCACATATATTATCAAATTCTCATCGAGGCATTATTTTTTTATATAATACATATGAAGGTATTTCTGAAGTCCACAAATTGTGAATTGGACGTCTTGTGAGCGGTACGGTAGATATTAAGAATTGTAGTTATGTTTGTTTTGGACAAAAATAATATGTAAATGTATGTATACGCATAAAATAATTGGAAACTTACAAAAAAAGTATAGAAAACTGCCCGAGTGATTTTCCGAGGCAGTGCTCCACTACGACACATAGGGACCAATTCGTACCCGGCCGAAAGGTATAGTAGGTCGGGTACGTATATTTGTTCTATCCACAACCAATCATATGTCGACATGTCAAAACCACAAACCGATCTAAAAGTACGCGAAAGAGTAGTGAAAATGTACAATGATGGGGTGTCATATGGAAATATATATGTAAATTAAAATTTAAAGCGGTCGGCTTTTGTAAATTCACATGTCGAAACATCGCAAAGTTGTACGAGGAACAGCATGGTTCTTTCTCTGCTTCCACGTGTTCGGCCTATCAAGACACCAACAAAGGTCTGTGAAGTCAAGAAGTTGTCAAATTCGTTGAATATCAGAAGAAAATGAAACAAAGCATTCATGGTCGTGAAATTCGAGAGAAACTTATTGAGGCAAACATGTGTACTTGTATGTAAATGAAAATGTGCCTGCTCTGTCGCAGACAGGTGAAAAAATATTAACAAATATTCTTGAACAACGTAGACTAAATCTTGTCTTCCAACCACCATACTCGCCTCATTACAATGTTGCCGAGTATGTATTTCATGCCATGCAATCCAGGCTTCGTAAAAATCCGTCGTATTCATCCGAGTTCACAGAATCAACGTTAGCAATCTTCGATGCCCTGTCTGACATTCCTGATTTGGAACTAAGTCGCTATTATGGACTGTGTGATTATGTTTGAGATTAGGCCTAACATAAAACAGAGAAATCTCTGGTAAAAAGAACTGCTTTATATTTCATAATTCACTGGAAAAAAAGTGTTCTGTTCACCATAAAAAACAGCTTTATTTAAATTGTGCACACACGTTTTTTCTCTTCTATTTTTAGATCAACTCAGCCAATCACAATGCGTGTTACATAAACACTTCACCTGTAACATGTAGCGATGTAATCTACTACAGTGAGTCGATACACTAGTACTGTAACACAATTGTGCAATCTTATGATAGAACGACAGTAACTCCCAACTCGGCATTTCTACGCATTTTCGTGTCGGCGTTAGAAAAATCACAATATCTCCCTTATTTGTTGAGCTATCGGGATACTTTTTACATCCTGTAAAACTACAGGTAATAGCCGAAAACTTTTGTTCTATAAAAAAATTCATTTAGCATCATCTTTTTTCTCTGACCCGAAGGGTCAGGATGACCTATTGTCATCATGCACCGTCCGTCGTCGTGCGCCGTGCGCCGTCCGCCGTCCGCCGTGCGCCGTGCGTAAACTTTTTATTCAAACGACTTCTTCTCAATAACCGGAAGGCCCAGGGTACTCATATTTGGCCTGTAGGTTGCTGGGATGGAGGGCTACCAAGTTTGTTCAAATGAATGACCTTGACCTTCATTCAAGGTCACAGGGGTCAAAAAGGCTAAAATCTTTAAACAACGTCTTCTCAAGAACCAGAAGGCCCAGGGTACTGATATTTGCCCTGTAGGATGCTGGGATGAAGGGCTACCAAGTTTGTTCAAATAAATGACCTTGACCTTCATTCAAGGTCACAGGGGTCAAATAGGCTAAAATCCTTTAAACAACTTCTTGTGAATAACTAAGAGGCCTAGAGACCTGATATTAGGTCTGTGGCATGCTGGGATGAAGGGCTACCAAGTTTGTTCAAATAAATGACCTTGACCTTCATTCAAGGTCACGAGGGTCAAAAAGGCTAAAATCTTTAAACAACTTCTTCTCAAGAACCAGAAGGCCCAGGGTACTGATATTTGCCCTGTAGGATGCTGGGATGAAGGGCTACCAAGTTTGTTCAAATAAATGACCTTGACCTTCATTCAAGGTCACAGGGGTCAAATAGGCTAAAATCCTTTAAATAACTTCTTGTGAATAACTAAGAGGCCTAGAGACCTGATATTAGGCCTGTGGCATGCTGGGATGAAGGGCTACCAAGTTTGTTCAAATAAATGACCTTGACCTTCATTCAAGGTCACGAGGGTCAAAAAGGCTAAAATCTTTAAACAACTTCTTCTCAAGAACCAGAAGGCCCAGGGTACTGATATTTGCCCTGTAGGATGCCGGGATGAAGGGCTACCAAGTTTGTTCAAATAAATGACCTTGACCTTCATTCAAGGTCACAGGGATCAAATAGGCTAAAATCCTTTAAATAACTTCTTGTGAATAACTAAGAGGCCTAGAGACCTGATATTAGGCCTGTGGCATGCTGGGATGAAGGGCTACCAAGTTTGTTCAAATAAATGACCTTGACCTTCATTCAAGGTCCACGAGGGTCAAATAGGCTTAAATCTTTAAACGACTTCTTCTCAAGAACCAGAAGGCCCAGGGTACTGATATTGGGCCTGTGACATGCTTGGATGAAGGGCTACCAAGTTTGTTCAAATGAATGACCTTAACCTTCATTCAAGGTCACGGGGGTCAAAAAGGCTATAATCTTTAAACAACTTCTTCTCAAGAACCAGAAGGCCCAGGGTACTGATATTTGGCCTGTAGGATGCTGGGATGAAGGATTACCAAGTTTTTCAAATAAATGACCTTGACCTTCATTCAAGGTTACAGGGGTCAAATAGGCTAAAATCATTTAAACAAATTCTTGTGAATAACTAAGAGGCCTAGAGACCGGATATTAGGCCTGTGGCATGCTGGGATGAAGGGCTACCAAGTTTGTCCAAATGAATGACCTTGATCTTCATTCAAGGTCACAGGGGTCAAATAGGCTAAAATCTTTAAATGAATTCTTCTTAAGAACCAGAAGGCCCAGGGTACTGATATTGGGCATGTAGCATGCTGGGATGAAGGGCTACCAAGTTTGTCCAAATGAATGACCTTGATCTTCATTCAAGGTCACAGGGGTCAAATAGGCTACAATCTTTAAATGAATTCTTCTTAAGAACCAGAAGGCCCAGGGTACTGATATTGGGCATGTAGCATGCTGGGATGAAGGGCTACCAAGTTTGTCCAAATGAATGACCTTGATCTTCATTCAAGGTCACAGGGGTCAAATAGGCTACAATCTTTAAATGAATTCTTCTTAAGAACCAGAAGGCCCACGGTACTGATATTGGGCATGTAGCATGCTGGGATGAAGGGCTACCAAGTTTGTTCAAATAAATGACCTTGACCTTCATTCAAGGTCACAGGGGTCAAATAGGCTAAAATCTTTAAATGACTTCTTCTCAAGAACTAGAAGGCCAAGGGTACTGATATTGGGCATGTAGCATGCTTGGATGAAGGGCTATCAAGTTTGTTCAAATAAATGACCTTGACCTTCATTCAAGGTCACAGGGGTCAAATAGGCTAAAATCCTTTAAACAACTTCTTGTGAATAACTAAGAGGCCTAGAGACCTGATATTAGGTCTGTGGCATGCTGGGATGAAGGGCTACCAAGTTTGTTCAAATAAATGACCTTGACCTTCATTCAAGGTCACGAGGGTCAAAAAGGCTAAAATCTTTAAACAACTTCTTCTCAAGAACCAGAAGGCCCAGGGTACTGATATTTGCCCTGTAGGATGCTGGGATGAAGGGCTACCAAGTTTGTTCAAATAAATGACCTTGACCTTCATTCAAGGTCAAAGGGGTCAAATAGGCTAAAATCCTTTAAAATAACTTCTTGTGAATAACTAAGAGGCCTAGAGACCTGATATTAGGCCTGTGGCATGCTGGGATGAAGGGCTACCAAGTTTGTTCAAATAAATGACCTTGACCTTCATTCAAGGTCACGAGGGTCAAAAAGGCTAAAATCTTTAAAGAACTTCTTCTCAAGAACCAGAAGGCCCAGGGTACTGATATTTGCCCTGTAGGATGCCGGGATGAAGGGCTACCAAGTTTGTTCAAATAAATGACCTTGACCTTCATTCAAGGTCACAGGGATCAAATAGGCTAAAATCCTTTAAATAACTTCTTGTGAATAACTAAGAGGCCTAGAGACCTGATATTAGGCCTGTGGCATGCTGGGATGAAGGGCTACCAAGTTTGTTCAAATAAATGACCTTGACCTTCATTCAAGGTCACGAGGGTCAAATAGGCTTAAATCTTTAAACGACTTCTTCTCAAGAACCAGAAGGCCCAGGGTACTGATATTGGGCCTGTGACATGCTTGGATGAAGGGCTACCAAGTTTGTTCAAATGAATGACCTTAACCTTCATTCAAGGTCACGGGGGTCAAAAAGGCTATAATCTTTAAAAACAACTTCTTCTCAAGAACCAGAAGGCCCAGGGTACTGATATTTGGCCTGTAGGATGCTGGGATGAAGGGCTACCAAGTTTTTTCAAATAAATGACCTTGACCTTCATTCAAGGTTACAGGGGTCAAATAGGCTAAAATCATTTAAACAAATTCTTGTGAATAACTAAGAGGCCTAGAGACCGGATATTAGGCCTGTGGCATGCTGGGATGAAGGGCTACCAAGTTTGTCCAAATGAATGACCTTGATCTTCATTCAAGGTCACAGGGGTCAAATAGGCTAAAATCTTTAAATGAATTCTTCTTAAGAACCAGAAGGCCCAGGGTACTGATATTGGGCATGTAGCATGCTGGGATGAAGGGCTACCAAGTTTGTCCAAATGAATGACCTTGATCTTCATTCAAGGTCACAGGGGTCAAATAGGCTACAATCTTTAAATGAATTCTTCTTAAGAACCAGAAGGCCCAGGGTACTGATATTGGGCATGTAGCATGCTGGGATGATGAAGGGCTACCAAGTTTGTCCAAATGAATGACCTTGATCTTCATTCAAGGTCACAGGGGTCAAATAGGCTACAATCTTTAAATGAATTCTTCTTAAGAACCAGAAGGCCCACGGTACTGATATTGGGCATGTAGCATGCTGGGATGAAGGGCTACCAAGTTTGTTCAAATAAATGACCTTGACCTTCATTCAAGGTCACAGGGGTCAAATAGGCTAAAATCTTTAAATGACTTCTTCTCAAGAACTAGAAGGCCAAGGGTACTGATATTGGGCATGTAGCATGCTGGGATGAAGGGCTACCAAGTTTGTTCAAATAAATGACCTTGACCTTCATTTAAGGTCACAGGGGTCAAATAGGCTAAAATCTTTAAATGACTTCTTCTCAAGAACTAGAAGGCCAAGGGTACTGATATTGGGCATGTAGCATGCTTGGATGAAGGGCTATCAAGTTTATTCAAATGAATGACCTTGATCTTCATTTAAGGTCACGGGCGGCAAATAGACTAAAATCTTTAAATGACTTCTTCTCAAAAACCAGAAGGCCCAGGGTACTGATATTGAGCATGTAGCATGCTGGGATTAATGGCAACCAAGTTTGTTCAAATGAATTACCTTGACCTTCAATCAAGGTCACAGAGGTCAAATAGGCTAAAATCTTTAAACGACTATGTTGTATTGTACTAATAGTCAGATGACCGTTAAGGCCCATGGGCCTCTTGTTTATTCACTTGGATCTTTCAATGAGTTAAAAATTTATGCCAACTTAATTCCGAGCATTTTTAAATGTTGACGCCTTGTGTCAGACGGCGTAATCGCTGGAGCGGAGATTCGACATTGTATCTCGAATTATGCAACAAGTAGCAAGAAATGATACATGTATTTCACGGATTTTGTAGTTGATAATGTCAATTGTATGTGTGACTAATTATATTGAAAGAAATTCGTTCTAACATTATTTTTTCTTGTAGCTTTAGTACATGTAATAAGTACCATGTGTACTACACAGTAAACTTCGACGAAATACTAATACAAAATAAATAAAATATCTATTTACCATACATACCAAGAAAGCTGAGTAACCACTGGTCAAAATAAACAAATTTGTAATACATTACATGCCGAAATAAGTTTTCTATTGCCTCTACAAATCAGCTAGTAGATTCGACGGAAATAGAGGTCCGATACAAAATGTAATATGTTAACGTCATCGGTACAAAACAAGCACCTGTGCGATGAAGATGGTTTGTAATCAAATTAACCATATTCTCTTCAAAAATCAATATGCAAGTTGAAAGGTAACCAAAATTATAATATAAAACATTTTTGCTACAGCAAAAGTAAGACAGATACAGCGCTCAATCAAAACATTTTCAAAAACCATTGGTTTGGAACATTTCTTGATAACCATGGTAACAACCATAACTAAATTGAAAATGTGACGTCCAATGGAACTTTCATCTCTTATTTAATGATATACTTGATTATTAAGTTGTTTAATGAATATTTAAATTACTTTCGTCGGCTTAAGAGCTTTAAATGTAAGAAACTTTAACATTTTTATGAAAGTCCCAAATTCCGGTTGCTATGGTAACCTCATTAAGGCCAAAAAAAAATTAATTGTTAGTTTCTCAGGCCAGATTTTTAGCTCACCTGGTCCGAAGGACCGAGGTGAGCTTATGGGATACCGCAGCGTCCGGCGTCCGTCAACAATCGACTTCTTCTCCATAACCGCAGGTCGGATTTCAACAAAATTTGACTGGTAGCATCCTTATGGGCTACTAACTGAAAATTGTACAAATGATGGGGCTGATCCCCCCGGGGCCTGAGGGGCGGGGCCAAAAGGGGTCAATTTGGCTATTTCCATATAAACGACTTCTTCTCTGAAACCAAGCATGGGATAGCACCCATAATGCAATGGTAGCATCCTTATAGGGTGGGGATTCAAAATTGTACAAATGATGGGGCTGACCCCCTGGGGGCCTGAGGGGCGGGGTCAAATGGGGTCAATTTGGCTCTTTCCATAAAAACGACTTCTTCTCTGAAACTAAGCAAGAGATAGCACTCATAATGCAATGGTAGCATCCTTATAGGGTGGGGATTCAAAATTGTACAAATGATGGGGCTGACCCCCCGGGGGCCTGAGGGGCGGGTTCAAATGGGGTCAATTTGGCTCTTTCCATAAAAAACGACTTCTTCTCTGAAACTAAGCAAGAGATAGCACTCATAATGCAATGGTAGTATCGTTATAAGGTGGGGATTCAAAATTGTACAAATGATGGGGCTGACCCCCGGGGGGCCTGGGGGGGGGGGGCAAAAGGGGTCAATTTGACTATTTCCATATAAATGACTTCTTCTCTGAAACCAAGCATGGGATAGCACCCATAATGCAATGGTAGCATCCTTATAGGGTGGGGATTCAAAATTGTGCAAATGATAGGGCTGAACCCGCGGGGGCCTGAGGGGCGGGGTCAAAAGTGGTCAATTTCCATATAAATGACTTTTTCTCTGCAGCTTAACATGGGATTACGCTCATAATGCAATGGTTACATCCTTATAGGGTTTGGATTCAAAATTTTGCAAATGATGGGGCTGACCCCCCAGGGGCCTGAAGGGTGGGGTCAAAAGGGGTTAAATTAGCTATTTCTATATAAACGACTTCTTCTCTGCAACTAAGAATGCAATGATGATGCAATGATGATGCACTTATGATGCAATGGTAGCATCCTTATAGGGTTGGGATTTGAAATTGTACAAATGATAGGGCTGACCCGTGGGGCCTTAGACGATGCGAGGTCAAAAAGGTCAATTAGGCTACTACTTTCATATAAATTACTTTGTCTCTAAACCTATGTATTGGATAGCATATTTGTATGGTATCAATAGCATCATTGTATGGTTGTGATTCGAAATTAAACTTTGGGAGTCAATTTTGCTTATTTTTCTAATTGTCAGAGTCTTGTGATAATTACTAACAAAAAACCAGGTGAGCGATACAGGCCCTCTGGGCCTCGTGTTTTAAAAAGTCAGTGCGGGCGGCGGGAATATTTTTTATTTTTTATTTCTCTGAAAACAAATGCGGCAGATAACATTTTATTTTTTTCTCACTTGAAGGACATGAAAATCAATGAAAACACGAATAGAAAATGTAAATTCTTACTCAGTCTTTAAGAACAGCTTTTAAATATCTCAATCGTCACTATATCCAAAGAAAACCAGTTGAAAATACATAATCCTGGGAGGAAACATTCCGTTTTGAGCAAATACTGACATCGGCAGCCATTTTTTACCAGAAATGAAAGGTGCATACTAAAATTGGAGCCAATTTCCGGGTGCGTTTTCGAATGGAAATTTCGGCGGAGTTCGAATGGAAATTTGGGGTGCGTTCGATGCGGCGGTCTCGATTTTAATTTTTAGTTATGGCGCAAAAAAAACGTTGGTGCAGGGGGTAAATGTCGATGCGGCAGGGCCTGAGAAACTAAGAATTAATTTTGTTTGGCCTAACGCAAAAATAATTTTTAGCTCACCTGGCCCAAAGGGCCAGTGAGCTTATGTCATGACGCGGCGTCCGTCAACATTTCCTTTAAATCGCTACTTGTCATAGAGTTCAGGACGGATTGTAACCAAATTTGGTCAAAAACATCCTTGGGGGAGGGGGAACAGAACTTGTATAAATTTTGGCTCTGACACCCCAGAGGCAGGAGGGGCGGGGCCCAATAAGGGAAATAGAGGTAAATCCTGTAAATCGCTACTTGTCCTAGAGTTCTGCATGGATTGTAACCAAATTTGGCCACAAACATCCTTGGGGGAAGGGGAACAGAACTTGTATAAATTTTGGCTCTGATCCCCCAGGGGCAGGAGGGGCGGGGCCCAATAGGGGAAATAGAGGTAAATCCTTTAAATCGCTACTTGTCATAGAGTTCTGAATGGAATGTAACCAAATTTGGCCAGAAACATCCTTGGGGAGAGGGGAACATAACTTGTATAAATTTTGGCTCTGACCCCCTGTGGCAGGAGGGCGGGGCCCAATAGGCGAAAAAAAGATAAATTCTATAAATCACTCTTTGTCCTAGAGTTCTGCATGGATTGTAACCAAATTTGCCCACAAACATCCTTGGGGGAAGGGGAACAGAACTTGTATAAATTTTGGCTCTGACCCCCCGGGGGCAGGAGGGGCGGACCCAATAGGGGAAATAGAGGTAAATCCTATAAATTGCTACTAGTCATAGAGTTCTGCATGGGTTGTAACCAAATTTGGCCAGAAACATCCTTGGGGGAAGGGGGACAGAACTTGTATAAATTTTGGCTCTGACACCCCGGGGGCAGGAGGGGCAGGGCCCAATAGGGGAAATAGAGGTAAATCCTTTAAATCGCTACTAGTCATAGAGTTCTGAATGGAATGTAACCAAATTTGGCCAGAAATATCCTTGGGAGAATAAGAACTGAGTTTGTATAAATTTTGGCTCTGGTCCCTGGGGCAGGAGGGGAGGGGCCCAATAGGGGAATTATTGGTAAATTCTATAAATCGCTACTTAATTGTCCTAGAGTTCTGTATGGATTGTAACTAAATTTTGCCACAAACATCCTTGGCGGTAGGAGAACAGAACTTGTATAAATTTTGGCTCTGACCCTCAGGGGGCAGGAGGGGGGGGGGGGCCAATAGGGGAAATAGAGGTAAATCCTATAAATCGCTACTTGTCCTAGAGTTCTGCATGGATTGTAACCAAATTTGGCCACAAACATCCTTGGGGGAAGGGGAACAGAACTTGTATAAAATTTGGCTCTGATCCCCCAGGGGCAGGAGGGGCGGGGCCCAATAGGGGAAATAGAGGTAAATCCTTTAAATCGCTACTTGTCATAGAGTTCTGCATGGAATGTAACCAAATTTGGCAACAAACATCCTTTGTGGAAGGCGAACAGAACTTCTATAAATTTTGGCTCTGACCCCCAGGGGGCAGGAGGGGTGGGGCCCAATAGGGGATTTAGAGGTTAATATTAAAATTCCTTCAGAAAAGAAACAATGAACCTGTATTCAGAACATTACTTGGCATTACAAACCAGGTGAGCGATACAGGCCCTCTGGGCCTCTTGTTCATACAAAATCTGAAAAGGATGTTATCTGAAGTTTCTAAATATATAGGTTGTTTTAGCAAAATTGTTGATGCAAAAAGGTGAAAAATCACTTTGAAACAAAACATTGTGTTTCGTGAGTTCCACAAAAAAATTCTTGGGAGTTAAGGGGTTAAACAGCTTCACAACCATAGGAAGGTTACTAGCTCACCTGGCCCGGAGGGCCGGTGAGCTTATGTCATGTCTATCCGTCTGTCCGCCCGTCAACTTTTCCTTTAAATCGATACTTGTCATAGAGTTCTGCAGTGATTGTAACCAAACTTGGCCAAAAACATCCTTGGGGGAAGGGGAACAGAGTTTGTATAAATTTTGGCACTGACCCCTTGGGGGCAGGATGGGCGGGGCCCAATAGAATAGGGGAAATTGAGGCAAATTCTGTAAATCGCTAGTAGTCATAGAGTTCTGCATAGATTGTAACCAAATTTGGCCTGAAACATCCTTGGGGGAAGGGGAACAGAGTTTGTATAAATTTTGGGTCTGACTCCCAGGAGCAGAAAAAGTGGAGGCCGAATAGGGAAATTAAGAGGTGTATTTCATATAAGAAATAACGAATCTGTATTTAGAACATTTCTTGCCATCACAAACCAGGTGAGCGATACAGGCCCTCTGGACCTCTTGTATAGATAATAGAATCTTACATGTGTGTGTGTCAAATATGGCAGTTTCAAGATCCCAACACGACCTGGGTAAAGTACTTTTTACAATCAATTAAGTTCCGTTTTTAGGTGATAATGATGTTATCTTTTGATATGAATTCTATGACGTCAGGAAGGTGGGACTAATCGACAGCAAATGGTACTTTACTCAGGTCATTTTGCCATCTTGAAATCCCTGGATTGGCACATCTGTGTAGTTATTTTGAAACATTTTCGTCACAGATATGTCATTTTGCCTCAAAATTGATGATGTTAGTGATGATGTACACCACAGTTATGTCATGTGGATTGATGATGTCATGTGAATTGATGATGTCATGTGGATTGTTGATGTCATGTGGATTATTGATGACATGTGCATTGATGATGTCATGTGGATTATTGATGACATGTGCATTGATGATGTCATGTGGATTGATGATGTCATGTGGATTATTGATGACATGTGCATTGATGATGTCATGTGGATTGATGATGTCATGTGGATTGTTGATGACATGTGCATTGATGATGTCATGTGCATTGATGATGTCATGTGCATTGATGATATCATGTTCATTGATGATGTCATGTGCATTAATGATGTCATGTGCATTAATGATGTCATGTGACTGTCTATATATCCCTATGATGGGAGAAATATTTATCCTCCCCTTGCCTACCACCTTTGTTATTTGATATTAAGATGTTTGATGTTTCCAGATTTCCATGATCTCCCCAGGAATGAGCTGTTGTGAACACACACTCAACACACTAAGATATGCTGACAGGTTCGTAACTCCTAGCTTTATGAAATACTCCAACTGATGTTTGTCCAGCTTTCGCTATTTCAAAATCTCACCTCCACTATCAGTTAGCCTTTTAGAGAAACATTCTGATACTCCTAGTGAATAAAGTCACAATTAAAATTTCTTTAATAAAATATCTGTAATCAATTATATGAAATTACTTTTGTCCTGATCTACTTACAATTTAAGTCTGTTAAGGAAGGTTATTACTGGTTGCTTGTGTATTTCAGAGTGAAGGAGCTGGGACCAGGGGGGCCAGTAGAGGGGAAGCCATCAGAGGTAGCTCTCCCCAACAATTATAACCTTGGTGCTATGTCTCCTCAAAACAGTGATCTACAGATGCTCAAAACCTCCAATGTAAGTCTGGTAATCACTACCAACTTGATAAACTCCAAACAGTTCAAATTGAAGATGTTTAAATTTGGTTTAGAAAATAGAAAATTTTCTAGTTGCCTTATTAAGTGATTTTTTGATAAAAAAACTCATTGAAAAAAATAACTCAATCAAGTCAATGATTAGATTAGGGATACCAGCCACATAATTTAAATTTCAGATATGACAAGCAAGAATGAGATGTAATAGAAATTATTTGAATGATTGCTAGTATTCACATGGTGAAATAACGGCAGTGACAAAGATTTACCACTATCCCTCAGGGTAGTATTAAGAACCCATATGAAGCATCTGCTAGGTACCAGCAATAGGTCAGAAGAGTTTGTTTTAGAAGATCAGCACATTTTTCATTTCTTTTTACATGAACCTTGAAGTTTACTGTGACCATATGCAAAAGTAGCCAGTATTGTGGTTGTGTTGTAGGAGGAGGTGACAGATGAGATGCTGACATTCCATGAGGTTGTTAATCATATGCAGGAAATAGAGGAAGAAGTTATAGATGACCACAAATCCATTATAGAGGTAAAAATGACAGTTTCTTGGTGGACAAGAATATTGTAAATGTTAAAGATAAAAATAAGTACTCATTCTACAATGGAGTTGTCAAGTTAATTATTTAGTGCTTTCTTATATTGACTAAACAAGTACTTTTGACCATGCTACTTTAGATCTATAGGTAAGTGAGTTTTGTTCTAGGTCATAGATAGATGAACTATTATTTTCCATTCCAACAAATATCTAAGATAAAAGACCTACAGCCGTTGTACAAACCACATAATACACTGCTGACATAAAATGGTTGCTTTTGTAGATAACTCAGAAATGGTTAGCAGAGGACAAGAAACTATACAAAGCAACAGATGAGGTGGATTATGATGTTGAAGGTATCATTTATAATTTGGTTATTCCTTTTCTAAAAATGCCTGCATATTATAGACAGTCTTTGTGGTTAAAAATGATAGAACAAATGCTACAGAACAAACCCACTGTAGAGCAGACAGATTGAAAGTATTGAAATATTCAAATTTCTCTTAATTTCCTTCCTAAACATTACAGAAACTAGTAATATCTTGATGATATCCTCATTGCTTAATAAGTGAAGAGAATTCTTAGAAGTGTTCTGATGATAAAATTAATTTTGACAAAATCTAACTCTGCTTCAGTCTTTTGTGATATCTACATTTGTATATTGTAAAAATTTAAAAGTTACCTAATTTTATAGGGGTGACAATTGCCTACAATTTTAACCATTGCAATACTATTGCTATTGGGGAAAACACTATTGCGATAGTTTAACTATTGCAGACTACAATATTTTGCAATAGTATTGTGATAGTATTGCATTCTGAATTATATTAAAATCCAGTCTATGACTTGGCCGCCATGACGTACATCTAGTGCAGCACTGGTTTAGAGTTACTTCCATTTACTTGCTAGCGTCAGTACCAACTCGAATGCAATGAAGATCATGATTGAAAACATTGTCGGTGTTTGCGTTTTGGTAAAAAAGCACGGAAAAAGTGACATTTTATCGTGACTGTTAGTCTGTATATCAATCCTCTGTGAGTCTGTTTATCAATCCTCTGTGAGTCTGTTTATCAATCCTCTGTGAGTCTGTTTATCAATCCTCTGTGAGTCTGTTTATCAATCCTCTGTTAGTCTGTATATCAATCCTCTGTGAGTCTGTTTATCAATCCTCTGTGAGTCTGTTTATCAATCCTCTGTGAGTCTGTTTATCAATCCTCTGCGAGTCTGTTTATCAATCCTCTGTGGGTCTGTTTATCAATCCATTTTGAGTCTGTTTATCAATCCTCTGTGGGTCTGTTTATCAATCCTCTGTGAGTCTGTTTATCAATCCTCTGTGAGTACATGATTTTAGTTCAAGTTACAGAAAAATATCTGACAATTGAAACTATCGATAATTTGGTGTACTATATTGAAATTGCCATCAATTGATTGAATTGAGAGCCATACGATCGCAATATATCAATAGTCCTATGTATTGTTACACCCCTATTATTTTAGTATAATATACCTGGTAGAAGAAGGGGGTCAACAACACGTATGTGTTGAAATGTTCTTTTTAAGATAAATTTTGTTTTTGTTTCAGCTTATGCAAGACAACTTGATAATTTGTTAGCAAGAAAAATCCAAACCTTGACTGCCTTGAGAGGTATGTTTCTACATGATTGCCACCATAAGTAAGTATATATATCAGTGATCAGTCTAATGTGTAGTGATATATATATCAGTGATCAGTCTAATGTGTTGTGAATATATATATCAGTAATCAGTCTAATGTGTTTGATATATATATATCAGTATCAGTCTAATGTGTTGTGATATATATATCAGTGATCAGTCTAATGTGTTGTGATATATATATCAGTAATCAGTCTAATGTGTTATATATATCAGTAATCAGTCTAATGTGTTGTGATATATATATATATCAGTGATCAGTCTAATGTGTTGTGATATATATATCAGTGATCAGTCTAATGTGTTGTGATATATATATCAGTGATCAGTCTAATGTGTTGTGATATATATATCAGTGATCAGTCTAATGTGTTGTGATATATATATCATCAGTTATCAGTCTAATGTGTTGTGATATATATATCAGTGATCAGTCTAATGTGTTGTGATATATATATCAGTGATCAGTCTAATGTGTTGTGATATATATATCAGTGATCAGTCTAATGTGTTGTGATATATATATATATCAGTGATCAGTCTAATGTGTTGTGATATATATATCAGTGATCAGTCTAATGTGTTGTGATATATATATCAGTAATCAGTCTAATGTGTTGTTATATATATCAGTGATCAGTCTAATGTGTTGTGATATATATATCAGTAATCAGTCTAATGTGTTGTGATATATATATCAGTGATCAGTCTAATGTGTTGTGATATATATATCAGTGATCAGTCTAATGTGTTGTGATATATATATCAGTAATCAGTCTAATGTGTTGTGATATATATATATCAGTGATCAGTCTAATGTGTTGTGATATATATATCAGTGATCAGTCTAATGTGTTGTGATATATATATATCAGTAATCAGTCTAATGTGTTGTGATATATATATCAGTAATCAGTCTAATGTGTTGTGATATATATATCAGTGATCAGTCTAATGTGTTGTGATATATATATCAGTAATCAGTCTAATGTGTTGTGATATATATATCAGTGATCAGTCTAATGTGTTGTGATATATATATATCAGTGATCAGTCTAATGTGTTGTGATATATATATCAGTAATCAGTCTAATGTGTTGTGATATATATATCAGTGATCAGTCTAATGTGTTGTGATATATATATCAGTGATCAGTCTAATGTGTTGTGATATATATATCAGTAATCAGTCTAATGTGTTGTGATATATATATATCAGTAATCAGTCTAATGTGTTGTGATATATATATCAGTGATCAGTCTAATGTGTTGTGATATATATATATCAGTGATCAGTCTAATGTGTTGTGATATATATATCAGTAATCAGTCTAATGTGTTGTGATATATATATATATCAGTAATCAGTCTAATGTGTTGTGATATATATATATCAGTAATCAGTCTAATGTGTGTTGTGATATATATATATATCAGTAATCAGTCTAATGTGTTGTGATATATATATATCAGTGATCAGTCTAATGTGTTGTGATATATATATATCAGTATCAGTCTAATGTGTTGTGATATATATATCAGTAATCAGTCTAATGTGTTGTGATATATATATCAGTGATCAGTCTAATGTGTTGTGATATATATATCAGTGATCAGTCTAATGTGTTGTGATATATATATATATCAGTAATCAGTCTAATGTGTTGTGATATATATATCAGTGATCAGTCTAATGTGTTGTGATATATATATATGTATCAGTGATCAGTCTAATGTGTTGTGATATATATATATCAGTAATCAGTCTAATGTGTTGTGTATATATATATCAGTGATCAGTCTAATGTGTTGTGATATATATATATCAGTAATCAGTCTAATGTGTTGTGATATATATATATCAGTGATCAGTCTAATGTGTTGTGATATATATATCAGTGATCAGTCTAATGTGTTGTGATATATATATCAGTGATCAGTCTAATGTGTAGTGATATATATATCAGTGATCAGTCTAATGTGTTGTGATATATATATATATATATCAGTGATCAGTCTAATGTGTTGTGATATATATATCAGTAATCAGTCTAATGTGTTGTGATATATATATCAGTGATCAGTCTAATGTGTTGTGATATATATATCAGTAATCAGTCTAATGTGTAGTGATATATATATCAGTATCAGTCTAATGTGTTGTGATATATATATCAGTAATCAGTCTAATGTGTTGTGATATATATATAGTATCAGATCAGTCTAATGTGTTGTGATATATATATATATCAGTGATCAGTCTAATGTGTTGTGATATATATATCAGTGATCAGTCTAATGTGTTGTGATATATATATATCAGTAATCAGTCTAATGTGTTGTGATATATATATCAGTAATCAGTCTAATGTGTTGTGATATATATATCAGTGATCAGTCTAATGTGTTGTGATATATATATCAGTGATCAGTCTAATGTGTTGTGATATATATATATCAGTAATCAGTCTAATGTGTTGTGATATATATATATATCAGTAATCAGTCTAATGTGTTGTGATATATATATCAGTGATCAGTCTAATGTGTTGTGATATATATATATCAGTAATCAGTCTAATGTGTTGTGATATATATATCAGTGATCAGTCTAATGTGTTGTGATATATATATATCAGTAATCAGTCTAATGTGTTGTGATATATATATATCAGTGATCAGTCTAATGTGTTGTGATATATATATCAGTGATCAGTCTAATGTGTTGTGATATATATATATATCAGTAATCAGTCTAATGTGTTGTGATATATATATCAGTGATCAGTCTAATGTGTTGTGATATATATATATATATCAGTAATCAGTCTAATGTGTTGTGATATATATATATCAGTGATCAGTCTAATGTGTTGTGATATATATATCAGTAATCAGTCTAATGTGTTGTGATATATATATCAGTAATCAGTCTAATGTGTTTGTGATATATATATCAGTAATCAGTCTAATGTGTTGTGATATATATATATCAGTGATCAGTCTAATGTGTTGTGATATATATATATCAGTGATCAGTCTAATGTGTTGTGATATATATATCAGTAATCAGTCTAATGTGTTGTGATATATATATATCAGTAATCAGTCTAATGTGTTGTGATATATATATATCAGTAATCAGTCTAATGTGTTGTGATATATATATATCAGTGATCAGTCTAATGTGTTGTGATATATATATATCAGTAATCAGTCTAATGTGTTTTGATATATATCAGTAATCAGTCTAATGTGTTGTGTATATATATATCAGTAATCAGTCTAATGTGTTGTGATATATATATCAGTAATCAGTCTAATGTGTTGTGATATATATATCAGTAATCAGTCTAATGTGTTGTGATATATATATATCAGTGATCAGTCTAATGTGTTGTGATATATATATCAGTAATCAGTCTAATGTGTTGTGATATATATATATCAGTGATCAGTCTAATGTGTTGTGATATATATATATCAGTAATCAGTCTAATGTGTTGTGATATATATATCAGTAATCAGTCTAATGTGTTGTGATATATATATATCAGTGATCAGTCTAATGTGTTGTGATATATATATATCAGTAATCAGTCTAATGTGTTGTGATATATATATCAGTAATCAGTCTAATGTGTTGTGATATATATATATCAGTGATCAGTCTAATGTGTTGTGATATATATATCAGTGATCAGTCTAATGTGTTGTGATATATATATCAGTAATCAGTCTAATGTGTTGTGATATATATATATCAGTAATCAGTCTAATGTGTTGTGATATATATATCAGTAATCAGTCTAATGTGTTGTGATATATATATATCAGTAATCAGTCTAATGTGTTGTGATATATATATCAGTGATCAGTCTAATGTGTTGTGATATATATATCAGTGATCAGTCTAATGTGTTGTGATATATATATATCAGTATCAGTCTAATGTGTTGTGATATATATATATCAGTGATCAGTCTAATGTGTTGTGATATATATATATCAGTGATCAGTCTAATGTGTTGTGTATAATATATATATCAGTAATCAGTCTAATGTGTTGTGATATATATATCAGTGATCAGTCTAATGTGTTGTGATATATTATCAGTATCAGTCTAATGTGTTGTGATATATATATCAGTAATCAGTCTAATGTGTTGTGATATATATATATCAGTGATCAGTCTAATGTGTTGTGATATATATATCAGTATCAGTCTAATGTGTTGTGATATATATATCAGTATCAGTCTAATGTGTTGTGATATATATATCAGTAATCAGTCTAATGTGTTGTGATATATATATATCAGTGATCAGTCTAATGTGTTGTGATATATATATCAGTAATCAGTCTAATGTGTTGTGATATATATATCAGTGATCAGTCTAATGTGTTGTGATATATATATCAGTGATCAGTCTAATGTGTGTGTATATATATATATCAGTAATCAGTCTAATGTGTTGTGATATATATATCAGTGATCAGTCTAATGTGTTGTGATATATATATCAGTAATCAGTCTAATGTGTTGTGATATATATATCAGTGATCAGTCTAATGTGTTGTGATATATATATCAGTGATCAGTCTAATGTGTTGTGATATATATATATCAGTGATCAGTCTAATGTGTTGTGATATATATATATATCAGTAATCAGTCTAATGTGTTGTGATATATATATCAGTGATCAGTCTAATGTGTTGTGATATATATATCAGTGATCAGTCTAATGTGTTGTGATATATATATATCAGTAATCAGTCTAATGTGTTGTGATATATATATCAGTGATCAGTCTAATGTGTTGTGATATATATATCAGTAATCAGTCTAATGTGTTGTGATATATATATCAGTGATCAGTCTAATGTGTTGTGATATATATATATCAGTGATCAGTCTAATGTGTTGTGATATATATATATCAGTAATCAGTCTAATGTGTTGTGATATATATATATCAGTGATCAGTCTAATGTGTTGTGATATATATATATCAGTAATCAGTCTAATGTGTTGTGATATATATATCATCAGTCTAATGTGTTGTGATATATATATCAGTGATCAGTCTAATGTGTTGTGATATATATATCAGTGATCAGTCTAATGTGTTGTGATATATATATATCAGTGATCAGTCTAATGTGTTGTGATATATATATCAGTGATCAGTCTAATGTGTGTTGTGATATATATATCAGTAATCAGTCTAATGTGTTGTGATATATATATATCAGTGATCAGTCTAATGTGTTGTGATATATATATATCAGTGATCAGTCTAATGTGTTGTGATATATATATCAGTGATCAGTCTAATGTGTTGTGATATATATATCAGTGATCAGTCTAATGTGTTGTGAATATATATATAGTGATCAGTCTAATGTGTGATATATATATCAGTATCAGTCTAATGTGTTGTATATATATATATCAGTGATCAGTCTAATTGTGTTGTGATATATATATCAGTGATCAGTCTAATGTGTTGTGATATATATATCAGTGATCAGTCTAATGTGTTGTGATATATATATCAGTGATCAGTCTAATGTGTTGTGATATATATATCAGTGATCAGTCTAATGTGTTGTGATATATATATATCAGTGATCAGTCTAATGTGTTGTGATATATATATATCAGTGATCAGTCTAATGTGTTGTGATATATATATCAGTGATCAGTCTAATGTGTTGTGTGATATATATATCAGTGATCAGTCTAATGTGTTGTGATATATATATATCAGTGATCAGTCTAATGTGTTGTGATATATATATCAGTAATCAGTCTAATGTGTTGTGATATATATATCAGTAATCAGTCTAATGTGTTGTGATATATATATCAGTATCAGTCTAATGTGTTGTGATATATATATCAGTGATCAGTCTAATGTGTTGTGATATATATATCAGTATCAGTCTAATGTGTGTTGTGATAATATATATATCAGTGATCAGTCTAATGTGTTTGATATATATATCAGTAATCAGTCTAATGTGTTGTGATATATATATCAGTAATCAGTCTAATGTGTTGTGATATATATATCAGTGATCAGTCTAATGTGTTGTGATATATATATCAGTGATCAGTCTAATGTGTTGTGATATATATATATATCAGTGATCAGTCTAATGTGTTGTGATGATATATATATCAGTGATCAGTCTAATGTGTTGTGATATATATATCAGTGATCAGTCTAATGTGTTGTGATATATATATATCAGTAATCAGTCTAATGTGTTGTGATATATATATCAGTAATCAGTCTAATGTGTTGTGATATATATATCAGTGATCAGTCTAATGTGTTGTGATATATATATCAGTCTAATGTGTTGTGATATATATATCAGTGTCTAATGTGTTGTGATATATATATATCAGTGATCAGTCTAATGTGTTGTGATATATATATCAGTGATCAGTCTAATGTGTTGTGATGATATATATATCAGTAATCAGTCTAATGTGTTGTGATATATATATATCAGTAATCAGTCTAATGTGTTGTGTGATATATATATATCAGTGATCAGTCTAATGTGTTGTGATATATATATCAGTGATCAGTCTAATGTGTTGTGATGATATATATATCAGTGATCAGTCTAATGTGTTGTATATATATCAGTAATCAGTCTAATGTGTTGTGATATATATATATCAGTGATCAGTCTAATGTGTTGTGATATATATATCAGTAATCAGTCTAATGTGTTGTGATATATATATATCAGTAATCAGTCTAATGTGTTGTGATATATATATCAGTGATCAGTCTAATGTGTTGTGATATATATATATATCAGTGATCAGTCTAATGTGTTGTGATATATATATCAGTAATCAGTCTAATGTGTTGTGATATATATATCAGTGATCAGTCTAATGTGTTGTGATATATATATCAGTGATCAGTCTAATGTGTTGTGATATATATATCAGTGATCAGTCTAATGTGTTGTGATATATATATCAGTGATCAGTCTAATGTGTTGTGATATATATATCAGTGATCAGTCTAATGTGTTGTGATATATATATATCAGTGATCAGTCTAATGTGTTTGTGATATATATATCAGTGATCAGTCTAATGTGTTGTGATATATATATCAGTCATCATTGTGATATATATATCAGTATCAGTCTAATGTGTTGTGATATATATATATCAGTGATCAGTCTAATGTGTTGTGATATATATATCAGTAATCAGTCTAATGTGTTGTGATATATATATCAGTAATCAGTCTAATGTGTTGTGATATATATATCAGTAATCAGTCTAATGTGTTGTGATATATATATCAGTGATCAGTCTAATGTGTTGTGATATATATATATATATATATATATATATATATCAATGTGTTGTGATATATATATATCAGTAATCAGTCTAATGTGTTGTGATATATATATCAGTGATCAGTCTAATGTGTTGTGATATATATATCAGTGATCAGTCTAATGTGTTGTGATATATATATCAGTAATCAGTCTAATGTGTTGTGATATATATATCAGTGATCAGTCTAATGTGTTGTGATATATATATCAGTGATCAGTCTAATGTGTTGTGATATATATATCAGTAATCAGTCTAATGTGTTGTGATATATATATCAGTAATCAGTCTAATGTGTTGTGATATATATATATCAGTGATCAGTCTAATGTGTTGTGATATATATATCAGTGATCAGTCTAATGTGTTGTGATATATATATCAGTAATCAGTCTAATGTGTTGTGATATATATATATCAGTAATCAGTCTAATGTGTTGTGATATATATATCAGTGATCAGTCTAATGTGTAGTGATATATATATCAGTAATCAGTCTAATGTGTTGTGATATATATATATCAGTATATCTAATGTGATCAGTCTAATGTGTTGTGATATATATATCAGTAATCAGTCTAATGTGTTGTGATATATATATCAGTAATCAGTCTAATGTGTTGTGATATATATATCAGTAATCAGTCTAATGTGTTGTGATATATATATCAGTAATCAGTCTAATGTGTTGTGATATATATATCAGTGATCAGTCTAATGTGTTGTGATATATATATCAGTAATCAGTCTAATGTGTTGTGATATATATATCAGTAATCAGTCTAATGTGTTGTGATATATATATCAGTAATCAGTCTAATGTGCTGTGATATATATATATCAGTGATCAGTCTAATGTGTTGTGATATATATATATCAGTGATCAGTCTAATGTGTTGTGATATATATATATCAGTGATCAGTCTAATGTGTTGTGATATATATATATATATCAGTAATCAGTCTAATGTGTTGTGATATATATATATCAGTAATCAGTCTAATGTGTTGTGATATATATATCAGTAATCAGTCTAATGTGTTGTGATATATATATCAGTGATCAGTCTAATGTGTTGTGATATATATATATCAGTGATCAGTCTAATGTGTTGTGATATATATATATATATCAGTAATCAGTCTAATGTGTTGTGATATATATATATATCAGTAATCAGTCTAATGTGTTGTGATATATATATATCAGTAATCAGTCTAATGTGTTGTGATATATATATCAGTGATCAGTCTAATGTGTTGTGATATATATATCAGTAATCAGTCTAATGTGTTATATATATCAGTAATCAGTCTAATGTGTTGTGATATATATATCAGTGATCAGTCTAATGTGTTGTGATATATATATCAGTAATCAGTCTAATGTGTTGTGATATATATATATCAGTGATCAGTCTAATGTGTTGTGATATATATATCAGTAATCAGTCTAATGTGTTGTGATATATATATCAGTAATCAGTCTAATGTGTTGTGATATATATATCAGTGATCAGTCTAATGTGTTGTGATATATATATATCAGTGATCAGTCTAATGTGTTGTGATATATATATCAGTAATCAGTCTAATGTGTTGTGATATATATATCAGTAATCAGTCTAATGTGTTGTGATATATATATCAGTGATCAGTCTAATGTGTTGTGATATATATATATCAGTAATCAGTCTAATGTGTTGTGATATATATATCAGTAATCAGTCTAATGTGTTGTGATATATATATCAGTAATCAGTCTAATGTGTTGTGATATATATATCAGTAATCAGTCTAATGTGTTGTGATATATATATCAGTGATCAGTCTAATGTGTTGTGATATATATATCAGTGATCAGTCTAATGTGTTGTGATATATATATCAGTAATCAGTCTAATGTGTTGTGATATATATATATCAGTAATCAGTCTAATGTGTTGTGATATATATATATATCAGTGATCAGTCTAATGTGTTGTGATATATATATCAGTAATCAGTCTAATGTGTTGTGATATATATATATATCAGTGATCAGTCTAATGTGTTATATATATCAGTAATCAGTCTAATGTGTTGTGATATATATATCAGTGATCAGTCTAATGTGTTGTGATATATATATCAGTAATCAGTCTAATGTGTTATATATATCAGTAATCAGTCTAATGTGTTGTGATATATATATCAGTGATCAGTCTAATGTGTTGTGATATATATATCAGTAATCAGTCTAATGTGTTGTGATATATATATCAGTGATCAGTCTAATGTGTTGTGATATATATATCAGTGATCAGTCTAATGTGTTGTGATATATATATCAGTGATCAGTCTAATGTGTTGTGATATATATATCAGTGATCAGTCTAATGTGTTGTGATATATATATATCAGTGATCAGTCTAATGTGCTGTGATATATATATCAGTAATCAGTCTAATGTGTTGTGATATATATATCAGTAATCAGTCTAATGTGTTGTGATATATATATCAGTGATCAGTCTAATGTGTTGTGATATATATATATCAGTAATCAGTCTAATGTGTTGTGATATATATATCAGTAATCAGTCTAATGTGTTGTGATATATATATCAGTAATCAGCCTAATGTGTTGTGATATATATATCAGTGATCAGTCTAATGTGTTGTGATATATATATCAGTTATCAGTCTAATGTGTTGTGATATATATATCAGTGATCAGTCTAATGTGTTGTGATATATATATCAGTGATCAGTCTAATGTGTTGTGATATATATATATATCAGTAATCAGTCTAATGTGTTGTGATATATATATATCAGTGATCAGTCTAATGTGTTGTGATATATATATCAGTAATCAGTCTAATGTGTTGTGATATATATATCAGTAATCAGTCTAATGTGTTGTGATATATATATCAGTGATCAGTCTAATGTGTTGTGATATATATATCAGTGATCAGTCTAATGTGTTGTGATATATATATCAGTAATCAGTCTAATGTGTTGTGATATATATATATCAGTAATCAGTCTAATGTGTTGTGATATATATATCAGTGATCAGTCTAATGTGTTGTGATATATATATATCAGTGATCAGTCTAATGTGTTGTGATATATATATATCAGTGATCAGTCTAATGTGCTGTGATATATATATCAGTAATCAGTCTAATGTGTTGTGATATATATATCAGTAATCAGTCTAATGTGTTGTGATATATATATCAGTGATCAGTCTAATGTGCTGTGATATATATATCAGTAATCAGTCTAATGTGTTGTGATATATATATCAGTAATCAGCCTAATGTGTTGTGATATATATATCAGTAATCAGTCTAATGTGTTGTGATATATATATCAGTGATCAGTCTAATGTGTTGTGATATATATATATCAGTGATCAGTCTAATGTGTTGTGATATATATATCAGTGATCAGTCTAATGTGTTGTGATATATATATCAGTGATCAGTCTAATGTGTTGTGATATATATATATCAGTAATCAGTCTAATGTGTTGTGATATATATATATCAGTGATCAGTCTAATGTGTTGTGATATATATATATCAGTAATCAGTCTAATGTGTTGTGATATATATATCAGTAATCAGTCTAATGTGTTGTGATATATATATATCAGTGATCAGTCTAATGTGTTGTGATATATATATCAGTAATCAGTCTAATGTGTTGTGATATATATATATATCAGTGATCAGTCTAATGTGTTATATATATCAGTAATCAGTCTAATGTGTTGTGATATATATATATCAGTGATCAGTCTAATGTGTTGTGATATATATATCAGTAATCAGTCTAATGTGTTGTGATATATATATATCAGTAATCAGTCTAATGTGTTGTGATATATATATCAGTGATCAGTCTAATGTGTTGTGATATATATATCAGTAATCAGTCTAATGTGTTGTGATATATATATCAGTGATCAGTCTAATGTGTTGTGATATATATATCAGTGATCAGTCTAATGTGTTGTGATATATATATCAGTAATCAGTCTAATGTGTTGTGATATATATATCAGTGATCAGTCTAATGTGTTGTGATATATATATATCAGTGATCAGTCTAATGTGCTGTGATATATATATCAGTAATCAGTCTAATGTGTTGTGATATATATATCAGTAATCAGTCTAATGTGTTGTGATATATATATCAGTGATCAGTCTAATGTGCTGTGATATATATATCAGTAATCAGTCTAATGTGTTGTGATATATATATCAGTAATCAGCCTAATGTGTTGTGATATATATATATCAGTAATCAGCCTAATGTGTTGTGATATATATATCAGTGATCAGTCTAATGTGTTGTGATATATATATCAGTGATCAGTCTTATGTGTTGTGATATATATATCAGTAATCAGCCTAATGTGTTGTGATATATATATCAGTAATCAGCCTAATGTGTTGTGATATATATATCAGTGATCAGTCTAATGTGTTGTGATATATATATCAGTGATCAGTCTAATGTGTTGTGATATATATATCAGTAATCAGTCTAATGTGTTGTGATATATATATCAGTAATCAGTCTAATGTGTTGTGATATATATATATCAGTGATCAGTCTAATGTGTTGTGATATATATATCAGTGATCAGTCTTATGTGTTGTGATATATATATCAGTGATCAGTCTAATGTGTTGTGATATATATATATCAGTAATCAGTCTAATGTGTTGTGATATATATATATATCAGTGATCAGTCTAATGTGTTGTGATATATATATCAGTAATCAGTCTAATGTGTTGTGATATATATATCAGTGATCAGTCTAATGTGTTGTGATATATATATATATCAGTGATCAGTCTAATGTGTTGTGATATATATATCAGTGATCAGTCTAATGTGTTGTGATATATATATCAGTGATCAGTCTAATGTGTTGTGATATATATATCAGTGATCAGTCTAATGTGTTGTGATATATATATCAGTGATCAGTCTAATGTGTTGTGATATATATATCAGTAATCAGCCTAATGTGTTGTGATAAGATATGTTTATAGATTAGGGGAAGTATAACAAAGTTTGATAGCCTTCAAAATTTAAATGACCTTGATAAGGAAAGCTTTTTTCAATGTAATCTGCATACTTGTTCATAATGATTTCCCAAAAAATTTAGATATAGAGGTTTCGAAATCCCACAACAACATTGGTAAAGTACGGTTTAATGTCGATTAGTAAAACCTTCCGGTTTTTTATGTGATTTTTGTTACGTCATATACATCAGAAGGGGAGACCAATTGCTTGTTAATCATATACATAACCACATCATTTCTGTATCTTAAAACCATCATATTAGTTTGTAATTCACCTCTCAGCAAAACTAACAGCACCTTCCAAATTCCTTTGCAGAAAAAGTTTCAAGTTTCCGACAGGATTGTCAGGAAGAGGAGAACCTGAGCAAGAACCTAAAGAGTCGAAGACAGCCAAATGCCAAGTGATTCAGATACAATAAAGTCATATACTATCAGCTGTTTTACCATGTACACATTGCTGCCCATCTCGGCTTCAGCTCACATTTGACTTTCATTTTTCCTGCTGATGAGATTGTCAACTCTTTTAAGGCAAGATCTGTTAGTCTCGCTTAGAAGTTGTGAAAGCTGCAGGAGCACCATTCCCTTAGAAATCAAAGTACTGAAGGAGTCAGTGACTACAGTGGCATGTAGTAATGTGCCCTTAATCAGCCATGTCTGTGATAAAGTTGTGAAGCTCTGCTGTAGTTGGCATGCATTTCATAAATCCGAAGACATTTTAGTTGTAGACAATAGAAGACAAATACTGTCTGGAAGATATCCTCAATGCCATCAAGCATTTGTGTTGTGATTCCTGGGTCGGAAATCAGGGAGAGATGTTGGTGAACTGTCTCTTTAGTTTTAACAGTTTTTGTGATTGTCTCTCGTGCTATTTCCGACTGTCATTTTACATTCAGTATCACGTGATCACACGACTGAAGGAGTGAACAGATGCTTTAGGTATAACTCACCCACCAAATATTATACCCTTCATTGTTACCTGGTTAGGTTTACCCTATAAAGCCCACACAGGGGAGAGACAAGACATTTATGTGATATTTATTTTCAATAATCTCTTTTGCTATATTATAATTATTGGATTAATGTATTATATATATACATGTATACAAATGTGTACATGGTTTATGTGTTATAGAACCACTGAGTGATAGCTGTGTGAATGGGACACTTATCCATTACCAGTATAAAGTGTAACAGATGACTTGCCTTGTAACTGTCGTTGGTATTTATAACACTGGTATTAGCGTGGTGATGGATGTATTCTACTCATTTCATTGGTACAAATAATGTGTTCTACTGTTGAAACACTAACATTTCTTTTGAGGGAATCAAGATTTTTTTTTGTTTTTTTTTTATTTAAACCCTGAAAGACAAGGTTGTTACTTATAGAAACACACAAGATAAATTTCACTGTTACTTGTATTAATTAGATCATGATCATATCTTGGCAAACAAAATGTTGTTTTCATCTGAGTTGTAGATCTGCCATAGTATTTCATCTGTATTAACAAAATAGTCATAAGCATAATCAAACATGTTCTAGTATTACCTGTATAGAGGTTATGTCACCAATTAGAACTGGGAACAGGATGGTAAGCAAAGAACAATACATAGTTGGATTATTTATTTTATTTTTGTTTTCATTATTTAAATGAGCTTTAGAGATTGTCCATGATTTCATGTGTATTGTTATATATTGGAGCTTTGCGATCTGACTGCTTTCACATTGAAAGCACTACATATTAATAAGTGCATATTTTTTACTCATTTTACCAAGGATGTCGCATGGTAAGTGTTCATTTTAATTGTCAAAACCAGGTCAATTTATAGTGGGCATCTCTTTATTATATCTCCGTTATTTAAGTTAACATTTTATACTACAAACCACCGGTAAACAACAGTAGGATTCTCATCTATAGCTCATCAACAAGCCGATCATCACACACAAGTAGGGCTGAAACGATTAGTGATTTTTGTAATCTATTATTCGGTCACATGTAATCGATTACTAATCGATTATAGTTTCCATGCTCTAATGAGATGTACAATGGTGCATACCAAGTACTTCACCTAAGAAGTAAGTTGTGTTTGATGTAAATATTACGGCTTCAACTGGAATCGGTCAATTTGTATGAAACATTTATGATTTACAATATGAAAGTATTACATTTATACCTGAATATAACAAAAATAAGTTCCTTATATAAAGAAGAGTCACAATAAAGACAACACATATTTAATGAAGAGAGAGTAATGGAGGCAGGTAGAGGAGCTTGCACACAAATATACTATAGTATTTCAATTATCTGATTAAAATGGTATACAGGATGAAAAGATGAACACTTTTGTATAAAGGAGAATTCTTTTGGGTGTAAATGTGAGCTTTGCTTTTTACCCGGGTCTTTCCTAGGAAGTTGAAAGCCTTGTGTTTCAGTAGTACATAGATGTACCAATGTGTTTAGCTGTGACCCAGAGTAATTGGCTGGTTTTGATTGATATCAATTACTGCTAGATCAGTCAATAATCTAATATTTTTTTTATACATTTCTCAAAGATGCACAAGAATCGTATTCCGTATTATTTTGTATTGAGGTGTAGTCAACAAATATTTAAAGTGAATAGTCGGGCAAAGAAAACCAGTCTAAATGCGTTCATTGGCCTTCCAAAAGTTCTCACATATTAATACGACGGTCAAGTTCTGCTTAGTTTCCCAGTTCTGACCATTAAAGTAAAGAAAAGTTGAAAGCATTGAAAACGAGGCTGTGTGGAAATGTAACCCCAGACATAGGGAGCCGGGAGGACGTTTAAAAATTCCCATACTTTAAATTAATTTCTTCGTACGCAGACAGATTTTGACGAGAGATTTTTATTTTTCCATTTTATAAGAAATTATACTGGATACATTCACACCATTTTCACCGACTTTAGCCATCCTTGCCCGACTGTTCACTTTAAGCATTTACACTCCCAGAGATTGTTTTAGAGATTATGCTGTGCCAGTCCAGACATTAGAAATCGTACAGTATGCTCAAAATGCAGTAGGTTTAGACATTATATCCAATTTATGTGATAAAATTTTGAGTTCAAAATTCTTTTTCAAAATTCAAATGTAGATTCAGGCACAATGTGAATATAGACAAATACTGAAGATACAAGTACCATATATAGGTACAGGTGATTTCTCTTAATCTGTATCCATATTGCTCATTCTAGTGTATTACTTATATATATGGTAGTACACGTGTACTCAAAAGTGCTCCTACTGTTTCTTGCCTGTGACGTTATTGGGTATTACATGATTAAAACAGAGACCAACCTTCATTACATAGGTAAGTCTCATAGGTTTAAATGTCATACATGATGTAATCTCTTTAATTATGCAAAACTAATTACACATGTTTATGGTTTATATATTATATGTATGTATACGATTGTCAAAGTTAGCGGGTAGGTATGATTACTCTAATATCATGTTTATGTGGCTGTTGGAAGTCACAGCGGCAAAAATTGTCCATGAAAAACATGATGGAAAATGCACAATGTTAGAATATGTGTGTCAAACAAAAATTGTCCTACTCATTAACTTTTTTTGTGGGAAACAAGAAATAATTCCAGAACAACTTACATTCATACTTGTACATTATCATATCATTTAATTTATTGTATTAGCACATGATTTCACCTTGAAGCCAGTCCTAAATCACCTTTACAGACTCCAAAACTTACTCACCGTATAATGTGTATATCAGTATGTGGTGTTTGTCGGTCACTTTATATAGAAACTATACCACTTACTATACATCAACATTTTACACTCTATTGTGAACACTTAGGATGTTATACATTATAAATAGTGCTCGCATCAGCTTGTACACTTCGCTGCATTATCTGCTTACCACCGTCAGAAATCAAAGTCCTCAAAGTCTCCTGCATGTGCAAAGACAGCAAATTGTTCATTAGTATTTTGAGGTACTGAGATGTTATTAATACAGACGTTGTTATGGTGATATCACCCATACTCCTCGTTCAAGTAGGAGACAAGTGTTATGTATAACAGGTAGGCGCACACCTCTGATGGTCCATGCATGTTTCCTGTGTATCACCCTTACACATGTCAGATCATGTCTAGCTATTCTGGTGTTTATATTACTGATTTCCACCAAACAAAATTAACTGCAATGGGAAAAAGAAAATAAATCATTTTACATAATATTATGTCTAGTTTTGTTGTACTTAACTAGGTCTTATGTATCTGTAGAAACCTGTTACACTTTATTAACTAGGTCTTATGTATCTGTAGAAACCTGTTACACTTTACTAACTAGGTCTTATGTATCTGTAGAAACCTGTTACACTTTACTAACTAGGTCTTATGTATCTGTAGAGACCTGTTACACTTTACTAACTAGGTCTTATGTATCTGTAGAGACCTGTTACACTCTATTAACTAGGTCTTATGTATCTGTAGAAACCACAGGAACGTGACACGAAAACTTTTAACCAATAGTATACATATATATAGTATAGTACTATAATATATATATGTATACTATTGGTTAAAAATTTTCGTGCCACGTCCCTGTGGTAGAAACCTGTTATATTTTATTAACTAGTTGAACGTCTGATATGCTGCTAGGATTCCAGGGAATCAGCTGTCGTTGGCTAAAATTCAAAACAGTGATCGGAAGCTGCTGTAAACTAACAGTCTTGCTTGCGATTTAATTTCATGTATTTTACAGCCAATTGGAAATTACTGAAATTTATTGCTGCAAAAATATTTTGAACAATGTGCAGTACGTTCATAAAACTCAACTCTATTGAACAACAACATGCCTATTGAATAATGTGCAGTACGATCATACGACTCTATTGAACAATATGCAGTAAATCAAATGCCTATTGAACAATGTGTAGTACGATGATACAGCTCTATTGAACAATGAAGTACAATGACTATAGAACAATGTGCAGTACGATCACACAACTCTATAGAACAATGTGCAGTATGATCACACAACTCTATAGAACAATGTGCAGTACGATCACACAACTCTATAGAACAATGTGCGGTACGATCACACAACTCTATAGAACAATGTGCGGTACGATCACAACTCTATAGAACAATGTGCAGTACGATCACACAACTCTAGAACAATGTGCAGTACGATCACACAACTCTATAGAACAATGTGCAGTATGATCACACAACTCTATAGAACAATGTGCAGTACGATCACACAACTCTATAGAACAATGTGCGGTACGATCACACAACTCTATAGAACAATGTGCGGTACGATCACAACTCTATAGAACAATGCAGTACGATGTGAACAGTGCAGTACGATCACACAACTCTATAGAACAATGTGCAGTACGATCACACAACTCTATAGAACAATGTGCAGTACGATCACACAACTCTATAGAACAATGTGCAGTACGATCACACAACTCTATAGAACAATGCAGTATGATCATATGACTATTGATATTTTTGTACGATCATACGACTCCATTTCATAATTTGCAGTAGGATCATACAACAAAGTACAGTGCGATCATACGACTAAATCGGTGGTTAGACATGAAAACACAAAATTAAATTGCTGCAAAGATCGGTTGATTTACTCGAATTATCTGATCAGAGATATATGTAGTACGATGATGCAACTCTTGAACAATGTAGTACGATCATACGACTATTGAACAATGTGTAGTACGATCATACGACTATTGAACAATGTGTAGTACGATCATACGACTATTGAACAATGCAGTACGATCATACGACTATTGAACAATATGTAGTACGATCATACGACTATTAAACAATGTGTAGTACGATCATACGACTATTAAACAATGTGTAGTACGATCATACGACTATTGAACAATGTGTAGTACGATCATACGACTATTGAACAATGTGTAGTACGATCATACGACTATTGAACAATGTGTAGTACGATCATACGACTATTGAACAATGTGTAGTATGATCATACGACTATTGAACAAAGTGTAGTACGATCATACGACTATTGAACAATGTGCAGTACGATCATACGACTCTAAATCGGTTGTTAGACATGAAAACACTATATTAAATGTTTAGGGTTACCTGACCGACCCTAATTTTCCCCCCCACTTTTCTACGCAAAAAAAATATATTAAATGCTAAGATTTCGATCTTTGACTCCGGTTCAGGCCATTATTTTAGAGTGAAAGACACTATATATATATATATATATATATATATAAAAAAGCCTAATGTTTTTGCCAATGTAACCCTAAACAGACATATGGTTTTTTTGGCCTTACCAAACAAATAAAGACTAAGACAAATAGATAGGAAGAAAAACAACAACATGTTTTATTATGTCTGAATCAAACTATTCGCATGCATTTGTAAGAAATTGAAAGAAATCCCAAATTTCCATTTCCCATTTACAGTGAGTCCACAGTATGAATTACTAGTCCATGTACAATGTATAACATACACTATAAAACATAATTCCTCTGTTCAATTAGGAACACTTAAAAACTTCTACTAACACACACTGCATCCATAAAAACTATCAGGATTCTAACACTCAATATGAGTGGGATCCTAATGTAAATCATCATTAACAAATACATTGTATACCTAAACAGTATATTGCATTCCTCTTTTAGTAATAAATGTAAGATTACACAGTTAAAGTTGTAAAATATTAAATTCCTTCAAAAAAACATCAAAGTAATGCTATAAAGACTACAGTACAGACTAGTGAATTAAAAGTTCATAAATCAGATCTAATGTCAGTTAAGAAATCTATCTTCAATTATTATAAAGAAAATGTACAATACTTCAAAAACTGAATATATTCATTTAGCAAAGTTAAAAATTTGTGATTTGGCAATGACCCTTAACAAGAAGCCTTTATAATGATATTCCGTATCTGCATATTACAGACTTATCTGCCCTTGCAGGAAGATATTGATTGTGACTTCATGTGTTTGCGAGAGTAATGTCATACATTTCAGAGAAAACAATGTGAATTTCGTTTACAAAATAATGACATCACAATCAATACCTACAGTGCATACATTACACAGAAAAATGTCAATGGAATTAGTGATATTCCAAAACGAACTTAAATCTCAACTTACAACTGAATTGTGTGATAAGCACTATACCCTGCCTGTCTTTTTTTTCTCTCCAAAAAAACCCATTTCAAATTGATAATTTCAGAAATGTCTAAAGTAATTCACAGCCATTCAAAAGTTCTTTGACTGACACACAATTGCAACACTCTTGATTTTTCTTTTAATATCTCGTGTATTTTTTCTATAATAAGCATCTCATCTGACAGTTCTATGTTATTATTTGATTTGTCCAATAGTTTTGTAAACAATATTTACCAGAAAAGAACAGCTCATGTGCAAGAACTTTTGAAGGACAACCTGACTTGATTCATACCAGTAACGTAAGGCTTCAAGCATTATAGGTCTAAATAAGTGCATGTCACATATCTATGCTTACAGTGTATAAACTGTTTTGCAATACACATTTGTTAACACATTGGGAAACTGCCCAATATATAATTGTGTGATAATACTTAATCATATTATATCATTCATCGCTATTTTTTCATAATGAACTGTTCCAGTCTCAGAATCAGGAGAGTTCACATGGGACTTGAGGGGTAATAAATATGATTGTATAAAGTCAAATATGAACAGGCAACAGAGATCAAACACTCGTTTCAACTTAATATAAATGATTTACCAAAGATTGCAGAGATCAAGCACTTCCTTCATCTTAATTCATAATTTACAGGGAAGGTATAAAGTTCAATATGAACAGGCAACAGAGATTAAGCACTTGCTTCATCTTAATTCATGATTTACAGGGAAGGTATAAAGTTCAATATGAACAGGCAACAGAGATCAAGCACTCGCCTCATCTTGATAAGTGAGTTATAAAGTTTCATAAAATATATGTAATAGTTAAACAGATATATCAAGGCAGCTTGTAATGGATACAGAATAGCACTATAAAATATTACATTGTTTCAGAAAAATATTCTATAATAAAATCAAAGCCTATACCGAGGTAATAACAATAATATACAAAAGAAATGAGTTAATCTTGTTGATATGTGATGTACACTCTCTACATATATTATAATATAATTATTGCAGATCTTAAAGGTCCTGCACCATCCACCAATGTCACTGTCTGATGAGAAGCAAGAAACATTAACATATCTCTTTACATCACCTGAAATAGTAGGGAAAAAAATCATAAAATCATAATAATGTTAATTTCAATGTATGAAAACAAGATCTCTAGTTCAAGACAATATTAGATGAAGTTCTATTTTCCATATTAAGACTTTATAGACACTTCAAATCTATAAATAATGTGCATGTTCAGGCCAAGTTTGAATCTAGGGAACTGTAACTTAATAATACCTTCAGACTTTGTAACTTACCGCTGCTTTCAAAGCCTGATCAAGGTCAGCTAAAAGGTCAGCCTCGTCCTCAATGCCGACAGAGAGTCGAATAAGATTGTCGGAGATGCCTAGCTGGTCCCGTTCCTCAATCGGTACAGAGGCATGGGTCATCACAGATCTGAGGATATAATGATAGAACCTCAATCACAATAAATGTCAATCCTATCAACAGTGATTTTCTTACTCAATAATTTCAGGGGCCTGTACCTTTTCAATTGAGAACACACTACATTTCATCTTTCTTTGAAACATGTATATTTTTTGAGAGTTTTTCTTTCTTTGGGAAGATACTGAAGAAAATTCAGAAAATAAAGCAAAATTTCTCTAGGGGAACAGGCCTATGTTCAGCCCCAAATGTACATAAAAAAATCACTGCAATACATAAACTATTGTAATAGAGAGAAGAGAAAATTTAATATTGTAGCCAGACTGGGATTCGAACCCGGCACCTCCGAACACTAGCCAAATGCTCTTCTGCTGATCTACCTGGTCAGTGATGATCGACCAAGTCCAATCCAACCACACTATTACACAACATGTTTTAATACTTTAAAGTCATTGACAGATACTTACTTTCATGAATTTTGTGAGGCAAGTAAATTTGCAAAAGTTTCTTTTGTTTCTTTATGGTGGCACAGTAATCAAGGTCTATGATTGATTTTGCACTGAGATTATTATTAAATTAATAGATTGTGCCAAAAATATATCTTTACCAGTATATATTAGTTTTTTTCTTCTTCTTTATTTATCCTTTTTATTTTACTTTTCTTCACACTCCTCCCCCTCACCCCATCCTCAATCAATCTCTTTTCAATACCTTTATCATATTTGTCTCATTTCAAAACCAACAACATTATTTTTGCATGAAATCCGTTAAGATCATTATCTACAATTTTTCAAAATGTACACATACAGCACAGTAGTATAGTATCTTGTTTGCATTTCACTTTGGTATTACAGAAATTGTATACATATAGGTTCCATTCATATAAAAGAACGATGAAATATTTCTCATTTAAGGTATAATTAAATTCAATTTTTCTAAGTTACTTCAACAATATAACACTCTTTTTTGGACTTTATGTAAAAAAATTCACACTGCAGAGCCGTGCCATTTACTTCCCTCAAAATAATCATCAAGCTACTGTAATCAAGGTCAAGCTGTGTTTCACACTCGTTTAATCTACCAAACTCACCAGTAAGATCCTTTTCCCTCAAAACAAGTTACACAGATTATTATACCACACAAAGTAATATCAGGTTTTTGACACAACAACCATGTCATAAACTGTACCCTTTCGAACAGTTTTGACGTAAATCGGCGATCACAACAGAGCATGACGTCACCTGATTATTGATGACATTGACAATGATTACGTGGCACTGAGAAATAAGTAGTTCGGGCAAAGTTCACCGTGTCAGCCAATCAGAAATGCGTACAGAGTTTATACCATGTGTGGTATAAACAAACTGTTAATCAACAGCTGCATCGTTTATTTGATACCCTGAGAGATGAATAACACCGCCTATTGTGGTAGAAATGTCTATAAATACTTACGGAAGTTCTGCTAAACTTTCAAATCCTCCTAAACTTTCTGCGAGAGTGAAAACCTGTAAATTTGAGAAGGTATTACTATAGAGTAATAATAAATACAAGTTGGCTCAACATCTGCTCAGCAATCATGTCATATCAATTCAACTTTACCCAAATCATCCAGGATTTCAGGATATAAAATGAAGTGATGACGAAATAACAAGAAAATGTAGAAAAAAAGTGAATGTAAAGCACAGTGTCCTTTCATCTTGCACGACATTTTTTTTTCAAACTGAGCTTTTTTCATGTGCGTGTGCACCTCAGTAGTTTTCATGGTTGCTGCCGATACCTTTAAATTTTTCAGAAAAGTAGAAGCCTGATCCAGCCCCCCTTTGATGTAAAATGAGACCATTCCGCTGAAACCTCTCATCTGTCTCTTGGCCAGTTCATGTTGTGGATGAGATGGTAGCCCTGGAAACATAGATTCAGATGAAGCTATATCAGTGGACATCAAAGAGGATTACTGGTAAATAAGCACAGCGACACATTTATTGGTATTTACATGTTTTCTTAATCATAATTAAGGTAGGCGAGGACGTAAAAGTTGATTTGAGGCGTTTTTTTACCTCATTATTCCATTTAATTGTCACCACCAATTTCAACCAAATTTCCTTAAAATCTACTGAGATGTTGCATTTCAAGTACCATGTAGGTCTTCATATATCATACAGACTATTGCCAGTAGATATATTGTGTTTTGTTCCTTCATATTTTCTGTTATTATACATGCTGGACAAATCTTACCAGATCTACATGTACTACAAAATGGTTTCTAAACAGTTTTGTGATAAAATGAGTCACTACTGCATGTTAGTAACATGGAAATGTTGGAAAAGTTTTTCTTTTCACTGTCAATGCGGGATTACTTCGAAAGGCAACAGTGTATTACTACCCAGACAAATGGAGGAAGTTCCTTTGATCACTACAAGCACAAATTGAATGGGATAAGAGTACCAGCGTGGGGATTGATCAAGTCCAACATCATAAGCCCTGTCCCACAAAAACAGCTCTGACAGTTGAGATCACTAAGATGTGATGCGGTTGTGAAATTACTTTTATTGAAAGTTAAAAAAGCTGATTAACTAAGAAAAGACATGGTGAATAAATGTAAATATCATTTGGAATTTACCAAAAACAATTTCCAGAATTTTAAAAGTTTATATATTTCTGTCGTAGAAATTTGTAGGTCATTCAATATATGGTAAAGTTGCCTAACGAGGAGCATGCACCATGCACAATGGCGGCCAAGTGAGCCATGCCGGAGATGTGAGACATTAAAACTTGCTTACAAACCTACTTAAGACATGAAGGTGGGTAAATTATTTATCCGTTTATGTTAGAAATGTTGGAGGTTGCTACATTTAATTGTAAATTTACTTGACATACATGACATTGTATCATTTGTATCATGTACTGTTGGATGTTTTGCACTAAAGACTACGGTCAAATTCAACAGGACGGAATCGTTTTGATTTACGGGCAGATCCGTAAACTATGCGCGAGATAACTGACATAGATGGAGGAAATAGGCGTGCTTATAAATATGTGTCAACCAATAAAAACAAGCGCTGCACTCCCAGAATAAATAATTTGCTTCATAACTAGCACTTTTGTGTGTAGAGGAATTGGTAACTAGGCCATCCACATATAGAGGAAGTAATGTAGCCGTTCTTTTCTAAGTAATCTCGCATCGACAGTAACTTAACACATAAGTCTAAAACTTATACACATGTTTCTTATTTGGTGATGCACACTACTGTGCGTCAATACCATGAAAAAGCTATGAAATACACATGAAAAAGCCATGAAATTTCATAAATACCATGAATCTGGCCATGAAATTTTGTTATTTTTTTCCCATGTGTACTCCTGAATTGTTTTAAATGCCATGAAAAATCAATATCATGGCCATGAATTAATTGAATATCCCATGACTATTGACAGTGGTTCTATTAATAATCAATGAAATTACCATTGAAAGAAATCAGTCAAAGTTAATGGCCATGAATTTCTGTAATGATCACTTTTTCATGTGAGATTCATGGCCATTGATTTGTCAGTGATGACAATGAATTTTAGATTTGATGAAAGGTAGTATTTCATGGCCATTGATTTAATAATGATGCCCATGAATTATTAGAAGAGCTAAAGTGGAAAGTATTCCATGGCCATGTTTTTTTTAGGTTGATAATGAAAATAAAATAACTGATAATTCACGGCCATGAAAATTTACAATTATGAAAATTAAACCTTAATTAGGAATTAGCTAATTAAGATACTCACTAGTAATTTCATATCCTTGCCTTAATTAAGATGAGTTTTGTTTGTCAAAAGTCAATAATTAAAGTCAAATGACTCCCTTTTTTCTAAAACTTTAGACACATGACTTCTGTTTTCTATTATTTGAGTCATTTGACTTCTATATTTTAATACTTGAGTCACATGACTTGAATATTCCCTCCTAAACAGAGGAAATCCAAAATGGCTGCTGTGTCTGTTTTCATGCTCACTAATCTGTTATACACTCTGCAGACAAGCGCTGAATTTAATCCCGAGTTCCTAAAGGTACAGTAAAATTTTTTTAGATAAGATGTGATTCCTTACAATTAATGAAATTGCATACACTGGGCAGCATTGCCAAATTCTCACAATCAACTACATGACAGTGTACAAATTTTTTTTGCCATGTGCCTGCATGTTGAATGCTTTATATGTTTTGTTAATACTAATTTAACTTTCAAACTGAAGATTGTTTTTTTCATTGCATTTCTTTATTTTAAAATACATTAAAACAGAGAGTTTTTGATAACAGATTTAGGAAAACTGATCATATCATGCAGAATATAATATTTGTACTTTAATTCCTTTATCATAAATTCATAGCCATGAATGATAAGTATGCATTCTAATGTCAATTTCATGAAAATCAAAACTATGTGATTGTATTGGTTCCATGGCCGTGAAAATGGTTAAATCAAATCAGACAAGCAATTCTCATGGGTTGAAAATTCATGGCCATGGATTATGTTCCTTTTAAGGGGAATTTCATGGCCATGATGCAAGAATAGTTCTGATTCACTGGATAATCATGGGTATGAAAATCCCCATGAAATTATTCCCAGGTTTCATGGCCATGAAATTGAATGATAACATAATTCAATTTCATGGTCAAAATTTAACATGCATTCATGGGATTTTCATGCTTCTTTATTCAAATTCATGGCCATGAATAATGATCCTTTTAAGGGTTTTTTCATGAAAAAGTTTCATGGAATTTTCATGCATTATTTTCATGGGTAACTGTTCATGGCAAATTCATGTGCTGGCATGCAGTAGTGGCATTTTAAATCCTTTGGATAAGAAGGCTATACAAACTGTAAAAACATCTCTCAGGAAATATAGACACTGTGTGAGAAGACTATTTAGTCTGTAACTGTAACACGTCTAGCAATTATAAATGACAGTGCCATAAAATTCCTACAAACTATTACAAGATTATTTTATGAGACATCGCCTACACTGGTATATATACCTGGATGTATAACTCTCTCCACACATTGGTGTGACTCGAGGAATTTAGCTACAGCCAAGCCATTCCTCATGTGTTCCTTCATCCTGACATGCAGTGTCTTCAGACCTCGATTTACCAAGAAACAGTCAAATGGGGATGGGATTGGTCCAAATGCTACAAAATAACATGAAATAGTAATATATTAACATACACATATATGTTGTAGTTAGAGTGCTATCCCTACATGGTCTGGAGTAGTATATATATGACCTTGAGCCAAGACTACACAATCAATTACAAACTAAAGCTGTGTAGTTTTTCTGTATAAGCATGTCTTTTTTTCATTTTTTCTTGATTAAAGAATACAAGTGTAGGCCCATAACTTTGGCAAGTGCCCACTAAATCTAATGTATACATGTATGTATGTATGTATGCATGTTAGGACATTGGGAGATAAACTGTTAGTTACCATAAACGAAAACAAGAGGCCCATTGGCCTTAACGGTCATCTGAGTTCGTTTAGAATGAAACAAAGACATACAACCACTAATAAACTGGCCTTTGGCCTATTTGGCCCCTTTCGCCACTGCCCCTCTGGCCCCTGGGAGTCAGTTAGCACCAATATTGAAAATATAGTTAAATTTGAAAAAAAAAAAAAAAATTAAAAATAAGCAAATAGCATTCAAGGCCCCTGAGGGTCAGTCATCATGTTAATAGGATTCAATGTCAATCTCATTGGGATGATTCTGACAACATTTGCCTAATTTCCTATAATAAATGACCAAATAATGCTCCAAAATGTGTTTTCACTATATAAACTATAGTAAACTTAACCCCCTCCCCAGGTGGAAACTAGACCCCAGGGTCGTATAATTCACTATTTTTGTAGAGGGCCTTGAGACCTTTCTATCTCTGAAGAGTATTTGATTCTACCACATCTGTGAGTGGAGAAGAAGATTTTTGAAATTTTAGTCAATTTTACCCCTTTTGGCCCCTCCCACAGCCCCCTGGGGGCATATAATTCACCATTTTGATTGGACTTATGCCTTAGAAGTTTTGTTCAAATTTTCATCAAAATTGCTTCCGTGGTTTTGGAGAATAAGTCGAAATGTAAATTGTTTACGAACACATGACGTGCGACGTACAACTATGGACAAAAGGCGATTAGAATAGGTCACTTGAGATTTCGTCTCAGGTGACCTAAAAATGGAAGGTCTGCAAAAGCAAAAGGCACAACTAGGGCACTTGTCTGATATATTCAGAATGTTTTAGGGATTTGTGTTATACAGTTTTGGAGTTATGGTGCAGAAACAAAATGAAACAGTTATTTGGTATTTTTGTTTAAGTTTCCATGATTACGTTAAATGATTACAGTATTACATGTGTGGAACACCAGGACATGTGAATCTCAAGATAAAATGATTACAGTAATACATCTGTGGAACACAAGGACATATGAATCTCAAGATAAAATAATTACAGTATTACATATGTGGATCACCAGGTCATGTGAATCTCAAGATAAAATGATTACAGTATTACATATGTGGATCACCAGGACATGTGAATCTCAAGATAAAATGATTACAGTATTACATCTGTGGATCACCAGGACATGTGAATCTCAAGATAAAATAATTACAGTATAACATGTGTGGATCACCAGAACATGTGAATCTCAAGATAAAATAATTACAGTATTACATCTGTGGATCACCAGAACATGTGAATCTCAAGATAAAATGATTACAGTAATACATATGTGGAACACCAGGACATGTGAATCTCAAGATAAAATAATTACAGTATAACATGTGTGGATCACCAGAACATGTGAATCTCAAGATAAAATAATTACAGTATTACATCTGTGGATCACCAGAACATGTGAATCTCAAGATAAAATGATTACAGTAATACATATGTGGAACACCAGGACATGTGAATCTCAAGATAAAATAATTACAGTATTACATCTGTGGATCACCAGGACATGTGAATCTCAAAGATAAAATAATTACAGTATTACATCTGTGGAACACCAGGACACGTGAATCTCAAGATAAAATGATTACAGTATTACATCTGTGGAACACCAGGACACGTGAATCTCAAGATAAAATAATTACAGTATTACATCTGTGGAACACCAGGACATGTGAATCTCAAGATAAAATAATTACAGTATTACATCTGTGGATCACCAGGACATGTGAATCTCAAGATAAAATAATTACAGTATTACATCTGTGGAACACCAGGACATGTGAATCTCAAGATAAAATATTTACAGTATTACATCTGTGGATCACCAGGACATGTGAATCTCAAGATAAAATGATTACAGTAATACATCTGTGGAACACCAGGACATGTGAATCTCAAGATAAAATGATTACAGTAATACATCTGTGGAACACCAGGACATGTGAATCTCAAGATAAAAATATTACAGTATTACATCTGTGGAACACCAGGACATGTGAATCTCAAGATAAAATAATTACAGTATTACATCTGTGGATCACCAGGACATGTGAATCTCAAGATAAAATGATTACAGTAATACATCTGTGGAACACCAGGACATGTGAATCTCAAGATAAAATGATTACAGTAATACATCTGTGGAACACCAGGACATGTGAATCTCAAGATAAAATAATTACAGTATTACATCTGTGGATCACCAGGACATGTGAATCTCAAGATAAAATAATTACAGTATTACATCTGTGGATCACCAGGACATGTGAATCTCAAGATAAAATGATTACAGTAATACATGTGTGGAACACCAGGTCATGTGAATCTCAAGATAAAATAATTACAGTATTACATCTGTGGATCACCAGGTCATGTGAATCTCAAGATAAAATGATTACAGTAATACATCTGTGGAACACCAGGACATGTGAATCTCAAGATAAAATGATTACAGTAATACATCTGTGGAACACCAGGACATGTGAATCTCAAGATAAAATAATTACAGTATTACATCTGTGGAACACCAGGACATGTGAATCTCAAGATAAAATAATTACAGTAATACATGTGTGGAACACCAGGACATGTGAATCTCAAGATAAAATAATTACAGTATTACATCTGTGGATCACCAGGACATGTGAATCTCAAGATAAAATGATTACAGTAATACATCTGTGGAACACCAGGACATGTGAATCTCAAGATAAAATGATTACAGTAATACATCTGTGGAACACCAGGACATGTGAATCTCAAGATAAAATAATTACAGTATTACATGTGTGGATCACCAGGACATGTGAATCTCAAGATAAAATAATTACAGTATTACATCTGTGGATCACCAGGACATGTGAATCTCAAGATAAAATGATTACAGTAATACATCTGTGGAACACCAGGACATGTGAATCTCAAGATAAAATAATTACAGTATTACATCTGTGGATCACCAGGACATGTGAATCTCAAGATAAAATAATTACAGTATTACATCTGTGGATCACCAGGACATGTGAATCTCAAGATAAAATAATTACAGTATTACATCTGTGGATCACCAGGACATGTGAATCTCAAGATAAAATGATTACAGTAATACATGTGTGGAACACCAGGTCATGTGAATCTCAAGATAAAATAATTACAGTATTACATCTGTGGATCACCAGGTCATGTGAATCTCAAGATAAAATGATTACAGTAATACATGTGTGGATCACCAGGACATGTGAATCTCAAGATAAAATGATTACAGTAATACATCTGTGGAACACCAGGACATGTGAATGTCAAGATAAAATGATTACAGTAATACATGTGTGGATCACCAGGTCATGTGAATCTCAAAATAAAATGATTACAGTAATACATCTGTGGATCACCAGGACATACGAATGACAATTAAGGAAAATTTCATGTTATACAGTAATAAACTTCATGAATACATTTAGATTTCAAATGTTGTTACCGTTTTGAAGGAAGCGAAGTTCTTGACTGTGTTTGTCACTGTTAGTGGCCAGAGCACCCATCACAGAATCAGAGTGACCTGAGAGTTAAATAAACAAAATTAACTATTCCATTTCATTGTACATATATCTAAATTGCATCATGGAACTAATACCAATAGGTTGTATACATCATTATCAATTCTGTAGATCAAAAAGTCATCTCAAATTACTGTACAGAGTATGATTATATAGTGTAGATCAAAGAAGATATTTCTAAATTTATTATTGTATATTGTGAATTCTTAAACCTAATGGCACTTACTGTGTTGAAATCCAATCTCATAACCAGAAAAGAACCACCAAACTAATTTGATTAAAAGTGCTAAGGCCTTTTAAGCCTAACAATTCACTTTATGTAAATATGACTTGCCATTCATATACTTGGTCAAGGAATGCATAACAATATCTGCTCCCAGACTCAAAGGCCTCTGTAAAACAAGACAAGATTCCTGTATGCTGTACTTACTGTTACAGTTTAAAACTAAATTACATTGTTTGCATCATTTGTTTGATCATCTACCAGTATATTTATATACTAATAACAGCCAAGTTATCGAGGTGTCTGAATGTAATTATTGATTAAAGCCTTTAATTATCAAGATTTTATTTGTTCTTAATAAGAAAGCCATTTCAAAGACAGAAATGTCGGTAAGCCAGGATTTCCCCTGCCTCCATTATTACAAGAGGCCCAGAGGGCCTGTATCGCTCACCTGGTTTGTAATGCCAAGTAATATTCTGGATACAGGTTCATTGTTTATTTTCTGAAGAAATTTGAATATTTACCTCTAATTCCCCTATTGGGCCCCACCATTCCTGCCCCCTGGGGGTCAGAGCCAAAATTTATACAAGCTCTATTCCCCTTCCCCCAAGGATGTTTGTGGCCAAATTTGGTTATAATCCATGCAGAACTCTATGACTAGTAGCGATTTATAGGATTTACCTTTATTTCCCCTATTGGGCCCCGCCCCTCCTGCCCCCAAGGGGTCAGAGCCAAAATTTATACAAGTTCTGTTCCCCTTCTCCCAAGGATGTTTGTGGCCAAATTTGGTCACAATCCATGCAGAACTCTAGGACAAGTAGCGATTTATAGGATTTACCTTTATTTCCCCTATTGGGCCCCGCCCCTTCTGCCCCTGGGGGTTCAGAGCCAAAATTTATACAAGTTCTGTTCCCCTTCCTCAAAGAATGTTTGTGGCTAAATTTGGTTACAATCCATGCAGAATTCTATGACTAGTAGCGATTTATAGGATTTACCTTTATTTCCCCTATTGGGCCCCGCCCCTCCTGCCCCCGGGGGGTCAGAGCCAAAATTTATACAAGTTCCGTTCCCCTTCTCCAAAAGATGTTTGTGGCCAAATTTGGTCACAATCCATGCAGAACTCTAGGACAAGTAGCAATTTATAGGATTTACCTTTATTTCCCATATTGGGCCCCGCCCCTCCTGCCCCCGGGGGGTCAGAGTCAAAATTTATACAGATTCTGTTCCCCTTCCCCAAAGAATGTTTGTGGTCAAATTTGGTTACAATCCATGCAGAACTCTATGACTAGTAGTGATTTATAGGATTTACCTTTATTTCCCCTATTGAGCTCCGCCCCTCCTGCCCCCAGGGGCTCAGAGCTAAAATTTATACAAGTTCTGTTCACCTTCTCCTAAGGATGTTTGTGGCCAAATTTGGTCACAATCCATGCAGAACTCTAGGACAAGTAGTGATTTATAGGATTTACCTTTATTTCCCCTATTGGGCCCCGCCCCTCCTGCTCCCGGGGGCTCAGAGCCAAAATTTATACAAGTTCTGTTTCCCTTCCCCAAGGATGCTTGTGGCCAAATTTGGTTACAATCCATGCAGAACTCTATGACTAGTAGCGATTTATAGGATTTACCTTTATTTCCCCTATTGGGCCCCGCCCCTCCTGCCCCCGGGGGGTCAGAGCCAAATTTTATACAAGTTCTGTTCCCCTTCCCCAAAGAATGTTTGTGGCCAAATTTGGTTACAATCCATGAAGAACTCTATGACTAGTAGCGATTTATAGGATTTACCTTTATTTCCTATATTGGGCCCCGCCCCTCCTGCCCCCAGGGGGTCAGAGCCAAAATTTATACAAGTTCTGTTCCCCTTCTCCTAAGGATGTTTGTGGCCAAATTTGGTCACAATCCATGCAGAACTCTAGGACAAGTAGCGATTTATAGGATTAACCTTTATTTCCCCTATTGGGCCCCGCCCCTCCTGCCCCCGGGGGCTCAGAGCCAAAATTTATACAAGTTCTGTTCCCCTTCCCCCAAGGATGCTTGTGGCCAAATTTGGTTACAATCCATGCAGAACTCTATGACTAGTAGCGATTTATAGGATTTACCTTTATTTCCCCTATTGGGCCCCGCCCCTCCTGCCCCCAGGGGCTCAGAGCCAAAATTTATACAAGTTCTGTTCCCCTTCCCCCAAGGATGTTTGTGGCCAAATTTGGTCACAATCCATGCAGAACTCTATGACTAGTAGCGATTTAAAGGAAATGTTGACGGACAGACAGACGGACGGACGGACGGACGGACGGACGGACGACGGACGCCGCGCCATGGCATAAGCTCACCGGCCCTTCGGGCCAGGTGAGCTAAAAACAAAATGAAATGCATGTAGGTCATAATAGATCCTACAAGATAGGTGGGGGTAGACAGGGGTAACACTTAATGCCCCTCAATTTCATAGGGGTACACATTGGGTACACACAAGAACAATCAAATATGCTAACAAAGCAGTAAATTGGTTTGTCTTATCATCGACCACACACACCTGAAAGAACGATGACATAAAGGTGTTGTCGACCACAACGAAGATGTCTTGGTTGGTGGCTCTGACCACATTGACCACAGCTTCTATGTCCACCAGTTGCATAGTGGGGTTAGTAGGGGTCTCCATCCAGACCATCTGTAACATAGAGGTCAAATCCATATACCATAGGGATTTGACAAGTATTAAAGGTCAAATCTGTATATCATAGAGGTCAAATAAGTTATCAGAGGTCATTTCTGTATATTGTAGAGGTCAAACAAGTTCATCAGAGATCATCTCTTTATATCATAGAGGTCAGAAAAAGTTATTAGAGGTCGTCTCCGGTCGCAAAGGTCAAACAGGTATCAAAGGTCAGATCTGTTTATCATTGAGGTCAAACAAGTTATCAGAGGTCAAATCTGTTTATCATAGAGGTCATTCAATAGTTTTCAATAGCACATGCAATCATATAAGACATCATGATGTGTAAAAAACAATTTAAAGCATGTTTGCCTAGTTGCCATTTACTGCATGTGATCATATTAAATGCCTTATGGAAACAATTCAACACTAAATTATTTGACTCACCTTAGTGTTGGGTTTGATAGCTGTAGCTACATTCTTTGGTACTGTACAATCAACAAACGTTGTTTCTATCCCCATTCTGGAGGCCACTTTCTTAAAATATCTGTTTGTTCCTGTAGAAAGTATATCAGTGTAGTATAGAACTGTTAACAGTCACACCTCTACTACAGGAACAAGGTGGACAATATGTTCAAAAAAATATTGATAATTCTAACAAGGCAAAAATAACAGAGAGGGGAAGTGAACTTGTGTTCATAGGAATGATTTTAAACTACAGCGTACATGTATGTAATTAAAACCATTCACTCAAAACTTTTCCATTAATTTTTTTTCATTAAAAATGGTTAAACAATTAAATTAACTACAATTGCAAACTAGATAAGACTACAAGTATAAACATATAATGGAACCTATACTAGCCACAAATTGAATCTTTACAGTTGAGCCACCTAATACTAACTAAATCTATACTTTTTTTTGACGTAATAATTGACTACCAATACTTACCACCGTAGAGATCATTCATACTGACGATGTGATCCCCTTGTTTGAGAAGGTGGGTGATGGCTGTGGTGGTGGCCAGACCCGAGGCAAACACCATTCCTGTAATGTCAAATTAGCATTATAAATATACATATTGACCAGACCCGAGGCAAACACCATTCCTGTAATGTCAAATTAGCATTATGAATATACAAATTGGCCAGACCGGAGGCAAACACCATTCCTGTAATGTCAAATTAGCATTATGAATATACACATTGGCCAGACCGGAGGCAAACACCATTCCTGTAATGTCAAATTAGCATTATAAACATACACATTGGCCAGACTGGAGGCAAACACCATTCCTGTAATGTCAAATTAGCATTATAAATATATAAATTGGCCTGACTGGAGGCAAACACCATTCCTGTAATGTCAAATTAGCATTATGAATATACACATTGGCCAGACCGGAGGCAAACACCATTCCTGTAATGTCAAATTAGCATTATAAATATACACATTGGCCTGACCGGAGGCAAACACCATTCCTGTAATGTCAAATTAGCATTATGAATATACACATTGGCCAGACCGGAGGCAAACACCATTCCTGTAATGTCAAATTAGCATTATGAATATACACATTGGCCAGACCGGAGGCAAACACCATTCCTGTAATGTCAAATTAGCATTATAAATATACACATTGGCCAGACCGGAGGCAAACACCATTCCTGTAATGTCAAATTAGCATTATAAATATACACATTGGCCAGACCGGAGGCAAACACCATTCCTGTAATGTCAAATTAGCATTATGAATATACACATTGGCCAGACCCGAGGCAAACACCATTCCTATAATGTCAAATTAGCATTATAAATATACACATTGGCCTGACCGGAGGCAAACACCATTCCTGTAATGTCAAATTAGCATTATGAATATACACATTGGCCTGACCGGAGGCAAACACCATTCCTGTAATGTCAAATTAGCATTATAAATATACACATTGGCCTGACCGGAGGCAAACACCATTCCTGTAATGTCAAATTAGCATTATGAATATACACATTGGCCAGACCCGAGGCAAACACCATTCCTATAATGTCAAATTAGCATTATAAATATACACATTGGCCTGACCGGAGGCAAACACCATTCCTGTAATGTCAAATTAGCATTATAAATATACACATTGGCCTGACCGGAGGCAAACACCATTCCTGTAATGTCAAATTAGCATTATGAATATACACATTGGCCAGACCGGAGGCAAACACCATTCCTGTAATGTCAAATTAGCATTATGAATATACACATTGGCCAGACCGGAGGCAAACACCATTCCTGTAATGTCAAATTAGCATTATAAATATACACATTGGATAGAGGCAAACAACTGTCAAATTAGCAATATACACAATATTATCAATTAGACTACATAGTAAGTAAGCACACAAATGTACATGTTAAACAAAGTTCTAATGAATTTCTACAGACAAGTATAATTAGTTTGTCGTAAGCATAATTTGTAGTTAACATTTGTATCTGAGTTTGTGGTTAAAAGACCAAACCCATGTAACCTAGAAATTCTAACAAGAGATCTATAGTATGAAGCCCATCAACAAGAGATCCCATAGGGATCTTGGCACCCACCAAAGATTGATCTATGTTTGACAAAATGAAAGAGGGACCTTTCCTCTGCTTTTCAAACTTTAAACTTGATTTTTCTGCTTTTCAAACTTAAACTTGTTTTATCTGCTTTTCAAACTTAAACTTGTTTTTCTGCTTTTCAAGCTTCAAATTTCTTTTCTCTGCTTTTCAAACTTAAAACTATCAAAAGAGATCCCAGAGGGGCGCCAACCAAAGAATGATCTATGTGTGACAATGACCTAGACTTTCAGCATATCTCCATATCTTAAATCTTGAACTTGACCAAGATATTTTAATAGTCTATGTGAAGTTACAGTACAATCCATTAAGGAATGAAGCCTTGAGAGTAATGACTAATAATCCTAATTAGAGACAATGAACTAACATTCCTGAAACTGACACTTGTCCTAGATATTTTGATTATCTAATATGTGGGAAGTTTGAAGATGGGGACAGAAAGCTGTGACAATGTTTTTGTTAGTAGCAGTCACCATGATCTAGACAAACATGATAACCTTGTCAAGATATTTTGATGATCGTTATAAATATACGTATCATATGTAACCCAATAAGTATCCCATTCCCTATAAGCATGAAAATCTCCCTTTTTGGAGACCAAATTTACCTCAAATTAAATCCAGACTGATGATATGAAAACAGCGAAGGTTTCTTTTTTGGCTTACTATGTGCAATACATGTAATTTTATGAAATGTTAGTATAAATGGCCTCTTATTTTTTTCCAATTTTTAAAACGTCCCTGATGTTTATTGGGTCGAATACTGTATGTAAAGTGTGGTTTATATAATTTGCATCAAACTTCAGTCAGAAAGACAGATGGACAGACAGATGCTCAAGGCTTTGGAGATAGTCTGTGATGACTGTTTTATCAACATATGACACATCCTTACCAAAGACAAACCAAATCACTAAATTTCATTTACAAGGTGTTGGAATCTATTCTTCAAACAACCATTACACATGTAAAAGGCAGGCAATGTTTCACATACAATTTTTGTTTGTTTGTTTGATTAATTAACGTCCTATTTCCAGACAGAGTCATGTAAAAATGGCCTCCCATGTATGCGGTGTGTAGCGTGATGAAGTGTGCAGTGTATGTTTTGGGAGACTGCGGTATATCTGTGTTGTGTCTTCTTGTATAGTGGAACTGTTGCCCTTTTAAAGTGCTATATGGGTGAGGCAAGCAGCCAAAGACACCAAGCAACACAACCACAAGGGTTGTGAGCTTTGTAATCAAATTTTAAATGAATTTTTATTTCCAATGAATACATACCATGTTTAGCTCCTTCTAAAGCAGCAATACACTTTTCTAAACATGTCCGTGTTGGATTTCCACTGCGTGAATACTCGTACCCCTACAATTATGAAGGTTTGTTGTTACCTGAGGTCACTTAATCAATACCGTTCTCTTCCCCTTCTTAGACACCAGTAGTTGACTAAAGCTAATAGACGCACATCTGTTGTTTTTATTCAAAGACTTAATTCATTGTATCATCACTCAGAAATCTTGTATACAAGCAAATAATGAATTCAGAGTTTCAAAAAACTTTATCATAATGAAAATGAACAACCTTAACATTGAAATTTCATTTTAATCATGGTCAGGGCAATTATTTGAATACTGCCTGTATGTAAATAACCTTCCCTCAAGCAAGATATGAGAAAGATGTGCACAACCTTAATTAAAATTTTATCTCTTCATCCTAGCATGCTTCAGACCCAATTTCATGTCTAAAACGTCTCTTAATTATTGGCAAACGTTGTTTTAATATTTTAGCATGTTTGATCCCTGTTTTCTTTAATGAAGTTCATGGTAATTCATTTGAACATTCCGTAGCCCTTCATCCATGCATGCTACAAACTCAATATCAGGTCTCTTAGACTAGAGCTCTTAGTTATTGACAAACTCAAATAAAGATTTCAGGATTTGCACTGGGTGTTCCAGAAATTGGGTAATCCTCAAAATAGATGGGGTTTCCTAATGTAATTGGAATGGATTTTCAGATAAAGTGGGTCCCTTTTCCTTTTCTTTGCTTAAAAAGGATATGGGGACGGTATAAACGCAAACCCTGATTTTTTTAGCCTATTTGACATTTAAACAATTAAACTGGTTGGACCATGTTTTTAAAAATAAATACTTCTTCAAGTATAAATCTTTACTACGTATAAGGCTTTGTCAAGGCTTGTCTAAAACAATGTAAAATCACCAAGTCTATTGTTAATAAAAAAAGAATGACTAGGTCCAACCAGTCAAACTGTAAATAAAAACTACCCAGGTCTCTTTCAAACAACCAAAGGTGTGTGCCAAGGAGATCTCATTGGTGATTCACTTTTCAAAATTATACGTAAAGAGGTTTTTTACATTTAAAGGGACGGACAGCCACTCAGCCAGATGACAGATGCGGTACGGTACCATGGTATATGCTCACTTGCCCTTCAGGCCATTGTACTGTTTGGTCACCACTTTTCCTGGCCCCGATTTCTCGAAACAAATCTAGTAAAGCAGAAAACTTAAGTTTTTCTCCCTATGTAACTTAATGTGAAAAAAATGACTTTGTTTTGAGAAATCAGGGCCAATCAATGGCAACATATTATAAAATTAAGAGTGAAAGAAAAGTTCATGAACGCATATTGTCACATCATCAAACATTCATGTATAGTTGTACTTACGTAATAGATTCTACTAGCAGAAGATATATAAAATAACAAAATGTAGTCACAATATTTAACGTTTTAAATTGTGACAAAACTTGGCTACCAGCCGACCATGGCAACCAAAATTTTCCAAAATAACAAAAATTTGTTTATTCGTCTCCATGTCTTAACTTGCATTTAAAGTTTATATTACATGTAAACATATATATTTGGTCAACATATTTATGGATTTAACGTAGACCATCCCTTCTATGACGTCATATGTTTGTAACGTCGCTATCCGGATCCTGGCAGACGTATTTTATATCTCCATACCCCCCCTATTATAACTCGCTGCAAATATCCGCAAATATTCCGTCTGCCAGCTTTCCGAGTGTTTACTTGACATGCACCAATCTAAAGGTGTGAACGGTTTGCTAATCAGTAAATATAGAATAATTTTGAAGATTCATGCATGTAGGAAAATCCTTGAATCATAATGGTCATTAAATAATCACATAAAATACACATGGATTGACGGGGACCCAAAGGGCCTGTATCGCTCACCTGGTTTGTAATGCCAAGTAATGTTTTGGATACAGGTTCATTGTTTCTTTTCTGAAGGAATTTGAATATTTACCTCTAATTCCCATATTGGGCCCCACCCCTCCTGCCCCCAGGGGGTCAGAGCCAAAATTTATACAAGTTCTGTTCCCCTTTTCCCAAGGATGTTTGTGACCAAATTTGGTCAAAATCCATGCAGAACTCTAGGACAAGTAACAATTTACAGGATTTACCTTTATTTCACCTATTGGGCCCCGCCCCTCCTGCCCCAGGGGGCTCAGAGCCAAAATTTATACAAGTTCTGTTCCCCTTCTCCCAAGGATGTTTGTGGCCAAATTCTGTTACAATCCATGCTGAACTCTAGGACAAGTAGTGATTCATAGAATTTACCTCAAATTCCCCTATTGAGCCCCGCCCCTCCTGCCCCCGGGGGCTCAGAGCCAAAATTTATATAGTTTCCTCTTCCCCCAAGGATGTTTGTGGCCAAATTTGGTTACAATCCATGCAGAACTCTATGACAAGTAGCAAATTCAAATATTTACCTCTATTTCCCCTAATCGGCCCCGCCCCTCCTGCACTTGGGGGGTCAGAGCCAAAATTTATACAAGTTCTGTTCCCCTTCTCTCAAGGATGTTTGTGGCCCAATTTTGTCACAAAAACTCTAGGATAAGTAGTGATTTATAGGATTTACCTCGAATTCCCCTATTGGGCCCCGCCCCTCCTGCCCCCGGGGGGTCAGAGCCAAAATTTATACAAGTTCTATTCCCCTTCTCCCAAGGATGTTTGTGGCCCAATTTGGTCACAATCCATGCAGAACTCTAGGATAAGTAGTGATTTATAGGATTTACCTCGAATTCCCCTATTGGGCCCCGCCCCTCCTGCCCCCGGGGGGTCAGAGCCAAAATTTATACAAGTTCTGTTCCCCTTACCCCAAGGATGTTTGTGGCCAAATTTGGTTACAATCCATGCAGAACTCTATGACTAGTAGCGATTTAAAGGAAATGTTGACGGACGGACGGACGCCGGACGCCGCGCCATGACATAAGCTCATCAGCCCTTTACTACAAGCTACCATAAAAATTTTGGTATGGTTAGATTTGGAATCCAATTTCACATCACTGTGTCAAATATCAACACACAATTTTCTTTATTTTTCTCATAATTGCAAATATTCGTTTTTCAAGAGGTGATTTCTTGTACGCCGCAATTAGGAGTGTCACGGTTAACCGAAAATACGGTTAACCGAAAAATTCAACCGTACGGTTCGGTTTGGTACGATAATTCTAAGTTTCGGTTCGTTCATTAAAAAAATAACTGTCCTATAATACCTGTAATTTACATGTATAAACTGTATTGCAGATTATTTCATTGAAAATACGGCGAAGTTGTTTGTCAGAATCCCGAGAAATACACCTGTTGACCGACATATATGTGTAACACGTGTGCAAGTTCAGTCATTCAGAAGATCGTTTTTTGCTGTCTGCGGACATGATTTTTCACATACATAATATCTAAATGATATATTTCACTAAATGTTTGATATTTTTATAATTGATAATTTTTTATTATGTATTTTTTTCCGACAACATTAATCCCGCAGAATATCGGCAGCTAAATCAAGCCGCCATTGTGTTGCCGATTGTAAACAATCGCGTTTCCGTCGGCCAATATTCCGTGAATTAAACCATTTTACGATTGAACATGCACCTGGTACGTAATAATGTTTATCTTTATTATAATTCCAATGCATACTACTTTTTAAACACTTTTTCTGAGATAATACCGATGTATTGATTTGCGGTAAAATTTTCACATGTCAATCATCACATAATAATGCGTCATGAAGGATACGAGAAAAGTTTTAGTGACGAAATAATGTATCATAAAGGATACGAGGACATATATCCTAAGGAAAGCTAATTTATATTTGCCTGTGAATAAGACTCTATAATGTTAATTTTTCTTTGTTTTCATACCAGAGATCCGGCTTTTTGATTGGCCAATATTTTTTTTTAATTACCACTATGAAAAATAAAATCCGAGAATGGCGCGAAACCCCGACGTTATCGTGACATCACAATAGAGACATTGACGTGGTATTGATTCGGAAAAAAGAATCCCTTGAAAAACCACTCTAATGGTACATTTAAACATACTTCATTTTATCAATAGAGTTATAAAATTAATTATAAGAACTTTTTGATGTCAGACTTTTTTTTAATTTTATCAGGGTATGAAAAAAAAAATTGATCAAAAAAAGTTGAAACCGAACCGAGCTGAAAAAACATGAACCGTGACATCCCTAGCCGCAATCAACCGTGAAAAAGGCTTTTCATAATAAACGAACAACTAGGTCCAACCAGTCAAACCATAAAATCGAAAACGGCCCTTATGGTGACATATGATTTTTATGAGCTTCCTGTGATCAGGATTTGTCTAAAAATAAAACATGAAAACATAAACGAAATTCTTCAGAGGACACCGGAAGGGACGGTCTACCTTAATAGATCTAATAAGAATTATATAAATTTGATTTTTTTTTAAATATGGTTACCATGGCAACAATTTACCCTTGTTAAATTTGCAGTCCTTATCATGTGCGTTAATTTACCAAGGGTATAAAATATTGCTCAAAGTATTATCTTTAGGATTATGGAATAAGAGCTGATCAATAGTCTCTTTAATGGGGAAGGGAAGGAAATTCCCGAACCGCAAATCAACTCGAACAATATTCCTACACAATGTTGTCCAGGCCCCTCTTGTTTGAATGTCGTTGACATGGAAATCATTGGCACGACAGCTTTGCATTTCCATTGTTCTGGTTCTTGTCCAGCATGCAGAGCATCTGTTGCGAAATGTTCGAACGGCCTCAAGTTTTCCATAGCGGCGTGTTATGTGAAGCTTCTCCGTGGAACACGAGGAAGGAAAGGACCTTCACCTTTAAAAGTACACTTAATTTTTGAGACGATTAAAATGCTTTATCTGCAAATACATTGTGTTTTATTTTGAAGAAATTTAAAGAATGGGTTTTAATTGGCCGGGAAGTACGTTTATCCTTTACTGTCAATAACAAAATATCAATAATAAAATAATGGAGAAATACGCAACTGCGGTTGAACTTGCACATGTTCTTACGAATCGAGGGTGTGTCAATATCCGATTACTTGATTGGTTGAATTTGTATGCAACCTGTTACCAAACATCGAAATATAACTATTTCACACGAATTTTATATATGATATATTCTTAATATATTCCATATTCCAGCTGTCACAGTACATCTTAGTTTATTAACCTTCGTTTGGAATTATATAACAACTGCAGAATAACACAGTCTAACGTTATGCCATCTACATGTACATGTACCGATATGATGCAATATTTATATTATTTGCATACATATTTGGAGACCTACACGTAAATAGATCCTATAAAATGTATATGCACTAGTCGTAAGATATAAACAAGGATTTAAAACAAGAGGCCCATGGGCCTTAACGGTCACCTGAGTTAGAATAAATAATGAAACAAATTAAAGACATATAAACACTTACTTATGTGCTGGGCCTTGAAGTTGGTCAGTGATGTATATATTTGACTGTTTAGACTATGAAGAGACTATTTGCTTCAATCAAACCTGTGAACTTAGAGGTATTTTTTGAAATTTTAATCATTTTGACCCTGTTTGGCCCTGCCCCTCTGGTCCCCAGGGGGTCATCGAGGACGGATATGGATGTTAAAATGCTGTATCTTAGGCTAATTTGAAAATTGGGCAAATAATGTTCACAAATATGTTTTTCCTATATAAACTTAAGTAAACTTGACTCCTTTCCAGGGGGTAACGTGAGACCCCAAGGTCATATAATTCACAATTTATAATTCACAATTTTTTAATTTTAGAAGATTTTTGAAGTTTTAGCCTATTTGACCCTTTTTTAGCCATGCGTACCCCTCTGCCCCCAGGGGATCGGCCAGGACCAATATGGATATGATGTTCAAATGCTATCTCAGGCTAATAATTCTAACCAAGTTTGATCCGTTTCCAATGAAAATTGAGCAAAAAATGCTCATAAATGTGTTTCCCTATATAAACTATAGTAAACTTAACCTCCTCCCCAGGGGGAAACTAGAGACCCCAGGGTCATATAATTCACAATTTTTGTAAAGGTGCTTAAGACCTTTCTATCTATGAAGAGTATTTGATTCTACCACATCTGTGAGTAGAGAAGAAGATTTTTGAAATTTTACTCAATTTTACCCCTTTTGGCCCCTCCCACAGCTCCCTGGGGGGTGGGGAACATATAATTCACAATTTTGATTGGCCTTATGCCTCAGAAGGTTTGTGCAAAATTTCATTGAAATCGCTTCAGCAGTTTTGGAGAAGAAGTCAAAAATGTAAATTGTTTCCAGACATACGACGCACGATGACAGACAAAAGGCCATTAGAATAGGTCACTTGAGACTTCGTCTCAGGTGACCTAAAAATAAGTCCTTGATATAAACATTACTCATCATTTGAACACTAACTAATCTACCACCAACAAATTTGGACATAGTGCAGCACCCTGTAGGCTTCTTTACCTAACAATTTATTACTTCATTTACGATTATTTGTTACAGATAAGTTCAGCAATTAATCACAATTCAAATATATGTATGGTATAATATACCTCATTCCCATAACTTTAATGCATGGTGGCAATGATGTCACTGATTTGCAGAAATTTGTAACTTTTCAATTAATTTCTATCTCCTTGGCCCAATTCAAAGCTCGTTATTTGGTTTCTAGGCTTTATACTTCTTAACAAGAAGCTATTTCAGACCTTGAACGAAGGTTAAATTCTTTCTTTTATATAAACTTGGAAGCCCTTAATCCCAGCATGCCACAAATCCGATATCAGAAATTTATACCTCTTAAGTTATTGACAAAATTGTTTGAAATATTTTAGCCTACATGTATTTGACCTTTAGTAAAAGTCAAAGTCATTCATCTGTAGGTAACACTTTAGTCCAGCATGTATATATATGTCACAGGCCTTATTTCAGGTCTCTAGGCCTCTTAGTTATGGACAACAAATTATCTAAATATTTTAGCCCATTTCATCTTAAATGCAGATCAAAGTCATTAATTCACCTAAACAAACTTGGTATTCTAGCATGCTACAGGCCCAATATCCAGTCTCTAGACCATTCAGTATTTTCGTAGAAGTGGACAGACGACAGATGCCCCACCAAGGCATAAGTTTACTTGCCCCTCAGGCAGGTGAACCAAGAAAAATTAAAGACCTTTCCTCAAAAGCCATACCACCTATTAAAAGTGTTGGCGGTTCAGTAAATGAGTCAGAAGCTGGCATTTCCTTTAAACAAGGTCAAGAAAATATCAGCTTCTGACTGCACCCTGATAAAATAAAACAACACCAGTCAATCTTATTCTGTACATTTACTTAATAAAACAGTCAATGTTAAACTGCAAATATTCAACTACACATACATAAAATGTTAATCTGAAAATACAATCTGTCACGTTTTGTCTCAATCATGTAGACTCTCTCGTGTTGAGGTAGACTGAATCATGTTGAGACTATCAAGACTTTTACTTTACTTTCATCATCAGGTAGCAGAAACATACACTCAAAGCATTCCACATAACACCTCAACATTTATCTCAATATCTCTGGACTCAAAAATTACAACTTTGCATCAATAGACCATATTTCATGATGTGCATAATGATGTTACACATAGATAAACAAAATTTTGATATACAATGTTATATACTTCATTGCAACGAGTATCAAGATCATTCAGAACTTCCCACCCATGATGTGTTCATCAAATGCATAACAGAGTTAGAAATATTAAATTTCATGATTTCTAAAAAAAATTATTTTGCTAACTTTTTTTTGTTGCTATTAAAGTGAATAGTCGGTCATAGAAAACCAGTCTAAATGCGTTCATTGGCCTTCCAAAAGTTCTCACATATTAATACCACGGTCAAGTTCTGCTTAGTTTCCCAGTTCTGACCATTAATGTAAAGGAAAGTTGAAAGCATTGAAAGCGAGGCTGCGTGGAAATGTAACCACGAACATAGTGAGCTAGGAGGATGTTTTAGAATTCCCATACTTTAAATTAATTTCTTCGTACGCAGACAGATTTTGACGAGAGATTTTATTTTTCCATTTCATAAGAAATTATACTGGATACATTCACACCATTTTTACCGACTTTAGCCATCCTTGCCCGACTGTTCACTTTAACTTCATAGGATACTGATTTCAGAAATTTTAGCAGTTTTTAACTTTATTAAGAAAAAAAATAAAATATCTATATTGAAGATAATTCCCAGACATACATATATCATCTATTCTTCACTTTAATGCTCTATATCTCTTTGATCTGAAAAAATGTAACATTAGAAGCTTATCACTTTTTTAAGAGAGATAACTCATTTCATGCTTTTGTAGACACAAATTACACACAGTGATTGAAAGATGTATGACTGGTTGTACGTTATAAAATTACAATGTTTATTCTAGTAACATCTTATTTGACTATATGGGTTTGATTTTAATGAAATCCATACTCCTAGAAGCCACAGTATGTATGTATTGTTTCTTCAGTTATAATATTTCTGTTTTTTACCTTTTGGTAAAAGCATGCTCAAGAAAAAATGACATGTCAAAAGAGCGATTGAAATTTCTAAGCATCTTTGTATCACAACATTACATTTTCTCACATAACATTACAATACATATTAAATATAAAATCTATCCTGGTGTATGAAATAGCACAAATGACTGAAATATCAACTTCTAAGACAAATATATTTTACATAACCCTTCCACCTATTTTTCCCATTCAACAGCATTGCTATCCCCTCAAAATGAACTATGTATTGAAATATGTTTTTTTTCATGTGATGTACTTCATTCACAATATTATAAATGGTATCTGGCAAAAAAGCTGTTACTTTTTGGTTTCAGATTGTGCATACAATTTTGCGGCTAAGCAAGGGTTACTTAATATATCTTATACCTTTTATAGTTTATCATTTACTATTATTGTGATTCATATTTTATTCACATGTACATTAGATGGGATTTTTAGTCTAGGCCAGAAGCTGATAAATGCCCCACATATGTTTTTAACTTGTGACCAAAAGTTAGAGGGTCCAAGGTAGAATTGGTACATAAACCATTGGTTTGCCATAATTAATAATAACTTTATCACTATTTCATTATAAAAGAAATACAAATATTGTATTTTCCAATTATCAACAATCGCATCAACATCAGGGAAAAATTAGGAGGGGAAAAGTTTCCAGTTAAGAGAAAGTAATAGAGAGAGAGAGCAGAGTAATTATGGGAATTACAAATAGGACAGAGCATTGATTCACAGGATCACAGATGAAACATAGATATAATCTACATACATTAATAATTTGGTATTATTTGTCATAATTACACAGTTAAATATCTGATATGTTAAAAATTTATTGACAAAATTAATTTCTCCTTATAGTTTAACAGGATAATTTTCATTAATGCTGAGAAAATTATGTTAATAATCAATCAAAATCTGATGACAATGATTTTATTCAGTTAAGAAAACTTAAGATTTTTATCTAGTTAGTAAGATAAATTTAAACTGAACATGTAATAGTCATGAACATTTGATTTACAGTATATGGTAGTATTAAAGCATTTGATTTACAATTCAAATAACTGATTTGTTAAATCAACAACAAAAATTCATATCAATTTTAGAACATGTTTTGTGGTCATGATCTCAACATCACAGAAGAATAATTCAAAAATATTAATTATTGAATCAAATATTTCCTCACATCGATTCAAAAGACAGTTTGGTTATGATATCTCTATGAACATGCTTATTTTTCATAAAGTGTTTGTTATTTGGAAAGTGAAACATGATACTGTATGTATCATTTATAAATGTTTTGAATTACTTATCATTACCTGAAGCCACTTTTTGTGATTACATCAACTTCAATAGTAATACAGCCTAATCTCTGTTAATTGTATTATATTCCAACTGTTATGTCGCTATCAAACAAGTAACACAAAGATTGGAGGGTCCAATACAATCGTCATGACAGAATGCCCCACATTTTTTACACATGATCATAGCCTTCAGGCTACAAGCACAGTTGTTGGACACGTTATCGATGGTGGAGGGTAGTCCTGGAGTGGACAGGACCACAGGTTTATTACTTGTTGACTGTACAGAAACAAGCGGTGCTATACTAGAATTAACCTTTTTAGCTTGGCTGCTGGCAGCAGCAGCGGCCGCTGCAGCTTGACTGTTTGCCTTGTTTTGCACATGTGCCTCAATACTCTTAATAATATATGGGTTATTCACTATTTGCGTGGCACTGCAAACTACTATTTTTTTCACACGCTGGGCCGGGGAGACCTTGCCGGGGCCCGCGGAGCCACCGCTGTTTGGGGACGGAGCGGTGGCCTCAGGTCGAGATTGTGTTATCATGGTCAGAGGTAACACAGTGGTATGAGGCGTTTTACGACCTGGAGCAGTAGCAGTGCCAATCTTGGATAAAAAATTCACCTGATCTGGAGAAATTACGCGCACTTCCTGATTGACAGGTTCTGTGGGGGTTTGGGTCACTATTGTTCCATCACCTTCCATGGATACTTGACCGCCTGCACTTGCAGACCTCACCAGAGTCTGTATGTTGGAGTTGACGAGAAGGTTCTGTGGGGGAGCACTCGCAGCACGAGAGGGTTGAATATTTACGGTGTTATTCCCAGCTTGGTGAGCATTGAGAATCTGAGCTATACTAGACGTAGTCACTGCTGAGGATGGAATACCGGCAGGGAGCAACACTTTGGTATTCGATCCTGGCAGTGTTAGTACCGTGGCAGTCTGTGATATTGTAGAACGGAGATCTGTATTTTGGGGTAATGTCAGTACTAACGAGGTTTCATTATTAACATTTGATAAACCCTGCACACCAGTTCCTACTGTCCGAACTTTCGCTATGTTTACCATCACAGGCGAGCTAACCGATTGTCCTTGCAACGCTTGCTCACTAGATGTGCTGCTACTGGCAGTCACATTGGAAAACAGAAGTTTTGAGGCACTTAACTGACCCTGTCCCGTCACACCTACTCCTTTAGCACCACTTTGTGCATGTCCCAGTATTTTGGGGAGGGTAGAACTAGCATTGTCAGCCGTCACAGTAGTAGAGATTCCGTTATTTGTCTGCGAAACAATAGTGGCTTGTGTCCTCCCCATCACTTTCTGACAAATCTCCATCGACCTTTTTATATTTACATTATCCTTACCACCCTCTTGGGTAGCTTTCTGAATTATTTCTAATGAACGTTTCATATTGACTCCATCTGACCCTACATCTGAAGATGTTCCTTTATTTTCAGAATTAGCTACCTTGACGACTTGTTTCGGTCGACCAGTGGTTGGCATCATAATGTTTGGCATGTGCCTACTCGCTGTAGCACTCCCTGCTGAAGAAATGGCACTGGCAGGAATGCGACCCCGTGCAATAAGATGAGCTTGCAATTTGGCTTGTGTTTCTGGCTGTTGTTGATGCAAATGTTCACGCAGTTGTTGTTTTGCTTTTGTCTGTGCTTTGATCTGTGCAAGCGTTCTTGTCTGCCCTCTCGTGTTCTGGGCACGAATCTGTGCTAACGTACGAGTCTGCGGAGGTGATCGTACTGCCACGCCTGGTGTCGGTCCTCCTGAGGACCTGGAAGCGTGTACCAGTGTGGCCTGTAGACTGGTACTTGTCTTAGGCGGGGTTGTAGCATGCAGACTGTGTGAAGGTACAGAAGGTGGTGAGGTAGAGATAGCATTCAGTAGAGAAACATGTTTTGTCACAGCCGGCTCAACAATTGTCACTGATTTCACAGGCTTTGTCCCTACCACACGAGTAGGACTGCCCACTTGAGGAACAGTTTTTTCTGGTGACGACACAACATCTACAATAACATCCTCAGACAATGATGGGTTCTTTTGACGTTTTGCTGGACTAACACTGTTGAGAACACGGTGACCTTCAGGGTCTACAGGCATAGACAGAGACCTCTTGAGGGTTTTATGTGGGTCATTATTACTGATTGCATTTTTGACAGTGGACACTTTCATCAATAGTCCTCCTTGACCAGCACCTTCTGAAGAGCTTCCCACAGTTTGGAAAATTGACCGTTGTTTTAACATAGTGGACACAAGTGTGGCTTTCTTTAGTTTTGTTTTCACTGGAGACGCTGGGGTGACCGGGGATGGAAGGTCGGCTTTTGGTACCTCATACTCAACACTCCTGTAACATCAGGAAAAGAAGAAATTACAACAAACTCATGAAGCCAACAAGAATTAATTATTAGTTTCTCAGGCCATTTTTTTCAAATCTGATGAGGCAGGGAGTTTTTCTTTTTTTATTCCCTACCTAAACGGTGAGACAGGTACAATTTTTTTTTACAAATGGCATGTTTTAAATATATTTGACATCACTAACAAGGGCAGATAACACTTTAATATGAAAAGACAGGACAACCTGGCTGTTACTGAAATGTGTAATGATAATGAAGTGCATTTAATAAACTTGATTTCCTCAATGAATATTAGCCATCAAAATGATCTGAAAATTTGGAATATTGATTTAGTGACTAGATAATTAATAACTTACTAATATTTTTATCTCATTGTGATCAACCTTACCTTTTCCCCCATATTTCCTCAAAATGCTTTGCCTATAAAAAGAAAATATCATAATATCACATAAATATTTTCACAATGTACATAAATAGAACCTAACAATCAATATTATCTCTATCATATCAACAATAGACACTTCACAGGAATTGCTTTGACATGAAAAGAAAAACTGTGTGCAATGACTTGAAAACCTCTTTTTGCAATAAATCTCAGGTTTGATACGGTATTTTGTTGTTTTGTTCTATGAATTTATGATTACTTCTACTTGAAAGAACTGATTGCATGTGAAAGCTTATATGTTGCTCTTACAAGCAAACAGTGTAACAAAGAATACCTGTTAACATGCATTTAAACTACCAAAAATATCTGCTAACATTCTGGTAACAAAGGTTTGATAGTATGGATTCAGTTACTGTTAGTAAAACATTACCATGGTCTGTCTCTCATTTGTTAAGCTAGATAAACATACTGTATAAATACTGTATACCAACTTTCTTTGGTGGCTACTTAATTTCAAGATTTCCATTTCAAAACAAGTTCGCAAAGAATAACATTTGCAGAAATTTTTTTTTTCAATATAAATACATAATGTAGATATTAATTCATTGAGATAAACCTCATGATTTTACTTGGATCGCGAAAATCGCTAAAGTAAATCACATTAAAAAAAAAGTTTGCTCACAGTAATGCCAGTATAATTTTGAAAAGGTACTGAAGATTTCATTAATTGTTACCTTCCAAGGATCCAGTTTACTTAGCTCTCTCTCCTCTTCCTGTTTTATACGCATTTGGTTTTCTGGTGTAAACTCTCCTGCAAGATATATAGTATATATATTAAACTAGTAATTCAGTATTCATTCTTGGGAAGAATATTCCTTGACGTATTTTAACTATAAACCTAAATTCTTTAATGTCAAACTTACATTCAAGTGAACGACTAGTTAATCTTACCCTGTGAGAGCCTTTCAATCCATTCCTGACAGGATTTATTGAAAAATTCATTGTTCAATGCAGTACTACTCAACCTGAAAAAAGACATGTGTAAGTTAAGACTTTATATCAATTTAATAAATAAAATAGGTCAAGCTCCGGTTCATATCTTGTGACACTGGAAATCTTACATCTGTTAGAAAGGGCCTAATGGAACATAAAGGGACAATCTGTCAAATATTTTACAATCTGTCAAATATTTTACAATCCATCAAATATTTTACAATCTGTCAAATATTTTAAATTCAAATTGTGGCGACATTCAAAGTTCTTTAACTTTGCTATTAGTATTTACTCAATACCCGTTGTTATTTGTCCCTGATGACAGTGCCCTTGGATTCCTACCCCACCCCTAGGGTCCCAAACATACCTTAGGGTGTTGTCCTGCCCCACATATCTGTCACACTCCGGTAAAAAATGTAAAAGTTTATACTGGTACTGGCTTGGTAGTTTGGAGAACATCCTTTTGTCAATCAAATTCTGAAATAAAATAGAAATAATGTAACCAGTGTGACTTATATGTGTGCAAATACTGAAAACAATGTGTAAAAAAAAAAAGTGGCCTTTGTTACTTATACACAGGTACAATGTTATCAGTCAGAAAATACAGTTATGATAGTAACAAAAACTTGACCAAGTCTCGGTTCAATCTTATTTAGATAAACGTTTATTAAAAAGTAGACATCACCACAAATTATCAAAATCTACCAAAATTGAAGGGGAGACAAAAATGTCCTTCCCATTCACATTAAATTTGACCTAAGACTATCAGGCAATCAAAACTGGTGCCAGGCAAAAGTCCTATAGTGACCTACTTTTGGTTCCTGAAAAAATGCCTTGTTGAATTCCATCAAGTCTTACTGTCGTGTCGGTCTAACCGATGACAAAATAAATGATGCAATACCTCGATATGTTGAGCGACAGTATTATCAACTGATCGAGTGGTTCTGTCAATTGTCTGGAGTTTAGATAGCCTACCCGACGTCAGGTGATAGAAGGAGTGGGCGGAGCTTATCTGATAATGTTCTCGAGTTTGAAAGGCAATACGGTAAACTTCGTCGTGAAATACTTGATCTTCATTATAAACTAAAGGATATCTTTTTTCATGAAATTAGTAAAAAAACTGATGTTACGAGAGGAGGTTATCACAAGATTATAAAGAATGTGACTGCAGGGGGGACATTTGACCAAGTCACCTGTTCATCGGAAACCAAGCAAAATTACCAACAAAGTCTTAAGTTTATAGAATAAACAGTCATAAAATAATGACCCATTTATTGGAGTGGAATGTTTGTACGGCGAAAACGGTTCCATCGGCCATTTTAGAATTTAGAGGCAATTTGCTGCATTTCCACGTATAAATCCTAACGATAACAACGTTAGATATAGGAGCCTACGATGTTCGTCCTTGAATGTTTGAAAAAACGGCACATTCTGTAAGAAATCCATTAACAGCCAATAAATCTGGAGTGAATTAAAAGTACTTTAGACAGCATTGATATTTAAGAAGTTGATTGATAAAGAAACAAACAGAGGTAAACTTACAGCGAGGCGGGCCTCGCGGCAGCCATTACGTTGTTCTTGAAGTAACGTTTGTGATGCACATTCCCTACTGTACAGTACAGTACCGTGAATTATGCTAGCGATGACGCGAAAAGTTATCCAGTCTATCTTGGCTGAAACACGGACAGCAGCTCATGAAAACCATGTTATCGCATTTAATGCCATAGCTTTCTTTGAAGAAATGTCTGTTGTAACAAGAGGCCCAAAGGGCCTTAACGGTCATCTGACTACCTTGGCAATAGTTAAATTAATTATATATGGTGTCACTTTGTCAGGACCATGTCAGGATCATTTTCAATTTCTTTCAACAAATTTTATTTCAAACAAGAGGCCCAAGGGCCTTAACATATAGGAAATTAATTAGATATAGTGTCATTGTAGCCATCTTCGATTTTGGATTGACCCAAAAAATAACAACACTTTGTCGCGAACATGTCGGGATCATTTCATGCAAGTTTCAGCCAAATCGCATCAGTAGAACTTGAGAAGTTCAAAATGTGTTTTCAAGATGGCGGCTGCAGCGGCCATCTTGGATTTCGGATCGACCCGAAAAAATAACAACACTTTGTCGGGACCATGTCAGGATCATTTCATGCAAGTTTCAGCCAAATCGCACCGGTAGAACTTGAGAAGAAGTTCAAAATGTGTTTTCAAGATGGCGGCTGTGGCAGCCATCTTGGATTTCGGATCGACCCAAAAAATAGCAACACTTTGTCAGGACCATGTCAGGATCATTTCATGCAAGTTTCAGCCAAATCGCACTGGTAGAACTTGAGAAGAAGTTCAAAATGTGTTTTCAAGATGGCGGCTGTGGCGGCCATCTTGGATTTCGAATCGACCCGAAAAATAACAACACTTTGTCGAGACCATGTCAGGATCATTTCATGCAAGTTTCAGCCAAATCGCACTGGTAGAACTTGAGAAGAAGTTCAAAATGTGTTTTCAAGATGGCGGCTGTGGCGGCCATCTTGGATTTCGAATCGACCTGAAAAATAACAACACTTTGTCGGGACCATGTCAGGATCATTTCATGCAAGTTTCAGCCAAATCGCACTGGTAGAACTTGAGAAAAAGTTCAAAATGTGTTTTCAAGATGGCGGCTGTGGCGGCCATCTTGGATTTCGGATCGACCCGAAAAATAACAACACTTTGTCGGGACCATGTCAGGATCATTTCATGCAAGTTTCAGCCAAATCGCACTGGTAGAACTTGAGAAGAAGTTCAAAATGTGTTTTCAAGATGGCGGCTGTGGCGGCCATCCTGGATTTCGGATCGACCCAAAAAATACCAACACTTTGTTGGGACCATGTCAGGATCATTTCATGCAAGTTTCAGCCAAATCACACTGGTAGAACTTGAGAAGAAGTTCAAAATGTGTTTTCAAGATGGCGGCTGTGGCGGCCATCTTGGATTTCGGATCGACCCGAAAAATAACAACACTTTGTCGGGACCATGTCAGGATCATTTCATGCAAGTTTCAGCCAAATCGCACCGGTAGAACTTGAGAAGAAGTTCAAAATGTGTTTTCAAGATGGCGGCTGTGACGGCCATCTTGGATTTCGGATCGACCCAAAAAATAACAACACTTTGTCGGGACCATGTCAGGATCATTTCATGCAAGTTTCAGCCAAATCGCACTGGTAGAACTTAAGAAGAAGTTCAAAATGTGTTTTCAAGATGGCGGCTGTGGCGGCCATCTTGGATTTCGGATCGACCCGAAAAATAACAACACTTTGTCGGGACCATGTCAGGATCATTTCATGTAAGTTTCAGCTAAATGGCACTGGTAGAACTTGAGAAGAAGTTGAAAATGTGAAAAGTTAACGCACGGCGGACGGCGGACGGCGGACGACGACGGACGAAACATGATGACTATAGGTCATCCTGACCCTTCGGGTCAGATGACCTAAAAACTGCAGGGAATAGAAAGTATGGATACATCCTGCAGCTCTTATGAATATGGTAATACCCAATGAGTTCAGGATAGATCTAGTTCTTATGAGTACAGTAATACCTGATGAGTTCAGGATAGATCTATCACATGTGGGTCACACATATCACACAATATAAGCCACGCCCACCAACCAATCAACTTGAGTTTAGCATTATATTGTAACCCAGTATGCAATAGGTATTGCACAAGTTGCGTGGCAAGTACATCACTGTCATCGTCAACGGTTAAACCGACACGACAGTAAGTATTGAAGGAGATTGTCATGTGGACACAATGTCATGTACAAAAGGACAGGACGGTCGTAAAGTATATGACTTTTAGCTTTGATAAACATCAGTGATGCAAGCATATAATTTGAATAACTACATTGAATCATTAGTTTTCTAGATGACAAAGAATTTACTTCAGCTATACCTGTCAAAGGCAGAGACAATGTAAACTGTAATTTTTCTCCGGGAAACTGACACTGATCACACGCAATATCAATTTTACCAAAACAGAGTAGAAAAGGTGTCAATTTCTGGTTTTGAGCTAAAAACATACTTTCAAATTTGTGTTGCACAGGATTGAGTCTGGAGTCTCCAAATCAATGCAGCCTTCCTTCGTCTGGGCAATCTGTGCAGCATGGCTTAACTTCTTATGGGGCCTCCTCCTTGGCTATAAGGAAAGACAAATACAAAGTACAAAATACAAAGTTTTGGTGCAAAGTACATGAAAATTGGAAAATGCATCCCACACAAATGTGAAATGCTATCAATGATGTATGTCACAACACAAAATGTGATCATGGTAGGTTTTTATACTTTCAAATTGCATATCTGCCGTTCACGCCCAAAGTTATGAGTCCAAATCATACCGCCAATACATATTCAAGTTTGTCAGTACTATCTCTAATTTTTCTTCAGAGATTGCTTAACTCAAAACTTAACATTGACAAAGTTGGAAAAACATGTATTTGTATTGCTGTCACAGCTGCCACAGACAGCAGAAAAATGAACACAGAAATATGATGAGTGATAGCCAATATAAGGACAAGAAGAAAGACAATACTGGTCTGGTAACAGATAATGAAAGAAAACTATTGATGATGATAACTAGATATTTTTTGTAGAGCATTTACCTTCATACTAAAGCCTGGAATACCGGCGAGTATCTCTCTCATAGTTTGAGGTCGTTTAGAAGACGGGGCTGGAGATTTCCCACTGTCTGAGCTGTCTGACTTACTGTCTCCATTCTGCAGACTGCCATCGTTTTCAGATTCCATTTCAGTAGGTACCTCTGTTCAAATCAGAATGGTATGAAATAAATTACATGAAAGAATAATACAAAATACAAGTGAAGATTTTCATTGTGAAGTCCTCATTCAAAAATACTCTCTTATATATGTACATTATGTGCGTTCATAACAATGATTATATATATAATTACAAGTTATCATAGAACTAAATATCAAAGAAATCAATATGGTACTTTCTGTACATATTTCTGTTAGCTAAGTTTGTGAAAATTCTACCAAGTAGATAAGACTAACAATTATAAACGAAGGGTATTCAAAAGCTTAGTATGTAGATTTTAAAATATCACATATCACAAACAAGAGGCCCAAGGGCTTTAACGGTCATCTGACTACCTTGGCAATAATCATATAGGAAATTAATTAGATATAGTGTCATGGTAGCCATCTTCGATTTGGGATCAACCAGAGATGTAACGACACTTTGTCGGGGACCATGTCAGGATTATTTCATGCAAGTTTCAGCCAAATGGCACCGGTAGAACTTGAGAAAAGTTCAAAATGTGTTTTCAAAATGGCGGCTGTGGCGGCTATCTTGGATTTCAGATCTACACAAAAAATAACAACACTTTGTCAGGACCATGTCAGGATCATTTCATGCAAGTTTCAGCCAAATCGCACCGGTAGAACTTGAGAAGAAGTGCAAAATGTGTTTTCAAGATGGCGGTGGTGCCAATCTTGGACTTCCGATTGACGCGAAAAATAACAACACTTTGTCGGGACCATGTCAGGATCATTTCATGCAAGTTTCAGCCAAATCGCACCGGTAGAACTTGAGAAGAAGTTCAAAATGTGTTTTCAAGATGGCGGTTGTGGCAGCCATCTTGGATTTCGGATCAACCCGAAAAATAACAACACTTTGTCGGGACCATGTTAGAGGCATTTCATGCAAGTTTCAGCCAAATCGCACCGGTAGAACTTGAGAAGAAGTTCAAAATGTGTTTTCAAAATGGCGGTTGTGGCGGCCATCTTGGATTTAGGATCGACCCGAAAAATAACAACACTTTGTCGGGACCATGTTAGGATCATTTCATGCAAGTTTCAGCCAAACCTCACCGGTAGAACTTGAGAAGAAGTTCAAAATGTGTTTTCAAGATGGCGGTTGTGGCAGCCATCTTGGATTTCGGATCAACCCGAAAAATAACAACACTTTGTCGGGACCATGTTAGAATCATTTCATGCAAGTTTCAGCCAAATCGCACCGGTAGAACTTGAGAAGAAGTTCAAAATGTGTTTTCAAGATGGCGGTTGTGGCGGCCATCTTGGATTTAGGATCGACCCGAAAAATAACAACACTTTGTCGGGACCATGTTAGGATCATTTCATGCAAGTTTCAGCCAAACCTCACCGGTAGAACTTGAGAAGAAGTTCAAAATGTGTTTTCAAGATGGCAGCTGTGACGGCCATCTTGGATTTCGGATTGACCGGAAAAATAACAACACTTTGTCTGGACCATGTCAGGATCATTTCATGCAAGTTTCAGCCAAACCTCACCGGTAGAACTTGAGAAGAAGTTCAAAATGTGTTTTCAAAATGGCGGCTGTGGCAGCCATCTTGGATTTCGGATCGACCCGAAAAATAACAACACTTTGTCTGGACCATGTCAGGATCATTTCATGCAAGTTTCAGCCAAACCTCACCGGTAGAACTTGAGAAGAAGTTCAAAATGTGTTTTCAAGATGGCGGCTGTGGCAGCCATCTTGGATTTCGGATCAACCCGAAAAATAACAACACTTTGTCGGGACCATGTTAGAATCATTTCATGCAAGTTTCAGCCAAATCGCACCGGTAGAACTTGAGAAGAAGTTCAAAATGTGTTTTCAAGATGGCGGTTGTGGCGGCCATCTTGGATTTAGGATCGACCCGAAAAATAACAACACTTTGTCGGGACCATGTTAGGATCATTTCATGCAAGTTTCAGCCAAACCTCACCGGTAGAACTTGAGAAGAAGTTCAAAATGTGTTTTCAAGATGGCAGCTGTGACGGCCATCTTGGATTTAGGATTGACCGGAAAAATAACAACACTTTGTTGGGACCATGTCAGGATCATTTCATGCAAGTTTCAGCCAAACCTCACCGGTAGAACTTGAGAAGAAGTTCAAAATGTGTTTTCAAAATGGCGGCTGTGACAGCCATCTTGGATTTAGGGTCGACCAGAAAAATAACAACACTTTGTCGGGACCATATTAGGATCATTTCATGCAAGTTTCAGCCAAATCACACTGGTAGAACTTGAGAAGAAGTTCAAAATGTGAAAAGTTAACGCACGGCAGACGATGACGGACGAAACATGACGAGTATAGGTCATCCGGACCCTTTGGGTCAGATGACCTAAAAAGTGTGAATGGGGTTTCTAAAAAGAAGAAAAGGTAAACACAGAAAAAAATATGAGAAAAGTTATCAAAAGTGCGGTGACATTTGTGGCAATTTATAACATTTAGTAAAATTCAACCAGCAGCGATTCAGATTGGGGCTAAATTTAGGCCATTTTGCCATCACTCTTCCAAAATATCCCTAAGCTTTTGAAAATCCTTAGGATCATTCAAATAGAGAATATCCTAACCAAATTTTGTAAAAACCTCAAAATGTCCTAAAGATTTTGAAATCAATCTAAAACACTCAAAATGTCCTAAAGATTTTGAAATCAATCTAAAACACTGAACCAGTATCACTTATTTTAATGAAGCAAAATTCTACCTTTGACAGGTTTGACCTCTTTCTCTTTGTCTGGGGGTGGAATTGGTTTGATGATGATTCTGGGGTAATCATTTTGTTTTTTCTTCTGTTTCTGACGTAATGATTGTCGCATGCTGCGTCTCAAAGTATGATTGACATGTGAAGATATACTCGTGCTGGACGATCCAGACGATGAAGACCTATGGTGGCTTTCCTTGGAGTTGGAAGGCTCTACTACCTCGTCAGCATCCCCATTGGACTGATCATCATCGTCTTCTGTTGGCGGGATGGTTTTTACCCACGACGGTAAGCTTACAAACATCACTGTAACCAAACAATACATCATATTGAGGATTTTCAAGTATGTATAATGCCTTTGAGTCTTCTTTGAAGTTTTTTGTTACTTTTGTAACAAAACTTTTTTAACTTTCTGTCGATACTCCACTACAAATGTATCAACTTCCTCTCGATACTCCACAACAAATCTACAAATGTATTAACTTTCAGTCGATACTCCACAACAAATCTACAAATGTATTATCTTTCTGTTGATACTCCACAACAAATCTACAAATGTATTAATTTTCTGTCGATACTCCACAACAAATCTACAAATGTATTAATTAACTTACAAATGTATTAACTATCTGTTGATACTCCATTACAAATCTACAAATGTATTAACTTTCTGTCAATACTCCAAAGCAGATCCACAAATGTATTAACTTTCTGTTGATACTCCACTACAAATCTTCAAATGTATTAACTTTCTGTTGATACTCCACAACAAATCTTCAAATGTATTATCTTTCTGTCGATACTCCACAACAAATCTACAAATGTATTAACTTACAAATGTATTAACTTTCTGTTAATACTCCACAACAAATCCACAAATGTATTAGAGAGAGACAATAATGTAATAGTGATAGTACTAACCCCCCCTCCCCCCCCCAAATGTATTAGAGAGAGACAATAATGTAATAGTGATAGTACTAACCCCCCCTCCCCCCCCCCCAAAAAAAAACAAACAAAAAAACAACCTTACTGTTAGTGCTTGTGATGAGAGTTTACAGCGCCGTTACAACAGTGTTCCTGTTTACATTCATCAACTCGATAGACACGTTGGCTGGTAGCTGATCTAGTAGGCTGGTAACTGATGCAGTAGATTAGATTTTTGGTGGCATGTAACGAAGGACTGATTGGCTAAAGCATCGGCAGCCCAACTGATAGCCCCCTGACTGACAAGATCGCCGACAACATTGAGAAGTAGGCGGAGCCAGCAGATCTTTGATGTTCATACCCGACTCTGTTGTACAATGTGTTTGATCACGTTGTGTACTATTTATTTTTTTACAATGTATACATTCAATCACTGTATTAAAAATTTGTAATTGTTTTGTTTCACTTATTAAGTGAATGTTTTGAGGATGTTTTGTTCATAAATTATTGGCCATTTCTCTCGACTTCGGGGAGTAGTCATACTGTAGCGTAACGTTATGTATCTACCAACGTTCCAATGGATCAAACTTTTCATCATGTTTATTAATGTGTTGGTTTTAGATCTATTGTATCCATTCTAATGTTACATGTAATGTCACAGCCGAATCTAACGTTAACTACTGTTGTACCTTCTGACTGACTTTTCCGCTGCAAGGTCCGTTTGGTGTGGAAAAACAAATCAGGTATGGCTGACAATAGATTACGTCTTATCAGAATATATTCCGATCAAACACGGTTTTGATACATACCTGGATGTTACATGTAGTAGGGGATGCTATTCTAGTTGTAGACTTTGAGTTTGAATGCATTGCCTAAATATTTATAATTAAATTTGATTCATATTCGAGGTAATGTTCTCGGACGTTGGCGCATGCGCAGCGGTAGTTTACAAAATTTAGGTTGATTTTAGCCGAGAAATTGTCAACACTAGATTCAAAAGCATCTCTCTGATAAAATACTGGTGACAATTTAAAAAAATCTACGCCTACAGTTGGAATAGTATCCCCTACTAACATCCAGGTATGTGTCAAAGCCTGGTTTTATCGGAATATATTTTGACAAGACACAATGGTCGGTTGTGCATTGTACCAGATTTGGTTTCACACACCTTGCGGTAAAGTTATAATTAGTCAGAAGCAGGTGATTTCTTTTCCATACAATTTCTGATTGACTTTTCCGCTACAACAGTAGCTCTTTTCATACGTACTTCACTGATTAGCGCTGATTTAGAGTCTATACATGAGGTAATTAAAATGTATTTGTGTAACCTTTTTACATTATGAAGCTTACGATGCCGATCATTTTATGTAGTAATCGACGACAGACATTTCCAACTGTTTTAGCTCCGCCCCTACATTGAAGCGACAGCCAATGAGAGCCGTGCTTACACAGCTTATTGAATGTCGTTGGCAAACTGACTAGCTACCATGCAACCTGACTAGCTACCAATCAAGCGAACCACCTACTAGACTGGCCGTCACACCTACGCTTATTGTAACAGCGCTGTAATACAGTTCTAAACTTAACGATGGGAATAAGGTATTACCATTTTCTTTCCGACGTTCTTTGAAGGGTCTGTCCCTGCCATCATCATCGTCATTCTCCTCTGGTACTTCATGTAGAGTGGATCCACTCGGCCGATCTCCCTGAACATGGCAAACATTCAGAGAGAAATTTATTCATATGCAGGTTTTTGATATCATTAATTCTAGTTAAGTTTTGATTCTACAACACACAATGTTGGACATTTAAGCATTGCTCTGCTTCCAGTTAGCAATTTTGGTAGGATGAATGCCAACTGGATATAACAGCATTTTGAATTTGCAGCTGTCCGGCTGGCATTTGTCATTCTATAATTGCCAACTGCTTGTAGTTCAAAGCTTATATTTACATTTGATAACAATTTTTAAGTAAATATCAAGAGATTTACATACTGAATAAACATGTCATTCATCCAGGACAGATGATAGCCTCCATGACAATATTGTAAAGTGACAATGTCTGATAATTACGACACCAAATGAGTTGTTGGCAGTCATGTTGTCACATGTACTGAACAACATCAGCTGTGCTTTGTTTGGTTGCATATATAGTTGGTCAGTAGTGCAAACATAATTATATATGCAAGTCTATTGATATACATTCAATCCATCACCTAAAGATTTTGCACATAAAAATTAAAAAATATTAAACTTTAAAACCTTAAAAGTTTTAAAGTTTACTTACCATTAATCCATACACTCCCGATCGGCCAGCCACTTTGTAGAAGACTGAGTCCTTCCCTCTGGAGTATGTATGGAGACAGGAGTTGAGGCATGCCAAGGGCACAGACCCACTACAAGATAATCATCATACATCATCAAATTGTCATTAATTCTAAAGTGTTTACTGAATGTGGAATATGTTATCAATCATTGAATGCCAACGATAGCAGAAAGAAATCTTTGCAGTGTGTTAACAAATAGATTAAGCAAGTTTGACCTAAAGTAAAGCAGCAGTTACGTACAAATAGCATGAAATGAGGCTAATGTACCTTAACTCGACTAATAATCAATGTAAAGAAGTGTGTAAAAAAAAAAGTTTCTGGGTGTACATGCTAGCATGTTTCCCCCCAAGATTAACCCAAGATATTTTTTTAATGTATACACGGAGTATGGTATGCCAATCAAGATTTTCTCAAAGAGTAGACCTTAGAGTGATTTAATATACTGTAATGTAGAACTGTCTCCTTCAACCAACACAAATCTCTCTAATTCGCGTATGATGAGCCATTTACAGTATACTATATCATCACAAATAGAGGTAGACCACGCTGCCTGCGAGTGCAGGAACAACTTATAGTGTACATCAATCTATCTCACGTACAACTTATCATAGTGTACATCAATCTATCTCATGTAAAACTTATCATAATGTACATCAATCTATCTCACGTACAACTTATCATAGTGTACATCAATCTATCTCATGTAAAACTTATCATAGTGTACATCAATCTATCTCATGTAAAACTTATCATAGTGTACATCAATCTATCTCATGTAAAACTTATCATAGTGTACATCAATCTATCTCATGTAAAACTTATCATAGTGTACATCAATCTATCTCATGTAAAACTTATCATAGTGTACATCAATCTATCTCACGTAAAACTTATCATAGTGTACATCAATCTATCTCATGTAAAACTCATCATAGTGTACATCAATCTATCTCATGTAAAACTTATCATAGTGTACATCAATCTATCTCATGTAAAACTTATCATAGTGTACATCAATCTATCTCATGTAAAACTCATCATAGTGTACATCAATCTATCTCATGTAAAACTTATCATAGTGTAAATCAATCTATCTCATGTAAAACCTATCATAGTGTAAATCAATCTATCTCATGTAAAACTTATCATAGTGTACATCAATCTATCTCATGTAAAACTCATCATAGTGTACATCAATCTATCTCATGTAAAACTTATCATAGTGTACATCAATCTATCTCATGTAAAACTTATCATAGTGTACATCAATCTATCTCATGTAAAACTTATCAATAGTGTACATCAATCTATCTCATGTAAAACTTATCATAGTGTACATCAATCTATCTCATGTACAACTCAACTTATCATAGTGTACATCAATCTAGTTTATCTCAACTATCTCATGTAAAACTTATCATAGTGTACATCAATCTATCTCATGTAAAACTTATCATAGTGTACATCAATCTATCTCATGTAAAACTTATCATAGTGTACACCAATCTATCTCATGTAAAACTTATCATAGTGTACACCAATCTATCTCGTGTAAAACTTATCATAGTGTACACCAATCTATCTCGTGTAAAACTTATCATAGTGTACATCAATCTATCTCATGTAAAACTTATCATAGTGTACATCAATCTATCTCATGTAAAACTTATCATAGTGTACATCAATCTATCTCATGTAAAACTTATCATAGTGTACATCAATCTATCTCATGTAAAACTTATCATAGTGTACATCAATCTATCTCACGTACAACTTATCATAGTGTACACCAATCTATCTCGTGTAAAACTTATCATAGTGTACATCAATCTATCTCATGTAAAACTTATCATAGTGTACACCAATCTATCTCATGTAAAACTTATCATAGTGTACATCAATCTATCTCATGTAAAACTTATCATAGTGTACACCAATCTATCTCATGTAAAACTTATCTTAAGTGTAAATCAATCTATCTCATGTAAAACTTATCATAGTGTACATCAATCTATCTCATGTAAAACTTATCATAGTGTACATCAATCTATCTCATGTAAAACTTATCATAGTGTACATCAATCTATCTCAGTAAAACTTATCATAGTGTACACCAATCTATCTCGTGTAAAAACTTATCATAGTGTACATCAATCTATCTCATGTAAAACTTATCATAGTGTACACCAATCTATCTCATGTAAAACTTATCATAGTTAAATGTAAATCAATCTATCTCATGTAAAACTTATCATAGTGTACACCAATCTATCTCATGTAAAACTTATCATAGTGTAAATCAATCTAGCTCATGTAAAACTTATCATAGTGTTCATCAATCTAGCTCATGTAAAACTTATCATAGTGTAAATCAATCTATCTCATGTAAAACTCATCATAGTGTACATCAATCTAGCTCATGTAAAACTTATCATAGTGTACATCAATCTATCTCATGTAAAACTCATCATAGTGTACATCAATCTATCTCATGTAAAACTTATCATAGTGTACATCAATCTATCTCATGTAAAACTTATCATAGTGTACATCAATCTATCTCATGTAAAACTTATCATAGTGTACATCAATCTATCTCATGTAAAACTCATCATAGTGTACATCAATCTATCTCATGTAAAACTTATCATAGTGTACATCAGTCTATCTCATGTAAAACTTATCATAGTGTACATCAATCTATCTCATGTAAAACTCATCATAGTGTACATCAATCTATCTCATGTAAAACTTATCATAGTGTACAAATCAATCTATCTCATATCTCATGTAAAACTATCATAGTGTAAATCAATCTATCTCATGTAAAAACTTAAATCATAGTAAACTTATCTAGTGTACATCAATCTATCTCATGTAAAACTCATCATAGTGTACATCAATCTATCTCATGTAAAACTTATCATAGTGTACATCAATCTATCTCATGTAAAACTTATCATAGTGTACATCAATCTATCTCATGTAAAACTTATCATAGTGTACATCAATCTATCTCATGTAAAACTTATCATAGTGTACATCAATCTATCTCATGTAAAACTTATCATAGTGTACATCAATCTATCTCATGTAAAACTTATCATAGTGTACATCAATCTATCTCATGTAAAACTTATCATAGTGTACATCAATCTATCTCATGTAAAACTTATCATAGTGTACATCAATCTATCTCATGTAAAACTTATCATAGTGTACATCAATCTATCTCATGTAAAACTTATCATAGTGTACACCAATCTAGCTCATGTAAAACTTATCATAGTGTACATCAATCTATCTCATGTAAAACTTATCATAGTGTACATCAATCTAGCTCATGTAAAACTTATCATAGTGTACACCAATCTATCTCGTGTAAAACTTATCATAGTGTACATCAATCTATCTCATGTAAAACTTATCATAGTGTACACCAATCTATCTCATGTAAAACTTATCATAGTGTACACCAATCTATCTCGTGTAAAACTTATCATAGTGTACACCAATCTATCTCATGTAAAACTTATCATAGTGTACATCAATCTATCTCATGTACAACTTATCATAGTGTACACCAATCTATCTCATGTAAAACTTATCATAGTGTACATCAATCTATCTCATGTAAAACTTATCATAGTGTACATCAATCTATCTCATGTAAAACTTATCATAGTGTACATCAATCTATCTCACGTACAACTTATCATAGTGTACACCAATCTATCTCGTGTAAAACTTATCATAGTGTACATCAATCTATCTCATGTAAAACTTATCATAGTGTACATCAATCTATCTCATGTAAAACTTATCATAGTGTACATCAATCTATCTCATGTAAAACTTATCATAGTGTACACCAATCTATCTCATGTAAAACTTATCATAGTGAACATCAATCTATCTCATGTAAAACTTATCATAGTGTACACCAATCTATCTCATGTAAAACTTATCATAGTGTACATCAATCTATCTCATGTAAAACTTATCATAGTGTACATCAATCTATCTCATGTAAAACTTATCATAGTGTACACCAATCTATCTCATGTAAAACTTATCATAGTGTACATCAATCTATCTCATGTAAAACTTATCATAGTGTACATCAATCTATCTCAGGTACAACTTATCATAGTGTACATCAATCTATCTCATGTAAAACTTATCATAGTGTACACCAATCTAGCTCATGTAAAACTTATCATAGTGTACATCAATCTATCTCATGTAAAACTTATCATAGTGTACATCAATCTATCTCAGGTACAACTTATCATAGCTATATATAGTGTAAGTACCAAAGTGCTTTATCAAACTAGCTATGGTAAAATAACACTGCTAGCATACCACCATGTACCTACAGCTAGCTATAGACATTATGCAGATTAAGTTTGCATATAACTTGATGACCTGTAGCAGAAAATACAAAACAATGAAATCATGTGCTTCCTTACCTTATATCCTTTAAGTTATCATCTTGGATTGCTTGAAGAATAGCTTTATAGCTCATAGGAACCTGTGCATTTCTCTCCAACACCTATTGAAATACAATGAAGATGTAATTACATAACATAATCAAGCTTCACGATTGTCATTTCAATATTAGACCCTATATGTCGATAGAACTTTTAGAACACTTTCTTTCTTCGAATTCTAAAATGATTACCAGGGTAAACTAAATATATACCTTGACATTATTCACAATGACTTTTTTTTAAAATCAATGCTGGAATTTTTACATTTTTGACATGTCAAAAACAACTAATGCATTTGACCCAATAAGTGCCCCTCTCAAGTGTGTTGTGAGTTATTTCAAACATTTATGTACCAGGTGGCTGCTGCAGGTACATTTCAGATCTAGACATGCTACTTATAATGAAATAATAATGTAGGTCGAATAGAATCTTAATAATACTATATATAGGTATATTTCATTACACAATGACCATTGTGCATACCGGATAGATCTAACTCTGTATTGTGGATGTGTCAAATTTGTCAGATATGACCCAAGATCTAGGCCAATTAAAGGGACAAAAATTAAGCAACAAAGTAACTGTAACTATATGGAAACCTATATATGCAACATTATACTTTTGTAATTTTGTATTTTATTTTTAAATGACCACATTCCAATATAATCGGCTAACCAAAAACGGAATATCTGTTACAGAAATATAATTTCTTCCATCTCTTCTGTGGATTTCCTTCTCAAATGGGGGTTTTGGGACAAGGATAGAGTGTTTTGGTTTGGTTTTATTAGTTTAACGTCCTATTAACAGCCAGGGACATGTAAAATATAAGGACATGCCAGATTTGTTGGTGGAGGAAAGTCAGAGTACCCGGTGAAAAAGCAGTGGCCAGCAGTCAGCATCTGGCAACTGCCCCACATGGGATTCGAACTAGCTGCCCAGAGGTGGAGGGTTTGTGGTAATATGTCAAGACCACTTGGCCCATAAGGGTAAAGTGTGAATATATAAATGAAAAATATACAGAAAATTCAGCTCCATCATTTCCGTAAATTGAACTTTTTACCAGTGTATAATTCATGGTTATTGAAACATCTGGCTGTGCCCTTTAGGCCTTGCCTTCAGTCATATAATAATGACTGGTTTGGAATTCAATCCGAATTGAAATTAATTTGGAAAAAAAATACATCTGCATACAGAGCATCCAGTTGACCTATGACTTATAGCAGAATCAGAAGTCAAACAAACATTTCTCAGAAATCTGAAGAGTCGAAATTCCTATGAGAAACATAGACATGTGCTTCAAACCCAAGAGTCTGGGTACACTGGATGCCCTGATGTAAACGCCTTTTCGAAATGCAAAATTTATCATGAATATGGATTAAAAAATACATGTAAGTAGAGTTTTCTCACGCTTGAAGGACCACATTTAAAACAATTCATAAGATGCTTGCATCATGATATCCGATGATTGTTGTGTACATTTTTACTGAATCCTGATGGATACATTATCCGGGAAAGCAGCTTCGATTTCATTATTATTTTGATATATTAAACATCACAATCAAAATGTCCACAATAGTTTTGTTGTGGTACGACGGAGATCACGAATCCGTAGTTGTTTTAGAACGGAAAATGCCTCAGACAGTTGCCCATCCAATATCAAAATCGGACAACTGTTGTTGACGGTCGACTTTAGGACACATCTTGACACTTACAATCTTCGCTGCCTCGGCCCATGTTCGACTTTTCCTTCGTTTCGGTTGCTTGTCTTTCGAGTTATCGATTTGCATTGTGCATCCAAGTGCAAATTATGGTTAAAAAGTGTAAACATTTAGTCGTCATATCTTTACAAAGAGCTGACTCCAACTATCCTGCGCCATTTTTGTTAAAATCACGTGATAAATCCAATAACCAATCACCGACCTCGATACAAAATCCTGCATGGAAACTGCAATGGCGTCAAAATGGAGGACTGTGATAAACAAACCATGAAACAATAGGTAACACGTATTGTACATATATTTGAATTGTAAGGTACAAAGTTAAGCGACAAAATTTGTAGTCGAAATTACTAAAAGACAGGCGTGTTTTAAGTAACGGAACGTTAACTATGTATATACGAATTCGAGTCCTCTAAATGCGTATCGACCTTACAAAGTTAGGTCCCTTTGTAGAAAAATTCCCAATTTCAGAAGCCCCCCCCCCCCAATCGCATATTAGGTGATATACACTTTGGTACAATAAAATTTTTGTAAAAAAATTTTTATCAATCATTTATGCTGTATTTTCAGAGTGGCGTTTTTAGTTTATTCCAAATAAAAATAAAGTTATCAAACTCAAAGTATGTTTATGTTGTTATAAAAAAGGAGGGAGAGGGAGATGGGATTCAGTTAAAGTGTATGGTGTTGTCTGGTCTGATTTGATCCTTCTTAAATTCTATCTAATTCGGATTTCCTTCTGTGCAAGAATTTGTGTCTAAAAGTCAAAAGACAAATTGGTTTGATTGAAAATGTGTACATGTACATCAGAAACATATATGCATAGATTTATGTATATATGTTTCTGCGTACATGGACCAGTAAAGCTGTATTGTTAATAAGGAGGTTACCATTAACAGATTTATTTATGCTGTACATGTATGAAAGAATCTATCATACATGTACAACATATGTAAATCTGTCTATTAGACATCCCATTTTGTTGGCAACATCTAGGCCTAATGCTTTTTTTTTAGCCATATCAATGCCTCTTCACAAGTCTCCAGACTTACAATGACACCAACAATGTCCATCTTTGAATCACAAAATAAGTCCGGTACTTGGACCCAACCAGTAGTCGTGACGAAACATGTACAGTATAATTGTGATTGTGTGCATATATATTTTATTGTGCATCCAGGTTTCCGAATGTCTGGAGCTGCTGACAAATACATCATGATGGTGTTGTTTTGTTTATGTGGAAATAATATGTTTCATGAGATGCAAACAATTTTTTTCCCAAATCATGACTACTGTTGCTTCACGACTAATGGTAGGGTCCCAGTAATCTGTATGTTAAATAGGCTAAAGAATAACAATTTTAGAACATGACCATAAGCAATTTACATATGAATACATCAATTTAAAATGTACTTGCAGCATGGTTCTCATATAAGATGATAACATTAGATAAAATTTTGATAACACGTGTTTACTTTTTTTTAGCAAAGTTGATATTTTGCTCACTTGCCCGAAGGGGCTAATTTAAGATGCCTAGTATTACCTGGGTCATACAGAGAAATTCTTCTATTAAAAGAAAGACTCTCTTTTATCATAAGTATGCACCATGATTACCAGATAGCAGGTGAGTGATTCGGACCTATATTTATACTTAAGCTAGCTGTTTATTGTGTCGTCAATACAATATATTTTTTATTTATTTATGTAGCTAAGTAAAATGGAAGGAAACAATTGACCGTCAAGATGTCTATGACCAAAGTGGTGAGACTGGAGGATGTGGAGCCCAGGGAAACCTTCAGTTCACAATACACACAAAGTAAAAGTGCCCTGGTTCCCAGCTCCCAGTCTCTTCAAGGTAACTAATACTTAACAAATGAAAATTTCTTCTCTTAACATGATTAATTAAACATCAATATAACTTTAATGACAGAATAGGCATTAATGGGCAGAAACTAAAGCAGTATTGAGATAAAATTACTTAGTTCTATTTGTGCTAAGTGCTAATTAATATACTGGTAGTGCTTATCTTCAAACAAGTACAATAACTATGCAAATATTATACTGTGATATTTAAAAGAAGTACAGGTAAAAGGACAAGTATCTTCTCCATTGTAGCTCACTTACATTACATGGTATTTTAATATCATTACATGTATATGTGTACTTGTATACTACCGTTGTAATTTCTCCTTATTGTTTTACAGTGGCCAGTACAAGTGGCTCGGAACAAGATCAAAATGATCTGGAATTAGTTGAAGCTGAAGGTATTTCTTTGATAACCAAACAAAAATTTAAAAATTGCCAAAAGCTAATGGATTTAACCATTTTTTAATCATACTTTTCACCAAAACATGATTGAATACCTGTACACAATTTCATAATTTTAATTTGTGAGCAAAATTAAATCCATATAAAAAGTACTGGTTAAGAACTTTCCTTGATTCTGAATTTATAATGCTACGTCTGTTTAGATGTTATTTTGTACATACTGCTCTTTTGTTATGTTTTGTTATATTTATACAGATAAAGTATATCCACTACCTGAAAACTGGCCAAAAATACAGCAGTTACTGCGGAGGAAGAGCTGCGAATTAGTTCTCACCACCTCCCCATGTGTAAAAAAAGCTGTCTCTCATCTGGAACTCATTCAGAACATTATTGAGGAGTGGTTTAGGGAACGTGAAGAAGAAACCAAGAGTAGTGCTTCTTTACATGAAGGTAAAATTGGCATCTAGAGGATTTTCCTACAGTAATCGGTTAAAGTCTGCCATTTTTTTACACTATGTGCTTACAAAATTCAATGGCTTTTAGTTTGGTAAAAAGTAGTTCTTATGACTATATGTAGTAGTAATATTATCGTTTATTTTCAAAACAAAAATATTTTTTTGAATTGATAATTTAATACAATTATAAAGTCAGAAGATAATAAAGTAACCACATATATCTATAGCTAAGATAAAATCACAACACCAAACAAAAGTATAAATTTTACCTGAACAATAGATTCTCCAATTACATGATTACAGATCAATGCACTAGTGATGTCTTTTTTGATTGACTACCTCAGTTCAAGTGAAATATTCTGCTGGTCACCATTAGGCTTGGTTAGTGCTGACCAACCACATGCAATCCTCGATACTCCAGTTATATCCTTCCCTGGATTATCTCAAGGTTAACAGAGGGAGCGACACTCACCTTCAAAGCAACACAGTCAACCACAGTATACCTTTATACAATTTTCTTTGATGAACATCAAAGGATCAAATTACCTGTGACTTTTGTTGCCTCCAGTTTTACTATGAGATAGTCCAGTGGTGGATATTACGTCAGTGAAAGTAACCCCTGGAATATTGAAGATGACCACATGCATGTTGCATATATTGATAATTATTTAGAGCATGTTACCTATCTTACAACCAGCCCTCCTCTCCCACTCACTTTGTTCTTTTTTACGTCCTTTTTTATAATATAAAATAATTTGAATGTTTCAGTTGCAAGTAGAAAACAACTGAGGTTTGCCAGATCCAGTGAAGAAGGCTCCAAATTCCTACACAGTGCAAAATCCAGAAGCTCATTGACATCTGTTCCATCTTCTGCAGGCTCTCTTGCTATCAGAGGAACTGGAGCTACAAAAGGTATTAGAGCAATACATTTGAACCCTTTTACTTCTAATTTGTAGAATTAGGAGACCTTATTATTGATTCAAAGTATTTTGTTGATCTTTGCCAAATTTCATACATTTAAACTTATGAACACTGAAGTCAAATACCTGAATGAGTAAGTTAAACTCAATACAAATATTTGCCATGTTCCTTTACAGTTGGGACTTGAGGTCTAACTGTATTAACATAATGATATATACAATTGAACCTTGTTAACTGAAACTGTTGTAACTCATAAAACACCACACAAGACCCTGTATATAATGATATATACAATTGAACCTTGTTAACTGAAATGTTGTAACTCAAACACCACACAAGACCCTGTATATAAGTTGAAGTATTGTTGGTTTCAATCAAATTATTGTAAACTACACTTTTGTTTGATTGACTAGCTAGTATACTCTGATAATTCAAACGTTTACTTATGTCCTACTGACTCAAATCAACATGGCATAGTCCTTGAAATTGTAGGGGAGATAGCTGATATGTATGATGAATGTAATCTTTGATTTAGAAGGTGTGAATGTGTATATGTCACCTTTCAGATGAAGATTATGGGGGTCTGGATGTGCCCTTTTTGGGGGCAGAGGAAGTTGTGGATGAAGTCATCACCCTGTTGGCCCGTCTAGAAAATGACCGCCAGGAAGTGATCAACAAACTAGAACAAGAAAAGGAGAAAGTCATCCGACTGAATGGAAAAATTGACCGTCTCTGTCTCAAACGTTTGGTGGAAATGCCAGCTGTTGTTCAGAAAGGTGAAAAGATTGTTTTAAATTGACTTATATGTGAGTTATATAATACTAAGTAGTAGATTTTGTTTCATTTAAACCTTGATATATATAAACTTAATGTACTTTTCCTAACATGTACCAATAGTGGTGCCATTTTGTAGTCTTTAAAATAGGATACTGTATGACCGAATATTTTTGAGGGGATCCGATGAAATTTTCTTAAAGATTTGTTATAAACATGTTTTATTGTACAACACAGTGAAATATACATTAACATTTTGAAGACTTTTTATAATTAATCATTAATTGTCTTTAGTGTATTATTTGATATGAATTTATGATGTACTCTGAACCTTATATTGTACTTCATGTTCAATGATTTTACTTGAAATGGTATTCAAAGAGACCAACTGAATGTGTTATGGTTGTTTTCACAGAACACGAGGCCTGTATTATGGACCTGAATGAACTGCAATGGCATGTGGCTTATGCCACCAGAAATGATAAACGCATGAAAGATCGATGTAACATAGCAGAGGTCCTTAACTCTAGGCTCATCGAGGACATAGCCTTTGTCAAAAAGCACATGTAAGTATTCATTATAATACTGTTAACAGCATCATTAAATCTCACTTAAACAGTCTTATTTAGGGGAGGATAAAGCAAGAGTTTCAATTTCAAAAAATCTATATCCTTTATCTGTATTTACTTGTCACTGAGTTAGGTATCGTTGAGGGTTACCTCACATATCATACCAATAATTAGAAGGGAAATCAAATCAACATTAAACAGAACTGGACTCAGAAAGATATTTTGATTAAATTGACATGTATACTGATATTAAATTGCTGCATAATGAACATGATTTTAAAAATGGTAAAGTTTCTATAGAAAATACAGAAGATAATGTCCAATATTGAATCATTTGCATAACCTGTTCCACTGAATTGTGTATTGTAAACTTTCAGACCATTGGTAGAAGAAAAACTGGAGTTGGAGCTAGAGGCCATGGCTAGGATAAAGAATGCACAAACTGAGGTAAGCCTGACATTTTATATGATTAATGTGTCCTAAGATGTCCAATTATCTACCACTAGTGTGTCATCATAAGGTTACTATGAAATTCAAGTCCTACTTGGGAGTTTTTATGGGAACTCTGGTATTCCTAACCACCAAAATTGAACACATCTTTGACTATTCTGTCTCTGCATATTTCAGAGTTACCTCCCTTGCAGATAGTTCTCCATTGTCACGTCATGGTTTCGTGTGCAAAACTCATGTTGTCTTCTGAAGTCTCTGAAAAGCATGACATTAGCTTTGCAAACACATGACGTACTTCACAATCAATACCTACCCGTAAGGGCAGATAACTGCAATATGCATATACGGAATAGGTGTTAATAGGACAAGGAAACAACTGAATAATGATATTCTTGTATATTTTAGTACTTGATAAAAATACATATCATACCATTAATATTACACAGACTGTCACTGAACTCGATACCACCACACAAAGGCAAGAGAAAACTGCATCTAAGTCCAACGAAGCAATGCAGAAAGCTGATACTGAACGGTCACACATCAAACGAGAACTGGACACTGTCAAGGATGAACTGACCACTATAAGGTATGGTTTGAATATTCAGTAATACTAAAAATTAGCATAAATTTTTTTTAAATTGTCATGGTAGCCATTCAACTACAACCAAATGGTTTGGGCTATTTTTTACATTATTTTTGTAGTGAGGAATTGTCTGAGGCTAAGATGACCCACAATGCATACACTCACCAAATCAATGACACTAAACAACAGCTCAAAGACAACGAACAGGAGCTGACAGTGTTAGAGGTCAGGTATGAGAATGCCAAGGTCGCGGAGGAGATGCAGGCCAGAAAGGTAGATAACTTTTAATGTATCAATAAAGTGATGCTTGAATGGCCTGGTTAACTTGTAAACATGCAGTATTATACTTTTGGATATAATTTTCCTTTTAGGTTCAGTTTTTAAACGATTGCATATTTGGTCTTAACAGATGCAATGTGCTTTTCTCTAGTTAGAACTTTTTCCTTAATACATCCTTAACCTGATAAGGCTGTTCCATAAAAAACATCTCTCCCACCCCTAAATTCCAGATTTTAATTGAAGGAATGACCCATATACTCTATTTACTCTATCGGATATAAATGTGTATTATGTCTTTCAAATATAGGTATTTAGGGATATCCTTGTTATAATACTTGTTGTATTGGTGATTTTCCTGTAAAATTGTTACTAATCGTGAGTTACTGTTCTTTATTTGCTTTGCTAGAGTTACTGTTCTTTGCTCACATTCATTACATTTAATTTTAGGTCAGTGAATTGCAGTCCAAAATATCGGAAGCAGAGTTTGAAAGAGAGCGACTTGAAAACGAAAATGCAAAACTTCTACAGGAGATGAATTCAAAGGTAGGCCAAAAAAGCTGTGGTAAATAGATAAGTTTGCAATTTTAATGACATGTTGTGATATTAGATTTTAAAGATATCTTGAATATGTACAGCTTTTCTAGTAATCGATATGTATATCTTAAATTCAGAAAAGTTCCAATAACCTGAAGATAGCTGAGCTTGAGAACAAAGTGAAGCAACATGACTCCAAATTGAGAACCGTTCTTCTGAAGAATCAAGAAGCTGAGATGGAGGTTCATGATTATCAGGACAAGATCAAGGACTGGTGAGCAGAAATATCTGGGCCAAAGATCATGAAATAGTCTTTAGATTTTACTGAGCCTTGGTATTATATAAATATTTAAATTAAATTGCTCTTAGGTTAAGTTACAGCTTTGTCAAAAGTTTTTAACATTATTTTTATTTCCATCATAAATCATAAGTAAAATGTGATTTCTATTTCCAAGATGAGAAATAAAGATGCAGTATAGATATACATGCACATATATTTCAAAGATAAGAACTAATGAAATGATCACTTTGTTTGGACCAGTGAGAGACAGAAGGTGGCTGACGAGAAGAATGTGGCTCGTATCCACAAGGAGAGGATGAAACTGAACCAGCAGATGACCGTTACCATGGAGGAGTACCACAAGGTCCAGCATATCAATACTAGTGTCAGGGAACAGCTCCAGAACGAACAGGAGAAGGCATTCAAGTCAGAGGAGAGTCTCAAGGTCAGTCATAGGTTATAGGTCAAGGGGTTTTAGGTCAACAGGTCAAGGGGTCAGTCAGCTATAGGGAAGTCATAGAAAGGTCATAGGTCAGCAGGTTAAGGAGCCAGTCATGGGAGGTTATATGTCATCAGGTCAAGGGGTCAGTCTCTATGATGAGTGACTAATTAATGTCTAGGTCCTTTTGTATCCAAAAAAATATTGTATAGGTTTGAGATCACATAGTTTTAATGTTGAATGATGACCATGTTAATATTGGCTGTCTTAACTCTATTGATAGAGGTGAAGTAATACTATTTTGTTATCAGATAACTGTTGAGACCCTGCGAAGACAAGTGAAGGACGAGGTGCACACTAGAACAGTTCTTACCGCACGTATCACATCTGACTCGACAGAACTAACCCGGGCTAAAGGGGAGACAAGTCAGAGGCGAGAGAAGGTAAGGTCACGTTCTATTATATGTTGTTATCATATTTCAGACATCCTTTACATATCTTTATTTGGCACTGCACTTTATATCCAAATGTGTTTCCAACACACATGCTTATCTACATGTACCAGAAGTCTTTTTTTTTTTTCCTCTTGTATATGTTTGGAACTGATCTATTTATGATTCAACCTGAAATTGGACGGGATCATATAGTGCTTCTCATGTGATGTCCATCCTTTCCTGTCCAATTACTTTGTGTCCAGTTTTGAGTTTCATGTAGTAACGTGGACATTTACGTCCATTAGTTAGTTCTAGTGATGTTCCCAGTAGGCGTTTTTTCATGACCTATAAGCATTTTTTTCATCTCTGTGTCGATGTGCCTCGCCCCTAGCCCTGTGTTTTACCATAATTCCCCCTTTTCACCATTCTCTGAACGTTTATGATATGTGTTGTGGCCCTAGCCCTGTATTTTACCATAATTCCTCCTTTTCATCATTATGAGGATGTTAATGATTTGTGTTGTGAGCCTAGTCCTGTGTTTTACTGTGATCCTCCATTACACATTTGGGTAGATGTTTATCATTTGATCATCGACCTGTGTGTTGTACCATAATCCCCCTTTTTACCTCTATGTGGATGTTCCGTAGGTTCGTGTAGTAGAGGAGGAGGAGGATGACAGTGACGATGACGACCTGTCAAACTCCCAACAGTATCAGGTAAATGGTTGGTCCCTGTCAGTAACCAGACGAGGGTAAATACTGGCTGTGGGGATACCAAAGTGTGGCTACTGGACTGCTGTGACTAGTGGAACTTTAACATGGATTCATGACGATAATGATTAGTGCATGTTTGTAGTTTTTGTTTTAGCAGGAATAATGACCATTTCACCTCAGGCCAAGAGCTGTGGTCCTGTTGGTCAGTCGAAAAAAAATACTAAAAATAGCTATTTTGATGAAGGAACTAAAACATTTTATGGATTCCTTCATTTTTGTGCTGAGGATTGCAGTGATTAATACATTTTACATTAATCTATTTGTCATTCCTCCTGTTATGTTATAAAGAAAAAGATGTATTTTGAATTTTTTTAAGAAAGAGAATAAAACAATTAAGTACTGAAGGGGAAGCTCCCACCAGCCTGAGTTAGTAAATTTAAATGTACTAAGTATATTTACTAAACCCGGGTCAGATTCAGATGAAAGTTGAACACAGGGGCAAAAAAGTTTTCACTTTTCAAATGGCCTATTGTTGAAACAAAAAGTTCAGGACCATACAGTTAGTGTTAATTCAACAGAAGAGGGGTAGGGGTTAGCGGCTTGGATGCCCCCCTTCTTCAAAATCTGTGCATGCAAATGTTGAGATAGATTTGATCTGTCTCGTTTTGAAAATTTAGTCAGAAATGAGCTTATCATTGCTTTGTTTTGGATGTATAACCAGGAAAGCTGATCATGTGTATGACAGTCAATGGAGTGAGAATGAAGATTTTAGAAGGTGTGATTTTAACATTGACATGACTTGCTGTGGTATAACAAATGAAATCAGTTTATTTACAATTTTCTTGGAAGATTTTATAAACAACAAAAATATAATTTAGAGTCATAAAGTTCTGATCAAAACACAAACTGATGATCCTTAACATGTTATTCATTTCTATATTATGATAGCACAAAGTTAAAACTTGAGGAAGGTTACAAAAACTCCCCCCAAACCATTTATATTTGCTATTGTCTGATGCCGAATCACGACAAGAGTTCAGCTGTGACAATTTTCTGTGGACTTAATCTTTCCTTGTGTCTGCTTTATGCTTAAATTTATATCAGATCAGTCAGTTATGGCCCTTTATAACTAACTTGCTTTTACTGTAAATATAGGAACAATTTACATGTTTAAGTTATTTATTTTTGTCTTACTTGTGTAACAAAATGAGGTAAAATTTGTAAACTTAGTAAAAAATAAAACAATTGATCAAATTGGGCTAGGGTGTGTAAATAGAAATGCTCCTGTATACATATAATATATCAGTCATTTAACTCATTTTCTTTGTTTTCCTCTGACAGGCTAGAAAAGTAGCTACAGAAGTCGACAATTTGGTGGATGATGTGTTGGTCAAAGTGAAGAAACTCAGAAAAACTAAGAAGGAGAATGATGAGGTATTATACAAAAATCAATATTTCTTTTTGTCACAAATAATGATCACCATCAATAGATATTTTATCTTAAGATAAAAAATAAACCTTCATGAAATGTTGTCAATTTTATGGTATAATTATACTTAGGAAGTAAATGAGTGCTTGTTATACCTAAAAAGATAGAATCTAAACAAAATACTCAAAATCCTGGCTAATAAGAATGGCAGAAAAAAAACAGTTCTGATATTACCATGGGCTTTGATTTAGGGTAAATTATTATAGATTTATTATTAATAATAAACATATTGAAAACCCAATATGTATATGCATATCTTTAGGAAATTGATTTTTTTTCTGAATGTGGAAAAAAATCCTGTGTACATTAGCAAAATTGATATGAAATAAAACTGATAGATAGCTATCAGAAATTTTTGACAAAGAGATTTGATTTTCAAGACCATTGCTTTATTATAAGTGAAATATCATATTATTTTCTTCTCGTTTTGAAATCCTATGCTCACTTTCCTGCACTATGACACTTTATGTAATCTATGCTTTAATCATGCTTTACCTGAAATAATCAGAAATAATGTTCAACCAGTGATTTGGTGGTTTTTTTTCAAAATTAGTTGTTTTTTTTTTTTTTTAATTTTTTATAAACTTGAAATGTTTCTGTATGTATTTAAGTATTTAACTCCTGCTATTGTTACTACATTACTGAAGCAGTCTAATTAGAATTCAATCATCTGCTCATAATTAGATATATAGTGATTAGGTATCTACTAATTTCTAAAAGGTTTTAAACTCTACTATCTTTAATTGATTGTTTAAATTATCCTTAAATGTTTTTTTCTGCAATTTTGAAGAAGTTATCTACCGGGTAATATCATGTAGTAATTTTAAACTTAACCTTATTTATATCTCTTAGTAATTAAAACAAAACGTTAAGTTAGCACATTCGACATGTTTTCTATTTTAAACGTGAGATATTATTAAGTGTTGTTGTCTGTGACAGCCTGTTAAGGAGGACTTAACAGAGCTGTACACACTTCGTATAGAGAACACTGAGGTAATGTATCCAGGTTTGTCGGACAGTCATGCAGTGGTGACCATTTTTATCAACAAATTGTATTGATTGTGTGATATGTACATTTCAGCTTTATCTGTATATTACAGATGAAATAACAATGCAGTGTTGTGATATATTCCATAATTATGCTGCAAATTTGTATCATCAATATCTGTGGTACATTTGTATTTTAGTCATTGTTTTCTTGGAAACTGACAAATACCCATCCTGTAAGAATGACAATGTTTGCTCTTGAGTTGTAAGTGAGAATGAAACTTCAGTCATTTATGGTCAAAATATTTATTTCTAATCGAGTCACAAGTATTTGGTGTTGTTTGGAGTGTAATTGAATGTGCCATTAATTGAGGGGTTGCACAACAAGGCGCAGGAATGAATTACATTGACACACTTTTCAGTTCTGTCTGGACAAATTTATCTTAATTATGTATTTACTGACAAGCAGCTGGTGACGTGTCTTCATCAATTACATTGTGTCTAGACATTGTCCTGCCAGACTGGGAGACACTGGCACGCAGATATGCAGGTAATATGTTGACATAATTCAGTTGTGAAGTTGGTACAGTAAGGATAGGATAATTAGGTCTGTCTGTGGTCTAACAGGTCAACAAAAATCATCATGTGTTTGTTCTTTATCCTATTTACAAACCACACATAGAAACCTGGAAAATTGTTTACAATGTCATATACATACAACTTAGAAGCACCATGGTTTAGGACTCGGTTTTAGTTCTGGTTCAGATGGTGTCATGAGAACTGTGTTTTAGTTGATCATGATTAAGATTGTTTTGTGTTTTAGTGCTATCATCTGTAAATGAGAAAAGAGGTAGCTGTAGGGTGGTGCAAAAATCCTTTGTTGGCCTAAATGGCACCTCAATCTGTATGATCCGGAGATGAAAAAGACATTGAGTTGTTTACATTAAATGAATGATAATTAATGGTCATTATAATTGTGAACTGATGTGAGACTCATATACTTGCTGTGGTGAAGTATTATCTAAAGCTCCAAATCATTAAAACAATATCATTGCATGCTGTACAGTTTTATGATTCATCATATGTTTGTTTCTGTATGATGTTGATATTTAATCTCTGCTTGCCTTAACACCAAGCTGGCATCATTAACATCATTCAAGTCTAAAAAATCCTTCTCAGTCATCATCATCTAGAGTTTGAAACGATTGTATTTTATCATCTGGTGCTGCTAATACTTAAAATTTTGATAGATTAAAGTCTTCGTGTTTGATTAATGAAGCCATGATAGTTTTGTTTAAGGCCTTGTTCCCTTCGTTGCCTTCTTTTGATTCGAGGTCTAAAGTAACTAGGCCTTGAAAAATCTAAAAGAAATATTAAAGTGTATTGTTTTCCTTCAGCATTGCAGATGATGAAATTTTGACAATGTATAGTCCAAAATAATTTTAAATGGGTAATCATATGCATGTAAGAATTAAAAATACGCCTGTATGACAAAGGAAAGTAAAAGGGGGGGGGGATATTTATTTTTCTGCGGAATGAAAGTTATCTGTTGTTGTTTTTCATTTAAAAGTTGTAGCATTTTAACATGTATACAAGAAAGGACAAAAACTGTTTAACAGCATTAACTGGTTTGATATAAAAATGGAGATATTAGAAATTCATTATTTGACTATGGATCTAGTTAGTACATCCTGCTATATTGTTTAAAAGATAACTCCCATAACCTTTTAATGATATCTTTAAATGCTTTTTTTTTCTAATAAATAAAGCGAAGAGGCCAAAGCTGGTAAAATATTAAAAAAACTGAAATGCATGTTAAAATAGGACGAAAAACACAAAACTTTAAAAAAAAAAAAAAAGAAAAAAAAGAGAGATACATTAAACAGAAATAGAGATATCGAATTAATTGCTGACTAATTTCTGAACATTTTGTTTTAGAAAAAAGAAAGTTTGACAGCACAACTTGAGAAAACTAAGAAGCAGCATGAAGAGTCTCATAAAACCTTTAAATCTAAGATCGGTGGAATAGAACCGCATCACGACCATCTCAAGGTAAGGCTTAAAAGATTTGTCTGATCTGGTAAAGAAATGAAAAGTTATTCAAGTTCAGGAGAAAAATTCCTACCACTGTGATAATCATTGTTGATCTGAATACCGTTTTTGTCACATTGTTTTCCCAACTCAAATTTACAAGTGTTAGTTGACCCTAGATGTGACCTAGATTTGTGTGGTAGATGTCTTAATGAAGCTGGGAACACCCACTCTTCTGAAACACCTGGTTCTGTACTCCTTGTATTGTCAGAGTCCTCTGTACATATCTATCTATATGCCTCCACCAGGACATATGGGGGATATACCCGGTAATGTTACCTAAGTTAGTCCAGCCAAGTCTTGTGTCCGATTTTCACATGTAGGCAAGGGCATTCTTATCTAATGGATATTTTAAATTTGTTTAAATTTAGCTTTGCTGATTCAATTTAAAATTTGTTTTTGTTTATTTTTCGCTAAAAAGTCTTCAGTCAGGAATCTAGAGATAAATAAACAGAAATGTGAAGGATAGAAATTAAATCATATGCTACATACTTTTGTAGAAAGAAGTGCTTGCACTAGACAAGAGGTTGGACCACATGTCATGGAAGACTGACTTAATGAACAAACAGATGGATGACTGGGATAGAGAACAGACCACAATGGATAGGCTGGTCAGCAACACCCAGAAGGCTATCGCTGACTTTAAGTAAGTCTAGGATCATCTTTATAACAGGTTTTATTAGTTTAACTTCCTATTAAAAGCCAGGGTCATGTTAGGACTCACCGGGTTTGTTGGTAGAGGAAAGCCGGAGCACCCAGCAACTTCTCCACATGGTATTCGAACTCGTGACCCAGAGGTGGAGGGTTGTGGTAATATCACACTTTAACCACTCTGTCATCGTGGCCCCTTCATCTTTATAAAGAGGCCACTATGGTATAATGACCACAGCTTGATCAGTATGAGACCTAATACACCATCTAACTGTTTCAAGTCTTTAAGACTGAAAGTCATTCCAAATTTAATTTTTGACCGCTATATATTCTACAAGTCACTACTAATATTTGAGTTAGTCTGTTGCTGGTTTATACTTTGACCCGGCTCAAACTACAATGTGTATTTAAGTTAGAGCATATAACTTTAAGCATTGTGAATGGATGTAGACAGATAAAATCCTGTATCAGAGTGCAGAATTTTATATAGATTTAATTACTGCCTCTGCCAGGGATCAATCAGGACATCATTATTACTAGACTTACCCTCAATCGAACAAGCTAAAAAGAAGTTCATGCTAGCAGAGAGGATACCATAAGCTCATTTTTGAATTTGTATAATCATGGCAATCATTATCATTATATTGAGTGTAAAAGGCACCAATATCAAAATAATACTAAATCAAGTACACATGTTGTATATTTATTGAAAACAGTCTTATTGTAGCATGTCACTGATTCTAACCCATGATCTTTCCTGTTTCAGTGAGCGCTTGGAAGATAGTGAGCGCTTGGAAGAAGTCAACATCCAGTTGAAAACCAGCCAGAAATTAGACGAAGATCTCAAATTGGATTATGATAATCTCATGGGTAATGAAATGATTAATTGAGTTTATCAGAGTATTTTTTTAACCTGCAAAAGTCTTGCCCCAGCACCATAAAGAAATAATATTCTCAGACAAACTTTATTTGCAAAAGTTCCAAATATACATTTGAAATGCTTTATTTTTTCGATCTAAATTGAATACTTTTCAACTTATATTATCAGTCTTTTAAAAAACATTTTGAATTAATCGATCACCATAAATGGACTTTTAGTATCAATCTTTGTTATTCCCACTAAAACAGTTACTTTTCAAACAACATTACCACCTAATAATATTTGATCAAATGGATCCCAAAAACCTTGGTCAAAATAAACCCTACAAGTGGTGCTGATTGCTTTGCCCAGATGTATGTATGATTTTGTGATGCAGCTATATGAATGTGTATATGTCATATGTTTATTGTGCTAGCTTTCTTGATAAATAAATAGATCATCACTTGACATATATTCCATTATATCTACTGACTGTATTAATTGCCTTTCAGTATCTCACTTTTGAAATTTGTGGATAGCTGTAACAACGTCCAATATAGATCCAGACACATTTATATTTACTTTTTTTCTGTTTCAGCTCGAATCCACGCTAATGATAATAATCACAGAGACTTCATGGAGGAAAGGCGAAGATTCCTGGAGGATTCCGAGGTTTGTATCCTATACTAAACTACTGTTGGGGTACTTATAAATCTAATGATTTAATTGTAGCTGCAGTGGGCGCAACACTCCGGTATCATCTAAAAATCTAAAATCTAAAAACAGTATATGGTAGAATTTAAAAATCCTTTTATCATAATTTACAGTGTTATCTGTATTGTCATTCTTTTCATACAGCAATCTTAAATAATGAGGAATTTTGCATTTAAAAAAAAATCATTTTGTAGGTTGACCGTTTGCGCCGTCTAGAGCATAATAAACAATTGGCTTCAAAGTACAGACAGATGCAGAATGAGTTTATTGTGATGAAGGATCAGTTACTGAACACGTACGAGGAGCGAGTCAAACTAGAGGAGGCCATTAAAGACTGCAAACAGGTAAACAACGATAGTGGTAAACAACTTAATTTGTTTACAGTTACTGAACAATTAGTTCTGTCTATTTATATGTGACAACTCATGTAAGGCCAGATAGAAATATTTGAGAGGACCTAATGTAGAAGGAGGCTGTGAAAGTTCTTTGGTGGGGCAGCTGACTTCCTGACATTGCTACAATTCAGCTCCAACCAACTTGGTGAATGACAAGCGTGTTACTACATGTACTGTGCCCCCTCCTTCCCAGTCCTTCCTCATCTTTAATAAAAAAAATTAGTCCAGTGCCAATACCATGAAGCTGAGGGAAGATCATAGTTTGCCTCAGCAAAACACTTCCCTAGATGTTTTTTATCGAACTTTACACTATACCAAAGCCAATATTAGTCACTTATACATATTTTATTCCTATAAATTACCTTGTAGATGATTACATTTTGACAGCTAGTGGGGCCAGTAGGGGACATACTATGAATAACTTTCAGTTGGATCTTAGTTTAATGATAAACCATAGATGGACTGAAAATGTCAATTTGTTTTTAGCTTTACTGTTTTTATTACAGTTACAAGCCCTACAACAGAGAATGCACGGAGCCATGCTGGAGTATTTCAAGTACAGAGAACTATACAACAAGTCGGAGCTGCGACGTATGCAGAGTGAGTCCAAGATAAACGGGATATGTGTGGCCGACCTTCAAAACCAGATGGAGGTCGCGCTGAAGAACATCACAACGTTCATGCAGTCTGAGATGGATGGGAAATCTGCACGACGTGTTGCTTGGGAGATGATAAAAAATCACCAGGAAAAAGAGGAGGAGAAGGAGCGGAAATTGGGTCTAAATTTACGGGGAGCATCACCCGTCATACCTCCTATACGTCAACAACATCAAGCAGTGAAAGTTTAAGTTTGAGAGAACCCATTTAACCATAAAAATATTCTGTTAAAGTTTAAAATGATTGTGTTTAGAAATAAAACGTCAATGTTTGTGTGAACAATGTATGCAAATGGAGAAAATTAATATAATATACATTTATATATGACTTGCTGGACATGATTATTGTATGTAATTTGTTGTGCAAGAAAAACTAAAATTAACAATTGATGTTTCTACACATTACCATGAGTTTCAGGTTATGGAAACATTTTGTGTGTCACATATGTGAAAAACTTATGGAAGTTGATCTGATCACATGATCATATGTTGTTAGTGTGCTAGAGCACACAGTATTTAGTAACACTATTTATACACTGGTGTTGTCCTACAAAGCACCAATGGTGTGCGATGAATCAGGCCTTCAATAATATATGTTTATCTACATTCCAATTTAGTGCTTTCAACTAATGTCCACTCTTTCTGCCCTTCTATGGCAGTTTAAGTTTTACTGAGCTAGGAGGGGAACTGCTATACCCACATTGTACCCTGTTAGGTAAGTTTTAAGACCTTGAGCGAGGAGGGAAAATGCAGCAAATGTATACCACATTGTGCGCTGCTCTACAAGTTTGACTTATTGAGCTAGGAGTTAAATTGCTAAGCCCACATTGTGCCCTGCTCTTTGAGTTTGAGACTTTACTGAGCTAGGAGTTAAATTACTAAGCCCACATTGTGCCCTGCTTTGTGAGTTTGAGACTTTACTGAGTTAGGAGTTATATTGCTAAGCCCACATTGTGCCCTGCTCTTTGAGTTTGAGACTTTACTGAGCTAGGAGGTAAATGACTAAGCCAACATTGTGCCCTGCTTTGTGAGTTTGAGACTTTGAGCTTGCAAGAAAAATACTATACAAGCACATAGTGCAGAATTGTGATAACATTGACATATGATATTTAGTTATGTCCAATATAATCCAGTATTATACCAAGCATTAGTCTACACCCTATTCCAGTAGTACAACTATTTTTCTCTGATAATATATTCTCATATAAGGTTATATTAAGAAATGTGTGCCTTCTTGAATTAGCATAATTAAAATATGTTTATTTTTTTCAAGAATATAGGTAATCAGCATTTTAAAACTTGACAGCATTTAAATAAGAAGTGAAGAAAACTCTGTTGATCACTAACTTGGTTTCACTTGTAAAATGTTGTAATTATCCATTAGCACTATTTATGTGTTATTTATTAATAAATCAATTAACTGAAATCTAATAATTGTTTTCAATGAATAAAATGGATGTAATAACATCTGGAAATGTACTTATTTATTGATAGAAAATAAATCATAAATTGAAAACTTTTAAACTTTTTCATAGAAAACGACACAATGTTTATACAAGATATTCTATTGTATCATAGATCAATATTTTATCTTTATTAAGTTGTATATTGAAAAAACCAAACAACTTTTTCATTGCCAAATTATTCATGCTACTCTTTTATAACATAACATTCTTTAAACCTATTTATGACTTTTGTTCATGTTTTTGCGCTTAATCGCTTGTTGCACTTGAAATACAAGTTATCTATTTTACTTTTCGCACAAAACACAATATTTTGTAAATAAATTGAAAATGGCAAAAAAAAACATCATTTTGTTATACATTTGAACAAGAAAACAAAAAGCATAGAAAAAACTGTTTTTAAGGTTCATATTCAAACTTTGAGAAATTTCACTGTATTGTCCTCCTACAATTTCCCATCTATAAACTGATATTCACATTTGGTTTGTAATAAAGCACTCCATACCTCTTATAAATGTTTACATGACTGAAAGTTCTTTAAAAGGATCAAGATATTTTATGGATTACTGGAAAATCTAAATTATCTATATCTGCTTTAGATAAGAACCCAATCCGTCCAGCCAACATGGCACTGTGATGTATCCTGTCTAGAGTAGGGCTTTTCTCTAGTTGTTGCACATATTTATTTTATGGGGAATATTGTATTTGTTTATCAAACCGATAATAAAGCATTATATTGTTTATTTTTGTGTTTTCTGTTTATTTACTTACACTATTGAGTACGTATTTAAGCATCCCAGAAAAGGGATAAAATACTATGAATAATAAAAACAAAATGGGACTGTCACATCCTACTATTGAACGTACCAGGAAATTAACATGTATTCAATGACTTAAGTGTAACCGGGCATTTGGAAGTTTTCATCATTTTTTAGCTAGCCCCATTTTGGTTTGTTGATGGTGTTGATACCATTAGGTACATTGAGTATAGTTCTAATTTAGAATAAAGCCAGACACTTCTTCGTGAAATACTAATTTAGTGATTTCTTGGGACATTGTTTTGGTAGCAAATATTTAATTCGTAAATAAATAAGTATACTGTTTCCTCTTAGGAGTCGGATTGCAAAATACATGTATCCTCATTTAAACTCAAAATCTTAAAATGTTTTAATTTGCGAAAATGGTCGGCTGCAAGGTAGACCTGTATTAACTAAAACTAAGTGTAAGTACCGTATACTGGCACAAATCTTCGCTATTGTCTAAGGAAATACTTGGTACTCATCAAGGAGTGGTTCTTGATCGATGTAGCCCTATTCCTCATCAGTATCATTTAATGTATATATAAGACTCCACACATGCTTTGATCGTCAGTTAAAATTAGGTGTTCCTCAAGGATAAGTTCTTGGTTCTTCCCTATTCCTTATATTAATCTGTAACTACAGTATGTCAAATATCTTTTCGAAAATTCATTACAAGACGCATCTAATGGCATTATATATTATTAAATAACGAACTACAATCTGATAAAATGGACTTTAATCAAAGGAAAGCTGTCCTTTGTAGATAATCGAAAAGAATGATACAGAATCGTAAACGTACAATTTACATGTACTTTCAGCTTGTCATCACTCTGAAGAAGAAATATGTAATAAAAATCATTTAAAATCTCTATCTATTGCTTATGCAATTTGTCACATTTCCATAGTTTATAATACTGCTTACATACTCAAAATCGCCATTAAAATAAATCATAGATATGACTGAACAATTCACGTAAAGTTTGCGAATACTACATAAGTTAGCGTATATTACATGGCGCAAGATTTCTTTTCTTCTGACGTATATATGCCACGTGACGTCGTAAACAATCGTTCCACGTGACGTTAACAATTGTGTCATGTGATGTGATATAAATTAATACTATTACGTGATACAACTGTTCCGTACTTAATTCGCTGTCATGACGATACCCACGAGACATGTCTGAAGAGTTACTGCCGCCTCTGCCTGTAGTTCCGTATAACTCCTTTAATCTGAACAGTTACTCCTCAAACCTCACACAAGACCGGCTACTTCCCTACAAATACAAGGTAGGTTTTCATCACAATAAGAGATTGTTTTTGTAAAAATAAAATAACTCTTTAATCGATTTATTTAAATGTGACCATGAGGGGTCTATTGCCGATTGTTTTAACTCGTATAATAAATTTTATACGGGTATTTTTGTTCTCTTAACTTTTGGTCAATGCCCAAATGACTTGTGGACATTGCACTGCTCCTAATGTTTGGTTATTCAAGTATACCGCAAGTTTAATCTCGAATCTTTAAGAATGTCGCAGAGGCAAACTATTATTTGCCGTTTAAGCTGTACAGTAAAAATATGGGAATCCCAGTGACTCAACAACATTTTGTTAAAGCCCCATTATGTTTTGGGGTGAAAAAATATCGTCATAAAGTACCAAACTTTGCTGAATAGTAGAGCATATATCCTTATGAAAATATCTGCTAATAAAAAATGCCCAACATTTCCATGTTTTTAAAAAACAATAGAAAACCCCTCTTCGGAGAGGGGGAAATCCGTAGTTCCGCCCCAGAGCCAAAACAATCTAGTACGCATGCGTCGGCACAAAAAAGTGGACTTCAACATCGTGCATGGCGAACGCACTGAAGACTCGCCAAATACGTGTCAGCGAACACACATAGGTCCGTTACAACGACAATTTAGCGGTCAAGTTGCATTGCTCGATCGCGATCGACTGCACGTTACGATCCCACGCATTCTACGCGTGGACCTACAAATACATGTTGTACATGCATGTATTTACATGTAGTTTCTATATAAAACTAGGCTAAAACTATTCAAAAAGTGTTTGTTCTTGAATGGAAAGCAAGCAATTAACAAAATTATAATTGCAATGGTATTTGATGATCTCATTTATTTTGTAATAAAGATTTATAGATGACTATAGGGTCTAATCTAGCTTTATTGAAATGTACATCGAAACCGAACACGCGTTTGTGTACATCGAAACCGAACACACGTACGTTTGTGTTACCTGATGAGGCCTCCCACGGGATGACTCGCCAAACTCGTAAACAAATGAAAGTAAACACAAACACGCCATGCCGTTATATTACCTGCTCTATAGATATACATACATACATACATACATACGAAGTCTGGAAAACCTACATGTTCTACTCTATCGCAGACCGATCGCGAACATGTTCATGAAACTTAGACCAGTATTTATTTATCTATATATAGTTTTGGATTAATACTGTATTTATCTCAAATTATTACACGAGAGGAAAGAAAATCAACCGATCATCACCAAAAATGACACGGCCACGTGTTTATATTTGTACGATAACATACCCCATATGGTGCCCCATATATGCATTTCACTATTTACATCCACTATTTTTCGATTAATACGTATTTTGTATTAAGCTTTATATAAACTATATGTAACCTTTGACAGGACACATTTATAATCTGTGGAATCTAAAATGTATCATATACTAAACAATTATAGAACATTATATTGCTCACCGTTTCCTCAAAACTGCCCTCTGTCTCGGCCATGCTTGTTTTGTTTACTATATCCGGGTATCGAACACATACGTATTATACACGAGGTATTTTTAACTATGCAAATCAACCCGTTCTATTTTAAGAATTCTTTACTAATTGATTATTGCGTAATTATCTTCATTGTAAAGAAACCAAATGAAGAACCTTTCATAAGGGATGTTAATGTATATTTTAGCAAAGTTTGGTGAAAGCATAATGGGACTTTAAACATGGACGATGTTAGTGTATTGGATTATCTGGATACTTACAATGTCACTGATTTACTTGATCTTTGGTTATTAAGCACTTTGTGCTCCCAACAACAACCTTGTGCTCTAAATTGGCAATTTGCATAGGTAATCAGTTATTATTTGGTGAATCAGAAAATACATAAATTAATTAAAAATCAAAGAAGGCAAAATTAATTAAAAATCAAAGAAAGCAAAAAACCATGTATCTTTTATAAAATGTCTTGGATACTGGAAGGAATTATGATCAGACTGGTGTAAATTCTGACTAAAACAACAACCGAAAATGTTCACATTTGGTATATAAAATCCACCAAGAACTAGGTCTACATGTAGTGATCTATTTCCAGATCCCCGTGCTCGTATTCTTTGTGAAGTGCCTTGGCTTTGTCATAAAACCCACTGCTGACCGTTCAGCTCCCCTCTCATTCCTTGCATGTGTAACATGATGTATGATTTTTATTGTATTACGCTGGCGTTATCGTGTCGCTATAGACGTATGCCTTTAGATTAATTCCTCAGAGTATACCTATTCAATATCTCACTACTAATTAGGCTCCATGAATCGCCCGTGGTATTCGTTCACGGTGAGAATTTGACACATTCTGATTTTACGTTGTGTTATGACCTTACCGAAAGATTTATCTTAATTGACGGTACGGAAACCCTACCTACACATTTTAACAGAATTAGCCCGAAACCATATCGACAGCTAACTGCCATATCTAATCCAAATCTTTAATTATCATCAGATATAACTAGCAATTCGTAATACTTTGTTCCCTATCCTCTCCAGCACCTGAGACAAAAAACGATTTTAAATGCTCCATGACCTTTTTACATTGCAAGACACCGCTCGCAATTATCGATAATTTCCGTGTATCCTTTTCCCGGTATAGCTCTGAAATCATTTTGTTACCAAACAGGGATATCAGGAACAAATTATATGCACAACTTCAAAGAAAAGGTACTAATTAAATGTAATGCTGTGAAGACGTAGTATTTTTTTTCAACTTGATGCGTGAACGGTAACAAGCAAACGACCTCATAGCATTGTAGTGAGTGATATCCTTAATAAAATACTGTAAACCGACTTGTGTTCGCGGATTTTGCGAGCGACAAGAAATAGCGAAAATAAATCTCCACGAAACTTTAAAATACAGATAAAGTGGAACCACAGAAGTCTAGATCGCTTAATGAAATGACCACGAAACTTTGAAATACAGAGTCTAGATCACGAAATTAAATCTCCACAAAACTTTAAAATACAAGTAAAATGGAACTACAGAAGTCTAGATTGCGAGATTAAATCTCTACGAAACTTTAAAATACAGGTAAAGTGGAACTACAGAAGTCTAGATCGCGAAATTAAATCTCCGCGAAAGTTTAAAATACAGGTAAAGTGGGACTACAGAAGACTAGATCGCGAAATAAAATCTCACTGAAACTTTAATACAGGTAAAGTGGAACTACAGAAGTCTAGATCGCGAGATTAATTCTCCACGGAACTTTAAAATACAGGTAATTTGGAAAAACGGAAGTCTGTATGTATAAAAAAAAAAACCTGAAATTTAGTCACCGCGACAATGAGTTGTACGGTATTCCTTTATAAGACGCCCTGGGTCGGCTTCCAATCGTTTTCCTACTCAAATACCATACATTTGGTTATTTGGGCAATATAATACTCCCAGTTTCACTGTAAACGTTAACATATCATTTTTCGCAAATCTAAATTTTGCGACAGGTATCTTTACGAGGAGATATAGTTTAGTCATATCAATTTTATGAATCTTATATGTTCTTGAGTAATCGCTAAAATGTCCCGCCAAAACAACTGGATATAGGTTATAATAGCAGATTTGGTAATTTGACAACATGTTTTGGTGATTGGAATTGGAGAATGCAACAGATTTATTATGGGAACAGGACAAATAACCTTGAGTTTGTTGTCTTCAGGCTTTGCTTGGTACATTTGGAGCATCGACATTTATTTTGCATGCTGATTTTAAAATTAAATAATTTGAATTTATATAAAAAAAAATTATAATATATTTTTTACTGATATAAACAAATTAATTCATTTAGATTTTATATAAAGGCGTTTTTCACATCATTTTTTGTTTTTGTTTTTACTTATTGTAACGCGAGATAATTGCCGAACATTTTTTCAGTCATTTATAATGATTAAATGTATTCTTTGTGTTCTTTACAGACAAACAGAAAGTGTTACTTGTTCTACAGGCAACACATCTGTATTCAGAGACAAATCAAACATTAAGCGTACACCAATTATTTCCATTTCGTTTCCAAAAGTATTAATTGGGTGGTATAAGAAATAGATTGGACCGAATGAAATATCGTAAGACATTATGATTATCATTAACTCTATAGCAGAACATTCCACAAAATACAGGAAATAAGTGTTAAAACACAAATGGAGGTATAATTAAACAGAAAACAATTTAACAGAACGGAATGAAAAGTCATAAAATCTAATTTTGACGTCATGGTCTGTGATCGAGGACACATCTAAAGATGTAATCACAGCCGTTTTAAAGCGACAAGTCAGTGGAGTCAATTCTGCCAAGTGACAATGAACAAAAGTTTACAGAAATCTTTTGCTCCACATCCCATATGAAAAATTAAACAGCTATATATTGGCAAATTCTACGGTATTGATAGCTATTTTAATTCTTTAATTGATATTGTTGATATTGCTAATTGTATAGATATATATATACAATCAAGCAGGTACCATATATCATGGTGTACGCTGTACCCAATGATGAGATGGATTCCAATTAATTAAGGTATGCAAAAAGCAACAAATAGCCATCTGAAAGCTTCTTTTGTTACATACAGTTAGTTTTTCAATCAAGATCATTTACTTGGAATGATAAATACACTACTATACTGTTGGGGCTTTAGTGAGTTATATACGTAAGATACTTTACTCAACGGTTCGAGTTCGATCTACAAGACGTACAGTCATGGGACATAAGTATTCGTCATTGTTGTTTTTTCCCTATATATTCTATGTATTTTTTTTACCCTTTTTTCTTTGAATTTGTCTGATATCATCAATTGATGGATTTCAACCAAATTTGGCTTACTTATAGAACATTGTCTACATTCTAAGCTCATAATATTTGCATAATTTATCCGTTACCTACTTTTTGAGAAAACGGCGTTTTATTAGAAAGCAAAACTTTTTCGTTGCCATTTTGGTAAGAACAAAGAAGGAAATGACGTCATAAAATTAAATGGTGCTCCAAAATAATGATGTTTTGAAAATGAAGCATCGGAAAATTTTGAAAACATTATGAGCTGAAAGTGTAGACAATTCTCTATAAGAATGCCAAATCTGGTGAAAATCTATCGATAAATGAGATCAGGAAAATTCAAATAAAAAGTAAAATAAAAATAGAATAGAATATATAGCGAAAAAACAACAGTGACGAATACTTATGTCCCACGACTGTAGCTACCACCAATTTGTAATGACGGCGAGGAAATCATTTGATATTTGCAGTGATTCAATGCACTCTGATGCTTAATTGTCCATTTCACTAGAGATAAAGACACGGTGTTTGTATCGATTCAAATGTCACGACAACCTACCACATATACATGTACAAGAATTATCTCGTATTTCACATTTAAAGATAGTTGTTTTCGTTGGTGTATGGCAGAATTGCAAGAGGTTGAATAAAATACGAAGACAAAAAGATAAAACCTCGAGATAGTTATAGGATAAAGACAGGATTAAACTCGCATATCAGCTTTCCCGATATTTTTTAAGATACAAAAACTCCACAATGTACTGTTTTTGCCTCCACCCTCCAGTCAGTATGAAAAAGGAAATTACTTAAAAGCTAAAAACGAAAGGCCAATGAACTTTTTTGTTTGTTTCATGAATGGACAACACGGGAATGGATTTTTTTACATAACCAATCTAGAAATAAATTCGCATGTATTGGTACACCGTCGGTAGCAGGGATATTTGTGGTATCACCATCTCGTGGTTTTTTGTGGTACATGTATATTGCTTTAATGTTTATGTGGTTTGTATGGCTGTATTCCACTGTGTTTTTTTTATTGTATCGCTGCTGTTGATTTGGCTGTATCGCCATTGTATTTTTGTCCGTCTTTTATTTACTGTATTTTCATTGTATTTATGTATGTTTACCATGACACGCTTTTGCTGCATTTAACACTGAGCTTATTTTAATCTATCTCAATCCTATGTGTGTTCTGTAACTGTTATATTTTTAACCCGTTTCAACAATTTTCTATTTACCGTATCATCATCAATTTGATTAAGATACACATTGTCTGATTTTAATACATCATCACTGTATTGCATTGCACAATCTAATATTTGTAACACACGTGTCAAAGATGGCTACCAATTCCAGCACATCATATATCTAGATAGACACTGCCCTTCTGACTGTCTGTCTTCTCTTTGCTTGTCCGCCTCACTCTCTTTCTTTTTCTCTCTGCTATAGGTTGGGACAGACATATGGCATGTATTCTGTCGGCTCGCAGACCCCAAACAGCCGGTGTCCATGATCCGACAACGCTATCTGGACAAAACCGGGCCCTCCTTCACGTGCTCTATAGCAGGTACACGCCCACCAATCAAAGGGGTCTGTAGAAGTGAGTTAGGAGTGAGATGAGTGGTCAGATCTGTTACCGTAATCAGTAATAGTAGATAGCATTGAACAAAGTGACATGACGGTCAAATATCAGATTTACACAAACTAACGTGTGTTTACATATAGAGAAAACTGTAAGAAATCTTAAGAAAAAGGGCCTCATTTATCAGTGTATTCGGTTTCTTTTTCTGACTCCATCTTTACAACCGCTTTCACTTCTGAAATATTTACTAACTTAGCATGCATCAACAACATACCTGTGCCTTTTCGTCCTCTCTGTTTTAAAATAAATTTTAAGCTAAAGATGTTTTCCCTAATATTGTCGTTAGTTATTAGTAATTATACTATCATAGCACATTCAACTGTGTTTATGAAGGAATGTCGGGTATTTTCGGTCCAAGATGATTTGAATATTCCTATATCTCCCCTTGACAGACCCACCCTCGGCCAGCCTTACCCAAAAGCCAGGAGTAAGATGTATGTGTTATGAAAACGTGATCCACTTTGTGAGGCAGGTATGCTGTAAGAGCGCCATCAATCTGTTTACACCTCTGGAAAAGAAACCTTTACCGTCCAGGTAAGATCTCTCACCAAATGGTATACTGTACACCAACCTGTTTACACCTCTAGAAAGGAAACCTTTACCTTCCAGGTAAGATCTTTCACCAAATGGTATACTGTACACCAACCTGTTTACACCTCTAGAAAGGAAACCTTTACCGTCCAGGTAAGATAACTCACCATACTGTACACCAACCTGTTTATACCTCTGGAAAAGAAACCATTACCGTCCAGGTAAGATAAATCACCATACTGTACACCAACCTGTTTATACCTCTGGAAAAGAAACCATTACCGTCCAGGTAAGATCTTTCACCAAATGGTATACTGTACACCAACCTGTTTACACCTCTAGAAAGGAAACCTTTACCGTCCAGGTAAGATAACTCACCATACTGTACACCAGCCTGTTTACACCTCCAGAAAGGAAACCATTACCGTCCAGGTAAGATAACTCACCATACTGTACACCAACCTGTTTATACCTCTGGAAAAGAAACCATTACCGTCCAGGTAAGATCTTTCACCAAATGGTATACTGTACACCAACCTGTTTACATCTCTAGAAAGGAAACCTTTACCGTCCAGGTTAGATCTCTCACCATACTGTACACCAGCCTGTTTACACCTCTGAAAAGGAAACCTTTACCGTCCAGGTAAGATCTCTCACAATACTGTACACCAACCTGTTTACACCTCTGAAAAGGAAACCTTTACCGTCCAGGTAAGATCTCTCATCATACTGTACACCAACCTGTTTACATCTCTGAAAAGGAAACCTTTACGTCCAGGTAAGATCTCTCACCATACTGTACACCAACCTGTTTACATCTCTAGAAAAGAAACCTTTACCGTCCAGGTAATATCTTTCATCATACTGTACACCAACCTGTTTACATCTCTGAAAAGGAAACCTTTACGTCCAGGTAAGATCTCTCACCATACTGTACACCAACCTGTTTACACCTCTGAAAAGGAAACCTTTACCGTCCAGGTAAGATCTCTCACCATACTGTACACCAACCTGTTTACATCTCTGAAAAGGAAACCTTTACCGTCCAGGTAAGATCTCTCACCATACTGTACACCAACCTGTTTACACCTCTGAAAAGGAAACCTTTACCGTCCAGGTAAGATCTCTCACCATACTGTACACCAACCTGTTTACATCTCTGAAAAGGAAACCTTTACCGTCCAGGTAAGATCTCTCACCATACTGTACACCAACCTGTTTACACCTGTGAAAAGGAAACCTTTACCGTCCAGGTAAGATCTCTCACCATACTGTACACCAACCTGTTTACATCTCTGAAAAGGAAACCTTTACGTCCAGGTAAGATCTCTCATCATACTGTACACCAACCTGTTTACATCTCTGAAAAGGAAACCTTTACGTCCAGGTAAGATCTCTCATCATACTGTACACCAACCTGTTTACATCTCTAGAAAAGGAAACCTTTCCAGGTAAGGTATCTCACCATACTGTACATCAACCTGTTTACACCTCTGGAAAAGAAACCTTTACCGTCCAGGTAAGATCTCTCACCATACTGTACACCAACCTGTTTACATCTCTGAAAAGGAAACCTTTACCGTCCAGGTAAGATCTCTCACCATACTGTACACCAACCTGTTTACACCTGTGAAAAGGAAACCTTTACCGTCCAGGTAAGATAACTCACCATACTGTACACCAGCCTGTTTACACCTCTGAAAAGGAAACCTTTACCGTCCAGGTAAGATCTCTCATCATACTGTACACCAACCTGTTTACATCTCTAGAAAAGGAAACCTTTCCAGGTAAGGTATCTCACCATACTGTACATCAACCTGTTTACACCTCGGAAAAGGAAACCTTTACCGTCCAGGTAAGATCTCTCATCATACTGTACACCAACCTGTTTACATCTCTGAAAAGGAAACCTTTACGTCCAGGTAAGATCTCTCACCATACTGTACACCAACCTGTTTACATCTCTAGAAAAGAAACCTTTACCGTCCAGGTAAGATCTCTCATCATACTGTACACCAACCTGTTTACATCTCTGAAAAGGAAACCTTTACGTCCAGGTAAGATCTCTCACCATACTGTACACCAACCTGTTTACACCTCTGAAAAGGAAACCTTTACCGTCCAGGTAAGATCTCTCACCATACTGTACACCAACCTGTTTACACCTCTGAAAAGGAAACCTTTACCGTCCAGGTAAGATCTCTCATCATACTGTACACCAACCTGTTTACATCTCTGAAAAGGAAACCTTTACGTCCAAGTAAGATCTCTCACCATATTGTACACCAACCTGTTTACACCTCTAGAAAAGAAACCTTTACCGTCCAGGTAAGATCTCTCACCATACTTTACACCAACCTGTTTACACCTCTGAAAAGGAAACCTTTACCGTCCAGGTAAGATCTCTCACCATACTGTACACCAACCTGTTTACACCTCTGAAAAGGAAACCTTTATGTCCAGGTAAGATCTCTCATCATACTGTACACCAACCTGTTTACATCTCTGAAAAGGAAACCTTTACGTCCAGGTAAGATTTCTCACCATACTGTACACCAACCTGTTTACACCTCTAGAAAGGAAACCTTTCCCGTCCAGGTAAGATCTCTCACCATACTGTACACCAACCTGTTTACATCTCTGAAAAGGAAACCTTTACCGTCCAGGTAAGATCTCTCACCATACTGTACACCAACCTGTTTACATCTCTGAAAAGGAAACCTTTACGTCCAGGTAAGATCTCTCATCATACTGTACACCAACCTGTTTACACCTCTGAAAAGGAAACCTTTACGTCCAGGTAAGATCTCTCACCATACTGTACATCAACCTGTTTACACCTCTGAAAAGGAAACCTTTCCAGGTAAGATATCTCACCATACTGTACATCAACCTGTTTACAGCTCTGGAAAAGAAACCTTTACGTCCAGGTAAGATCTCTCACCATACTATACACCAACCTGTTTACACCTCTGAAAAGGAAACCTTTCCAGGTAAGATTTCTCACCATACTACACACCAACCTGTTTACACCTCTGAAAAGGAAACCTTTACCGTCCAGATAAGATCTCTCACCATACTGTACACCAGCCTGTTTACACCTCTGAAAAGGAAACCTTTACGTCCAGGTAAGATCTCACACCATACTGTACACCAGCCTGTTTACACCTCTAGAAAGGAAACCTTTACCGTCCAGATAAGATCTCTCACCATACTGTACACCAACCTTTTACACCTCTGAAAAGGAAACCTTTACGTCCAGGTAAGATCTTACACCATACTGTACACCAGCCTGTTTACACCTCTAGAAAGGAAACCTTTACCGTCCAGATAAGATCTCTCATCATACTGTACACCAACCTGTTTACACCTCTGAAAAGGAAACCTTTACGTCCAGGTAAGATCTCTCACCATACTGTACACCAGCCTGTTTACACCTCTAGAAAGGAAACCATTACCGTCCAGGTAAGATCTCTCACCATACTGTACACCAACCTGTTTACACCTGTGAAAAGGAAACCTTTACCGTGCAGGTAAGATCTCTCACCATACTGTACACCAACCTGTTTACACCTCTGAAAAGGAAACCTTTACCGTCCAGGTAAGATCTCTCACCATACTGTACACCAACCTGTTTACACCTCTGAAAAGGAAACCTTTACGTCCAGGTAAGATCTCTCACCATACTGTACACCAGCCTGTTTACACCTCTAGAAAGGAAACCATTACCGTCCAGGTAAGATCTCTCACCATACTGTACACCAACCTGTTTACACCTGTGAAAAGGAAACCTTTACCGTCCAGGTAAGATCTCTCACCATACTGTACACCAACCTGTTTGCACCTCTGAAAAGGAAACCTTTACGTCCAGGTAAGATCTCTCACCATACTGTACACCAACCTGTTTACACCTGTGAAAAGGAAACCTTTACCGTCCAGGTAAGATCTCTCACCATACTGTACACCAACCTGTTTACACCTCTGAAAAGGAAATCTTTACCGTCCAGGTAAGATCTCTCACCATACTGTACACCAACCTGTTTACACCTCTGAAAAGGAAACCTTTACGTCCAGGTAAGATCTCTCATCATACTGTACACCAACCTGTTTACATCTCTGGAAAAGAAACCTTTACGTCCAGGTAAGATCTCTCATCATACTGTACACCAACCTGTTTACACCTCTGAAAAGAAACCTTTACGTCCAGGTAAGATCTCTCATCATAATGTACACCAACCTGTTTACACCTCTAGAAAGGAAACCTTTACCGTCCAGGTAAGATATCTCACCATACTGTACACCAACCTGTTTACACCTCTGGAAAAAAAACCTTTACGTCCAGGTAAGATCTCTCATCATACTGTACACCAACCTGTTTACATCTCTGGAAAAGAAACCTTTACCGTCCAGGTAAGATCTCTCACCAAATGGTATACTGTACATCAACTGGTTTACACCTCTGGAAAGGAAACGATTACCGTCTAGGTAAAATCTCTCACCATACTATACACCAACCTGAACTTTTACCGTCCAGGCAAGATTCCTCACCAAATAGTATACTCAACACCAACCTATTTTTCGCATGCAACTGACTTTCGCGAATTTCGCGTTCCAAATAAATTTGCGAAACTTTCTCTTTGCGAAATGATGTCTTCTTCACTGTTTATATTGATAAAAAATTCATTTACGTTTTAAATCCGCGAATGTTCATCTTCGCGAATTTGTTTTGGAATGGGGAAATATAAGTCGAGAAAGAAAGTTGGTACTGTACAGTCAAAAGGTAATTATCAGCAGAATTTCACTGAGTTGGAGCGTATCATACAGTATCGTGGTGGAGTGGAATTACAGGCCTAATTCTGATTAGATTGCGATTGATACCAGTTGTTTCTCTTTTATTGGGTGATCAACTTTCACTCTTTTGTTTGGATTTGAATTGGTTCACTGGGTAAACCTCACAAAGGCATACTTTATATAGCGTGTACAGACTTAATTCCATGGGGATTTATTTCGTTAATTTAGATAAAAATATCAAACCGTCATGAAATACATGTATAATGATTTCACAGAATGTTGAAAATGTTCAAAAATAAAAACAACCGTAATTTCTCTTTGTTGTTAAAGGTTTGGATGTGAAAGACAAGCGAAATAACGTCTGCAAAATAAGTCTCACTCCAATGACATTATTACTGCATTTTACCGTTACAAAACGTCCATAGGCATACCAAAGATTGACAAAAGTCGATACTGTATCTTTAAATTTGTATTACAAAGGCAAGAATTGCTGAATAACTACTCTTATCTGATTGACCTTGAAAACAAAACCATAAAAGTTCGTGAAAACTTTTGCTTTTTAAACACAAATGACATCATCTTTTGGCAAATAATGTTAAAATCGAAAAGAAAAAAACCCCGTCTTTTTACAATCAGAATTGCCGTTGTATGTTTCCAATCAATTACCATAGATCTAATTAAGAACTATAGACGGCCTGCTGCAATCGGTAAGAAGTTGATAGACTAGTGCTCAGTCGCTCACACCGAAGCTGTGCTTTATCAATACATATATATTTGTATGGAGCTCCTTACATTAGTGCATCTTTTATCTAAATCTTCCATCATTAGCTTTTGCATTATATTTATAAAGTATTATGGATCATTAAGTGGCTATATCGATGATAGATTATTTCCAAATGCATTTTAAATGTTAATAATTTTTTGCCTTTTTATTTAACTTAAATGATATTTTCCTATCAGCCTTGCGTTCTTTGATGCATTTCGCTTACCTAAAGTGCCCATAACAGTCTTTCCACAAAACATGTTGTTAATACACTTGAAATAAACCATCCGGCTATCTCATGTCATGACGCCGAGATATGTAATCCATTTTTATGTAGGTTTTGCATTTTATGTTTAAGAATAACTTTGAATATGAAAGGATTTGTCAGCCTTATATGGTAAAGGAATGCCAAGGAAATATAACTTCTTAGAACCAGTACATGATAACTGCTTCACATTGATTCGAACATGGCCGAAAGTTAGTGGTTGTGAACAATTCGATGGTAGCTGTTCTTGCGTTACTTGGGCAAAGGCGGCAAGATGTTGGGGTAAGGTGTTTCGACACGTTACCACTAGCCCTCCACCACTGGGTTGTTGCGAGTTCGAAACCACCGTGTTACAGTTGCCAAGTACCATTTTATCTTTGGGTACTCCACCTTTCCTCTAACTCCAAAATCTAGCACATTCTTGAATGTTCCCGACTGTGAATTACGAATTCACAAGGATATATCAGCGATGGTTGAATGAAACAAATGGCTTTAGAATACATTTTTTAAACTAAAATTAGACTTGCTTCAACATTTTACTCTTTATTTTATCCATCAAGAACACGAAATTACCATTACTTTTATTATATTTTATATAATCATCACGTCGTTGAAAAAATCAAATAATGAATACGAATAGAATATATATATATGTTGAGGATTTTTTCAATAAAAAGCTGGTCTAAAACTGATTCCCAAATCTTTCTCTCCTCGTGTACCAATGTTTTTATGTCTGCCTTTTCAATGACTGATTTTTCACTTAATTTGAAAGCAGCCATAGTGCAGCTTCGGCTGTTCCATATCGTCATAACAATCCAGTTAAGTAAGATGGCGTAGTGACAGCCACATTCTAATTTTGGTATTAAGTTCAATACTTTGTCGGAAGTACTGTTTAGTATTTCCATCTATGAGAAATCATTATTATACCATAGATGAGTTTAAATGGGCTAAAAAATACAATGCCACACTGACTTTAAAACAATAGTTTAAAGTCCATTGTCACCAATTGATGTTAAGTAGTACATGTAACACACACACACACCCCTCATCCCCCTCCCCCCCTCCCCCCCCCCCCCCCCCCAAGTATGGCATGTATCAAATAATTCGCTATAACATCCAAGCACTTATCAGCTTCCTCACAGAACATAGAGAATGTTATCATTTCAATGCGGCCGTGTTTTTTGTACGACTTTCCCTTGTAATAGACGTTTCGGTATGCCCCCGTTCTGTCTATGTTTCGCCTATCGCTGGGTGTTTCCTAATCTACCATTTACACTTATCACAACTTCTTAATGATTTATGTGCTCTAACATTGTATTTTGGGCATCTAGCTTGAGGTGATCAATCTTCACAGCCGAGATATATTCTATCACCTTAAGACAATTCCTAATTTCTTCCTATGTCCTACTTGTCCTTTTACCGGTCTACATATACCTGTAAGCGAACATAATTTAGCGGTGATTTTACTATCGTCAGTGAAATATCCACCAAAGTCATTCGGTTAACTGGATTACAAAATCATTACATCAAGAACATGATAGAATTTCCTTTTCATGAAACCAATACTCGTATGTCAAGCTTTCAATTCTTAAACAGTGAAAAGAATCAAGAAAGCGTTTTGTTTAAAAAATCAATATCAACGTAGACGTCAACAGAAGTATTCTGTAAAAGTAGAATTTGTCCTGGAGTAAAAGTTATTTCGCTTTCAATAAAAGTTCATTATTAAAAAACGCGAACAACCCAAGCCAGTGCATGTTTTGACATGTGGATAATTATACTGTAGATGTCCATCGCAAATATGGTTACACCGCAAAACTGTTTGAAACACGACTTAGCGAAAAACATCCACGTTCACTGTATGTCATTAGGTGCAAAACTTATTAAAGTGACCATTTATATTGTACAGCTAGAAACAAAAACGAAAATTTATTCTTAGAAGCAATACTTGATGACGTCACATTCTGTTTCAATCGTGTATAATCAAGGCCATTTATTGAAGCCGTTAATGGCTGAGCCAAGCGCCTTTATTAAGATAGGTGCGTGTTGAACCCATCTGCGGTTGATGCGTGCTTATCTGCTGACTTCCGGTATTGACAGTGCGCAAGTTAGATAAACAAGCAATAGCCATGTCACCAACCTGTTCATATTATCATAATCATTACCTGATATTGTTGCAGTTCACAAAGAGAAATCGTATTTTCATAATGCATTTTTTCTGTAATATTAGCTTCTTTCCCTGTATGTATATGGCTTCAATGACCTAGTTTTGGCCGTGGAAAATGACGTCGGATTAAAGTCATATCTCATTTTCACACAGTGTCGTCTTTGGGAATTCGAACGGTATTGCTATTGAAACGACGATAGTTTGATAATATTTCAGAGATTAATGCAGGTATTAACTGCATTATAGCATCGCAGCAAGTAGTTTTGTATCCAGAGTAAAATGCAAAACTTTGCGGCTAAACATATTATACTGACTGCGAACAAAACATGGCGGCCGAAAAGTAAAGCACAGTTTCTCAACTACATGTACGTTACGTTCACAAATAGACATATTTGAAACTGCAATGCCTGAAGTAGATGTTTTAGGTAATGGTTGTATTGAATTAGAATCCATGACGACAGAAACGATGTGCATCAATGACGAATATCTTTACCGTTTCATGTCAAAAATGACAAGCCGTGAGAACACTAAAACGTGTTGACCATGCCGGTTTTACATGAAACATCGGCGTATTTGGTCGACAATAACCTTCAGTTAAATATGAGCACTGTCCACTATTCATAATTCTTAAAATTAAACTAAATAACCCGTGAATTAACTTGAACTAAATGACAGAAATAACAAACACAAACAGTTGCGGAGTATTCAACACATGTGTTTCGTAGCATCGGATCTGTAGGATAGATTGTTTTTAAGATGAAGCAATCAAAATTTGTTGTTGCAGCGACTTTTCATGTCATACTGACATAAGTCTAGTTATAAATTAAATCCGTACATTTGATATCCGTGAACTGACAATGCACATCTATTGTTGCCAATGGAGAGTGATCCTCTCTGGTGTAAAAACAGGGGTGGAAGAGTCCATATCAATATCTCAGCCATGTAACCCTCAATAGCTGTATAGTGCCATTTTTACCTTCGTACATTTTATCTGTAATCGATACTGTTTCTTTTCGAGCCATTTAATTCTCATTTCATAACAACCTTCATTAATGACTTCGTTACGTTTTTTCTCTTTTCATTGTACTATCAGTTGGATGAAAGCCAGTATGAAGAATTTCCGGGAAAATGAACGCCTCCAGTTCCCTTTGGCGTCAGTTGTCGTCAGGTGGCAACAGAAGCGTTACACAGTCGACTTTAACCAAAAGCTTCTCCGAACCATATTTTCTAAATTCGGAACGGTCAGGGAGATCCGGAAACTTAGCCCGAATAGTGTTCTAGTAATTTTTGAGGAAATGTCTGCAGCATGTGACGTAATTCATTCCAATTACATTGGGATGTCTGGGAGTAAATTGCATTGTAGATGGTGGCATAAATGTATGGAAAGTAAAGCAGCTGTTAACTTCTCCAAGGGGGTCAAAGTCCACCCAGTTCCGTTTCTGCAAAAGCTCTGATATAACATATGTATAAGATACCTTTCCTGTGTATATCAATCATTATTTGTGTATATAATTAGTTTTTACTATTCATTTTTGTAGAAATGTATCAGCTCATGATAACTTCGAATTTCTGCAAAATGAAATAAAAACAGAACACTGGTTACACTTAAATAGTTTTATCATAGTATGGAGTGATCATACATTCGTTTAATTAGATGGTTTGTACAGCATGATCATATGATATATATTATATATAACAGCTATGCACGTGAAGCTGTTCCAGCGTATATAAACGAATATAAACAACACAACTCAGGTTCCTCCGCCAAGTACTACGCTTACAAAAGTAACAAGAAAGGTATATATGGGTTCAGTCACTACGGATTTTGTTTTCAACAAAATACATGAAAACGAATAAAAATGTCCTGTTTGGATTCAAAAGAAATGTCTAAACGAAAAGCAGTATGGTAACTCATGGAAGTTACTTTTACCAACATATATTACACTGACAAGAAACAAACCCGAGTTCCCGCAGAAAAATCACAGAAATGGCCCTTTTTAACCGTTATATCATGACCAGCGTTGACTACGTATACTCTTTGTACTCTTTGTAGTTTTCTATGATGACCATATGGTCGCCATGACTTGTTGTAACCATAGATATATTTTCGTATATTCCTAGTGAGTTATTCGAGTTATCCGCCAAAATCAGCAGACATCATTTGTTACATCATGAGTGAGAAACGTCATTAATTATGTAAAGGAATATGTAGATTTTTTTACATCAATAATAGACAGAACCTGTTCACTAGATCAGCAAATATCACAAAATGATTAAATTCCCTAATACTTTGAAAGCTTATTTATTACATGTAAAATCAGTCTAAGATTTCTATACGTTCACCACCCACAGATAGTAGTACTACTAGATTTGGTTTCTTGGTACACAGACATAAGCTCACAATTTCACTCACATCTTCACAGAAACCGGTAAAAAGAAAATCGAATCGCAACTTTCATTATGTGCCTGGCTTCAACAAATGATCATCAACACTTTTACAAAGAAAGTAGTCACGAATAAATAAAATATATCCAACATTACACGAACAACAAGGATAAAATCACATACAGAATATTATATATATGGCTGTTTTCCATTTATAACCATTTCACTTACACGCCCATCTGTCTAACATCTTAACTTCTACGTCTCTGACAACCATTCTCGGATCATTGACGATTCTGTAGTTTATATCATATATCATAATGTAGATGATGTTATTCAAAAATATTTAATGTCACTCAATTGTTGAGAAATACATAGTTCATTTGTTGTAAATATTTTTGCACATGACATACATTCACGACCTTTATGCTTATTATTAAAATGAATTCTACAAATATTTATTTCACAACTTCAAAGGTAGTTTAATTATTTTTTCCGCGAAAGTTAATACTTGTACCTGTTAACATGATATGAAACAGAAATCGTTAAATTAAGAAGCTGCGAAAGAATTTAGTATGCAGAATGATAAAATATCAAATTGGAATTAAATAAGAAAATAACTTAAAAATTGCATTGAATTAGCTTGAACCAACATCAATACAAAATCGTCAACGGCGATATTATGACTTATTGTTTTAAAGGGGAAATTGCACAAAACCACACCAGAACTATACCAGGCGAAAAATATCTTTACAATTAATGACTGCAATCAATGACTTATTGATTTCAATAAAATCGTTAAAAGGATGCTGATACTATTCGAAAAAGTTACAGTAAAAGAGGCCTTTTTTGTACCGAACATTCGGACTTTAAATAATGATCAAATTATAGTAATGAAAGGTTATGCAATAAAGACTATTGTTACAATAAATCTAACTGCAATACAGGATCGACAATGAGTCGAGAATACTTGTTTCGTATATATCTTTACCAGTCTGTGAACTTGCAACTTCCTTCTTAGTCCTCACATGGTTTTATGTAATGCACCTGAATGTTGTGTTGAGTATTGTTATATGTAAACAAACGTATGTACAGATAAATTTAGCATAAAATCTGCTATACCTATATACAATACTGTTTAGCGATTCTAATGTCTGCCAACGAGATTATATTAATAATATTTATATAAAATATGTAAATATGCTACAAGTATCAATGGCTATTGATGACAATAGAGTATCAATTTCTTCATTATGTAGGATTATCTGCGCTTAAAAACAGATATTGATAACGTCAGTAGTTTATGTGAGAAAATTATGTGTAGTAATCCCACAAATCCATGACGTCACTCGAATGAATGACGCAAAAATATGTGCTCAAAGCTACAGATAATTCTATATTATGAATATAAGAAATAGTGAGATGAGTAAATCAATAATGTACATATTTTATATCTAATTATAAATGCATACCTTTCATAAATAATGACTAGAATGTATAATAGTATTATATAAATATGGTATTATGTGAATATACATATGACATTCAAACTGCATACGATAGGCGTAGTACAATCTGACCATTATGTTACATATGGCATTTCATGACATGATCTATTTATATATTGCACATTCGTGACGTCATCAGCCACTCTGACGTCTTTCATTAGTACAGGCAAGTATAGAGTCATTTGTGGTCTACATAGCATATTTAAACATTCGATAGGTCATTTACATAAACAGGCGGTAATCAACTTTGTTGCAAAACGTAATTGATTTTCAATGTTATTGATTTTCAGTAAGATTTGTGTCTGAAAGAAGTCATTGGTGCATATTTGTTTTCATGTATGTCTATAAATCACATCCACTATGGTAATTCATGTTGTGTCTTAATGAGTGACACACAAGTATGAGTTTTCTAAATAATAAAGGATTGAAATTGTTTTGTGTCGATAACTATTTAAAGTGCTGACTGTATCCGTTTTATTCTAGTTTTGCACTCTTAGTGTGCATGTATTTAAGCAGGATATTTCATGCTACATTTTTGTATCTATCATTGAGCAATCTGATTTGAGGTTTATCAGGTTTTGAAATGAATGTATAGTGACGTTTGAACGGTTTATTTTTCTAAACTTTACTGCAAAGGTATATGAAGACAACGGAGAGCCTTATGACAATTCATGACCAAATTGTTGTAGAGGCACAAGGTTGTTATCCAAACAGACAAGAGTAGGTACACATGTATATAGTTCGATATTACAGTTGTTAAGAGGGAAGTAACAAAGATGTATAGATATTGCCACACAAATACGTGTATATGTATTTAATATACTTTTATCACAGTTTATGAACACCAGTCATAAGACGATGATATGATCAATATCTGACAAAGCAGTATATATCCCTATCATTATACTTGATCTATACTATCAGCAGTGTTTAGCTTCAGGAGACAATGAAAGAGAACATGTTTAAGTGCATTGCATGTGTTTGGTATAGTATTTTGTATAATAACTTTTGCGTCATGACTAATATATGTTACGAAAAAATAATTCACTTAGAATAGTATTTGCGCGAGTATCTTCATTCACTCCATAGAGTTTCTGTCTAAATGTCCATAAAATTGTCTTTTTATTGAAAATAAGTACACGTCTTCCTTAGTGTTTCTTCACATCGTCTGCTTGTGTAAAAGTCGTACGCAGTAAATTGTCTTACCAGTCAATAATGGAACAACGAAACGCGATTTTAATGATAATGATAAAGCGTTTCTGATGCGATTACAATGGGAAAAGTCTACATGTTTCTTGACGTAAAATTGGGCGCTTGGTTACGTTAGGAAAACAGTATTAAAGCTTTTAGTATCTTTCCACGGCTAAAAAGATTTCCTTCTGGTGGTGGGACCAGCTCGTCCACCTTTTTTTTAAATACCCCGAGAAAATAGTCCCGCATCCCATGTCTTTGTAGTATTGCCTACTATGTGACCCTGTCTCATAAATATGTCTCATTGTCCGTCGTCTCTCTCACCGTTTGCTGTGTCTCGTCGTGTGAACTTTTTATCTAACTTTTACTGATCATCTCATTATTTGCCTCATCGTCGGTATATTATCTCTGCCTTTCACTCCGTATCACCGTCCATTTTTATGTCTCACCGTCCGTTTTTATGTCTCACCGTTCACTCTAACTGCCTAAACGTCTGTGTATCTACATGTACACTTACCTATCTCACATTAAGTATACACTCTTTGTTCACACTTACTTTGGTTATCCGCTTCCACAATTTATCTTAGCACCATGTCATCATTTTGAAGTTATGGTTACGATATTATGAATATGTTTCATATGCAGTACCACCTCATCGCTTGGTCACAACACAAGATATTAAAGTTTATCTACAATGCTAGTCTATGTGATGATCTATCCGACTTGATCCTTATAAATGTTCATTTTCTCAATGAAAATGCATAGAAGTGGAACATTAAAAGTTCGGATGACATCATTGTATGTTCTCTAGTAATGCATTCAACACTACAGGATGTAAAGCTTATAGACCTACAGCCATACTCATTGAGCTTTCCTTTGTCTTAATTCCACAGGAAGTAGGACGCAAACATGTATAGTTTCCTTTGAGAAATAAAATAACATCTTCGAAATAAGAAAGTGTTCTACATCACAACGTTTTCGCGTAGGGAATCTTCGGGGCGAATGATATCCCTCTGGGACACTGCACGTCCTGTAAAGGTCACACACGAGGCAGGTCCGTGTTCCACGTGGTCAAAACAGAGGGCACCACTTTTGATACTCTAACACGTGGACATTCCGAAGTCAACATGTGTCGCATTTGCGCCGACTGCACGTGAGTTGTGTCGCCGATATCTTGGTCACATAACGACAACATAACAGATAACATATACGATAACACCTCTGCTATCAGAAGTCAGTGTTTGTTAGTATCAAGAAAATGTCGTCAACGCACTGACTGTTGCATGGTATTCTAGGGCGATCTCATGGCAAAATCTGTACTGCTCCTGAAATAGAAAAGAATACTGTAAATATATGTTTTTAAGCATCAATCGCACCAGATATTTTGCGCTGAAACAAAGTGGCGCTAAATCCATTTTCTGTATAACGTTAGTAGAACAATTAAGAACTGCGATCACTGTATTCAAAATCAATTTAAGCTAAAATTATTTCACTTTCTCATTTACAGATCTTCACATATGGCGAACTATTAAAAAAAAAGACTTCTTTTCATATTTTAATAGTTCGCCATATTTTTACTTATCGCGTCTACAAAAGGTTTACGAAAATAATTATCATAAATGAACCGTAACTGATGATAATACGTTTTTAATAAATTAGTAAATAAATAAGTGCTAAAACAAGAATTCGCAAAATGATGTTAATTGAAAATATTTTCAAGATAACAAACATTAAATGCTTTGAACGATATGTGGATTAATCGCTACGAGAAGTTGATGGCAAAACACTACAAGGTCATGAAATTGGTCCCAAAGAATAAAACTGTCCGGAAAAAGTACAAGAAGATTAATGGAAACATTTCATTTTAGCTGATACAATCGCACGGGTTTAAGGCACATTCAACATTCAACAGGCAGACAATTTAAATTATTGACTAAACCTGAATTGCCTAAGCGTATACGAAAAGGAAAGCAAAATATATAATCCGAAGTTGAAGCAATTTCGTATAGATTTGAATAGAAGTTTTAAGTAGATTAGAAATAAGGAGTGTAGAGAGTTATCGTTTCTCTATTGACATACCAGACAGTCAATGATCTGGGTTCTGTTCAAACGCAATTGTTTAATAGCCTGGAAAACGTCAACCTCTCGGTCGGTTTTCATCCTCTCTAACACACAGCTTGTAGCCACAAATAGTCCACTGCGGGTAGCACCGTCCCTGAAAGGAATAGAAAAATGTTATTACCAGTTGATACGCCTTCCAAGACAAATACAAACAAATAAACATCAATTTGTCACAGAAGGGTAAATTAATTAAAAGGTTTATGTGATCTCAGTAGACCTATTACGTCGACTGATATAGATGAAGTTCAAAGAGACAAGCAACAGGTTAAAGGACAATAAAGAAACACCAAATCTTTCCTCCTTAATTTTGGGACCTTGATTCTTTCCAGCTCAGGTAGATCAGCGTACAATCTTCTAAATGGGACTAAGCGTATCATTATCGCATGTCAAACAAAATATACATTGTACATTTTCGCAAGTCAGACAAAATATATATTATTTTTACATTTCGCAAGTCCCACAAAATCTACATATACATTGTTTGTATGTTTTCACAAGCCATATATAATATACATTGTGCATTTTCACAAGTCAAACAAAATATATATTATTTGTACATTTTTAAAAGCCAGATAAAATACACAACCAGTGCAGTTAAACATTAAAGCTATTTAGAATATTTGTCTTTTGTACCTGTTTTTATCTATCATGGCCTGGTTGAGACGGCACTATTGCCTCATAATATTGTCGAGAGATGGAATAGTGCCCGAGCCGAAGGCGAGGAAAAAGGGTTTAGTACATCAACCTCACATGAGACTAGTTTTCATGTCATCGTAACAGAAGCAAGTCAAGCGACACATCGCATCGCTATTTTCTTTTCCACACCACGTTATTCTACAAAACGGGATTCAGCCCCATGAAGATTAAAAGTAGATCAATATAGAACATAAGTGAACATGTCTTCTGTAGAAAAAGCAACATTTGCTTCCATCCTCCAACACAACAGCCTGTCCGCCATCTTGACGTCTTGGTCGAAGCGCAACGTTATTATAACGTCATGTAATGGTGACGTCACAATACATTCACGTTCAATTTCGCGCCACTGCAATAGAGCCCGCTTGCCCGTGCACTATTGCAAATAGTACCCATTTGTGTAGCCAATCATAATCCGGCATTCTGTCACGTTATGTGCTCATATAAATTAAATACCACGTATACCCTAATATTTACCTCGAGATTTTATACTTTCTACATCAATAAACTACTATCGATCGTCTGGCCAAAAGGGCTTGCGATACACACACATTACGTATGTAAGAAGGAAAGAGATCGGTAACAGTTTTAAGATACGTATTTTAATTGTTTTAACGTAAGTGACATGGCATACAAGTTGGATGAACTAATGATCACAGAATCAAGTCAAAGAACGAAACGTGTAAATGAAAGTTTCGATTTCATCAGGATATTTTCTGTTAATAATCAAAAAAATCATTTGGATAAAAGAATGACTGACGAAAGAATAACGCCAATTAAATTGTGGTGGAAAATGGAATATATCAGTATCTATTGTTAATTATAATTGCATTATATAAACATCTTTACATGGTGGGTATTGCCTAGTTGATATTAGCCTTGGCCTAAGTGCACGAAAGTTAAACAAGCCAGATATCGTGACACCATTTCACTGCCGTCTGTATGGAACACCTTGAGCAGTGATTAGATACCAACACAGCCTCATCCGCCAGAGAGCAATCACGTCTTCGAGTGCTTACAATTAGTTCTTAGTGAAGCTGTCTCAAAACGTCTCGACAGACGCAAACACTACATGGGCTCGATACTTTTTTTATAAAGCCTTCTCTTCAATGCTCCGCTGGCAATTAGAGTTTGTTCAAATATCGGCCGGGATGTTTTTTTGTTTGTACGGAATTAATACGATCGGGATAATGTTGACAGCTGAACAATCCCTACACTGCAATTTTTATTTGAATACACGGCTAATTGTTTACTTGTATTAATGATCCTTTTCTACTACTTTTCTGTGATTACTTACTGCGTTTCTAACATGGATAAAGGTAAATAAACTTAAGTTGGACAGGAATCAACGGGAGCTGGACGGTAGATAAAGGTAAATAAACTGGAGATGGGTAGAGATTAATGGTAGCTGAACGGTAGATGAAGGTAAAACTTAAGTTGGACAGGGATCAACGGGAGCTGGACGGTAGATAAAGGTAAATAAACTGGAGATGGGCAGAGATAAATGGTAGCTGAACGGTAGATGAAGGTAAAACTTAAGTTGGACAAGGATAAACGAGAGCTGGACGGTAGATATAAGTAAATAAACTGGAGTTGGACAGGGATAATTGTAGCTAGACTGTAGATAAACAGGAGATGGGCAGAAAATACCTCGGAGTAGAATGGCAAAGAGTGATCTATTGGATATAGCAAGAAAATGAACTGGGAGCGAATTTATGTAAAGAGCACTGGACAAGTAAAAGCAGAAGGTAAGCTATGCATGGGCAAAGTGATTTCCATCAGTTTGATGGGAGGAAGATCATCTTGTTAACGGGAACTGCACGAAGATACAAGGGCAAATAACAGAAGGTTAGCGGAGCTAGACAAGAGAAAACAAGAGATCCCAGAGGGATCTTGGCGCCCACCTAAGAACGATCTTTGTCTGACAAAGGAAAGAGGGATCTTTTCTCTGCTTTTCAAGCTTTAACTACATATTACTACACATGAAATTTCAGAAAGATCCTTTGACTGCTTTCTGAGATATATAACAGTAACAAACTTCAATTATCAAAATCCAAGATGGCGTCCTTTCGGCCATCTTGTTCACCGATCGGTACCAAAATGCAATATGTACAACTAGGCCCCTAGGGGAACCTGCATATGCAATTTGAGACAGATTCCTTCAGCATATTCTGAGAAATAGCGGTAACAAACTTTAACTATCAAAATCCAAGATGGCGGCCTGTCGGCCATCTTGTTCATCAATCGGTCCCAAAATGCAATATACACAACTAGGCCCCTGGGGGAACCTGCACATGCAATTTGAGACAGATCCCTTTAGTACTTTCTGAGAAATAGCGGTAACAAACTTCAATTGTCAAAAATCCAAGATGGCGGCCTGTCGGGCCATCTTGTTAACCGATCGGTACCAAAATGCAATATGCACAACTAGGCCCCTAGGGGAACTTACATGTGAAATTTGAGAAAGATCCCTTCAGTACATTCTGAGAAATAGCGGTAACAAACTTTAACTATCAAAATCCAAGATGGCGGCCTGTCGGCCATCTTGTTCATCGATCGGTCCCAAAATGCAATATGCACAACTAGGCCCCTAGGGGAATCTGCACATGCAATTTGAGACAGATCCCTTCAGTACTTTCTGAGAAATAGCGGTAACAAACTTCAATTGTCAAAATCCAAGATGGCGGCCTGTCGGCCATCTTGTTCATCGATCGGTCCCAAAATGCGATATGCACAACTAGGCCCCTAGGGGAACCTGCACATGCAATTTGAGACAGATCCCTCCTGTACTTGCTGAGAAATAGCGGTAACAAACTTCAGTTGTCAAAATCCAAGATGGCGGCCTGTCGGCCATCTTGTTGACCGATTGGTCCCAAAATACAATATGCACAACTAGGGCCCTAGGGGAACCTACATATAAAATTTGAGAAACATCCCTTCAGTACTTTCTGAAAAATAGCGGTAACAAGAATTGTTAACGGACGGAAGGACGGAAGGACGGACGGACGGAAGGACGGACGACGGACCACGGACAAAAAGCGATTTGAATAGCCCACCATCTGTTGATGGTGGGCTAAAAAGTAACTGGATAGGATGTGGGCAGAATAGGAGATAGACAAAACGGCGAATAATTTCTCAACAGAGCGACAACAGCGCCATCCCTATATTAGATACATAGTCGTCTCGGAACAAACAATAATCAATGTGGAATGTAATCGATAGTCAGTAATTGGGTGTATGTTGGAGTTTTGTGTAGTTGATCCATTACAACACAGAGCTAAGTACTATTCATTTATATTCGACGATAGGCTGGGTCACCATGCCATCTATCTAACTGGACATGCTCACAACCAGGATAACGAACACAGACATGTACAGGGTTGGGACCCTCACAACGAGGATAGATAGGAAATGTGCAGATTCGGGGCCTGATTTACTGATGATACTGATTATATCAATGATATAGGACTGGCTAAGTAATCAACTAATTCGGATGTTTAACGGATAGAGATCGACCCAGCAATTAAATTTCAAAATATATGATAAAATCTCGAAATATTCGGCGGATCTGACTGGTACTCCAACAGCGTCGGTCTAACTACTGAAAAAACTTATCTTTCCGAGAAACAGAACCGTCACTGACTTGTGTTATTTCGACAGGATTAAGCCGATGTGATTACAATATAGGTATTTCTCGGTGGTGCAATTGAAGCGAGCAGAAAACCTCTAGGACTGTAAAAAAGGTCTAGTCTAATGATGAGTTCAGAGATATAGACTAGGCAGAACAATCAGGTGTACAGACGGACGAAATAAAAATGAAATAAACGAAACTATCCTAATGATGTAATCAGTGAAATTACATTGAACACGTGGTGTAGGATATTTCAGTCTAGATTAGTGATTTTTCCCACCTGTTACATGAATGTGATCACGTGACAATATCTCAGAACAAGCACAAATAACTCTCAGTGAATTTACTGACCTTTACGTGTTGTCAGTTTAATGAGGCTCGGTAATGAAGACTATCTATTATTGATCACAGTAGAATACAAACATAAATTGTACACGTAAGTACTTACCTTCACAATATCTACTTTTCTTAATCGACTTTCACTATTCCTACATTACTTAATTGACCTTCACATTTTCTACATTACTAAATCGACTTACACATTTCCTTCATCACTATAGCAAAGCTTCCCTGTATTGCTTGATTTCGGCGTCTATTTCGCTAGTGCGTCCTATTAACAGTCATTGTTAAATAGGGACGTTCCCGGTTTTGAAATGTGGAGTACATTGAGATATACCATCGACCTATGGATAGGTTGCACTTTACAATTACCAAACGTGGGTTTTGAAATTGACACTAAGAAGATAAGAGCTGTTAATAGATTAGGCATGCTAATTACTCGGCCACCGCCTTAGTAAAACGAAATTGTAATAAATGTAGTATACGTACAAGCAATGCACAGTGACTGGTCTGTTCCCACTTTGTTTCTGCCATATCTCAACTTGGTCCAATAACTCCAGCAGCGCGGCTTTCGAGCTCGGAATCACACTCATTTCGGGCCAGCGATGGAAGTGGAACTGTCTCACAACCCGCGGTACCTCTTGTGGCTGAAGAGAGACACCAAATAAAATGAGGATCAAACCATCAACAACGAATTTATTTCATGTTCTGATATTCCATGTAATTTATTTTTAACTTCATCGGGATATGAAAGAAATTTTGTTGCAAACTGTGTGAATCAATTTTTCATACTAAATGATAAAATAAAATGCGTTTAACCATTATTTATTTCCAAATCAATACTATACAATCTATTATGACGTTATGATAACGTCAGGGTTTCGCGCCATTCACGGATTTGTTCTTCATAGTAGAATGAAGAAAAAGAATCTGCCAATCAGAGGGTCGGATTTAGTATGAAAACGAATAGAAATTAATTGTTTCGTCTAATGGTACAGTACGGTATTCTAATGGCTTGAGAGAAACTTCAAAGCAAAGGCAAGCGATATTCAGTTAAGCGATAAATAACACTGTGTACTCGAATAAAAATATTAAGCTATGAATTTCATTATGCTTAATCATAAATATTTCTTATTTATTTATATTAACAACTACTTCCTATACTAAGTAATATTCAGTGATGATTACTTCCGTGTTTTCGTCGATTCTTTATGAATGTCAGAATAGCTATGTGTCATTTATGTAACGACAGTCTTGGAATGATAAATAACGTTTTTATTTGACAAGATGTACGGAACAAATTTTCATTGCGAAGGCTTGTCATTTGTTTACTGATCGTTTGATAAATTTCATACGAAATATATATCCTCTTCGTATGAGATGTTATGCTGCGTTATATTGATCTCTCGATGTTATTTTGGTATCCCCTCTATGACGTGTAGTGTCCCTTTAAGGAATTCCAGCAGTCAGACAAAGTGATCTTTCCGATGAAATATAATTCCTTCATCATAACAAACTTTACCTTTAAGGATTTGTTTCGTCTTAATTTTTGATAATGGAAACATATACTCGTTTTTGTCATGTATAATACCATGAACATAATCTTGGCGCAATTAAATTGAAACGCAGCAACTAAATTTCTAAATACTTGATTTGAAATTTGGTAGATTTATGGGCCAAAAAGAGCCATTACCATATCTAGTCTTTTGAGAGAAAGGTTAATGCAAAGGGATCATGTACGGCTGCAGTATTGTAATGTCGCATGTACAAATAGAGCACCAAGTACTCCGAAACGATGGAAGTGAAATTATATTATATTTGATCAGTTACAACAACATGTTTTATATTGACAGTTTAACATTTTAAAAGTATTCCCTGCTAATTGATATTTCCAACTTGCCCTTTGAAATAAATTTGCAATGATAGTCTTGATATTTGGAATGTTTGGAATCATTTGGAATGTTATTGGATTTTTGTGGTAATATCAGATTAAAAAATCGCCAGGAAATTATGAAAAACCAGAAAGTGTAACACTATACACATATAATGTCAAGAAATAATCTGATTTTTTTTCTATATAAAACACCTCGGATGCGGTGTATCATTTCGGACAAGGGTAATAAGTCTACAGTAGGTAATATATTGATACAGTGATGAGGTTTTAACAAGGGAGAACATTGAACTCGCAAAGGTAGAAACTAGGAATAACTTCAATGGTGTTTATCAGAGGGAGCCATGGTAGTGACATTAACTGATGGAAGCAACAATTTCTCTGTGTGGAGGAGTGACAAGGACAGGCGTGCTATCCACTACATTACACTCACTATGCTTGGCATTAGACCCTAAACTACGTAGGATCTATAAACCTGACATTAGGAAATGTCAACCACATTTGGGAGTTAGTTTTATCCATATGTGACTGTAAAGTACAGTATTGTTATATTAGTATCAGAGTTGATTTCAGCAATGGGAATTGAATTTTACGTATGTCTTACGTATCGGTCACCGTAAAGCCTCTAACGATCACACTGGGGTTATATTTTATTTACGATCGTTCCTTGGTTTCGGGTCGTTCTGACGTAATGCGTTCGATACTCGAATCAAATTGAAGTTTACTTACGTTCTGTGTATTTGTGACGGTAAAGTCCCGTACTGTTATGCTAGGATCTGACTTGATTTCAGCAGTTGTCTCCACAATAAATGGTCCATATTTCTCCCCACATGTGTCTAACGTCCAATATTGCTCCATCATCTACGAGTACATGAACGAAATCTTGCATTAAAAAGTTGTGGCGGTTTTTCAGTTTCAACGCTTTTCGCAATAGAAATTTTACGCTTAATGACTCTTCTTATCACATTTTATATATTTACTAGTTATGAGAGTAAATCATGGCCCACACTTGTCAATTAAGGTATGTTTGGGCAAAATCTGACTAACACAAAATCTTGGTAAGTCGCAGCCTATACTGGTTTACATGGCTAAGAACAAATGAACCGAACATGTTAATGCGTGTCGATGACTGGCGTACCATGCATCCATAAACTATAGAATGATTTTAAAAGAGTAAAAGCAATTGATAAAGAAGGTCACCTCGTCGTGTGGATCCACCTCATTCAGCATCACGATACAGTAAGAGTTATGGTCGTAGATCATCCTCCAGAAATCCACCACCGTGTTGGGCATTGGCATCTGAGTGGCTATGTAGGCATCCTTCCGCCGGTAACCCTAGAAACAAAAACATTCACTCTAAGGTTGGTTCATACAGAAGAATTGTACTACTCTTGAAAAATTCCAATTTGTAAGACGTATAAGGCATGAGAAAACTACTAGGCTTGTTTTGTTTCAATTCTGTTCCATAGATATATACTGAGAAATTTCAAGTAAGCCCTGGGCCTGTTGTCATGGAAACATACCGACGCTTTTCTACATATACTAAGACTGTGACTAAAATTGTTCCATGATTTAATCTAAGTGAGGTAATATTTCGTACTGTTCTGAAATATTTCTGGAGAAACCAAATGAGGCCTAGTTGATTTTATTGAATACTCAAAAGAAATTCGTTTAAATGGATACGTATCAGAATATTTCGCTTTCTATTACGTATTTGTTAATGTATACTAAAATAATCGGTGTATACATTGCAGCAGTTTTGTTACGTAATCTCATCACATTGATGATCAAATATGTTGTAACGTGTTATGAATATAGTTCCTCAGGCGCAATGCTTTTACCATTATAGCCATCGATCAAATATCATTCATCAAGATCAAATTACAAATATTCCTATTCCAGTATCAGACATTAATATCAAATTATTACTCGACCACTCAGCCGTATCAGTATCGACCTGTTTCTGACGGCGACGACGACGACGATGATTTCGATGATGATGGCGATGATGATGACGGTACTTACATTAAGGAAGGTTGCGTTGATATAATCGTTGTAATCCTCTACACGGGTCATTAAGTATGGCCGACATCTGTTGGCTGTGAAGGAGAAACAATATCAGGATAATGATTAAAATATCTTACCCACATAACCTACCGATATCACGTCAGGCGTGTTCTAAAATTAAAACCAAACCCCTTACTGTGGCTCAGGTGTTCAACTTTTACTAATAAGCGGCATGATTCGTTATTAATGATAAGTTGCACTCTTTAAGTAGTGCCGCTTGTTATTTCCACATGATATGGCACAATGGCGATGATGAAGACTTTCAGAATTAATATCAGTATCTGCGACAGTTTCAGCGTTACTGAATCTTGTTATAATTTGATCTCTGATCATTAAAATAGACGTGTCATTAACTGAATATGAGTAGATGTCATTCATTCCAGTTCGTCAACATTCAGTATTTATTGCAATGGAACATGATCGTTAATCATATTTTAAAGATGATACATGTATGACGCAAAACATGTTTTATCAGATTACTACCGCATTCATTAGGACACTCTTTATGTTGAATTCTTGTGTAGAAGACTTACCAGGTACAATGATTTTACATCTATTTTTGAAAATATTCTCGGGACGAAGTGCCACCGTCGTCTCATCGCGTTCCATTGTGTTCGTTACTAATTTTAGTACCTTAACCAAACAAAATATTTATTATAAGTGCATAAATACAATTTGGTAATTCTTTTCCATCTACAGTGTAAAACAGAGTTGTAGCATTTATATATGTAATGATCGCACACACACATTCAAAGCTTAATATTAATATAACAAATATTGATTTAAACATTAGAAATGTCAAAACAGAATGAAACATAACTTGTATATAGTTACAGTTACAGTAAAGACACGATCACTATTCTGAATATGTGATGAAAATTGAATAAACTATTTCAGAAAAACAGAGCTATTACTGATAAATGTCTATTGCATACACATGAACAGAAATGATTAATGATTCTTGATTTACGACCTAAGGAAATAGGGCGACCACCCTTACTGGCTGAAACAGATGTTATAGACTTATATTTGAAAACAAAAGTATGGCTATATTATGATTTTAAGAGAACATTAAAACCACTTTTGTACAACAGCATACCATAACCTGTATACATTTACAAAATAATCGACCTATTGCTAAACAAATTTATTTACTGATGAACATCTACACAGACAGACAGGCAGAATGTATTGAATACGATGCCCTAAACATTTCTATTGCTGCTGTCAGTTTTCGTAAAATTATTATGAAAGTGTAAGGTTTATAAATATTTACCTCATACTGCTCATCTAGTTTCGTTTTCCCTATACTTTGTTCATACTGCAGGAGTTCTGATAAGGTGTCTGGATAAGAATCGAGAGTTATTGTTGTGTCTCCACATATTAAGGCTTCCAGCAGAACGTCATAAACAAACATGTATTGTTCCTGAAAACCAAACAAAAAGACGTGCCATGCCACAGAAATCTTATACTAATGTCACGCTAACACGACATCGTTCTTAGTGTGAACCAAACTTTAAATAACACACTAAACAACACTATCCTATTATCTAGGATAAAAGGAAAGCGAGCATGGTATTGCCGTTTGACCATAAATCGCGTCTGGTTGTATACTGTCTTTTGATACACTGCATCTTCACACGCTCAAAGGAAATGATAATGAACCTACAAACACATACTCCTTTGGTAAATACAGATAAATTTTAAATAAATTCAATTTATCACAATTAGATTTCAGAGATAATTGAATGTTCTGATGATTACCAAATGATTAGCAATAAAACAATGCCTAATAAGACAGTTTGTACTTACACACTACTTTCAATGATAAAATATTACTGTTAGTTTCCTCAAAAATTACTTTTATAATCAAAATGACATCAGTAGAGCATTTTCCTCTATACTAAACTCACGCAGTTATATTCATTTAGTTATTGAAACAATTATATCCTTTAACATTTATGTACTATCCAGTTATATCTTTGTCTACTATTTTTTGTAAGACATACAACACACCGTAATTAAATACTGCAGTAGATAACAACTTGTTATATAACCTATATATGATATTTAAGAAAAGAGTATGTTTAAGAATTAAAAACTAATTTGGTGCGCACAATTTTGCTAACTACAGTTTAATATACATTTGTTGAGCACGTGTGTTTAAGAGGACGTTGCTATAGTCTTCTTGTGATAGATGTGACTTCCTAATCAATATTCCCTTCTACCACAAATTTGTTATGACCGTTGTTATAATAATTTGGAGTCACTCATGCATGAAATGAACAGCCTAAGTGTGTAGTGAAGCGTGAAGCAAACATTACCAGCGTCTGGACCATATTGACCCTCATTGTCCGCATCTGTTGGACAAAGTTGTGTACGTCTATGAGGCCCTCGTTCTTGGCTTGGTCAAGGTTAACGTCCACTGCTATGTATGTGCCTGTCCGACCAACGCCAGCACTGTAAATCAAGCAGAGGCAGCTATAGACAAATGGCCGGTTCAAACTGTCGCTTTAACCGAATAACACAATAAACCCTAAGGACAGACTCAACAAACTCTTCTCATTTCCTTGGGACATCATCAACATGTATCTATCAACAATTGTTCTTTCGGGGTTTTTTTTCTCCTCGGGAAAAAATACAGACTTCTACCTGTTGCTAAAATATGGACAGAAAAAAATACAGTCTACAGTTGAAGGTGTTGTAAGGTATTTTGAAAATAGCGTGTAAATAACGGTATACAGACAATTGCATTTTGACCGAAGTATTCACCAGTTTAATGCCTAAACAGTGTTTTAGATTGGCCTTTGTTAGTTTCCATCCACAGCGGGGTTTGTTACAATCCTGCCCGCCTTTATTGCCCCCGGCAAGATGTATTAGCCATTCCGTCGGGTCGCTTGTGGAAGAATGCGATTGGTATCGCCTAGCACGTGCGATACCATATTCGGAAATAGAGGTTTATAATGGAAAAGGACGGGGCAATATCACTTTTGCATTTAATGAATACATTTACATGTGGGAATGCTGGACTAGCTCGTGTGATTGCACATGATTGCATCAAACATTTTATTGGAGGAAATGGAAGGGAACAATGGTCAACG